>NW_023425573.1:37436628-38036628 GCF_014108245.1 Pipistrellus kuhlii | reverse complement strand
CGGTTGAATAGGATCCCCACTCAGAAAGGCCTCACGCTTAGTTTAATGCTCTGCTGTTGTCACTTTGAAGTTCTTAAGTTTTATCTCTGACCTTGTGTTTTGAACATGAAGTCCATGGGACAATGGGTCGTGTGTGTTAGTCACAATATGCACATCCATTGTTCCTCGAAGGTATTCACCAAGTTCCATTAGCCCAGAATTTTCATGAACCCACAGTGCTGTGCTTAGGAGTTCTGCGAGAATCTGAGGAGAATACAAGGTAAGAGTGTTACATCTATGACTGAGTTAATGGAGGTGCTGACATCCACAAGAGGCCACACTTTCTATTTGAACCAGGGAAAGAAGGAAATGGTGTTCTAAGAACACTATCCCATTCTTTCTTATCCATGTTACTTACCTGTGTTATGCTGAAATGATGACATTGAAGGAAAGAGGAAGACAGGGAAACCCATAATTCCTTCTTCTTGAAGTCCTTCCTTACTCAGCAGTAAGCTGAAGACAGAAAGTGTTGGTAGAAAATGCGTGTATCAAGCAGGAAGCACAGTAAAAGACCTGAAGTAGTTTTGTGCAGCATTTCCACTATTCTGGCAAGAACAAAATACATATGCATGTACAAACTAGGAAATATAAATTGTATCATTTCAGTGATTCCACAGCCAAATTATATTTGCATTTAAAAGTAGAATTGCATGATATAAAAATGCACAGTAAAAAAAAGAACACACCACAATTTTAATTTAATGTCTGGAACTATACTTTCATTTTGAACTAGGTCCCGCAAATGATGAACAGGAAGCCCTGCATTATCATTTTGCACTGGGACCTGCAAATTTTGCAGCATCTCTGACCCCAGCATCCCTCAAAGGCTCAATTAGGTTGGAAGGCACATGAGCACCGGTATTTTGGGGACAGAGTGGCATGCCAGGGCACTCTGAGCTGGGTTCAGAAGGAAGTAAACACAGACCCTGGTCCAAAAGGCAAGTCCCTCTGACCAAGAGAAAAAAAATATTTGAACAGAAGGGAACTTGATAGAATTAATGGGGTAGGGATTCAAAGATCTTTACCCAATGCCCCAAATGACAAGGGAGAGGGATTTGAAGAGTTGTGAATGACCTGCCTAGGCTGCAAGGTTAAAGCTCTAATGGCTGCTATGTCTCCCCAAGTCAGAGCTGAATGGAAGCAGGGGCAGCACCTGATGCTGGCATTAAGGCTTGCTCAGGTCTAGGGAAATCAGCATAGTTCAGAGCTCGGAGGGATTGCTCCAGGATTACCTTGCCCAGCTTTTTTATATCAGACATGGGGAAACCAAGACTTTGAGTTTAATGTAAGAGGAAACCTGATCTCTACCCAGTCCTAGCTTTCTTGCTAAACCTTAGATAAGCCACCTACCCTTTCCAAGCTTCTGTTTCTTTCACTTAATGGGGGAGGGAGGTTAAATTATAAGTCCTCTAAGGAGACTGGTCCATTTCTGAAAGCCTAATATTGAAATGTGTCACAATGAATATAAATGTTTGTATAGCCTATTATGCCATTGAAATGAGACAGAAACATCTATGCTGCTGCTTTAATAATGACTTCGTTAAGATAAAAGGCATAATTGGTAGGAGTGTGCACCGAAAGTTTGGAAATTTTGTGCTCTATCCAGTCATAACCCAAGTTCAGTTGGTGACATTTTGTCTGTAATTTGTGTAGTTCTCTAGGACCAAATAATGCAAAATCATGAACCTTGCCTCTAAATTTAAACATATAAGCAACATCTTATGCAAAGGTATTTATGCTTATAATGATGCTTTTTTTTTTTACCTCTGGGGAGAATAGAGACCATTAACTCTAATTTCCACTGGAAGTGAGGTGATTGTAGTGATTCTGGTCAAATATCAGCAGCATTAAGGATTCTGTTGGTCTCTATGGGAAACAAAATAATGAACTTTAGAGATCATTCTTCTGATGTGCTATGGAAAAACAGGTCTGGAGGATAATTTGTGTAATTGGCCAAATAATAATGATTACGTATAGGGTCCAAAAAAGAAGGAGACAGTCTGGAGGTACAAAGGAGCTCTGTCAGAGGTTGAATTGGACCCGCCAAGGCACTCATTGTTGTTCTGGGACTATACAGAACGTTCCAGGCGACATGTGCTGTCTCCAGTCTCACCCAGGAGCCCTAGTTGTTTTAGTTCTTAGATCTGGTTTTACACTGGGGTCATAAATTCCTAAATGGGAATGGCTCCCTAATTTATCTGCCTCTTTCTTGCATTTCCATAACCATGTCTTTCCCCTTCTGAGTTGGTTACTCAGAGCTGACAGAATGACCATCTTTAGAGTCTTTGCAAACCCTAAACACAGACATTTATAAAAAAAAAAAAAAAAAAAAAAGAAGCTCTCCGCTTTGATTATCCTTTTCTAGTTGTTCTTCTCATTGAAAAAATAGATTGGCAGGAGTTTGATTTGTTCTATTTATGTTTTTTATAGTCCCAAACATGTCTTTCTTTTTAAACAAATAGGAACTGGAGCATCCAGCAGGATGAGCATGTTGAGCTTCATGGTTAGAAGGGGACACCAGGAAGAGAACTACCATGGCGCCTCCAGAAAAGGAACCACTGCAGGTACTGCGGTCTGCATGGGTTGATGGAGAGTCATAGCTCACTGTCCACCCCTTGCAGCCTTTATCCTTGGACTTGTTCACAAACTCTCTTTCTTGCATTAACTCCTGTTTTGCATTGACTTCATTGACTTCTTGTCCTGCTTCCTAGCTTACCTGACTGGTCCAAACTCCATTTTTTAGTTTTTAAAGCAAGTTTTAATATCAAACCCGCATCTCCACCAGCCTCCAAGGCTGGCCTGTTACTAGTTTGGGTTTTACTCACCTCCTGACTGTGATATTCCAGTTGCTAAGACTGGAGAGAGTCCCCATTTTTTCTCTCTACTGATAATCTTTTCTTCTCAAATCATGACTGGTGGTGGTAGTGGTACCCTGTTTCCACGAAAATAAGACAGTGTCTTATATTAATTTTTTTCTCCCAAAGTTGTGCTAGGTCTTATTTTCAGGGAATGTCTTATCTTTCCATGCTCTAGGTCTTATTTTCGAAGGATGTCTTATTTTCGGGGAAACACGGTAGTAAGGAATATTGGAAGAAAAACACTGTGTTTTGGTTTCCTGGACTCGTTCTCTCTAGAACAAACTTCATAGATGAGCTTCAGGTGCTGGTAGAATTGCCTTTTTACCACAAAGATCTTAAAAATCTGCTATTTTTAGGTTGTATTTACTAATGAGTGCTCCTTGTCTCTTTTCACTGTGAAATAAGTGAAGGTTTAGAGGCAAGTCAAATCAAGGAATTCTAAAGAACTAAATAAATAAAGCAATGAAAAAACACTTCACACCAAGCACAGAAATGTTATGCTATTTTGGCTACTGTAAAATTAAAATATATAAATGGTTTTGTGTGTTTGTTGTGTCAAATCTTATAAATCAATATTGGCAGGAAATTCCCCTTTATTTTTTATGCAGATGACTTGCTTTTTGTGCAGGGATGGAAACAGATCCGTATCTCCAAGGGTGGCAAATATATATTATGATTCATTATAGTAAAGAGCATGGTGTCAAGAGTTGAAACCTTGGGTCCTGAACCTGGTTTTGCCACTTATTAGCCATGATCACTGGGCAAATGTCCTCATCTGGAAAGTGGAAATAATAGCAGTGCTGACCTCATAGGGCTGTTGTGAGTTTTAAATGAATTAATATGTATAAAGTGCTTAGTTCCATGCCCTGAATATCATAATTACTTAATAAATATCCACCATTGCCATCATTATAATTCCATACAGAGTGAACAAAAAAATGGAATAGAAACTCTGAAAAATATTTTTAAGGTAATGAGAAGGGTCTTAAAGATTAAGAAGAGGAAAACTACAAAGTATTGAATAAAATGGAAAACATAGATGTATTTCTATTTGCTTTTGGAAATTCAAAAATAATCTCAAAGACTGAAATTATTTAAGGTAGTTTTCCTTCTTAGCCAAACAGAGAGCGCTATCATAGTCACTGAGCATGTCACTCTATGGAGGTTATAATTACTAGCAAGTTGGAATTAAGCCAATCAAATGAGCCTGACCCAGTAGCCCCACGTTGCTTTTCAATGCCCTCATGTTCTAAAAAAAAAAAAAAAAAAAAAAAAAAAAAAAATCAAATCAAATAAAAGCCCCCAGATGTATGGAAATCGAATATATGCACAGTGGTTCAGAGAGTCTATAAAACCAGCGCTGTCCAACCCTAACATTTCCAGCATTCTCAGACACAAGTTGCATCAGCCAGCCTGGGGCAGTGGCTGGAAGGTGGAGGAGCAAGAGCAAGGAAAAAAAAGAAGAGAATGCTTTATAATAAAGGGCTATTATTTCCTTTGTCATATTTTGGTTTCTTTAAAACTCTTCAGTTGCATTTGAGTCCCTAAGAGCCACAAAAATTACGCTGAACAATAGCAGGGATTTGTGAAAAGATTCCTTAGATAACATTTGAAAAATACAAGCAGCCCTTGAACCTTTTAGCATCCAGTACATCTGACAGGCTTTGTGAGCTGCAGCCAGCCACCTGCAAGAGTTCCAAAATAGATGCTTTCAGGAGACAGAATTCTCAGAATTGATGTGTTAATATCATTCTCTTAATTACTTGACATCTGACCTAAGTGGCGGCAACAAGATGATTTTGGCCAAAGGGAAAGGGAGAGAGGGGCCGTCATTCATATATTTTTGGCCATGAAAAAGAAAAAGAGAACAGCTATTGAGAAGAACGCCCAACATGGTATCAGTTAGGCAGATTGTCTCCCCAGCTGAAGCTCACAAAGTAATGACTTAATCACTTTTCCTATGTATACCAGTTTAGATTTTTAATAATCCAAAGAGTACTTGACAGTTGGGGGTGGTGAGAGAGGGTGGGTGGGGCCCTTGGAATCTTCAAAGGAAAATGTATATTATAGTGATTTTGTTTATGGAGATTTTTCAAAGCATAAAACAAAACATATAGAAATAAATATTGGTTTAAAAACCTAGGAGCCCTGGGGAGGAGAAAAACTCCAAATAATGGAAACTTCATTAAAAGATAGAAATTATAGGTCTGGAATACAAGTCAGATCAGTAACTTCTACTAATCAAACCAAGGCTCCTTGTGTGGGTCACATCCCAGCTGCCTCCTTCCCAGCCCAAGACAAGGTTTTATTTTGTATTTCTCTCTCTCCCCCTCTCCCTCCCCCCTTCTCTCCCCGCTCCCAAATTGTCAACACTGCAAAGCCATACAGCTGTGGGTAAAGCAGCTGCGTGATATTCTGCCTCCCACATCGTCAACCAAATTGCTCAGTTTTTCTTATTACTGGTACTGATAGGACAGAATGCCAAGGGCGGCGGGCTGATGTATGTCAACGAACTCTGTTTCTCAGGTAGCTATCTTCTCATGAACTCTCTTTTTGCTAATCTTTTCCTTCCCCTATATTCTTTCAGCCTTTTTTCCTCTGCCTTTTGTTGGTTGTAGAAAAGATTATGTTAATGACACAGTTTTGATTCCTGATTATTTCTTTAATACGTAGCCATAAGCATAACCATGCCCTTAAAAATTCCCTTCCTTTTTTGGATGGCGATACAGTACCACTATAGGAAAGAATCACACTCCGTTTAACCATTTTCATACTCAATCATAAATAACTGCATGATGAATATCTATACATAAACCTTTTACCTTCGTTTCTGAACCTTTTCATGAGGAGGCCTGGAAGGGGCATTACTGGATAAAAGGCTCTGAGCTTTTTAAAGGTGCTTGATGCATAATATCAAATTGCTTTCTTTTCTGGGTCTATAAGAGTAGGAAAGTCTAAGCCATTTTTAGTTCATCCCTCGTGAGAGAGAAATGTGTCTTCTGAGCAGTGTTTGCTGATACTACTCAGCACAAGCACCCTCTAGAGTGCTGATCCCCAGTATGGATGTCAGGTGGCCTTGCCTAGGGATTCTGAGGCAGTGGCTGTGAGCCAGTCTCCAGGGGACTCAGGGGAGGCATGTGACTGGGTTCTCTGGGGCATGCTTAGAGCAGGGATGTGGGAGGGGTGCTCCTTAAGAGTTGGGGTGAGTAGAGTGGGAGAGAGAAATGCCAAATTGGGTAAGGCACTCAGGCCTATGTCTCTGAGGTAAAAACTTGAAAAGTTGCAAAGTTGCAATGTTTCACCCACTTTGAAACTTCTTCAGTTATATTAAAGATTCTTATTTTGGACAAACGTGTGTGTGTGTGTGTGTGTGTGTGTGTGTGTGCGCGCGCGCGCCTGTGTGGGGGTGCAAGGCCATGCATGCAGACATTCACACACACACACTTTGACTAAAATCTCATATGCATAAGTTATTTGATTACATTAGATAATAAATATATGAATATATTCACCCTATAAAAACTCAAAGCATTGCAGACAAGTCTGAAATGATCATCAGTCATCATTATCCAACACACATTTCCCATTCCCTAAAGTAACCACTGCTATCAGCGTGGTGTATGTACTTCCAAACCTTTTTCTGTACACTTACATGGCTGTATAATATGTATATGTATTAGCTGTGTCAGCACATTTTATATAAATAATACCATGCTGTGCTCATTGCTTTGCAATTTGCTGGGTGGGGGAAGGGAACAGCATTTTGGTCCATACTCACTTAATTTACTTTTGGGTGTTCTGGATTTAAAATAAATTTTTAGCTGTACAATAAATATAAGAGTTCAGTCTCCTTATGAATTAAAAAAAAAGAAAAAAGAAATAATTACAGCTCAAATTGCCTTTGTCTCAATCCTACTCCTCTCCTCTCCTCTCCTCTCCTCTCCTCTCCCCTCCCCTCCCCTCTCCTCTCCTCTCCTCCCCTCTCCTCTCTTCTCCTCTCCTCTCCTCTCCTCTCCTCCCCTCTCCTCTCCTCTCCTTTCCACAGTACATCCTTGTCATTGTTTTGGGTGCATCCCTGTCAGTGGCTATCTTTTATACCTTCTCTGTGTCTCCATTAATTCCTCAACACCTCATTGCAGTTGCTGTAGTCCTAGAATCTTCAAACCATAAGAATACTAGGTAGCTGAAACCGGTTTGGCTCAGTGGTAGAGAGTCGGTCTGTGGACTGAGAGGTCCCAGGTTTGATTCTGGTCAAGGGCATATACATTGGTTGCGGGCACATCCCCGGTAGGGGGTGTGCAAGAGGCAGCTGGTCGATGTTTCTCTCTCATCGATGTTTCTAGCTCTCTATCTCTCTCCTTTCCTCTCTGTAAAATATCAATAAAATATATTTTTTAAATACTAGGTAGATTATTTTGTATGGCCTCTTAGGGTATTGATGCAAAGTAGATCAAATGCCCAGTCTCAGATCACATAATTACTTTGGCCTTGGTTTTTGTTACCCTTAGTTAGTGTACTTCACCAATCCATGCTACCCTATAAAGTATTTATGTAAACATATAAATAACACTTTACCAATCTGTGTTACTTCCAGCAACTTCCACTTAAATGGTTTCAATTGAAAGCATCCTTAGTAGCTACTTGATTCACAAAGAGCCTGCAAGATTCTCTTCCAGGAAGACGTAGGCTTTGGGAGGAAAGGATTAGACAACTAACGTTAAGCCACACTTCCTGGTACTTTAAGCAACAAAAAAGCCAGGCAGAACATGGCCCTTTGGTTTGACTCCTGATACTGCGGGTGGCGGAGGCCTTCGCCCCAACTCTCCGAATCCCTCCTTCAGGCGAGAAGTTCGTTTTGAGGCCAAACGTTTGAAGACCAGCTCCCACCTTCCAGCTTTCTAACAGCATCAGAGGCAGAAAGCGCACAGCTTGACTCTTGAATTTCAGGGGTTAGTTCATTTCAGGGATAAGCAGAAAAGAAAAATAAAAGAACGCAAGAAAAGAAAGGGCCTTTTGGCTCACAAAGTAAGAATCTTTGAAACGAGAGTTGTGCAGAGTAAATATGGAGCCCCACAATGCCATCTCCGGAGCGGCATTTCAGAACCCGGGCACCTCCACTCGGGGACGGAAAGCGGCGATTTCATGTTCCTTAATTAAAACGCATCTCCAGAGTCAGTGGGAGGCACCTGCGCGGCCCCTACCTGAAGATGCCGACCGACAGAAAAACGCCCAGCCGGGGGATTCATACAAGGGACACGCCGGCGATTGTGAGGGCCCTTTCAAACTGGCTTCTGTCTGTCAGACCTATGTAGTTACAAAATCAAAAGCGATAATAAAGTTCAATTGTATATTCACAGTTTGATATTTCTATTGACAGGTCTCACACACAAAAAACACACCATTTCAGGAAACAGCGGTTCTGTGTCCTGCTCTGAAAGGCTCTGAAAGGCGCTCCTGGGTTGCCATCCCCACCCAACAATCCCTCTAAATCTCCATCTGTAACGTGGCCATCCAGGTTCAAAGGTGTCAAATTGGGCCTCCTCTCCCCAGGTTCTGTTTGTGGTTTTAAAACATCCCTCTGATGGTGAGGGGAAAAAGGAAACCACCCAGACCAAACCAGGGCTCAGCTCAGCCCCAGCCCCTCGGTGGAGAAGAGCAGTTAACCCAGGCGCCACCACAGCTGGGAGGGACTGGGGCTGCTGTCCACTCTGAGGCCATGGGCAGACAGGGACCAACATCAGATCTGCCCCTTGGCCTCTCTTCACCCAGAGAGGGTCCGTATCAACTCTGAATAGCTCTCATGTTTTAAAAATGTCACTATCTTTCACTCCCGTGGAAGCATTCTTCAGGCCCACTCGAAAAGCAACATGCAGGTGCCTCTCATTTTTAGAGCAGATTTTTTTTCCCCCTTGGAAAATAGGGGTATGTGTTTGGCTGGCTTCAAAACCAGCAAGTCTGTTCTTGTAAGTGTATGGGATGAGGCTTACGCAAAAGCAGAGCACATCTGAATGCGAAAATTAAATGGAGGAATGGGAGGGAGGGGAACAGGTGCTCTTTTATAAAGGCTAAATTCCATATTTACCAAACTGATTTGCATGAGGCATATTTTCAATGAAAATATTGCCACTCATTTTGCTGCATTTGTGCAACAGAAACATAAGGATGGAGCAGAAGAGGAGTGCGGCTCTCAAGCTGTCTTCTTGTACCTACCCTTTAGCCAACAGTTGAGCAGCACATTTTCGAGATTAACTCTTAGAATTTCTGGCTTCCCATTGCCAAGTTAGTAGGGCTTGGAGGAGTCTTTAACCGCCCCCCTCCTCCCAAATCCAGCCTCTGAGTCTGCAGTTGAATGAGAATCCAGACGGGGTGGTGAGAGATGTTTACTCCATTGACTATCATCAAGTAAGAACACCTAAATCATCTCAAGAGAAGAATTCTATTAAGTTAATTCCATGCCTCCTTTTAGTAATCCAAGCCAGTGCTAGTTCTTACTACCAGGAATATCTTCCTCTTGTTTTAAACATTTTAGTTATGCTTTACTTCCTCTTCATGTACACTCCAAATGAAAAAGTGACATAGATGGTCTCATTTACATTCTTAAATCAACCTTAGGATGTAGGTACTATTACATCCTCTTTTATAGAGAAAGATGCCCAGGCAGAGAGAGGTGAAGAAACTGGCCCTATGTCACCCAGTTGATATGTGGTAGACTCAAGATTCAGGCATCTGAATCTATATTCATTTCATCACCATAAGATGCTACCTGGCATTCTCAAATATGATCAATTGCAAATAAAGTTAGTAACTGTGCGCTAAGGAAGGCCCAGACACATTGAACCCAGGCCAGAAATAAGAAGTTGACGTTGGAATAAGGTGAGTACTTGGCTGATGGAAGGTGCTTGAGCAATGCCCGGCAGATTCCACACAAATCTCCACTGACTCACTTACAGGTGGGCAGGTGGTGAATAGTTTCCAATGAGCAAGACCAGTCTCGTGGGCATTTAAGGTCATGTCCTCCAAAATACTCCAGAGTGGGTTCCATCAGGGCAAATCCAGTGGGCCCATCTTTAGGGCACTCCAGAGGGATTGCAGAGTTCCAGAGTCACCATGAGTTTCTACTTATGGTTGAGAGTTTGCCATGAAAAGGTCTCATATAGAGTTATCTTATAGAGAAATGAAGTTCCCAGAGTGCTTCATTCTTTCTTTGTTGAAATTGGACGAGCTCAGAACCAGCGCAGGCCTCTTGTGGGTTTCCTGGATTTTCTTCTCCTTAGGGAACTAGAGGCTCCAGAAGACAGAGCCTTGAGTTTCAGGATCAGGCAGAAGCCACCGCTCCTGAAGGCCTCTCACCTCTAGAGAATGCCTGAGGCGATGCTTCCTCCTGGACTGTCTACACTACAGTGAAAACACCCTGCAGAGCTACACCCACACCCCCGAGGAAGCTGACAGCTGCAGCATTGCTGTCTGAGGCCAGAGGAGCTGGTATTCCTCACTACTCAACAGGCTTGACATGAGCAGCTCTTGTTTCCCAGTGAATACTGAATCACCTAGTTTATCCTACAATTGCCTTTGAATAACGGTGGAAACTCCCATGTTGGCTTTTCATTTGCTGAGGTAAATAGCTTATTTCATCTTACATCTTGGCCACTCAACATTTCTGTTATTCAAGTACCAAAGCTTAAAATGAATGAAACAGACATTGGACAGAATCCGAGCTTTCCAAACCACCCCACAGTGGCCTCTAAAACTCCCCTTAATTGTCCTGGACCTGCAACACATCTCCCTCTGGGATTTTCACACTGAGCCTGGCTGTGCCTGAGGAAGACACCAGGACAATGCTCTCGGCCTGGATATTTAGGGAGATTTAATCCTTCCCTGGGGGAAAAATCAGGGTCCTCAAACTGTCCACCCTCTGGGACAAACACAATTTTAATTCTCTCTATGAAATTTCTTTTTTTTCTTCTTAAAGCAGGACTTTGAATGTGTTGCTAGCCAATCCTTGAGTCCCTGCAGAGCCACTTGCTCCCTCCCAGTCTGCCTCAGACACCCTGCTCTCCCTGACCTGCACAGTGCAGCTGTAATCTGTTGTCACTGTTGCTGTCTGGTCACTCTGCTGTTTCTTGTGGGGGGCGGGCGGGTAGAGGAAAATTATGTATGCCCAACAAAGATCTGAAGAGCGAAGCAAAGACAACTGTTATTCCTCAACTCAAGTGACTTCTTCCTACTGATCTTCAGGCACTAGGTCACAGCTGAAAAGGCAACTGCAGCTACCATTTCACACTTGTCCTTCAGGAGAGTCCCTGTAAGTATATGGCGTGCGGTGTATGTGTATGTGTGTATGTGTGTGTGTTTAAATAAATCTTCTTACGCTCATGCCAGCCTACTATCCACACTGAACATAATGGTTAAGAACACAAACTCTGGACTGTGGAGTTTGAGTTTGTCCTGGCTCTAGTATATGATTGCTGTATGACCTTGGGCAAGTTCCTTTACCTCTCTGGGCCTTCGTTGCTTCATCGCTGAAATTGGGGTACTAATGGTAATTGCTTCCTAGTAACTTAATGGTTAAGTTATTTAATAGACGTGGAGAACTTAGAACAGTATCTGCGGCAGAAATGGTAGCTTTTTTCTCTACCACTTAACTATAGATCTCGGAACTTCTTTATATTAATTTGCTTAGATGTGGCTTTTTGTTTCCAGTGGCTAACAGTGTTCTTCTGTGTGGTAACACAAAAATGTACTTAACCAGGAGCCTGCTGATGGACATTTAGATTGTTCCCAGTCATTTGCCAGTAAGCTGTTGCAATGATTATTGTTGTGCATGCATCATAAAAGTAGCAAGAATTCTTAAAATTAAAATTGCTGAGTCTATTTATCACATTTAAATTTTTTATAAACTTTGCCAAACTTCCCTCCAAAAACTCTCTTTTAATTTATATTGTCAGAAGCACTATATTGCCTATCACACTTCTTGATCTTTACCAGTCTAAGAGGTGGGGGGAAAATACTCTCTTACAGTTTGTGTTTCTTCCATTATGAGAGAAGCTGAGCACTTTTTCAAGTGCTATACCAGTTTCCTATTGGGTTGTTGGTCTTTTTCTCATTGAAACCAGAGAGCCATTATGTGAGTGACTGGATCTGCCTCCTGGTTGATAATCACTTAAGGTCTCATTAGCTTGCGCAAAAAGGTGTTCACGATGGTAATTTTATCTGAAATGTTGAGCAGTACAAATTGACCACTGCAAATGTTAGCCCTCACGCAACCTGATCTGTCGTGCTGGAGAATGAGAGTTTATTGCATCATAAAACGCTACCCCTCCACTTGCGTTAGGCAAGTGGTGAAATTTTTATGATCTCTTCTTAACCCAAGTTATCAATAAATAATACATGATTCTTGACTGGGCTAACCCTAGACTGAAGTGACTTATTTGATAAATCAATGCCATAAAGAAATTCTTGGCTCAGTGGCCTGATTGTTCAAGGAGAAAAGGGAGATTTCAACTCTGAGTTATCAAGTTTGACTCCAACAGTGGATAAGTAGGCATGCTAGCCTTCTGGGAATGGATCCCCACTCGTCAAAGGCATGGATGAAGGGCTATAATCAGGCTCCCTCTGCACGTTTGTTGTTAAAGCACGAGGACTCCCTTGTAACCTCATTGTTGTTTGATCTGCCCCAGAAGAGGCTGAGTATGTAAAGGTCTTTTCTGGTGGTTCTTACACTTTAATGTTTATCAGGATCATCCAGGAAGCTACACTTTTAAACAAATCTGCAGGTGATTTCAAAGCAGGTGGTCAGAAGGCACACTGGGAAACTCGGCTAGCAAAGACCGTGCTGGGTTACTAGATCAAAATTTCAAGGGACATGGCCCAGGAGCCGTTATTTTTACAGACTCATCTGTTCATTCTCATGCACCCTGAAGGGAAGAACCCCAAGGATAAGCAGGCATGCCAAGGGGCAGCCATTCAGAGGCTACAGAGTTGGAAGAAGTTTTTTGTTGTTTTTTTTGTAATGTCCCCTCCACTACATAGAATTGTTGGTGAGTCAAAGAGTTGCTGACATTTTCCTCTTCCCTGCAGCTACTGTTTGGGGGCTCAGCATCTGTTTTACAAGCCTTCTCTCCTTCTCCCACCCCACAAAATCATAAAGTGAGTGGGTGACAAGGTATGTGTCCTCACAGGAAACTGGCTGCAATGGAAAAAGGAGAGCAGGGCGGGACTTCTCTCTGCAGTGTCCCTCCCTGAAAGCTTGCCTTTCACTGGAAACACAAAGTTCGAATCCTCATCTGAGCAGGTGTTCCCTGACACTCCATTTCTGCGTGTGTCCAAGCTGTTCTGAACCTGCAAAGGAGACTCCCTTTCGAGAATCATTGACAACGAACAACAGCTAATACTGAATTATGCCAGACACAGTGGTAAGTGCTATTACATATATTACAATTATTCTAAGAGGTGGTACTGTTATTGTTCCCATGTTACAGGCGAGTAAATGGAGACTCGGGGAGGTTGTGCAAGGTGCTGGGAATCACACCGCAGATAAATGAAACAAGAACTCAAACCTGGTTGTCTGACTCCAGAGTCCCTACTCCTCATGACTCAGGGCGTGTTCCCACCAGCTGTTTCTGATCCTCACCAGGCACATTTTAGAATAACTACGCATGCTGATCAGGCAGTGTGATCTAGTAGAACAAGCAGAGTTAAAAACCAAGAGCTCTGGAATTTCTCTGGCACAAAATCCTGTGTAAATCCATTTCTGTTACTGCCTTCTTACAACCACGAATAAGAAGTGGCAATGGTATTGTTATGATATTTGTAAAAATGTTTGGCTTCTATAACTATGCTGGTATGTGCAACTTGGTTTAAAATCAGGATCCTCCCTAAGGGGAGCGGAGAGCTCTTTAAACCTGGAGTTGCCACGTAGGCACTGGAGTGAATGCGAGAGGGAAACGCCAGAGACTTGCTTCCCGTCTCACCTCTGCGGTTGTGCATGACATAGACAATTAACCCATTTTCTCAACTGAGAAATGAGAAGAGTCAATTAAATTAGTAGTTTAAATTTTAAACATAATAAATAATGTTCAATAGTGTCCCATTATTGAGAAGATCCAAACAATATGGATAAAGTGAAAAGCCTTGTTGGTCCCACTGATCCCTGGCATGGTTATGACTGTAGACGATCCACTCTCAAGGCACACCCCTAACCCCATCTGGGGGACCTCAGGCCATGCCCTCCGTCCTGGCATCAGGAGACCTGAGGCTATGCCCCCTGCCTGGCGGGGCTTGACAAGGGTGGGACTGGCTGTGTATGGATCTAGCGCAAAGAGGGGGGACAACCAAATCTGGGTCTCACGCAATTTTGAGGCACATGTGGGTGGGCAGGGACTTGACTCTAGATACCCCTTTTAATATGCACAAATTTCGTGCACCAGGCCACTATTTACTTTATAAACACAGTAGAATGGATTATTATAGCAGAAGAAAATGTTTCAAATAAATACTTAAATCCATCCAAGCATTTCTTATCCAAGTTTTCTAACTAAATGATAAACAAATGAATGAATGAACGATGCAGGGCAGTGGGAAGGTATCAAAGTACTGAGATGAATTGTTTTCAAATATAGCATGTTTTATTTTTTTAAATACATATTTTTACAAGTAAATTTCTGCCTAATCCTCTACCATAAAGTTACATTAACCCACTGCTAGGAATTGATACCAACATTCATGGAAGAAAATAAAAATTCCAACAGTAAAAGAAAGTATGGAAAAAGATATGAAGTGTATGTGAAAGGTCTGTAGCAAAAACATAACTGCTCTTTATTTTACAACCCTGGAAAAATAACTGAAAATATATTTCACCTCCATTAAAAGATGGCAGGGCATCATGTAATTTGTGATTACTTACTTTAGCACAGTGTTCTAATCTTTTCCCAACAATAGTAAACTGCCCAGGGCCTCTTTTTCAGAAGTTTGCCTTCATTTAGGGAATGCATTTAAAATTTAGATTGGACCCTGGTGAGGGCTTCACAGATTAAGCAGAATTGTTGTCATGGCACCAAAGCACACATCCCACATCTTCTCTTACTGTGTGTCACTGACACTCCTCCCAGGAGAAATGTGATGTATATCCCTCTCCTTGAACTCGGGCAGTCTTGATTTGGTTGTAGCCAGAAGAATGAAGCGAATGTAACTCTTCATGGTTTCTGAGGCTAGGTTGCAAAAGGCAGGCAGCCGAAACTGGTTTGGCTCAGTGGATAGAACATCGGCTGCGGGCTGAAAGGTTCCGGGTTTAAATCCGGTCAAAGGCATGTACCTTGGTTGCAGGCACATCCTCAGTAGGGGTGGTACAAGAAGCAGCTGATTGATGATTCTCTCTCATCAATGTTTCTAACTCTCTTTCCCTCTCTCTTCCTCTCTGTAAAAAATCAATAAAATATATATATATTGTTTTTTCAAAAAGGCAGCTTCAGCTTCATTCCTGAAACACTGACACTGGCGCCCTGAGCTGCCATGGAAGCAGTATAATTGCCCCAAGGCTGTCATACTGTGAGGAAGCTCAACTAGTCTACTCACAGGCAGAAAGTACATGGAAAAGCCTAAGACCACAAGAATATAAAGAGAAACACTTGGTTGCTCCAGACTGCCTTAGAAGCAGATGACTTCAGCCACTGTCTGACTGTGACTACAGGAGAAAACTGCCTGGCCAAGCCCTTCCTGAATTCCTGATGCTCAGAAACCCTGGTGTAACTTGTTGCTCAGTAATAATAACCAGTATAATTACATAATCATTGAAAGGGGTTCTTAGCTATTTCTAGATCTGATATCCTAGAAAAATTGTCAGACCCCAGATCTATTTTGCCAACTCCAGAATGGACTCTCTTTAAGTATACTTGACTTCATCTGCTCCAAAGATTAGAATGTCTCACATACTGTAGATAGTTTGAGCTGCCTATACTATGGCACTTTGCTTCTGAAAATAGATATAAAACACATCTTAAACCTCTACTAAATGATACATGTCTATGAAATTATTAGAACTCAAATACTAATGTACTATATTTGTTTTCAATCCTTCCTCTAAGACAGAAAAAAATGAATTATTTATTATGTTAGCTTTAACTACTAGAAATGTAAAACTGTTGCATATATACCAAAGTGAAGCTTGTTAGTGTCTTAATTTTCCAATAACAATGAAAAATGTTTGACACTGCAGAGATCAGGCACTGAATAAATGTTCCAGTAAGATTACATTATGTAGCTTTTGTAACTCAATGTGGTGGAATATTGCATTTCCCTGCCACTGAAAATAGAGCAAAATGCAGTTATTAGAATTATTGCAATATCTATATGCACATTTTCAAATGTAAATGGCACACTATAAACATAAATCATCCAACTATGGTGTGATTATGTTGAAATAATACAACATGGACATAAATGAAGAGAAATGATATTGAACTGCCTTTTTAGCTATAAGATTTAACATTCTACCACAGAGATCAGAATTATAATTGAAAAACTGGGTAAATACTATGGCAATAGTCTTACCCTGAGAAAAGCATCAATTTCTTTGAAACTGAAAGTGTAGATATACATTCCTACTTATCTCACCAGGCACTTCTTCTGCCCTGCATGAAATAGTCAGATCACTAGCAGAAATGAGGTAGGATGTTAGCATAAATTGGAGATAAAATTTAAATCTGGTGGGGTGGTTAACATGAACATGAAGCCATGGTTTTGTGTAAAAGGCTCCAAGTAAGAGGCAAAAATATAGGGGTCCTTTAACATGCCATTACCCATAACAGCGCACAGGAAACCATGAGGCAATGACAGCTAATGTGTCAAGTATGTAGATTTTCCACATTTTTCAAAATGAGTAAATTCTGTCCCCTCAGCTGCATTCCAGCTGTCTGACCTCACATGGGGGCCCAGCACAAGCAGGTAAAATGTAGACAAGGAAAGCTTGAAAATTGATTCTTGTTGTGAAGAGAACGAAACAGGAAACTAGCAGGACTCCATTGATTCCAACGAGACCATTGACAGAGTCTCCAAAGCGTTTGTCCCAGTTTGCAACAGTGGGTGGAGATGGAAATTCAGGACGGTGAGAAAGGGAAGAAGAGAGACAGAAGGGGAAAACACACACACACACACACACACACACTTAAGGGGATAAAGCAATTCTGTAGCTTTCTTGTCCTCACTGATGAAGCAACTCATTTATAGCCATAAAGGACCCTGGTGAACCTTCTAGAATTTATAAACTAATCAATCTCAAATCTATCAAACAAATGCCAATAGCCTCTTCTTATCATAAATCTCTCGTGATGCCCCTTTACTATCTTGAAATGAAATTCAACCTACCTGGACACAGAATTTTTTAAGCCCATAAAAAGGCTTAAGTAAAATATAAAGGCAAAATAAAAGGCAAGGAATGTATAAGGTTGTAGGTTGTATTTGAAAATATAGATGCTGAGGTCTGAATACTGCTACCATCTATAAAGAGAATCACCGGGAATGTGAGAGCTAGAAGCACAGACCTAGCGTGGTGGCTGTTATACTGGCACATTCAGTACCATGAGCGGTGTTGCAATTGGTGATGTGCTTTTCCAAAATGGAGAGCAACTTTTGGTTAAGTTTTAAACAAAGCAAAATATAGCCTTTCCTTGATTTACATGAGAGTTCAGAAAAATAGAGCATTATTAAAACTGCAAAATACTTTATGTTTATGCATAAAAGGGGACAGGTTATTTTTTTAAAGAGTATATCTTCTAGTCTTGGGTGATCATCAATATGTTTTTTGCCTGAGTGACTGTGAGAGTTGAGCAGGAAATATGAATTTTCATTGCACAGGACTAACCATCCTGGGCCCCACCCCCACTCTCACTAAACATCAGTAGTGCCTCCCTCATCACCTCCAACATTTTGGCAATTTATTTATCTCCATTAATTTTCAAAACATCACTGATTTAGATGAATCAAAGCTCTGATATTTATTTATTTATTTATTTAAAATATATTTTATTGATTTTTTTTACAGAGAAGGATAGAGTTAGAAACATCGATGAGAAACATCAATCAGCTGCCTCTTGCACATCCCCTACTGGGGACGTGCCCACAACCAAGGAAAATGCAATTGACCAGAATCAAACCTGGGACCTGTCAGTCAGCAAGCCGACGCTCTATTCACTGAGCCAAATCGGTTTTGGCCTGACTTTTATTTAGATGGAATCACACTCTCCCAAACCATGTAAGTCTACTTTTCCTGGAAGGAAGGAGAACTGGAATTTCAGAGGAGAGGTAGAAACTAAGGCAGAATGAGAGCCCAAACACCAGCGTTGCTAAGGCTGGGGCTGATGGACCCAGTGAAGAGCTGTGAGTTGGGAAGATGGACTGGAAAAGGCTCAGGCGTGCCTCAGCTTCTCTCCTTAGTTTAATAAAGTTACTAAGAATGTCCATAAAAAGCCACCCAAGATTGTGATTCCTAACCCATCCAGGTTACCTTGGGACTGTGTGGCCATGGCAAAGCCCAGATAAGGAATCTCTCTGTTTATAAGGATCCCATGCCTCTCTGTCCCCCAATTCCAGCCTATCCTTCACCCCTGACTCCACCATGGGTGGGTGTAGTGAGGAAGAAAATGAGCTTTCCTGCCCTGTGACATCACCTTTCCTTCTTGGGGGCGGGGCTCTCCTGCAATGTTTCCATGGCCCTGGCCGCCTTTTCTGAAGAAAACACCAGGTTCTGGGAGCTTTGAGCCTCCACCAGGAACTCTAATAAGTGACTGATGGTTGGTGCCCAGAGAAAGCTTAGCCTTCAGGAGCTTCCATCTGGGCAGATGGAACAGAGACGAGGATCTTGGATTAGACTGAGCATATTTGCCAACCTCCTCTGTTGCGCTTCTGAGAAAAACTTCAATATTTAAGAAACTTGTCTGTCTGTGGGTGCTGTCTTGCCCACCAACCTTTTTGCCTTATTTTCTGACTGGATTTCTATCTGAAATATCCTTTCTCAAACTTCCTGCTGCCCTCTATCACAGTGAAGCTGATTTCAAAGAGGTTTCTTCAACTTCCTTTTCACTTTAGATGGTTTTCAAGGTCTACTCCAGCCTGCGTTGGGTCTGCTTGTGGTCTCCTTCTATCATGTATCTCTCTATAAGATGGCACTCACCGGAAGCCTCTGTCTCCTGGATCAGTTCTAAGGTAAGCAATCTACACGGAGATGCACCTGTGAACTGTCCCCACATAGACTCTCCTGGAGGACCTCAGGCAACTATCTCATTGTCAACTGAAGTCACCCTGCCCCTTTACAATACAAGGCTTAGTATAAACCACATGCAGAAAGTACAAGGACTTTTTGAAATTTCTGAAAATCCTACAGGTTTTTAAATTCTCATACTCAGGCTACCACTAAATGTATTCAGTTTATGACTTGCCCCTCCCAGGTATGAGACCCAGCTCCTTCCCTTGAAATACACATACATGCACGTGTTCACTTACTGATCCTTTCATTTATAAAATGTGCATGTCCTCCTATAAAGCTCCTTTATAAAGAGGCTTGCATCTTAGTGAAGGGAGATGTGCAGTAACACGATAAACAAGTGAATGTATGGTCTGTCAGAGAGAGATTAATGCTGCAGAGACTGACGGCGCATTGCCTGAAAATGTCAGTGCCATAAGGGTAGGGAATTCTGTTTGCTTTGTTGTGTGGTTCACTGACCTATTTCCAAGAGACTAGGGCTTGGCATGTGGTGTTGAATAAATATTTATTGGGTGAGTGAAAGGATAAAGGGAGTAAGTCAGTGGTGTACTAGTAAGTGTTCAATAATTGGCTCTCTGGGTAAAAGTGTAGGCATATCTATACATATATATATATATATATATATATATATATATATATATATATATGTGTGTGTGTGTGTGTGTGTGTGTGTGTGTGTGTGTTTTACATTTCATTTAAATATGTGTTATATAGCATACGATGATTCTATAACACACATTTTATATTTATTATATGTTTTTCCAAATAAAAGACTTGTAGCATATGATTTATAAATAATAAAGTATATAATGCTCTTCATTATCTATAATAATGTATAATAATAAAAGCATAATATGCTAATTAGACTGGATGTCCTTCCGGACGAAGCCAGGGCTGTGAGGGAAGCCTGGGTCCCAGGTGCCAGAGGGAAGCTGGTGCCGGCAGCTGGGGAAAGAAAGGCCTACCCTTGCACAAATTTCATGCATTGGGGCTCCAGTAAATTCTATAAAACTTAACGATTATCTTATTTTTGTTTAACTCTTATCCATAGCTACTCTCTAATTGCATTGACAAATAATTGTAGTTCCAACATGAATATGGACTGATGAAATTGTGTGCATTAAGAGAAAGACAGACTGAAGTCATAAAAGTGTACATCAGTGTTATGCATAAAGTGATCTTAGAAAGTGACTTTGAACTCAGGAAGCAAGTGAGTGTGAGTTCTGTGGATGTCCAAACAGGTAAAACAGCATTTGAAAGGCCTGGCATCAGAGAGCTGGCTTGCCAAGAACAGGCAGGAGGCCATGTGGCTGGATTTGAGCGGGAGGGGGTAGGGTGGAGGGGATGGGCTCAGACGCAGGTCCATGAAGGGTTTGAACAGAGAAGTGTCAGGGGCCACTGTGTGCACAGAAGTTTCTGCAAGGTGTTGGGAGATAGAGGAGCCATACGACAACTTGACATGGAATATCAGGCACCTCCGTTCTTGAAAGACCTTTTGGCTGCTTGTTAACTGGATTTACCTCAGGCTGCCCACTCCACAAGGGCAGAGCCAGGCACCTGTTCTGACTCCTCCTTACCTTCTCCTTCCACCTCTTCTCACCACTCTCCCTGCCTCCCAAGCGTTTTCCTCCATCCAGAGGATTTCCATTTTCCCTGGCCTTGCCTTCAAATTCAAGTTTAGACCCATCGAAAGGCTCAGTAAAACAAAAGGGCCTTCCTGTCCATCAATAGCAAGGGCCATAAGGAGCATTCTCCTTCCTAGAGCACAGAGGTTTACATTACACTTTTTTATATTAACTTACCAATAATTATGTCAGTTTCCCCCAAAATAAATTATAGTCCTATTACTAAAAAGCACAATACCAATGAATCTGTTTTGCCCCCTGATTCACAATAAGTAACATTTTATTGAAGGCTTGCTCTGTGTCCAGTTGTAAGTGCTTGTATATATATATAAGGTGACCCTAATCCTGGGCAAATGATGTCATTAAGGGCATCTTCAGTGAGCAAAAATAGTATCACATATGCTTCTGGCCTATATTAGCTCTTTTACCCCTGGCCTGCTTTAGCTCTTTTACCCCTCACTACCACTTTTGGCGGGAATATTAGCTTTGTGGTATAGATAAGGAAACTGAGATTTAAACAGGTTCAGAGGCGTGTACCAGGTTTCACAGTCTCAGGGCAGAGCTGGGATTCAGAACCATGGCTGTCTGACTCCAAAGACAGCTCTTACCCGCCCGCCTCAGTTTCCAACCCACTTCATGCCGCAGCCCCACTGCGTCCCATGCTGGCTGCTTCAGAGCCTCTCACCATCCCTTCCCCCCCAAAAGGTGCACATGCCTTGCAATTAAGAATAAGAAAAATTCATATACTATTTTCATCCATTGTTATAGGAATAAATAAAAAAGGACCCATCTTCTTTTAATTATAATCACTTGAGCAGTTTTAAAACATTACAAAGTGTTTCCCATAAGTACAGAATATTTTTGTAATTTTTAGAAAAAAAGCAGCAATTAGCCTTGTGTTGCCCATTGTTGTTTGCTTGCAGACTTCAGAGTCAGTTTCAATCAGAGTTGCCTACAAGTGAGGCACCATCATCAATCTTTCACTTGAGGTCCACACGGTTCTTCCCTTGGTAACTCGTGATCTCCTTTTGTAACAGCTGCCAAGAATTCAGTGTTTCCCTGAGCTGGGAGAGAGGCACAAGCCATTTGTAGGTTTATCTGTCCCACTCAGAAAGTTGGAATATCAAGTTTAGTCATAATGCATTTTGGAAACAGAAAACAGACACAGGGGAAAAAAACAAAAAAACAATAACAAAAAACAACAACAACAACAATAAAACACACACATCACTTCAAGCTAGTCTGTTCTGATGCACCAAGCAGTCTCTTTCATGCCCAGATCTTGCTCACTCTAGAAATATCAGTCACCCTGTGGTTTCCCGTCATGGTGACATTTCTCTTTAGCTGAGCCATAAAGCTTGTCCTTGGAAAGGAGAACTCTGGGAGAGTAGACACAGTGAGCAAACACCAACTGGGGACAGCAGGATCTTGAAACAAGTCTGCTCCAGGTCTGAGGATCATGAGAGAAGTCTGATTAAAGTCATATTGTCTTTTCTTTAATTTATCTTTATTGTTGAAAGTATTACAGATGTCCCTCCTTCTTCTTCAGTGACCCCCTCCACTCCACAGCCCCCCCCCCACAGGCCTACCCACATCATTGTCTGTGTCAATGGTTTATGCATATATACATATAAATTCTTTGTTTAATCTATTTTCAATCTATATAACTTTCCCTTCCTTTTCTGAGAAACCATAAATTGTAGGATTTTGTAAGAAAATGATGTGGAATTAAGTATCTGATTCATGTATCAAATGACTCAATATTATTTAGATGTTAATTCTCAAATTTCTCTAAAGATTCAGGGTAATCCCCACAAAAATCCCAGTGGATTTATGAATAGAATTTGACAACCTGATTATAAAGTTCATATGGAATTAAATGCAAAGGACCTAGAACAACTCTGAAAAAGAAGAACAAGTTGAAGGACTAACATTGCCTGATTTCAAAAATTATAGTGATACAGTAACAAAGATGGTGTGGCACTGATATGAAGACAGACAAATATAGCAGAAGAGATTTCAATAATAGACTCATGCATATATGAACAATGAATATTTTAGAAATATTTAAAGTAGAAAAATTGTAGTATTTTTAACAAATGATGGAACTGAATATTCATAAGAAAGAGAGGAAGAAAGGAAAGGATAATATATGTATACTTTGTACCATATAAAAATTAATTTATACCAGATTATAGACCTAAAGTTAAGATTTTAAACTATAAAATGTCTAGAAAAAAATATAGAAGAAAATATTCATGGCCTTGGGTTGGCAAAGGTTTTTTATATCTGACACCAAAAACATTAAAAAATTAATAATGAAAAACTTTTGCTCTACAAAAAACATTGCTAAGAGAAAGAAAAAATAAACCATAGACTTGGAAAAAATATTTGCTAATCATATATCTGATAAAGGACTTGCATCCAGAAAATAACAAGTACTCTCAAAACTCAATGATAAGAAAATAACCCAATTTTTAAAATTTAGCCAAGAGAATACATGATAACAAATAAACACACCAAAGATGTTCAACATCATTAGTCATTAGGAAAACAAATTAAAACTAAAAATAGATTCCATTATACATCTACTAGAGGGCTGGTGCATGAAACCATGCACAGGTAGGGTTCGTAGGCCTGGCCAGCAATCAGAGCCAATTGGGACCTTCCAACTGCCGGCCAGGGCCTTCCTTTGTTCCGCACTGCCCCCTGGTAGTCAGCACACATCATAGCAACCTATAGAACTCCAGGTCTCCCAGTCAAACTCCCGAGCGGACACTTTGCACATTAACCTGTTTTATATATATATAGACTCGAGGCCCGATGCTTGAAAATCCGTGCAAGAGTAGGCCTTCTTTCCCCCAGCTGCCAGCACCAGCTTCCCTCCAGCACCTGGAACCCAGGGCTTCCCTCCTCTGGCCACTGGCAGGCACCTGGGACCTGGGCTGGCTTCCCCCTGGCCCTGGCTTTGTCAGGAAGGACATCTGGAATGACGTCTGGAAGACATCAGGTCTAATTAGCATGTTATTCTTTTATTATTATAGATTAGGATAGTAAAATTTTTTAAATTGACCATACCAAGTGTTGAGAGATATATGGAAGAACCAAACTCTTCATATACTGCTGGTAGGAATAAAAAGTGGTATAACCATTTGAAATCTACTTGACAGTTTCTCAAAAAGTTAAACCAACTGTCACCATATGATTAGTCATTCCATTCCTGGCTGTTTATTCAGAAGAAATAAGATGTTCACACAAAGACTTATATGAAAATGCTCATGGAAATGTTCTATTATGTTTATTTGTAGTAGCCAAAAGAGGAAACAAACCAAATGTCCTTAACAGGTAAAAGAATAAACAAACTGTATCACATGGATACAACAGAATCCTATTCCACAATGATTGTGATACAGCTTGGGAGAATCTTAAGATAATTATGTTGAGTGAAAGAAGCCAGATAAGAAACAGTACATAATGTATGATACCATTTACATAAAATTCTAGACATTTTAACTAACCCATGGTGACGGAAAGCAGACATGTTGCTGGAAACTGGGATGGTGGGAGAGTCAGGATGGAAGGATTACAGTTGAGTCTGAGATAGGGGTGATGGTTATGTTCGCTACCTGAACTGTGGTGATGGTTTCACAGGTGTACACATGTCAATACATCCAATTGTACACTTGTAAAATGTGAAATTTATTACATGTCAGTTATTCATCAATAAGCTCTTAAAATAGTATAGCCTTATTTTGGTAAAAATATCTATGCATATTTATATTGGTGGGAAAGGGCATATACACTAAAAGGTTGAAACAGCTTATTTTCTTTTTTCTTTTTTTTTCTTCTTTTTCCTTATCTTCCTCTTCTTCTTTTGCTTATTACAAATTCTTATTTTTCAAATATGATATATATTATGTGTGTAACAAAGAAAAAAAGGACAACAATGCGGAGCAAAATAACTAGAGAAAAGAAGGAAAGGTAATGACTTTGTTAATAAAATCAGAAGAAAGAACAAGAGACACGCTTTAGGGAAATTATAAAGAATATCTCTTACTTTACATAAATTCATCAAGGAACAAAAAAAAGGATCAGATTGGTGACTTTTATGCAAATCAAGTTGTCATAAATTTCAAAGCGGTTTAACCAAATTATTACAGTTTCCAAAATATTTACATAAAAATAATTAGGGTTGGTTACTTTCCAAGCAGCAATTTCAATGCAATGTGCAGAGGTAAAAAACAAGGCCTGATGACTGAAGGTTTGGAAAGAATGAAGTCATTTTCAAAGTGGTGATGAATTTCCAGCTAAGAGAAGATGGATGGTCTAGGTCAGATTTATTGCCCATGATAATTCTGAAAAGAAGTTGGGTTGGTTTTTTTTTGGTTTTTTTTTTTTGCTTTGGAAGAATTAGCTGCTGCATTATTGTAGTTGGAAGACTTAGTGATCTAAATAATTTTCTAGAATCATAAAGATTGTACAAACAATTTTTGTATTAGATCTGATGGTTGGTGAAACTGTGACAAAGAAGTACTAAAAGACCAAATGTTTAAGTCTGAAAGCCCTGCAATGGAGCAGCACTTGAAGGTAGGATCCCCCCAACCGTCGGCTATTTTGTGAAATACACAGTAGATGACATTTTATTGAAGGGGGTGTATAGCTCTGTGGCCATGTTCATAGTCTTGGGAGACCACGCACACTGAGTTCCCAAATCCACCACTCTCTATGTCTATGGGGCCTGGGGCACTTTTTTTTTCTCATCAGCCCAATAAGAATTCCAGCAGTTAGTTGTGGGTTGTTATGAGGATTGAATGAGATACTACAGGAAAGTCACTTACTAGGTTTAAAATGTCACATCTATAATAATAAAATCATAATATGCTAATTAGACCGGACATCTGGAAGGGATTGCTGGGGCTGCAAGGGATTCCCGGGAAGCCTGGGTCCCGGGTGCCTGCTGGCAGCCAGAGGGAAGCCTGGGTCCCGGGTGCCAGAAGGAAGTCAGTGCCGGCAGCTGGGGCAAGGAAGGCCTAGTTTTGCATGAATTTCATGCATTGGCCTCTAGTTTACTACAATGTCCTGGTTAAATTTTAGAAAATTTTGGTTCATTCCTAAATGAAAACTAAAAGAATAAATTAGAACAATAGAATGTTAGTGTTGAAGGGGCCTCAGAGGCCATGTCGAGTTCTCCAAACCGAGGCCTGGGACTTTGACCTGACATAGAGCCTGATAGTGCTCCCTGACTAAAGTGTGTCTCATGGCGAAACCGGTTTGGCTCAGCAGTAGAGCATCGGTCTCCGGACTGAAAGGTCCCAGGTTCGATTCCGGTCAAGAGCATGTATGTTGGTTGCGGGCACATCCCCGGTGGGGGGTGTGCAAGAGGCAGCTGGTCGATGTTTCTCTCTCATCGACGTTTCTAGCTCTCTATCTCCCTTCCTTGCTGTAAAAAAATAATAAAAATGTATTTTTTAAAAAATAAAATAAAGTGTGTCTCATTGCACACCACAGTTGCTTGACATTGCTCATCTGGTTCACTGTGAGCTCTTCATCAGCTCATAAGCTTTTACAGAGCAATGACTGGGATGCGTTAAGTACAAAATGGTCAGCGGAGCCAAGCTCACCAGGGTGCTTAAGAAGTGCTACCTGGTGACAGCAATTACTATATGACAGACAAGGTGAGGGACTAGTTCCAGAAGCTCCCACACACTCTTTCACTCTTCTCTCTCCCTCTTACACACACACACACACACACACACACACACACACACACACGCACACTTTCTCTTTGTCTTCTTTGCCTGAATCAATAAGCACTTATGCAGCAAAGCCAAACCAGAATGACCAGAAATAAAATTTAGCCTTAAAATAAATGTTCATATAAGATTACATTATTTCAGATTTACTGACCGACTATTCTTACTCTGAAACTAAGGCCCGGTGCACCGGTGGGGTCCCTCGGCTTGGCCTGTGCCCTCTCGCAATCCGGGACCCCTTGGGGGATGTCAGATAGCTGGTTTTGGCCAGATCCGTGCAGGCCCAATCCAGATAAGGAGGAGCTTGATCCTATGCATTGAGTGTCTGTCCCCTGGTGATCAGTGCGCATCACAGCAACTGGTCAACCGGTCATCGGTCAACTGGTCACTTAGGCTTTTATATATATACTAGAAGCCCGATGCATTAAATTTGTGCAAGGAACTCAGTCCTCACAGCCACAGTGGCTGCCTGGGCCCTCATAGCCCTGGCTTCATCTGTAAGGTGGTCCAGAAGGAATTCCAAAAGGACATCCAGTCTAATTAGCATATTATGCTTTTATTACTATAGATATAGATACTTGTTTAGCAAATTGTTTATTAGACAAGAAGGGAAATCAATTCCTTAACTACTCTTATACACTTTTGTGGCAAATTCCTATTCAACTTGGATTCAACAGATTCTATCCCAGCAAAAATGGTGAAGCATGTACTCTTCCAGATTCTCCCAAGGGCTGTCTTTATAGTGTGGCTTCATTCATTATTGTTTGTGGATATTTCTCTCTTTACCGCATCCAGTGTGGCTAGAGAGGGGTCCAGTTCCTGAGTAGGGGCAGCTGGGGATTGAGAAAATGAAAGAAAGAGACAGACACAGAGATAGAAGTAAAAAGCTGGGGCCGGGTGGGACCCCTGCCCTCTTCTGATGGAGAGACAGTGGCCCAGACCCATACAGCGTGTTGTTTATTTTATACCAAGAGAAAAACAGGAAGTTTTATAAAAAATCAAGATAAAGGAGACCATGTGCATTCTAGGGTGGACCTGGGGGTTGTATTCATTACTGGTGCTTGACTGGATTTTCATAATAAAAGCTACTCCCAGCACCTGGGCAGAAATGAAGGCCAAGCAGACAACACTTCTGCCTTTTGGCAGAATGTGTTTCCAGATCTTAGCTTTGCCTACCGCCCTGGATTCAGCTGACAATTTAAAGAAATGCCCATGTGCCTTCTCAGGCACTCTCTATAATTTTTATTTAAAAAAAAAATTCTGTTCAATTTTAAGCCATGCACCAAAATGTACCTCAAGCATAAATGTACATAATGGGATTCTTCAATACTGGATGTCCAGAATCATGTCCAGAAGACAACCGGTCTAATTAGCATGTTACCCTTTCAGTATTATAGATTAGGATCCTGGGATTCTTCAATACTTCAATGAAAAGTGCAAACTGTAGCTCAAATATGTCTCCCCTCTAAGTGCATTGGGTCATTTACCTTAACAATGTGAACGTGCTCTAATTATCATGTTCAACTTGATTAGTGTATGGCCTAACATTTAAAAGTGCACTTCAGATAAAAGAATGCACAAATGCATGATTGGTTTCTAATACACGGAGCAACCCCTTAATGAACTGTGAGCCATCTAGAGAGGAACTATTACCTACCAGTCACGGAAATGGCAAACCAGACGAGATAGGCTTTGTGTGGATTTGTGCATACACATGCACACACACATAGGAAGAGAAGATGATCTTTCTCCGTCTTCCATGATAGACTGATTGCTAACTTTGCTGGAAAAATAACTAAGAGAATTCAAGGCAATTAGTTCAGAGGAATTAGTTTATTTAGGAGCCAAACATAAATGTGCACCTTCCTTTGGCAATGTTCAGCGCGGCTGACCTAGCACACCTAACTAGGAAGGTTCAGAGGGGCATGTCCTGAGAGAACTTTCTCACATTTTCTCCAAGGTAAGGAAGAGCCAACTTAGGATGTCAGATTTCCTCAGTCATTTTAGACAAATTCTGTCCTATCTCACTCCATTCCCATTTTTCATTTTTTCCCCTGTCATTTTTAGTTCAGCCTTTACTTACTAAACATGTATCTTTTAGTGTTAAAATAAGCAAAGGCACTGGCCAACCTATCTTTCATACAGTTTAAAACTAGAAGGTTGGTATCTTGTTTATGAAATATATCTAACATTTACTTCTGATTGGAATCTAAACATTTTCAGATGAGTGAAGCAATGTGTCTCTACTTTATTTCTTACTCGTATATCAGATAAATCCAGCTGAAATGTAACTGAGCCTGAAGCTTATATATTATATTTACTTGGTAGCGGGCTCATCCATAAGAGATTTAAGAACTATGCAGATCAATATCAACAAATGTTTACAGGGTGCTGAGTGAGCATGAGAGGAATGCAAATGGAGCCAGGGTTCCTCATATTAACAAGGCACCACTCTCTGCGTGCCACAGGCAAACAAGCAACACACACCACGAAGGGTAGTTCATTAGCAATAGGATGGTGGGGGAAGGGCTCAGAGAAGAGATGAAACTTGAGCTTGGCCTTAAACTATGTGACTGGACAAAAGTAAATTCGGAGAAGGGCAAAGGTCATTGGGGCAGACCCAACTGAGGCCCCAATTGAAAAAGAACAGCATGTATTTGGGGTCTGTGGAGGAACCCAGCTAAGGCTGCAGGGACAGTCCCTGGAGGGAAACCTGGTGGCATGAGAGGCTGAGGCCATGAAGCTGGCTAAGAATGGGAAAGAATCAAAGGCTCCAATGGCACCTGCAGAGAACGTGGCCTGGTACGAGGGGCGGGTTATACGTTCAGAGTGTCCTCACGCAGAGTGTCCAGCAGGGAGGATGGCCCAGATAGGGCAAGCACATGTGGGCAACGAAGGAAAGAGTGGTGAGGACACGTAGGCTGAGAGCAGGCATTCTCTGGTGAGAGTCTTACCTCATGTGGCAGATTTAACAAAAATGAAGATATAACTTTACATATAACTCTCTTGGGCCTTTCTTAAAATGAGACATTGACACTCCTGCATCGAGAAGTGGAGTCTATGTGTCACCCCTTGAACCTGGGCAGGACTTTGTAATAGGACTTTGTAACTGGTAGCTTATGCAGCTGAGGCTGGGCCATAAAAGGCAATCAGGTTTCATTAACCCCCCCCCTCTCTTTCTTTCTCTCTCTCTCTCTCTCTCTCTCTCTCTCTCTCTCTCACACACACACACACACACACACACACACACACACACACACACATATCCTGGGAGCCCTAAGCCAACAAATAAACAGGTAAGAGCTGGAGAGATCACATGGAGAGAGCGGAGAGAGAGATGCCTGAGGAGGTCCAGCTGTTCAAGCCCATAGTCTTTGATTCTTCTAGCTGAGAACCTGTACATCACAAGTCAGAGACAAGACTCTATGATCTGTCCTGACCTATAGAATCCATGAGCATAAGACAAGGTCATTTCATGCCACTCACTAAGTTTTGGGGTAGTTTGAACCATAGCACCTATCAGATCCCATCTCTTTATTAAAACCCACTAAGCACACCTTGTCCTTCTACAGGCCCCATTCCAGCAGTTAGCAGGATTTCTTTCTATGAAGAACCAGAGAGTATCCAGTTTAGGCTTTGCACATACTCTGCCTGAGATAATACCTAAGTGAACCTGACTGTGTTCCAGTAAAGCTTAATGTATGAAAACAGGCATCAGGCTGAATTTGACCTAGGAGGCTAGCTTGATGACCCTCCCCCCATCCTATCCTTAGGAGTCATTAGCAATAAATCTCATGAGCATTTGAAGTTGGTCCTACAGTAGGTACCAGGAAGACAGGGACAGTACACAGAGCCCATGTCCAAGACGTGTTGTGGACAAGAGGTCTGGGATGATGTATTTCTCACCCTCCATCTGCACCCCCTGACCAAGGCCAACCATCTCCACTGCCACTATAGTGAGGTCCTCAGAACGATCCTAAACTGGAACCCTTTCTCCTCCTGCCTCCTATTTTACTTCATTCTTCATTGCCCCATTTGACTGTGTCCGACACTGTAATCCTAAGGGTTTTTCTACTGGCTCAAAGCAAAACCAATTTGCGAGACCCAGTCCCCTGTTACTAAGTGCTCAGAATTCATTTCAGGAACCAAAAGGGTGCTCTTTACCCAGGATACATGGAGCTCAAGGATGGGTAAGAATGCATCCCGTAGTCCAATCCCTGTTCCTTGAAATGCCTTCCACTGTGAGCAGCGGAAAGGGACAAGCAGACAGAAGAGAACAATGGGCTGCGCTTTTGTTCTGCCTCCTGGGAGCCGAGTTGCTGTTGGGTCCTTGATATCTTTAAGTGCTGATTTTGCAATGATGGTGAAGTAAGCAGTACTGAGTTCACAAGTTCAGATCACAGAACACGCTGAGAAAGAGGCCTTAATGAGAGACAGAAGGACTACAAGCCAGCCAGAAAATTCACCTCTCCTTCCTCCTGGTTTTACAGGATTCTCTAATAAGGGGATAACTTGGAGAAAAAGGAAAGAAACTCAACTAAGTGTAACAGCAGGAGTCCCTCCAGCAATCTCTAAGCAGCTTCCTGAGAAGGTCTCCAGCCCTTCAGCAGAGGCCGGCAAGGCTTAATGAGAGCAGCCCGCATGCATGCCCTGTCTGCAGCTGCTGGATGCTGGTTTCTCGGGGCCTTTGCCTGCCCAACATCAGCTGGCCCCTGAGAAAAACAGGACAGGAGAGATCCTCAGCGATTGTTCTCAGCCCTGACCCAGCTGTTATTTAGACATACAGTTTGCCTTATATAATGGACCACTGAAATGTAAGTAATAAAGGTGCTAAGAAAGTGAATTTGGCCAAAACCGGTTTGGCTCAATGGATAGAGCATCAGCCTGCGGACTGAAGGGTCCAAGGTTTGATTCCAGTCAGGGGCATATACCTTGGTTGCGGGCACATCCCCAGTAGGGGGTGTGCAGGAGGCAGCTGATTGATGTTTCTCTCTCATCGATGTTTCTAACTCTCTATCTCCCTCCCTTCCTCTCTGTGGAAAATCCATAAAATATATTTTTTTAAAAAGAAAAGAAAAATCAGTTTGCAATTTCACATCTAAGATAAATGGTGAGGGAAGAATTATGAATAATGCTTCTACTTCATCAATTCAAAAAACCATGGTCATCACAAGTTCAAAGGGAAGGCATGTCATCCTTAGAAGACGGACGAAGACCTATCAGATTGACCGAAGGGCTTTTGGGCATGGCGGCGGGTGAGAAATTTGGCAAGCTCAAACAGCCAGTGTAGGAATAGTTTGGGAATCTTTGCCTAGAGATCCTTTCTTCCTCTCCCACCTGTCCCCTTTATAAGGAAGCGGGACAGCAATCACAGTGAACTGTCACCTCAGGCCACAGAGGAACTGACCTGTGCTTTCCGAAAGCACTTGTTAAAACAGTTGTTTGTGTGAGAGATAGCTCAAACCTTCTGGGGAACCATGATTAAAAGAATCACTTTGATTTATAAAAGGTAGCAGAGTGAATTTCTGTTCTGAAATCCCACACAAAGGCATTCCGTGGAATCGCCCTGCAGAGGAGCATGTTTGTGCCATGTGAGCACGAGTGGATGGTCTGAAGAAGCCCACTTGGGGTGAGCCACTGACTATCTCTCAGTCTTCTCATCTGCAAAATGGATCTAATGAACCCATGGAGCTCATTCAGCTGTTATGAATAACGTCCAAATGAGATCACATAGGGGAAAGTACTCCAGAAACTCTGAAATGGTTTCCAAAGGTAATATTTTTTGTGGCACTTTGTAGAACTCTAAGTAAAATGCAATTGGGAGAGAGAAGGAAAATGGAGATAATCTAGTGACTAAGGTGCTTTCATTTTTTAAGCATTTATAGAGCACTTCATATGTTCACAGACCATAACAGTCCTTTTTTCTGAGTTACTTCGACAGGTTAATGTTTTTCTTACTGATCCTGGAGCAATTACCAGCATCAAAACATGGTAGAAAGGGTACAAGTTCAGAAAAACAGTAATGCAGCTACTTCCCTTCTGGATTCATGGATATTTTCATCAGCCATTGAGAAATCACTCCCTCCACTCACATCACCATCCTCCAGCCAACACACACACACACACACACACACACACACATACACACACACACACACACATATATATGTTCAAACCAGAGACAACATAAAATAGAGCTCAAGGCCAAACTTTAGCCACAAAATACACATATTTCTCCTTTTCTTTATCCAAAACCAGGTTAGGAACTTAAGACTTCTTATAAAACCTACCACAAAAGTCCTAATTTTTCTAACCAGCACAAAAAAGCCAGATTCTTGGATTTTGCTCTGGAAAAGCAAGATAGGCCTTCTGAAGCCCCATCTTTTGCCCCAATTAGAGCTACATGCTTGAGGTCAGCTGGTCAAAGGGCTGCCAAGTCACATACCGATTCTGTAATCTCCAACTTTTTTTTAAATGTCTTCATTGATTTTTATTTTTTTTTAAGAGAGAAAGAGGAAGGGATAGGGGTAGAAAAATAGAAACATTGATGAGAGAGAAACATTAATTAGCTGCCTCCTGCATGCCTTACACTGGGGATTGAGCCTGCAAACCAGGTATGTGCCCTGACCAGAAATTGAGCTGGGGACCTCCTGGTTCATAGGTCATCGCTCAACTACTGAGCCACACCGACCAGGCTGTAATCTCTGACTTCTTACAATAAACTCATCTTGTAATCACTGATATCCTAAATACTAACAAAGCTTTAGAAGTTCTTTTTACTGTGGAGACAGGCTTAAACCAAGGGCTGGGGTGCACTTATTTTCAGGAAGTAAAACACAGACAGAAGTAAACATTGAAACGGACTATACCAGTGGTCGGCAAACTCATTAGTCAACAGAGCCAAATATCAACAGTACAACAATTGAAATTCTATTGACAGCCAATTTTTTTAAAACTTAAACTTCTTCTAATGCCATTATTCAAATAGAGTTGCCCAGGCCATGGTTTTTTGTGGAAGAGCCACATTCAAGGGGCCAAAGAGCTGTATGTGGCTCACGGGTCACAGTTTGCCCACCACAGGACTAGACAAATGTCAGGCCAAGATCCTATTCTGAAATGGAGACAGTTGGGACCATATGTTGAAAGTTTGGTTTGTTTGGGGCTACATTGCAACAATATTGGTTTGGTTCTGTCTTTTTGCTCTCCCCTTAGCTGGGTCCTGAACTAAAAGCAGGGATGTGGCCCTAGAGTAGGGGGCCAAGGGACGGGCTCTCACAATGACTGCAGGCCAGGGTGTCAGGGACAGACAGAGGTCAAGGAGCAAGAGTGGCGGTGGGGCCGCCTCCTGGAGGGCTGAGACTGGTGTCCTCTGGGAGGGAGCTCCAGCTAATATTGAATTTTAAGGGTTGTTTTTTGTTGTTGTTTTTTTCTCTCTCTCGTTGTAAATCTCATCTGTAAACTCCCGTCAATTTTCTCCTGGAGTAGGTATCACAGAAGGTGAGAGAATGGTCATGTCAGCAGAGCCTTGGGAAGTCCAGGGAAAAGCCTCAGAAGAAAATGACCACGTATCTTTGTGCAGCAGATTGGGGCTCAGGATCCAGAAGGGGGGAGGAAACACTTGAAGCACAGAGTTAAGGATGCTGAGTTGAAAGAGACCCCAGGTAAGCTCTGGCCCACCACACTCCAGATAGGACAAGAGGCCCACAGAGGTCTATTTACTTTCCAAAATTCAGTGAAAAAGTTTAAATATTTGGGCTGGAATTTCCCTGCCATCCCCCACTGTTCCCTTCTCCACAAAAAAAAAAAAAAAAAAAAAAAAAAGGTTGGGGTTTCTCATACTGTTTCCCCTTCAAACTACTAAAATAGATGGACTGGAAGCCAGATCAAAGCCATAAACATCCAAACAAGTGCAATGGCTCACTGAAACTAGGTAGCTTCTTACTTACTAGTGTCCTGGGGGTTTTTCCTCCTATTTTGCTCAGATTCTTCTCTACCCTAACAGACTCTTTGACTGGTACAGCTCTGGGGATGGCCCCTGACAATTTCTCAGTTGCTTAGTCTGCCTACAGTCTTTAGAAAGATGTGTCATTGCCTCACCCCATTCAACAAGCATTTACCGATGGCTCCCTAGAGGCACCCGGCATTGTTCTAGACACCAGCTGAGTGGGGAAGGGCATGGCACCTGGGACGATCCTGCTCTCCTAGGGTCTCACTAGAGGTCGGCTGCATCTCCCACCTCAGGAACAGTCCTCAGAGGAGCAGCACAGTCTCTACTAAACCCTTAATGCAAGTCAGCACCCAAAAGTCTAGCCACAAACAAGCAAACAATTCTATTCCATGTAAAGCTCTGTTGATTCTTCAGACTCACCTTCATTCTGCTGTCTTTAATCAGTACATTCTCTGGCTGCATCCTCCAGCTCCTACACCCTCGGGTGACTCAGGAGGTACCTTTAAAATGCACAGGATACTGTCAACCTTGAGAAAGCCGAGTGCAACTCTTTCCTACGTAGCATCTGGAAGCCAACTCAAAAGGAAATTCATTCAAAGAAATGCCAAAGCAGATAACTTGGAAGTGCTTTTGGAAGTTAGGTCTCTACTACACCAAAATGTTTCATTTTAAAACTACAGAGTGAGTTAGGGGTCTGTGAAGGGAAACTGGAAGAATCTGAAAATCCCTCTGAATTGACAACTGTAGGTTGAACACCAGCCTGGGCCCATCCAAAACAAAGACTGCCACCACATCAAACCTCTCCACCTTCATCCTAGTGGAATCTACCTGAGTCTTGGAAACCTGTTATAAAGGCTTGCCTGCTCCAGGGTCCGGCGTCAATCTACAGTTGCAAATAGAACTGGGATCAGAGCACCCATAGGTCAGTTACAGCTAAGTCCATAAGATTAACCATGTCACTTGCTTGCAACTTTGGGCACTTAAAAAAGGAGATGAACACATGAGATGGACCAACCAAGGATCCTCTTAGACACCTACCTCTCTCCAAGACAGGCGGAAAGTTTTCCTTAATTGGCAGTGATACATATTAGGGAATGATACTGAAGCAAAGGCCGCTGGTTTTTGAAGATACTGGTTTACAACAGTGACAAACAAGTTCCCAAATTGGCAAGAACATCTTTGTGCCAAGGCAACTTTTCCCAGCCCAAGCGACTCACCTACGCCCTGGAGGCATCACCCAGACTCACTTCATTCCTTGTCATCACGGCGAGACTGCTGCTTTCCTTCCGTGTTTGCCCACTTTTCTGAATCACGGCATGAACTGATAATAGAAACATGTCAAGCAGAATCCCAACACTGAAACCAAGTTGTCTAAAGGGTGTCCTCGTTGGGATGGGGAGCACAGCCAGTGTATAGAACGTATAGCGAGGCCTCAATGAACGGCTGCTGAATGGAGTGAGGCAATGACTACATCTTTCTAAACACTAAGCAGACTAAGCAACTAATAAACTTGCAGTGCAGATGTATGCATATCGATCCCATTTAAAAAGGAAAACTACCCTCTAGTCCTGCGTTTCATCAAATCTCTGGATGCCAGGGTCATTTTCTGCCTTGATTTCTTTAAACGTCATGTGGTTAAGAAGATACAATGCATACTAGGAGAATGGCAAAGCAAGCCACCACAATATCCTAGCTCTGCCAGTCCTATTCAACTCTTCTTTTCCTCTTCAGTGAGCTTTGCATAAAGCTTACCCAAACCCACATGGATTTCTAGAATATCCAAAAAGAATGACAATGAGTGATGTGATGTAGGTGGAAACTGCCTGAAGCAACCTAAATTGTAACAGGAAAAAAAAAATTGACATTTTAGATTTTAAATGTTACACAGTTTTTATAAAGCTTCAGTCAATTTATTTTATTTATTCTAATGAAGAGCATTACAACTGCTTTACTGCACTGAAGCAAGCATCGATCACATCATTAATCACACCATGTGAATAGCCACAAATCAAGTCCTAACAGCAAGCACTGAATCAGGAGCAATGAAGCATAAACTCCTTCACAATTTATGATCTCTCCAATTGCATCTTTTCAACCATTAAATTGCAAGATACCATAAATTTTTATCTTCTTCACTTCAGTCACATTATTGATTCTGCCGTGTGAAATATAGAAGCGCCGTAAATCTCGGCTATTGAATTAAATTTAAAGTCCCGACTTCAGAAAAGAAACCCAACACACTGCCACGGCTGTTAATTTACACGGAGGAACAAATGATAGAAACATTAAAATTTAAATGGACAACAGGGATTTCTAAAAGCTGTGGTACTGTCAATCCTAGTCCTGGTCAACCTTGAGGGCTTTTTAAAAAAATTATTAATTCAAATTTTAAAATGTAGGGGGGAAAAAAGAATTTAAAAATGTTCAAGTAGAAGGTAGGTCGATTAGTCACAAGAACAGATGATAGGATGGTCCCTCGGTGGGAATGGCTGCCAATACCAGGTATTTTAAAAGGCGGGACGATGGTCGCATTTCCCCGCTGTGTACGGGATAGGTCCAGGGGCGGCCACGTGCCAACATCCCACTTAGGACACCTCTGGCTACCCTGACGATCTCCTGGGAGGCCCTGGCAGTCCCTAGGCAGGCGTGCTCGGCCCACTTGCCATCTGGCTCCTGAGGCATTTGCTGCTCTGCCATCTCTCCCTGTGCGCCAGGAGGCCCCTTGTTGTCTAGTTGGGTTTGGCCAACGAGAAGCCAGACAGCAAGAACAGCAGAGGGCAGGGTGGGAGGTTCATTGGAGTATTAGTTCCACACTCTCCCCCTGCACCTCTTACTTTTTTATTTTTAATAAACGTAAGTGAGTCAGTCCTGGGCAGCAGCATCTCCCTCACCCCCTCAGGCATTTGAAATCCTATCTCCCAGAGAGTATGGTCAGGATTGAATGAGATCATGAAGATGAAGCACCCAGCATGGTGGAAACCTCTCAGGGAAATGAGATGATGCTGTTACAGTACTATTCCCTGCCATCCTTCTTCCCCTCCCCCCTTGGGATTATGAATCCCTGGTTCTTTAGCCTCTGTTCTCACTTGAAAGTAAACTCCATGAAGATTTAGGCTTATTTTGTTCACCACCACGACCCAGCACCTCAAAGAGCACAGGGCCTGTAGAATGAATAAGTGGGTGAAAGAGTATGAGAAAGCGAAAGAAATAAACTGTACCAGGATCTACGTACATCAACTACCTGTTCTGGGCGGTTTCTTGCTTTCATTCATGTTTCATACTCTTCCATGTACTTGCCCAGTTCAAGCTTTTCCACTTGCCAGTTACATAAACATTTTCCCCAGCTACCTTAGTACTTATCTTCTTGTCCTTATCCTTAGAATTACCTTTCTATTCTCTCCCCTAATTCTTTCTAGTCCTTTTAATTGTTTCAGTTTCATGGTTTCAAATCAGATTAATGCTTGGTGTCCCCTAAAGCCACAAATCTAATGTTAAATTCCAAAACAGCCCTATCATCTTTGAAATGTTAATAACCCTATAAAAATATTCACATTAGTCCAAATTGTATGATTAATGTGACATCTTCCCCATGAACATTGAAACGACTTCAAACGCACGACTTTGTGACATTTGGTTTGCGACACACGGTCCATCTAGGAAAATTCAGACAATGAAGAATGTTACCTGCTAAGTACAATTTTAAAATAAACCCTGAAGACTTTACCAGTCCACAGTAATTTTCCAGCTTGGTTTTTTATGTAACCAATGGGAGGTCACGGTTGTACGGAGACTTGCAGAGTGCTTGCTTCAAGTCACACTGGTTTATTTGCTCTTTACTGAGGGGGTGCGTCAGCATGTTGGAGATGGTTTGGCTGTTACAGAAACCCAAACTATCTTAAATTAAACGGGGCAGTTATTGGGGGAGGCACACGGGTACCTCACAACAGGAAGTGTGGCTCCATTCCAGTAGGAACAGGGAGTTACTGCAAAGTCACCAGGAACCGTGACATTTGCTCCACTGGCCCCTCAGTGAGGCCACAGGCTCTCGTCTCAGCTGCTCTGGGTATCTGTTCCCCGCTTCTTCTCTGCCTGCAGCATGGTTTCTTTGCTTTTCCCTACAGAGAGGATAGCTCCTTTACAGCCTCCGAGCTGCCTCACCTTCCATCTTCAGACAGTACAATTAACCAGAGTTTCTCAGTCCCAGAGACTTTCTAATCGGTGCATCTTGGGCCAGATGTCCACCTCAGGCCAACATGAGATAGGAGAGTAATACTACTATCACATTTTATCCCCTGACATTCCAATTCCATGAACAAGGGCAGCTTCTTGGAGGTTTGATTGTGAGTTACAGAAAGCATTCAGTCAACCTTGAGCCAAAAGGGAGAATTGCAAGGGAGAGATCTGAGTATCTCTTGGGTTATGAGTCCCCCCTGTGCATGGAGAAGAAGCAGTTACATACTGTGTGGGGCCCAGTGCTAAATGAAAATGCAGGACTCCTTGTTAACAATTATTAAGAATTTTGAGAAGGGGACGGCAGAACTGCCCAAGGGTTCTAAACCCAGGGCCCAGTGGGACTCCATGTCCATAAGACCAGCACAGCATGAAAGCTGGGTATTTGAGGAATGAGAACACAGGAAGGCAAGCACCCTCTAAGGTCTCCATTATAAGAAAGTGCTATTGTTTTAGCATTTTTATAGGATTATTGTGACTAAGTGACTTGCCTTGGACTATACAGGTAGCAAGTAGACTTCTACCCAAGATCCACTATACCATGAACATATTCTTTTACTTCTACCACATTCCATTTCCTGCAGCTTGGCACATAATAGGCATTCGGGATACAGAAATTTCCAGAGCAGGGGGGGGGGAAAAAAAAGGACAAAACATTCATAGATAAGCTACTAAATTCTGCATTCTCTGATATGATATCCGCCCATTTAGAAAGCACGAAATTTCAGTAGTAATATAATTACAATGCTTTTAGATCCTTCCAAATAAAAGCATACTCTTGCCATCACTATAATTTTTACATAATTATCTTCTCACAATTCTTAGAAATCTTTCCGAACTCCAGAGTGTCGAATTGACACTCTTTCTAGGAATCATTACATTTTTAGCATTGAATATTACTCCAGTTCCTCTCCCTTCAAGGCACGTGATAGTTATCCAAAAATATGCTCCCCTTACCTTTTTACTTTTAATAAATGTAAGTGAATCAGTCCTGGGCAGCAGCATCTGGCCTTGGGTGGCCACATGGAGTTTTTTTGGTCCTGAGGGCACATTTCTTGTTCTAGGGTCAATGAAATAATCAAAACCTAGTCCTCAGGGAGGAGATTTTATGGTTCTCATTTATTTGATCCACAACCTACTAAACTCCACGCCATAGTCAATCAGCTGCAAAATAAAGGCAAGCGTCGCTAGTTGGCTCTCAGAAAGGCAAAATCCACCGGATCCTGGGCGGGTTAAGATTGATGAAGCCCAAGTTGGGGACCCACAGGGCTTCAATGAAAATGTCCAACACTTGGGAGCTCCCTCATTTATTTTCCCCACAAACAGAAACTGCCCTTTGAAATGTCGAGATGAATACTAGTTAACCAGCTTTCCAACCCAGGCAATGGTCGAGATTGACAGGCCCAGGCTGTCAGAAAAGAACAGCAGGAAGGTAATGAAGGACCAGCACTTTAGAAGCAACAGGCCAAGGTTCACAGAGAGAAAGCGTCTGTTCAGAGGCACCCACCACTGCCCCGTGGCCACCCGGGGCGGTCTCCTCAGTGACCTACCCTCTCGGCCCTCACATCACTGGGCTGGCCCATCAATTGATCTTTAATGCCTGCCTTGGCTAATGTAATTGGAACGTCAAAGAATAAAAATGTGGTTAGTCACACGTTGTTCGCTTTTTCATAAAACTCCCCCTCCGACAGAGGGAGCGGGCCTTTGATGAGGACTGTAGCTAGGCTTGCAGAGGGCACTTCTTTCTCCAGATTCTCTAGGAGACATTGGGAGCATTGGAGCTCTAAGGTAAGCATGAATTTAAATGAGTGGTACAGCCCAGCTGGTGTGGCTCAGTGGTTGAGCATGGACCTATGAACCAGGAGGTCACAGTTTGATTCCCAGTCAGGGCACATGCTGGGTTGCAGGCTCCATCCCCAGTAGAGGGTGTGCAGGAGGCGCCAATCAATGATTCTCTCTCATCATTGATGTTTCTATCACTCTCTTCCTCTCCCTTCCTAATTAAAAAAATATAAATATATAAAGCAAAATAGAAAGAAATAAATGGCACAAAGGTTAGCAGGTTCTCAGACAATGTATGACCAGAGGCTCTGAAAAAGTTTGCCAGTCCATAGAAATAGTCATCATCTAAGGAATCCTTATGGCCTTGCTGTCCCACCAGGACCCACAAATTGCATGAAGATCGCAGCAGGGAAAGGGGGCCTTTCTTTCCAGGGTTTGCCTGGGGACACAGCACTCTTTGCCCCAGCCTCTGATTCAAAGCCGTATGGCACCTTGAACTCTGCTCTGTAGACTCTAGGAGGGCAGGGACCATGTCCATTTACATACTGCTCAGGGCCAGGGCCCAACTCAGTCCTTCTTAGTACACAGTAGGTGCTAAAAAATGTTTGTTGAGTTATTAAATGGATCGGTAGAATTCAGAGGGAAATGTATCTACTAGTAAGCTAATGTGACAGTTGTGGAATGGACGTTACAGAACCTCAGGGTGAGGAGACAGAAAAAAAAGCCCATTAATTTTTTTATTTTTTTTTTAACTTATGAGTATAGAGTCACTATGTTGGATGGTGAGATGGAGCAGAAGCTGAAGCAGGGACAACCTGGCAATGCATCTGAGGTAGAGTGTAAAAAAGAAGAGAAATGAAAGAAGTTTAGAAATGGCCAAAATATGGATTCGCCCTTATCAACGTGACCATATCCCTGCCTTCAATCCAGGACACATCTACACACACCCTAGAGGTAAGAACTGTTGTTTGAAAGAGAGGCTGAGAGGGAGGGGACTCCAAAGCCACCAGCCCTGGTAAGCCCTGAGCAGGGCACACTAGCTTGTGGGCAGGTGTAGGGGCTTTAGGCTCCGGTACATTGAGGCACAAAAAGGGTCCCAGTAGACACCCCTCCTCTGCCACTGGGACGGGTGGCATCCAAATTCAAGAGCAGGTGCCCCGACCCACTCCAGCTCGGCCACAGACTCCTTTTGTGTGTACGTGCAGAGCAATCTGCTACTAGCACACCCCTACAGATACTCCGAATTCATCTTTCTTTAAAAGTAGATGGAGCCTCTTGCTAAGAATAATTTGAGCATGAAACGGTTTTTCTGTCTAGTTTAAGCTGCTTCTGTGAATCACCAACGTTGGAGTGGGTGGCAAGCATGTCAAAATGGATCCCCCCCACCCATACTGAACAGGCCTAGAAAGATGCCCTGAGAGACAGCAACCGTCTGTTAAAGCATGATAGAGGGGTGCTTTGACGAGCAGGAATGGACAGGGATGAGAGGAATCGGAATTCCCACCAGCACACAATGTGTGTTTGCCAAATGGAATCTGCCCTCTCTATATAATGAAGCAGGCACACCGAGCAGGGAACACCTTCAGACGTTAAGTGGTAAATTTCTCAAAATCACACCGTGCCTCGTTTTTAAGATGAATATATAAGTCCTGTTGATGCATGTTACGGTAAGTATTATTTTTAACACTTTTTAAAAACCCTGTGTGGAATGAAGCCAATTCTATCCCTAGAAGGCTTTTGATGCAAAAAAAAAAAAAAAAAAAAAAATGAAAATATGTAGGAGATTGGAAGACCAAGTGGAAAAAGCTGCCTGTTAAGCGTCTGTACCCCCAATTTTTAATTATCTTTGAATGCAGTCGCTTACCTGATCCTGGAAGGCCCAGACACTTGCAAATGCAAAATAGATTCCACACAGTGCAGGGGGAAGTCTGGGGGAGTATTCTGGGCTGTCAGGAGACAATCCGGTAATGAGAACAAAGTCTTCAATAAAGACAAACAGAATAAAAGGGCTGTGTTAAAATTACTGCAGCCATGCATAATAGCTGAGCAGCAAAGATACTACAGAAATGGTAATGAGTACAATAATGCTCTGAACTTGGAGTGTTTTTATGTAAAAGATTTTAATTAACCAGAAAATGAGCATTAATCCAGGTAACTTGGAAAATAACAACATGCCATCTTATTGCCACAAGCATAAAGGTAAAAAGAAGAAGAAGAAAAAAAACAAGCAAATGTTATCTGAAGAAATACGCCCTTTGAAAAATTAGCAATGAAGAGTACTACCTCGAATACCTAATCTAGTAAGGCCACTTCTAAATGGTCAATTTATAATGGCTTGTTATATTTCGAAATGTCTGCCCTTAAATTCCTAGGAATCCAGTTGTATTCAATGCTCTGATTCTACCAGTTAAATGCAGTAAATGAAATTGTCCATCATCTAGATTTATATTCTGAAAATATGAGTCCATGTTCCAATAATCCTCAACACTTGAGCTGTCTGCCATATCTCCTGAAATACCAAAGTGGTGGGCACACAGGAAGAAGATTACAAGAGCTACTTATTCACCTATAAAGGTCTTGGCAAAAGAAATCGTGCCACGCCAAATTTCTCTTGCTGCTCACAAGACATGGTTGCTATTTTTATCCACCACAAGAACTTCATTTTTCCCAACAGAAGAGGGTATGGGGTATATTGTATGACTAACAGAAGCAGCAGGCGTCCAAACATGAAATTGATTGACCTAAAGCTGCCCGTTAGCAATCAATCACTTACCAAATGTAGGCGCTGAAAAGGCAAACGTCTTTTGTAAGAAATTCTCCAAAATGCTCCCATTCCATTTTCCCCAGAATTATACTGAGGATGCAAATTTCAAAGCTCAAGGGCTATAATTTCTATTAGCATTGACAATCACATGATGGCTAGAGTTCCAATCACAGAACCTCAACCTGAACATGCCCCACACTTCACAGCCTGCACCTTGCCCTGGATTTCTTCCCTTGGATAAGGCACTATCACTCCCCACAGCCTTTCAGGCTGGAAATCCCAATGTTACCTTAGACTCTATCTCACAAAACCAATTCTCCTTCAGAAATGTCTCTTGAATCTGGTCTTTCCCCTCCCTTCCTCCCTCCCTCAATTCAGGCATCCAGCTCTTTTCTCATTTGCAAAGGTCTTCCCACTGCCCTGATTATATTCATGTTTAGTCTTTTCCTCCTAAGAAATAATTAATTTCTCATGATTAAAAATTTTCCCTCTCACCAAATGAAACTCGTACCATTCACTATGCTTTCACCACCTTGCCCTACCTTTATTTCCTGCTCTTACTTTAAATAATCCATATTTGGGTCCGGCTGGCGTGGCTCAGCAGTTAGTGTCAAGCTATGAACCAGGAGGTCAGGGTTCAATTCCCAGACAGGTCACATGCTCTGGTTGTGAGCTCTGTCCCCAGTGGGGGGCGTGCAGGAGGCAGCCGATCAATGATTCTCTCTCATCATTTATGTTTCTATCGCTCTTTCCTTTCCCCTTCTCTCTGAAGTCAATAAAAATATATATTTAAAAAAGAAGAAAAAAATCCATGTTTGGGACATACTAAGTTTCTTAACATTTCTCATATCTACCATGTTCTTTCACAACTTCTAATCAATGTACAAATTTGTTGTTGTTGTTGTATTCAAAATCACCTTTTGGCTGTACAGGAAGGTCCCTATGCTTTTTGGGGGGGAGGGTGTGGGAGGGCTGTCATAACCTCCTCTGGCCACCCTTCTCCACCAGGCAGGCATCTGTGGGACCCAGGCTACCAGCCTGGCCAGAGGTTGCACATCCCATTAGACCATACTTGCAGGGTCCTGGCCTCCAGTTTCCTGTCCAAAGGACCCAAGCCTGCTTCCAGGGCCTCTTCCCATGTGCATCCTCCAGAGGGCAGCCCACACCACCAGCCTGATCACTCCTGGGCCTGAGGGCAGTCTGAGACAACTGGGTGTAGAGGGGCTGAGTAAATCCAGGAGGCACCTTGTGATACAGCAATGGAGCTGGGGGAGGGGCGGGAGAAGGAAAGAAGCTCCCAGGAAGGAGCACCAGAGGAGGGACCAAATCACTCCATGCCACTGTGTTCCAGCATGGAAGCCGAGGAGTGCTAGAATTCAAAAGTGTAATTTGGTCTTCCAGGTCACTGCAAAAGCAAATTTATCAAGGTAGTGAATTAGATATTTAATAGTTTGTTAGTTTGATTTATAACTTTTCAATACTTACCTATATAGCATTTGGGCCTCTTTTTGTACTCCTGTTCTAGGCCCTGCAGTAAATAAACATTAAGGTCAGGCCTGCTTTTCTGTCCTGCTCTTATGTCCTTCCTCCTTATGTCTGCCTGGAGAACTCCTATTCAGCCTTCAAAACCTCTTGCAAATATTCACCTCTCCAAGGAAGCCTTTTGATCTCTAAGGCAGAGCTAATCATTCTGATTTCACTGGGACTTTTGATTGCAAATGACAAGTAACATTATTTAGAGCTACACATGCAAAAAGTGAATGACCTGCTTCTTTTCCTCTTCCTCCAACAAAACTAGGGAACTGGGATGCTGCTGGGCTTAGACAGGCCTGGGCCCAGAGGTGAGGTGTCGTCAGGTCCCCAGGTGGTGTGCTCAGCTCAGCCATCTTCTCTCTGCCACTTATCTGAATGGTGGATTTCAAGCATAATGAGGAACCGTCTTTGCCTAAAAATGTAAACCTTCTAGCTCCCTACTTAACACGTAGCCGTTAGGAGGGCTAAGCGGGCACTGACAGGGAGGCTGCTGAGCTCCGACCTACATACACCATGTGACAGCCAGGGTGGTAAGGAAGCACCAGGCAGCATGTCCAGGGCGGACCTGTGGAATTGGCAGCTGTCCTTTAGTACCAAGTCCCGAACAGAGTCAGCTAAACACCTCGGGGACATCACACAGGCTTGCCAAACACCCCAGGACATGGTCATTAGTGATATGGATGACCCATTTCTGGTTTTGTGAAAATTATATTTAGATATGACATCTGAGGATTTCCCTTTCCTGGATATTTTTCATTTGCAGCAAGTACTGTATTGAAATCAATGCTTTTTTAAAAGTTAGGAAGGTTACTGGCTATGAAAAAATATCTCTGCTCATAAAGGTTGCCATTGCTACACTTTCATAAAAGAACATCGAAAGTCACTAGTTCATTTAGCAAATTATATTATCAGAGGAAGTATCTAAGTTGCAGAAGACTTCTACAGAAATTCCTCTTGTCTGCCATGATTTCTGGGGATGAGCCTGGGTAAGGCAAATCGTGCCAGCTCTGCTCTGAGCACCACTGATCAGCTGCTTCCAGCTCCAGCAGAGGGGAGTTCTGTTCTGTTTTAGTTAGTTAGTTAGTTAGTTGTTAGTTAGTTAGTTAAAGAATTTAGGGTGATTGCTCAACATGAGAGACAAAATTGGCACTGTCCTAAGAGTGGGCAGGATACGAATTGCGAATTGCACTGTCCTGGTGCGCGTGAGAGCAGCCCACCTCATGGGTGCACCAATTTCTCTCCAGGCTTCCTGGAAGGACAGCCCACTGTCAGTTAACACAATGGCAGTGAGCATGGGCAGAACAATAGAGTTTGATTAGAAAAACACTAATGCCATATCTATTTGTTAATTGTAAACTCTTGAAATTTCTGTCTAATGTAGGATTCTTCTTTAATTTCAGAGAAGTAATCACAGCCTCCTGAAAGTTGGTGTGAATTCTACCCATTCGGGGCTTTTGTTTGCATGATGTGTCGGTTGGGAGGGGCCTCGAGAGGGACGTCATGGAGTGGTTTTCTTTCCCAGGGCACTTGAGAAAGCAAGGGTTGAGCTTACAGGTTTAGTCGTGAAGAACTAAAGATAACCAACTGCAAAGTTTGAGATCAAGATGTTTACATTCTCAATTTAAGCACTGGAATTGAGAGACAGAATTGCAAAAACACAAGCAGAAGCCACGATCTTTATTCTTTCACATGGGCTCTGAATGTTTAGAATTTTCACATATTTATGGCCTACTGCTGAAAATGGAGAATGGATAAGAAAACCACCCAAATGGAGAGAAAAGTAGAAACCATGAGAGAAAATAATTATCTGGGAAGGGGAAGGTTGCTTGGGTGGTCTGTTCTGAAAAAAAATAAAAATTAATTAATTAAACATCAATTAAAAAAATAAAACAAGAGCATTTAACAGCCACTGAACAGAGAAATAGGGTGCAATAGAATAATTCTGATTTATTGCTGTTTGAGTGTGGAGTTATCTCAGCGTAATTTGTTGTTAAGAACCTGCTGAGAGTCAAGACAGGTCTGGACATATCTGACACATAGCTGGGGCAGGACAGCTTGACTTTTTTTCCCCCCTAAGAAGTGAGTAGATTCATTTTTGGTAACACCTTATCCTTAGGAAAGAAGTATTCAGACACATTGAGCCTGACCCCATGACAAAGAGAGAGGGGACATGCAAATGAACACAGCCCTATGTCTGTTAGTTCAGTTATTCTCCTATTCCAGCCCCCAAATTTACTGATGACTGGGTGCTAATAGGTCACTGGACTACAAGTTGCTTCAAAGAACCTCTTCAGAAAAATATATATGAGCTCATGTGGCACCAGCAACTCTGCTTGGCACCCCTCCAACAGCAAATGCAAGGAGAGAAAGGTCTCTTTTCCACCTTGCCACCTGCACACCAAGCACCTTTGGTCCTCTAGGGGGAGCTGTGTTCACTCTGGGTTGGAGAGTCATTGCCTGGAGGCACCCAGTGGAGGGAGAACCCATCACCAGTCCAGACTTGCTATAGAGTTTTTGTGAAGACACCCCCTGGGGCCTCTCAAAAATACCTGGTGGGCAAGTCATTTGCAGGAGACTGAAGGTCAAGCTGAGAGAAGGATCAAAAGCAATGATATATTCTTTGTGTACTACAGGCTTACTTTTTTGTTGACTCTGATGTTTAAGTGAGTGCACTGGTGTCATGATTCCAACATCTTGCTAAATCTCAAAACTTTCAATGATTCATTCATTGCTGGTTAAGTTCTATATGTTCAAACTATTAACACGGGTTCATAGTATTATACAGTTTTAAATTTGGGGGCAAATTTCTCTACTATGTATTCTCATGTTTCTATGAAAGGGTCTCAACAAATATAACTCTTTTTTTAATTTCTTTATTTTTTATTTTTTTTAAATTATATGTGTACATATCTTACAACTCTTAATGCACTTAAAAAATGGTTTATGTTTCTATTCAATTTGGGGCAAAATTATTTTTCATCCCATGCCAGTTATCTACTATTATATAACAAATCACTCCAAAACTTAATGATTTAGACTACATAAATATTGAAAAGTCTAAAATTAAAAAGACTGATTATACCAAGTGTGGGTGAGGAATCGGAGCAATTGAAACTCTTAGACACTGCTAGTGAGAATGTAAAATGGTATAACCACTTGGAAAAGCAGTGGAAAACAATTGGAAGTTTCTTAAAATATTAAACATATATGTGTGTGTGTGTGTGTGTGTGTGTGTGTGTGTGTGTGTGAAGGATCTGTTATGTCTTTTGTCCATTCTTCTATTGGGGTCTCTAAATTCTAATAATTACTTTTAATTTTAATAATTTTTGTATACTAGAGAAATTCATTCTTTATAAATTTGATTGGGCAAAGGCAGATACCTGCCATATACATCCTCAGCCTCATTGATGATCCAGCCACAGCTGTGTGACGAATGCAGGCAACTCTTAAACCAGTTCAAACTGAGGACATCTCATCTCAAGCGTGTACCACCTGTCTCCCACTTGCTGCCCTAGCACTTATTTTTTCCTATTGCATGGAATGCCTGTGGGAGCCCACATGGTACTTAGACATGGTAATTTGGGGCAGCAGGTGAGTTATCACTGCTAAGTAATTCTCAACTAGTTGGGACAGGAATTAACAGATAAACCCCTCTCTCTTGTGTCTCTTGGACAAACAACTCTAAGGCAGATTTTATATACTATTCAGAAGATCTTGTGAAACAAGTAATAATTACCTATAGAGGTGACCAATTCAATAATGTATTTGTTTGGGGGTTTCCCTCCTTCTCTGTTTTACACCCGCTGGTTCCCCATTCTTGCTCCCTAGGATCATTTCCCAAATAAAGCACCTGCATGCCAGCCCTCATCTCAGACTCTGCTTTTGAGAAGACCCTAGGATAGGACATTGCTTATAGAATAGCTGAATCATTGAACTTACACTGGGAGCCAATCAAGTCCAAATTTTTTATCACTTGAGGAAAATAAACCTTCATTTGTTTGCTATTACTTGCAGCCCAAAGCATTCCTAACTAATATAGGTACACTAAAGGGAATAACAGAAACTGAAGCTGGGAGTATGGAAAAGGACCTAATAGCAAAGGTTGAAAGATGATGGGTTGAAATGTTTGTACTTTATTCTCTGGAAGGAAACCAACATTTCTTGCCCAGACTGAATGGTTTGAGCTTACACTAGTATAGAGAGGTACAGATGGTGAGATGGGGTAACTCACTAGCTTGGATTGAGACATGCTGAATTCCCAATGCCTCTACATGGTGGCAGATCTAAACCTAGGGAGGCTCGAAGAAAAGCTATAAATTAAGCAAGTTTAATTTGTATGAAGTTACTTACTTTTTGTCTATCTGTCAAACCTAATTCTGACTTTTTGTTCTTGTCATCTTCTCTCCTGCCTTGACTTTATATTTTGTGATGGTACAAGACCATTTTATTATTAGTCACTCACTACCTATGAGAAATTGACTTCTACAAGTACTTTATGTTGTTACAAAAGGCCTTATGAATTACCACTACAGCTTAGCTTCCAGGTTCAGAGACATAGAATCAATATTTAAAAATCAGGATATTGCTGAATAGTCACTGGCTGAACTCACATATGGTCCAATTGGCAAAACATTCATCAAAAGTATTCATTCACAAGACTTTAGATTTGATAACCACTCTTTAAAAAAAAAATTAAAAAAAAAAAAAAAAAATATATATATATATATATATATATATATATATATATATATATATATATATTATTGAGTTTTTACAGAGAGGAAGGAAGAGGGATAGAGAGTTAGAAACATCGATGAGAGAGAACCATCAATCAGCTGCCTCTTGCACATTCCCTACTGGGGATGTGCCCACAACCAAGGTACATGCCCTTGACCGGAATTGAACCTGAATCGAACCTGGGACCTTTCAGTCCACAAGCCGATGCTCTATCCACTGAGCCAAACCGGTTTTGGCTTGATAACCACACTTAATGTTGAATCACATTAGCTATTTGAAGGGAGAATGTACTTGGGGTCTTTTACTTGCAAAACCAATTGAATAGAGTATTTTTATATAGTTCACCTAGAGCAAATTAAAATAATATGTGGCTAAAATGTGATGACTTTATAATATATGCAAACCTCTCTTACAAGACTGGAGTAAGGATGGATTGCAGCTTCTCCCTTGGCCTCTTGAACATCCTCTCTCTAGACAGTTCCTCTTGGAAAGCAGCTGCCAAGCAGTGAGAAGTCCATGGCTCAGAGAAACCACATGTAGACACTCTGGTCAGCACCCTGACTAAGCCCCAGCCAACAGCCAGCATGAGTTGCTGCTACGAGGGTGGCCTCCCTGGACATCCTTCCAGTGGTGTCCTTAGATGATTAGGCTCCAGACGACATCTGACCAAACCGAATGACAGCCACCAAAAGGGAATGGCTCAAAAATGCCCCTTGAAAATTTTTAATCTAGAAAATTATGAGCACAATAAAGTGATTGCCTTAAGATGCTAAATTCTGAGATTTATTACATAGCAATAGATAATAAGAACACCGCCTTAATATAGTTGCTAAGTAAAGTCAGATTTCTCAGGCCTAAGAAATCTTACTATTAGCACTATTTCCACTTAATGTTCTTTCTTATTGACACTGTTATGGTAGTTTATGGATTGATTATTTTAAAGAATAAAATGCCTGAATTTTTAAATATTTTAATAAAATGTCTAAATGTTAATAAAATGTCTGAGTCTTTTTTTGCCCTGATTTCCTATTGTGATGGTGAAAACATGACCAGTAACTATAAGAAATCAGCGAAAGAATGACCGAAAATGTTTGTTCTCTTGTTTCTTTGAGGCAAATACCACAGATTTCCAAACAACATTCTGGATGGAGGGTAAGCAGACTTCCAAGTTGAAAAAGGATACTCAAAGCTCTTCAAGAAGGATTTGGAGATTGTAATCAAAAGCACTCAAAATAAAAGGATGGCTAATTATCTCATTAGTAAAAGTATGAATCAAAGATACAATTTAAAAATAAAATAAATAAATGCTCTCAGTAAGACATCACACAGGTAGGATGAAAAACATTTCATATTTTTAAAAAAGGAGCTCAAGCTTATATCTGATGGTAAGTCTGCTAGTAGTGGGTTTTTAGAGCACTTTATACTTTCTAACTTAAAACTGGCAGACCATTTCCCCAGGCATAGTCAGAATCTGACCTATTCTGAATCAAGAATATTTCCAAAATCAAAGTATTTCCAAAATGTAAGGAGCTTACATCTGAACAGCATAATCAGAAAAAGGTTCCATTCAAATCCAAGAGGTATTTGTAATTACATAGATTCAAGAATGGGTTATATAGTGTACATTTGTGTGGTGCAGAGTAGCTATTCCCACGAGAACATAAACCAATGCATCATGCATCAAGAGTAATGAAACAGCCAAGTATCTGCGTCTGAAGGCGGGGACCCCTGACTTCACCACCAGTCTTCAGCTCACATGTCAGCAAACACAACATAGTACATGGACTCCGTCTTAGGTATTGCAATGGCATTGTCTTTAAATATATATATATTTAAACCAATGCACATGCCTTTGACCGGAATCGAACCTGGGACTTTTCAGTCCGCAGACCGACGATCTACTACTGAGCCAAACTGGTTTCGGCATGTTCTTTAAGATAAGTGACTATTAAAAATACCCTTTGGCCGAAACCAGTTTGGCTCAGTGGATAGAGAGCGTCAGCCTGTGGACTGAGAGCAAAATAAATAAATGCCAGTCAAGGGCATGTACCTTGGTTGTGGCACATCCCCAGTAGGGGATGTGCAAGAGGCAGCTGATCAATGATTCTCTCTTATCGATGTTTTTAGTTCTCTATCCCTCTCTATTCCATGTTGTGAAAAATCAATAAAATATTTTTTTTAATATCCTTTGTTTGAATGTGGTTTAGACTCTGAGGTAAACGTCATTTACCATAACTACATTTTAAAATACAAGAAATAAAACACTACAGAGCCTAGCCTATTTTACAACCAAAGACAGTTGACCCTCTGAAATCAAGCAAGCACATTATGTTAAAAACATTAAGGCAGGCATTACATTTTACTTCCTTACAAATGGAACCAAATCTCTGGCATATTAATGGTTAAATTAGGCAACAGACAGTGTAGGGTTTTGTTTTTGTTTAAGAAATAATTAGGTACTTGTCTTCAATACTAGTCTCACACACATAATCAAATGCATTAGTACAGGGCAATGGAATGTGCATATGCTTTAGAAAGAAATCTAGAGTAAAATAAGCACACCCATTCTCACTTCCTCAGGCATAGGCATCCTGAGTCCAGATTTGGATACTGTGACCGGAAAGGGGAGCCACCTAGGGGAGCCTGGGCCAGGCAACCCCTGGGGCTTCAGGGTCCCTCTAAGATGGTCTAAGGCGGCCCAAGGAACTGGGCTTGCTGCTGCTGTGGGGTTGAACAGCAATATGTTAGTTCCCTGGTGCTGTCTAGTTTCACAGTAAATTGATAATGTGAGTAGGGAGTGGATTGAGAGGAGAGAGGAAAGGAAAGAAAAAAGACAAGCCTGTCCTTCTCTTTGAGACATCAACTGTGGTTTTCAAAATTAAATATCACAACTTTTTGCTGAATAGTCATTGGCTGAGTAGAGGACAGAAAAGAGCTGGTCTAATTCGTATTTGTTAAGCACTGATTCTGTGCCAAGCACGTAGTCTTTTGCATATATGAGCTCAGTTCCCCCTCCCAGGAATCCCATACAGATGGTCCTATTATCAGACCCCCATTTTACAGAGGGACCTAAGACCCAGAGTGAGTATGTGACTTAGCCAAGATCACACAGTAAGTGCACAGCCTATGTGAGAGTTCAAGCTCATAACTACTAAACATTTCTTCCTCCAACTTATATCATTAGATCTCTGATTTTGCATAAAATAATACTTTATCTTCTGGTTTGGGTCCTTGATGTATGGTGCTCCAAACATCTCACATTTGTATTCTCGGTTAATCTGACAAATTCCCTGTGAGTTTGATGCAGGCCTTCCAGGGGTTCCAGGGACCAGAGGGTCTGTGACTCATTGTGGGTTCTTGGCTTCACACTGGAAAGAACTTAAACACAAGCAGAGAGTTTAAAGTGAAAGAGAGTTTATTAGTGAAATGGTGGGACAGGCAGAGAAGCCCCTGCCTAGTGAGATTTACTTATTTTATTGAGGCTCCTTAAATCAAGGGGCAGGGCATTCAATAAAGGAGAGAAATAGAATTTTTCTAGGAAAAGGGTAGGGACCTCTCAGAAGAGCCCCTCTGACCGTGTTGTGTGCTTATATGAGCTTTCCGTTTCTGATCGTGGTGATGTGGAGTGTGTTGTTTATGCTAATGTATTAAAATGAGTGGGTAATTAAGCTAGGAGTTACCCAAGGTGAAATTAGTCACCATGCTGGATTGAGCTGTCTTCTGCTGATTCTAAACCATAAATCCATTGGGGGTTGGTCTTGCTATCTTCGTGATAATTCTTATATCCCTTATTGGTTACAGCCATTTCACTATATATCTTATCTTAAATTCAAGAAATCAAAAAATTTTACTCCTGGTTAAAGATTGGGGGGTGGGAGGGGAAATCACGAAACTTTCAGAATTTCTTCTTATCTTAGCATTTCTCCACTTAATCAGTGTTACTAAAGACTCTTGCCTCAAGTTACTATCCTCTTCTTTATGACATTCTGCCTAGGCCAGCAGGTCACAGTAGCAGGCCAAATATGGATGGAAAGCACTTATGTATTATACTTTTAAGTAAAAAAATAAATAAATAAAAGCAACAGAATCCTTGATCAAGCTAATAACATAACATTTAGATGGCTGTGCGCTGTCATCTAAATGTGCTACCCCAATGGTCGGCAAACACATTAGTCAACAGAGCCAAATATCAACAGTACAACAATTGAAATTTCTTTTGAGAGCCAAATTTTTTAAACTTAAACTTCTTCTAACATCACTTCTTCAAAATAAACTCGCCCAGGCCATGGTATTTTGTGGAAGAGCCACACTCAAGGGGCCAAAGTCCACATGTGGCTCATGAGCCGCAGTTTGCCAACCATGGTGCTACCCTAACACATGCCAGTCTCCTGCTTATCCAAAGAGTACAATATGTATTTTTCTCCAATTCTGGTTTTTACCACATTCACATTACTATACCCATCATTCACATAGATATCAACTCTAGACAACATCACAGTTGCTTTCTGGCAGGAGCTAATTTGAAATATTAATAGCGTTAGTGGAGCTTCTAAAATGTGCACTAGTTCTTACAAAGCACTAAAATACTAGACCATTCTTTACCAGGTCCATATTTTGTTATTGATATGACAATATAGTAGAATAGTTATAAAAACATGATTCTATTTATAAGTATAATATCCTATATAAGAAAAGGCTAATAGGCAAATCAACCAAACAGCAGAACAACCAGCCACTATGACTCGCACTGACCACCAGGAGGCAGATGTGCATAACAGGAGTGCCGCTCAGCCAGAAGCCGGACCCATGGCTGGTTAGTGCAGCAGTGGTGGTGGGAGCCTTTCCCAACTCTGCGGCAATCAGACAGTCCCCGAAGGCACCCAGACTTCGGAGATGACACAGGCTAGGCTGAGGGACCCTCCTCCTCCACTAAGTGCAGGAATTTCATGCACCAGGCCTTTAGTCCTAATATATAAAAATCCAGGGTCCATAATGACCAAAGCCTCAACCAAACATCAGGCTGCTTGTGCAGCAGGCTCCCGTGGGCGGGCACTGATGAGCAGGCTAAATTGTTGACCTCTTGGGGAGAGAGAGAGGCATGGCTGATCAGCAACTACCTCAGCTGCTGGCGAGGCCCTGAGAGAGAAGCAGGGTCTGATCAGAAGCTTGAGGCTGTGGATCAGACCCTGTTTTTCCTCTCTGGATCTTGCCAGCAGTTGTGGCTCTCTCCCCAACAGATCAGCAGTTCAGCTTCTGCACCAGCAGCTTGGGGTGGCTATTGATCAACTCTGTCACTCTGATCAGGACTGGGGATAGGCCTGGAGATGCTGATTGGCATAGAAACTGGCCAATCAGAACCAAATCTGGGTGAATTGCGAGCCAATAGCTGCCTAGGAGGCGGAGCTTCTGATGCTGATTGGCATAGAAACTTACCAATCAAAACTTAATCTGGGTGAACTGTGAAGGCAGAACCTAAGGTGGGAGCTGAGGAGGGGTTTTAAGGGCAGCAGCTGTTTGGTGTAAGAAAGCGATTCAATTTTTTAATGACCAGTTTGGCAATATATTAGTGCATCAGCAGGGGAGGGCAGTTGGGGGTGAGATAAGATCAGCAGGGGGTTAGGGGCAATCATGCAGGCAGGGGATGGCAGTTAGGGGCGATCATGCAGGCAGGCAGAGAGGTTAGGGGTGATCAGGCAGGCAGGCAGAGGGGTTAGGGGCAATCAGGCATGCAGGCAGATGAGCAATTAGGAGCCAGCGGTCCCAGATTGTTAGGGGGGTTAGGCCCACAGGGATTGGGCCTAAACTGGCAGTTGGACATCCCCCAAGGGATCCCTGATTGGAGAGAGTGCAGCTGGGCTGAGGGAAACCCGCATACCGTGCATGAATTTTGTGCACTGGGCCACTAGTATTATATAAAATTGTAAAAGTATATATTATAATTATATATTATAAATGTAATGTTATATAACTTTTTTAAATATAATAGATATATGCTATCTATATTTATATACATATGTATATTCTACTTATAATTAAGTTATCTTGTTACTTAATTATATTCTCATGCAAAGGAACATCAGCATTCCTGAGCCATCATTTCTCCAGTGTAATTTTCATGGATATTTCCCTGCTCTCTCTAAGGAAGGTAACTTGCCAATAGAGAATAGACCTGTGTTTTGTAAGTACAAGGAAAGTCTACTAATTATAAAGGAATTCATTCTGGATGATATATGGGATTTACTGTCATGGAGTTTGGTAATAGTAGTAGTAGCAGCAGCAGTAGCATTTTAGATTGAAGAATCTGCTTCAAATTATTATAAACTCTTTGGTTCACTTGCCTTTTAAAACTCAGATATATGATTACAAAATCTAAAGTAGGTAATGTTATTAATGAAGTATTATCATTAATTTTGAGGCAAATCCTGAAATCCATTTTCATCAAGCAGTGCAGAGAATGCAAAATGAGCCAGCATGCTCAAACCCAGTTAGCCAGTCAGGAATATAAGCATGCCTCAGATTGAAAATAAAATGTAAACTTCTCAAAGGATAAAAATTAAACTAACATTGAATTATGAAACTGACAATTGGAATGCAGATATCAATATGGCTTGCGTACTTATAGATACAAACACAAATTATACATTGAGAAAATAGTAACAAAATTGACTATGATAACAGGTAAGAAAATAGAAAATTTAGAGGTTGCAAACTCTAACACTTATTGGGGACAGGCTGGTAATGAGGGCAGACTGGTAAAAGGCAACATGAATGGTAGAAACTGCCTCTCGTATTTATTCATAATTACATATCAAATTCAAAGCATGGAGAACTGGGCCCCAAAATGGAATATTCAGATACTACCAGACACACATACACACACACACACACACACACATCTTACTCAGCAGCATTAGGCAGATGCTGAGATGCTCTGGACAGTGAATTACTCCTTATTAGCCAGACATAGTTTTATTGTCCTCTTTGATGACAGTTGAATTCCCAGAAGTCAACACTAGGCCTTATTAATCTCCAGACTCCTGGAACATAGTAAGTAGTTACCAAATACTTGTCGAATTAATTAACAAGACAGCCTTTGTGAACTGGAAATGTCACCTTGACAAATCATAGAAAGTCTATGTGTAGAAAATGAGTAAAATTGATTTATTAGGGTAATTCAGTAAACCTTTAGCAAAATGCAAAGTATGATGAACAATGGAAAAACAGCTATAGTTCTCTAGTTGTTTTTAAAAAAATATATTGATTCTAAACACATTTAGTAAATAACTTTTCCCGGAATTGACTTCAAAGGACCTGAATACATTCTATTGCCCCATTCTCCAATCCTATCACACTCTCTGGGATTGAAATCACAATAGCCAACTTTCTAGTCAAGCATGTTCCCTTGTGGTGCTCTTGTCACAATTGAATTATTCTGTCACTTGTGCCGTCACCAGATCAAGGCTGATCCAGGAAGTACAAAGAAGAGCAATTCTTGTGACTCTTAATCCCGGAGTGAAATGGATCTGTGGTATGTGTGCTTTCTGTGAAAGGGACTGGTTTCATTAGGTTATAGGAGTGGTGAGAGGTGGCATGGTGTCTCAGGATACCAATAAGTGACCTGCTTGTGATAGTAACAATATTTTGAATCACCTCCTGACTTGGGTTTCATTTTGTTTAACTGATATCTCTCCCCTGCATTTTCCCACCTAAATTTAAGGACCCTGCATTTGCCCACCTTCACCTGGGACCCTCACCTATCAGCTCCAATCAACCCCATGAGTGGTGCAATACCCTGCTCATGCCCATGTGTGTCCACCCCACATTGTTGGGTCATTCTTTGAGGACAGTCCCCCCAAGACTCCAGGATACTCATGAGCTCAAGGAGTCTTCTGGATGGAATAGTTCCCATATTGTACTCTGGTATCAGCCTTCTTTGTGTAGGTCTCTGAGGGCAGAGCCATTTCCCTCTGGGATTAAGAGTCACAAGAATTGCTCTTCTTTGTATTTCCTGGATCAGCCTTGATCTGGTGACAGCACAAGTGACAGAATAATTCAGTTGTGACAGGAGCACCACAAGGGGACATACTTGTCAATGGGCCCATCTGTCTGCTGTCATTCTCCATCCCCTCAAATGCTTAAGAAATTGCCCTGCTACTGAAAATGTTACAAGGAGTTACACTCACTCCTCCATATTTCAAATGGGGTGAATAACAGATGGTGCATTCATGTATTGTAAAAGACAAAAAAATAGTTGAGCAAGTGATGAATCTAGAATTTTCACCTCTGGGTAATTGTAGCCTCTCATCTTTCTTATGTTCCAGAATTACTCATAGAAAAACAATAAGGAATCATTATGTGCTGCACATATTTCACAAATGTTTAATAACTAATCATATAGCCCCACTAGTTCCATTTAGTAATAAATTCTAGATATTTCGAATTGACTACTATTGGAAACTCAAATACCATCTCTCTGAAACCCAACACTGAGGGGGTGCCTCCCACTTTGGATCCCGTGGTTCTGTTTCTCATGTGTTAATCCGGTCTCTTTGGTCAGATCTCCTCATCTTCCACAGACTTCTCAACACCTAGCCCACTGCGGAACAAGCCGTCACCCCAAAAAAATCCTCTACTCTTACCAAGTAAAACCCTTGTTTAATTCCTGGTGTCCCCTGTCCTAGAGCTTAACACACCTCACTGTGGCATTTAGTGTCGTCCCTATTAAAACGCAAGTTGTCATACATGAGGATGGCGGGAGTTGTTCCTTAGCACTGTATCCCCAGCTGGGATCCTCATTGAAAGAATGAATGGCTGTTACAACTTTGCTCAAACATCCATCAAAGTAACTAGACTCTCTGAGAGTTTGTAAAGTAGCATCCAGAAGCAGAGTTATAATTTTAAAAAAATAAATAAACAAAGGGGACACACAGAAACTGCTAAGAAATAGGAAGGAGTTCTCACATACCTCAAAGTTTTACAGGTAATAACTATTGCCTGGACATATATCTCCCCTGAGCAGCTGAGGCTGTATCTGTTTTAACTGCCACCTGAAAAGCCATGGGCCAGAAAGACCATCTCCGGCCTGCAGCAGCAGCAGCAGCAGCAACAATTGCACCAGCCAGGCTGACCTCGGTGCAACCTTCCCCACTCACCCTCCACGGTGGCCCAGTTTCTGGGCTCTTCCCAAAGGCGTGAGAGCACCTCCCACAGAAAGACTCAGATGCCTCCCAACCATAGAGGGAGCCACAGGTCAAACCATGAATATCTCAACAATTCCTGTGGTTTACCCAGAAGACAAACTACCAAAAAAGAAAAAGGCAGAAGGTGTGAGATGCCTACAGAGTTCCGTGGATATACAGAAATTAATATTATTACATATGCTGGACAACCAGCTAGGTTAAACCAGTGAATAGCCTACACACTCTGCTTTATCACTGGTTCCTTTGCAATTGGTGCCGAGAAGAGATTCAGACAGGTGTGGGTCACATGGAAAGAAGTAAATTTGGAATTCGACTCTGCAGTGTGTAGGGACATAGGATAAAGTTCCATGTGTGACACTGTCTTGGCTCCTTTCCATCAAGTCACACTGAAGCTACCCACACACAGCGTGCCAAGGCAGACCCAGCGTGCCAGGTCTGGGTTCCAAACAGCTGGAGCAGAAAGCCTCAGTTGGCAAGAACAGGCAGTAACAAGAGACACGGTGCTAGGTCCAGACTGAAACGCAGAGTTCTTGGCATCACCACACTGCAACCCTTTCTCAGGAGGGCCTGGCAAACTCCCAGGCTTCTCCAGCCCTCCCCCAAATGGCAAATCCTAGACCTTCTCTGGAAAAGGATAGCTTAATGGGCATAGCCATCTGCATCTAACTGTTTTCAAGCTATATCAAATTATACTTGCTGGGCCAGCCTCAAAATGAAATGTGTTTTTACCCTAATGAGAACAATAGCATGAAAGTAATCAGGCCCATTTCTTCATATGTTATCACTTGAAGAAACCTTGGACATAATTACTCTAAGGAGTTAGGAAAGTGACACGACTTGCTGAGATCTCACTGCCAGGTAGTGGCAGAGTTTTTGCCATAACTTTCAGGTCACATTCTTTATTCGCTGTCCTTGTGATTTATTTCAAATCTATCATTCCCTCCCTAAGAGATCACCATCCAAATCATGATTCTGCTATATTCATAGGTAAAGCAATGTGCTGTGAGACTACCTTTGCATGTTCCACACCAGCTGCAGGACACACAAAGATGGACTGAGGCAAAAGGACAGGTCGGGGAAAACATTGCGGGAGGGGGCTAATGATGTCTTGAGCAACTAGGAGGCAAGAGAACAATCCCTATCTTAGTCATTTTCTTTTGCTGAAAATCAACCAACCCATTTATCTCTATTGATGCTGATTAAGAGCTGATGGCTTAGTAGTTGGGAAGATTGGGTTGAAATCCTGGGTCGACAACTTAATAGTGGAGTGACCTTAGGCAGGTTCCTTCATCTTTCTATACCTCAGTTTCTATATCTGTAAAACAGAAATAAAAAATAGCACCTCCCTCACTGAGTTCTTATAAGGATTAAGTGAGGCAAGACATTAAAGCATATGTCCGTTTGCTCTTGTTTACCTAATGAGTTTAATCTTTTTGTTCTTTGATTTTGATTTCTAACACAGTAATATAACTAGATTCATCATTCATGCAGGAATTAACTCTGGACACTATCAGAGTTGCTTTTGGGAAGTGGCTGATTTGAAATATCAGTCTTGCTGGTGGAGTTCCTAAAATCGGTATCAATATTTATAAGGACATCTAAAACACTGGGGTCTTTAAAAATAGTTCTTATACTATTGTATTTCAATTAAGGCTAGTTATTCTCCTCAATATCACCACCATCATCATCTTCAACATCATCGTCATCTGCAGGGTGCCTAGAAACCATTGAGGAACTCTTCGTTGGTGATGAGGTTTAGCATTTTCACAGAGAAAAAAAGACATAAAGCTACACAGGTTTTGGTGGCAGACAAGGCAGGGATACTGAAAAGCAGAGAACTGTGAGTTTTATCTTCTGAGTTAGCAAAGGGGAAGCATTTCTAGCATCAGAATTGTCTCTACTCCTACTCTCCCAGGAAGTCCTATTTGCTGTCTCTAAAAAGCAGATCTTTTTCTGAAAAGTTCCCAGAGGAGACATTACCACCTCCTTTCCCGTTATCTCAGAACTTCTTTCTCACTTGTATTTCCACATGGAAAGTATGCAGTTATAGGCTGAATCATTTCAGACCATAACTCTGCCAATACCTTCATTCTTCAAATAGCAGATGCACAGCATACAAAACCAAGCCCCTCTCTCTCTCTCTCTCTCTCTCTCTCTCTCTCTCTCTCTCTCTCTCTTTCTCTCTCTCTCTCTCTCTCTCTCTCTCTCTCTCTCTCTCTCTCTCTCCCCTCCCCACCTCAGTGTGTGTGTGTGTGTGTGTGTGTGTGTAATTATATATACAATATAATTCTTACCAAAATAGTTTTTGCTTCTACCACCAAAAAAACCCCAAAAACTCCAAACTCCATGGTCCTTAAATATAATAACAATATTTTTTAAATGTGAAAGAAAACTTTAATACATCACTGACATCACTGGATAAATCCTCTAGAAAAAAAAATAGCAAAGAAATACCAATCCTAAATAATTCACTAGAGCAGATGAACATAATTGATATATTCAGAACATTTTCATGCCAAAACCATGGAATATACGTTCTTCTCAAATGCACATGGGACATTTTCAAAAATAGACCACATATTGGGTTACAAGCAAAGTCTCCCCAAATTCAAGAAGACTTAAATCATATCAAGCACCTTCTCAGACCACAAAGGCCTAATATTAGAAAAAAAAAAACTATAATAAAAACAATTTAAAAAATTCAAATACTTGGAAGTTGAACAGCATGCTATTAAACAATGGTTGGGTTACCAAAGAGATCAAAGAAGAAATTAAAAACATCCTGGAAACTAATGAAAATAAAACACAAAAATACAAAATCTATGGGACACCATGAAAGCAGTCCTGAGAGCGAAGTTTATAGCTCTCTACAGGCCTACCTCAAAAAAACAAGAAAAAATAGTAGTAAATCATCTAGCTTTACAACTTAAAAAATTAGAGAGAAAAAAGAAAAGCCCAGAGTGAGCAGAAGGAAGGAGATAATAAAGATCAGAGAGAAAATAAATTACATAGAGACAAAAAAATATATATATATAAGATCAATGAAACCAACAGCTGGTTCTTTGAAAGGAAGAACAAAATTGATGAACCTCTAGCCAGGCTCACCAAGAAGCAAAGAGAGAGGACCCAAGTAAACAAAATCAGAAATAAAATAAGCAAAATAACAACAGACCCCACAGAAATACAAAGGATTGTTGAAAAATACTATGAATAACTTTATTCCAACAAACTAGACAACATGGAGGAAATGGACATATTCCTAGAAAAATACAACCTTCCAAAACTCAATAAAAAAAAAAATCTAAAAATCTCAATAGGTCAATAACTATGGAAGAAAATGAAGCTGTCAGTTATCAAAAAGCTTCCAGCAAACAAAAGCCTGGGGCCAGCTGGCTTCACAGGGGAGTTTTACCAAACATTCAAGGAAGAACTATAACCTATCCTCAGACTCTTCCAAAAAAATTCAAGAGGAAGGAACACTTCCAAGCTCATTCTATGAAGCCAGCATCATCCTAATACCAAAACCAGATAAAGACAACTTAATGAAAGAGAATTATAGGCCAATATCCCTCATTAACATAGATGCCAAAATCCTCAACAAAATTCTAGCAAATCGGATCCAGCAGTACATCAGAAAGATCATACACCCGGGGATGCAATGATGGTACAATATCTGCAAATCAATAAATGTGATACATCACATAAACAAATTGAGAGATAAAAACATATAGTCATATCAACTGATACAGAAAAAGCATTTGACAAAATCCAACACCCTTTCTTGATAAAAACTCTCAGTAAAGTAGGAATAGAAGAATCAAAACTCAACATGATAAAAGTCCTGTATAACAAACCCACATCCAACATACTCACTGGGCAAAAACTAAAACCATTTCTCCTAAGAACACAAACAAGACAGGGATGCCCACTCTCACCACTCTTGTTTGACATAGTACTGGAAATACTAGCCATTACGATTAGACAAGAAGAAGAAATAAGAGGCATCCAAATTGAAAAAGAAGTAAAACATGCAGATGACATGATACTCTTCATCAGTGTTTCCCAAACTTTTGACATATGTGTACCCTTTCTATAATTTTCGCAATGTTGAGTACCCCTCGGACTCATGAGAATGTAGAATTAGGCGCAGCTAAGCACGGTGCAGTGCATATCCCCACCAAACTCTTCCCGTACCCCTGGGGATACGGGTACCACACTTTGGGAAACACTGCTCTACATAGAAAACCCTAAAGACTCCATCAAAAAATTATTAGACTTAATAAATGAATTTGGCAATGTAGCAGGATACAAAATTAATGCCAAGAAATCTATGGCATTTCTATACACCAATAGTGAACTTACAGAAAGACAGACTAAAAAAGCAATCCCATTTACCATTGCACCAAAAAAATTAAGATACGTAGGAATAAATTTAACTAAGGAAGTGAAAGACCTATACTCAGAAAACTACAGGACACTGAAAAAAGAAACAGAGGGAAAAATATACCGTGTTCATGGATTGGTAGAATCAACGTCATCAAAAAGTCCATACTACGCAAAGCAATCTATAGATTTAATGCACTCACCAAGGGCATATTTCACAGACCTAGAACAAACTTTCCAAAAATTCATCTGGAATAAAAAAAAAGACCTCAAATAGCTGCAGCAATGCTGAGAAAGAAGAACAAAGTAGGTGGGAATCTCAATACCAGATTTCAAGCTGTATTACAAAGTAACTGCTCTCAAAACAGCCTGGTACTGGCACAAGAACAGACATATAGATCAATGGAATAGAATAGAGAACCCAGAAATCGACCCAAAACACTATGCTCAATTAATATTTGACAAAGGAGGCAAGAGCATACAATGGAGTCAAGACAGTCTCTTCAATAAATGGTGTTGGGAAAAATGGACAGATGCATGCAAAAAAATGAAACTAGACCACCAACTTATACCATATACAAAAAATAAACTCAAAATGGATAAAGGACTTAAACATAAGATGGGAAACCATAAAAACACTAGAGGAATCCACAGGCAGCAAAATCTCAGACATATCCTGAAGCAATTTCTTCACCAATACCACTCCTAGGGCAATGGAAACTAAAGAGAAAATAAACAAAGGGAACTACATCAAAATAAAAAGCTTTTGCACAGCAAAAGAAACCATTAACAAAACAACAAGAAAGCCCACTGCATGGAAGAACATATTTGCCAATGTTATCTCTGATAGGGTTTAATCTCCAACATTTACAGGGAACTCATACAACTTAACAAAAGGAAGATAAACAATCCAATCAAAAAAAAAAAAAATGGGCAACAGATGTAAATAGAAACTTTTCAAAAGAAGACAGAAGAAAGGCCAAGAGACATATGAAAACATGTTCAAAGTCACTTATTATCCAAGAGATGCAATGCAAAATGACAATGTGGTACCATCTCATACCTGTCAGAATGGCTATCATCAACTATCAACAAAGAACAAGTGCTGGTGAGGATGCGGAGAAAAAGGAACCCTCGTGCACTGAATAGTGGGAATGCAGACTAGTAGAGCCACTGTGGAGAACAGTATGGAGTTTTCTCAAAAACTAAAACTAGAACTCCCATTTGACCCAGTGGTCCCACTTCTAGAAATATATCTCAAGAAACTAGAAACACCAATCAGAAAGGATATATGCACCCCTGTGTTCACAGTGGCACAATTCACCATAGCTAAGATTTGGAAACAGCCTAAGTGCACATCAGCAGATGAGTGGATAAAAAAAACTTTGGCACATCTACACAATGGAATACTATACTGCAGTAAAAAAAAGAAGGAACTCTTACCATTTGCAACAGAGGATGGAACTGGAGAGCATTATTCTAAGTGAAAAAAGACAGTCAGAGAAAGATAAATATCACATGATCTCACTCATTTATGGAATATAATGAACAACATAAACTGATGAACAAAAACAGATCCAGAGACAGAGAAGCATTGATCAGACCGTCAAACCCCATAGGGAAGGTAGGGGAGGGTGGGGGTAAGTGGAAGAGTTCAACCAAAGGACTTGTATGCATGCATATAAGCCTAACCAATGAACACAGACAACAGGGGGTTAGGGTATGAGGTGGAGGGGTGGGGGGAATATGGGGAGATAAGGACACATATGTAATACCTTAATCAATAAAGAATTTTTTTAATAAAGAAGAAAATGTGAAAGAAAAGAAAATATGGGTAAAGCAATTAAAAATTATTTTAAATTACTGAAAAAATACTATTCCAAAATTTAAAAGCCTGCAAGTGATCATTTTCTTTTCAAATGTTACTTTTATTCTTATTTAAATTGTATTAGTCAACTAAAACCTAGATTTAAAGCATCTTAGCACAATCTTAGTGATAGAAATATTTACTTCAAACATCTTGCCTATATTATTTTTAAAATTCCATATTCTAAATCATAGACAAACTGCTTACTCCAGTGCAACCTACTGTACTTTCCAATGTTACTCCTTCAATCTGTTACCTCCACAAATTGTTTCCTTTTTTTTTTTTTTTTTTTTTTTTGGTAATAGTTTTACGGATTCAGCTTGAACCTGGGCTCAGGACATAAACCAATTTTCCTAAATTTATTTTGTGTTTCTTAGTAATTTGGATTTGTCTCTGACAGAGGCTAAACAGGGTTCAGAATATTAATTCAACTTCTTGTGCTAAAAATGTAATAAAAATCTTGAGCCTAAGAGCCTGCAGCATTTCCATAACAATAAGCGCAGGCTCTGTTTTTACTAAATGCACCATGGGAAAGTTAATCCTGAAAAATAAAGTTGTTCTTTTTGTCTTGATCCATGAACTAGTGATACTTGCCTGTAGCATAATCCCCAGCCTACTTAAAACAAAAGCTCTGGGCAGCACACCATGTTCATTACCAAGGCTAACAGCTGTCAGCTAGTAAGGCATTCGCCAGATGTTGCAGCCCAGAGGCATCTAACAACAGTGATCATTACGGCCTTCAATCACCCATTTAGAATTTACAACAAACTGAGCAGAAAGCCATTATTTCCACCTTCAATATAAAGTTTTCCTCAGGCTGCAAGTGGAGTTCTGCAAAGGAAGGACACCCATCTGCTCCAAGTTCACTTTGCTCTTTCTCAGAACTTCCTCCAATAGCAATAAGTCCCAGGTAAAGTCCAGAAATATTGGATGCTACTTGTTATAACCTGAGGGATATCAAGATTCTTAAGGTTTCCTGATCAAGCCTGGAAAAAGGACTTAACACTGTAGTTAAATGAAATAATAACAAGTCATAATATAATGCATAAAATGAACCAACATTATGAATTAATCATACTTAGACTATTACAACCCATATGGCTTGTTAAACTCAATCTGCTACCTGTAGTGACATTGACTGCATACTCTATATTCAATGCAGTAGTTTTCCCCCACCCCCAGGATATCATTGTTTAAAATTTTGTGAATGAAAAAAATGAGATGTAAATGGCAATGTGTTCACTGTTTGGTATCTTCTCAAGTCTCCTTTGTTGGGTCAAAGGTGTACCTGCCACTCATAGCTCAGACACTTTTGATTTCCTCTTCATACAGACAATGACTCCTTTACTTATTTTTTAAAATATATTTTTATTTATTTCAGAGTGGAAGGGAGAGGGAGAGAGAAACATCAATGATGAGAAAGAATCACCAATTGGCTGCCTCCCCACACTGGGTATCAAGCCTGCAAGTCAGGTATATGCCCCTACTAGGAATTGAACCCTTGACCTCTTGGTTCATAGATAGATGCTCAACCACTGAGCCATGCCAGCCAAATGCACACAATGGTTCCTTTAGAAACTAATATCCTTCTTCCCTCTCCTCTCCAATTCTATCCTTCCCCTCTTCTCTACTTCCAGTTATTTATAGCAGAAATTAGGAGAGCAGACTTTCTGTGCATCTTAACCAGAAAGGAAGAATGTATACCTCCCATGTAATTTGACACTATAATACAATCAATGATAACAGTTCCCTGGAAAAAAGCTTGCTTTTCTATAATAAAATCAGTGATGTGACTTAGAAGACCAGATAAAGACACTACAAAGAAAGAAAATTATAGGGCAATATCTTTGAAGAATGTAGATGCTAAAATATTAAACAAAATATTAGCAAACCTACAGGAAACCACTGCGTTCTCAACACTGTCATAAGAGTGCACCAAGGAACGGCAGAAGGCCAATGGACTTTGGGCGTTAGCAGGCTGATGCTAAGCACCATTTTTCGTGCTAGATAGCAGTGGTTCGAAGCAATTTCCTGACCTAATAGCCTCAAAGTAAATGTTTACTGGACCTTACTGATCTTTACTGATCTTTATTGACTGTCTGACTGCTACCTGTTTGCCATGCTTTACTGAGGACAAGATGTGTATCTAAAACTGAATAAAAAGTGGATAAGGCCAGGTTTCAGTAAGCTTCTCTAACAGAGAGGTCTCCACTTGGACCCCATGCCTTCTAAATTCGTATTTCTTGTCTAGTGTTTTCATTTTTGTGTCCCTTCTTCAGATTCTGAACCCCTGCCACAAAAGATTGCAGCACAAACCAAACCCAACAATACATTAGAAAGATCATACATCATGATCAAGTGGGATTTATTCCAGGGATGCAAGGTTGGTACAATATCTGCAAATCAATAAATGTGATACACCACATAAACAAAACATAGAATGAGAATCACATTATTATATCAACAGATGCAGAAAAAGTATTTGATAAAATCCAGCACCCATTTATGATAAAAACTCTCAGCAAAGTGGGAATAAAAGAAACATACCTTAAATGTAATAAAGGCCATATACAACAAATCCAAAACCAATATCCCAACATCATATTTAATGGGCAAAAACTAAAAGCATTTCCCTTAAGATCAGGAACAAGTCAGGGATGTCCACTTTCATTACTCTTATTCAACATAGTGTTGGAAGTCCTAGCCACAGCAACCAGACAAGAAGAAATAAATGAGATCCAAATTGAATAGGAAGAAGTAAAAATTTCATTATTTGTAAATGACAAGATACTACATATAGAGAGAACCCTTAAGGTTTCCACCAAAAAACTACTAAAACTGAACAATGAATTAAAGTAGAAGGTTACAAAATAATTATCCAGAAATCAGTTGCAGTTTTACACACCAATAATGAGCTATCAGAAAGGGAAAGAAAACCATCCTGTTTACAATTTCATCATCAACAACAAAATACCTAGGAATAATTTAACCAAGGATGTAAAAGACCTGTACTTGGAAAATTATAAGACACTGAAGAAAGAAACTGAAAAAGCCACAAACGAGTAGAAGTATGTATCATGTTCATGGATAGAAAGAATTAATATTTAAATGCCCATACTACACAAAGCAGTCTATAAATTCAATGTAAGTCTTATCAAGACACTAACGGTGTACTTCACAGAACTAGAATGCATATTCCAAAAATATATATGGGGCCACAAAACACCCTGAATAGCCATAGCAATCTTGAGAAAGAACAAAATTTAAGAATTACACTACCTGATATCAAACTATATCAGTAGTACAAGGGCAAAGGCATCAAAACAACATGGACTGGCATAAAAACAGACATATAGATCAATGGAACAAAATAGAGAGCCCAGAAATAAACCAATGCCTTTATGGTCAATTAATATTTGACAATATTAGTTGTCAAGAAGGCAAGAATATACAATGAAGTAAAGACAGTCTATTCAATAAGTGGTATTAGAAACATTGAAAAGATACATGAAAAAAAAAAACTAGACAAACTTCTTATACATAAATAAACTCAAAATGGATTAAGACTTAAATGTTAGACTTGAAATCATAAAAATCCTAGAAAACATAAGTAGTAAAATCTTGAACATGCTTATGCAGTATTTTTTCTGATATATCCTCTCAAATAAGAAAAACAAAATACAAAATAAACAAATGTGATTATTAACAAGTGTTAGTGAGGACGTGTAGAAAATGGAATCCTAGTGAACTGTTGGTGGGAATGCAGATTGGTTCGGCAACTGTGGGAAACAGTAAGGAAGTATCTCAAAGAATTAAAAATGGAACTGCCGTATGACCCAGTGATTCCAATTCTGGGAATATATTTGAAGAAACCTGAAACATTAATTCGAAAGAATATATACAATCCTATGTTCATTGTAGTGTTATTTACAATAGCAAGATGTGGAAGCAGCCCTAGAGCCCATCAGTAAATGAATGGATGAAAAAAAAAGCTATGATACTCTTACACAATGGAATACTACTTGCTAGTAAGAAAGAAGGAAATGTTATCTTTTGCAATAGCATGGATGGATCTGAAGAGTATTTGTTAAGTGAAAGAAACTGGTCAGAGAAAGTCAAATACCATATGATTTCACTAATATGTGGAACATAATGAACAAAGTAAACTAAAAAGATCAAATAGAAACAGATATATATATATATATATATATATATATATATATATATATATATATATACACACACACACACACAGAGAACAGACTGACATCTGTTAGAGAGGAGGGGTTTTGAATGGCTGGGTGAAAAAGATAAAGGAATTAAGCCAAAACACAAACAAACAAACAAAAAAACAGCAACCTATACTCATAGACCCAGACAACAGAATGGTGATTATCAGAAGGAAAGAAGGTGGAGAAAGGTAGAAGAAGGTAAATGGGGAATAAATAGTGATAAAGGAGACTTGACTTGTGGTTGGAACACACAATACAATATACAGATGATATATCATAGAATTGTACACCTGAAACCTATATAATTTATTAACTGTAACCCCAATAAGTTAAATAACAATATAAATAAATAATTTAAGAAGAGGAAATGCCAAAGTCAAAGCTCTAGAGATGCCAAAAAAAGTGTAAATAACTAGATATACGTATTTTCCGGCGTATAAGACGACCCCCCTAATTTTACAGTTAAAACATAGGTATAGGCCTATGTTCTCTGTATAAGACCACCCCCCACTTCCAAGGCAACACCAGTTCTTTTTTTAATAGACTGCCTCTCTGACTCTGGCCAATCTGAGCAGGCTTTTTTTCATTTCAAAGGTTGTCTTATACGCCGGAAAATATGGTACTACCTTTTTTTAAATCTAACATGGACACTATAATTAATGACTGTAGAAATATTCTAAGTTAAACTCTATTTCTAAGTAAAATACTTGAATTAGTGAAATGCTACATGACCCATTGCTTTTTTAAACTGTAAACCATATGGAACCCAGAAAATTGTGGAAGGACCTTCATTTCCACACCCCTACTGTTCCACCCTACCTGCTATGTCTCTCTTTTCTAGACAGATATTGTATACACTATGAATAATATAAATTCATTTTTTTAAGTTGTGTGATTGAAAGGAAGAAACCTATGAGCCTACAGGTAAAAGAATAGAATTTGAACTTTCAGAATGAAAAGTTAATTCTGCATAGCTATCTTAAAATAGCCCTCTTATCTGTTATGGAAGTCCATTCTTAACATATAGCATTCTAGCCCAGGGAGTAAGGATTTTTCCATTCTCTTAATGATATTGTAAGTACTGTTGTTTAAACAATTTCAGTGGCCAGTGATTAAAACAATGAAGTATTACTCTGAGAATTTACAATTAAAGAAAAGACTTAAACCTTTATTTTGTCTTTCTTATATGAAATATATTTCAGAGTAACTAACTAGTGCTTATTGATGAAGTTTATTTAAGAATTCTAGTTAATATAATACATTATAAAGGCAAAATAGAACTCTAAAATCATCATTTTGTACCCTACATATAATAAAGAATTCAGACAATGAACATCAATGATGTTAAGAGTGAAGAATGAATGAACTCAATTTGGGGGAGCAGATTCCCTCTATATATGAGTAAAACCACAATGTTACAATGGGAAGGGCTGGCTGTCACAAGCTGAACTCATTGATCAATCTTGGCATCACTAAACTTGAAATACACAGATATTTGATAGATTAAATAGAGAAGGTAGACCGGAGACCGGGATGGCAGAACACACACAGGTTTTATTGGAGGGAAGGGCACCCTTGCCAGCTGCTTCCATGGAGAGGAGCGGAAGAGAGCGAGCGAGGGGCGTACAAGCTCCTGGCTGCAGGTGGGGTTTTCGTCTGTCCATCAACTGAAGGAAGGGGGGATCTATCAATATTTTTTGTCTCCTGATGTGATACAATATGAAACAAAACCCAAATAACTTACCCAAATATAATAAAGCTTTTAGGATTAAAAGAAATAAAAAGCAAAGGAACAAACTCAAAGACCTAATGAGAAAGACATCAGAATTCCAAAATATGGGCCATTCTTACGGGATAAGCAGTTCAAGTCAACAGTATGATTTATAAGAGGTGCAGTGGAGAATTCCTTTCAATATAAAAAGTTAAAAAGACATAAGACCAAACACACAACATGTGGACACTTTGGGGATCCTTATTTGAACAAAACAACTAAAAATAATTGAGAGCACAATCGGGATAAGTTGAAAATGATAGGATATTCAATGGTATGGAGGAATCATTGTTGGAGTGCCATAAAAGCATAGTAATTATATAAGAAAATGTCTATGTGTATAGAGATGCATACTGAAATATTTGAGGGTGAACTCATAGTGTTTGGAATTTACTTTAGAATATTTCAGCAGAAAAGGAGACTAGTAAATCAAATATAGCAAAATATGAACAACTGTTAAGTGATGGGTATATAAGAATTCATTACTAGTCATTCTCCTTTATGTATTTTGAACTTTTATATAATAAAAAGTATTTTAAATTAGGACTGAATTCCTTCTACATTCCTTTCTTGAGGCTGAAGGAATAAATAATGCTGGAATAAAACCTTTGATATAAAATGGGAAAGCTGAATCTTAGACCCATCTTTCCTACTGACCCCAGCAAAGAATCTTTTCTGCTTTTGAAGTTTGTTAATGATATGAATACTAGAAAAACGAAGTCATAAAATTTATAGATATTCCTGAAATATGCATGACCTTTTTTACTCAGTTTTAGAAAATATTGTCCTCTTTAGTTGACCAGCTGGTCATCAATAAAATGAAAAATGAATTCTTAATGGGCCATTGAAAAATCAAAAATTATATTTAATTCTTACCCCCAAAGTTTCTCTGAAAATTTAATACATCCCACAAATCAGGGATTAATGGTTATAAATATGCTCACTGTAGCTTTCAACACTATTGTTTCTCCTAAAAATTTTAAACTGAAAACAAGAATGATTTGTTCGCTAATCAATTAGTTAATATTTTTCCTGTTTTTTTAAAAGATGTGCATGGATTAAGTTGCAAAAAACTAGTAAGCGTTGGTCTTAATATTAGAAAACACAGGAACTAGGTCCCTTTAATGCATAAACAATGTGATTGACAAATTACCCTCCTTTGCCTTAGCTTGACTCTGAAATACCAGTAAAAATGTCTACCCTGATATACAGTTCAGAGATACAATCTAAAACTCCCACACAAAATAGCTTAAAATCCAAATAAATTATCTCCTTCTTCCTCTCCCTCTCTCTCACTAAATGGCCTTTCATCCCTGCCTCTCTCTCTGCCTTCCTGTCACAATTAATCCTCTTTTTCCCTAGATAGCTTTTTGATAATACTATGCTATACACATATCCAAGCATGGCCACACTCACAATTCCTCAATTTACATATATTTATTTAAAGCAATTACAGAAATGGAAGAACTCTCTCTGGACCAATTCCAAGTTTCCAGGAAAAAAATCTGAGTGACTCAGCTTCACCCAGGTGTCCTTTCCTGATTGAACTGATTATGCCAGGGAAATGGTCAAGGTCAACATCATACAGGCTTGTCTTCTAGGTCCGTCCTCATGGGTGGGTAAGGGCAGCCCTTAGAAAGACAGGTCATGGCCTGGACAAGCATCCCAAATGGTATCCACTATAACCTACTTTATTCCTGTCTAAATGGTCAAGGGTGAAATATCTTCAGTTGGATCATACATCAAAGTAGTGGATATTAGAGATCACAAGATGCAAACTCTTATCTAACCTCTGCTACTTTTCCAGCGAGTGTGCTACAGCTATTACTGGGCTTCCCCTTTGGCATATTTTCATCTGTGCCCTCACAAGGAAGGACTTCAGCTGATTGGTTTATTGCTTATTCCCAGTGCCCTGAACAGGGCTTGGTACATAGTAGGCACTTGCTAGGCATTTGTTCAATAAATGTTGGATAGTGTCTTAATCAGAACTGCTATAATAAATTACAATAGACTGTGTGGCTTGAACAACCAACATGCATCTCTCACAGTTCTGGAGACTAGGGATTCCAAGATCAAGATGCCAGCAGATCCAGTGTCCGGTGAGAACCTGCTTCCTTGTATCCTCCATGGAGGTAATCAGAAAGAAGGAGAAAGGAGATCTCTCTAATCTCTTCTTATAAGGGAATTAATCCATTGATGAGGGCTCCACCCTCATTACCTAGTCACTTCCCAAAGGCCCCACCTCCTGATACCATAACATGGGGATTAGGGTTTTAGCATGAGTTTGGTGGGACACAATCATAACTTTCTACCCTGTGTGCTCATCACACACACACACACACACACACACACACACACACACCCTCACTGACAGCCACAATCACCCTTCCTTCCAATCTCAGAGGGACTGTTCCTCCAAAGTTGATCTTGCACTTGTCCTCTTAACTCTAGTTCCCTGCTTCCCTAGGCCTTGGCCCATTGTTTCCTCCTCCTCCTCCTCCTCTTCCTCCCTCTCCTCCTCCTGCCTCTTTTTCCCTCTCCCCTCCCCTTCCTTCTTCCCCTCCTCCTCCCCTCCTCCTCCTTCTCTTCCTCCATCTTCTCATTCTCATTCTTCTTTTCCTCTCCTTCTCTTCCTCTCCCTTTCCCTCTCTACCCTGACTTCTTCACCCTCAACCTATAAAATTCCTTCAGATCATTCCCACCCCAAATCCACCATAAATTGGGATAACTCCCATAGCCACTTACTCTGAAAGGTTCACCTCATTTTACCTTTCCTCCCCACATTTCTACACTATTTGACTTGACATGGATTACATTTGTAACTTTAAAAAAGGTTCTCCAAAAAAAATGTACAGACAAAAATATTTAGCAGAAACCGGTTTGGCTCAGTGGATAGAGCGTCGGTCTGTGGACTGAAAGGTCCCAGGTTCAATTCCAGTTAAGGGCATGTACATTGGTTGTGGGCACGTCCCCTGTAGGGGGTGTACAGGAGGCAGCTGGTCGATGTTTCTCTCTCACCGATGTTTCTAGCTCTCTATCCCTCTCCCTTCCTCTCTGTAAAAAATCAATAAAGTATATTTAAAAAAATATTTAGCACATGGGTCCTATTCTTTAAGAAGTCGTGCCTATTTTTCAAGAAGTCTTGCCTGACTCACTGATCAGCCAACGGAGTGAATAAAGGTCTCAAACCTCCATCACCCAGAGAGAAGTCCCATCAATGACTTGGTATGGAACTTCTCTACTGACAAGCCCTCCCAACCAAGTCACCCGAAAGCTACCTTTCCCAAACTGCACTACAGCTCCCTGAGGCACCACAGTGAACTCAAGAGTTTGGTAGGATATTTTGAACTTTCAAGGGAAACAGCAATTTCTAGAGAAACTACTATTAAGTTCTTTAAACCTAACTACTTAATACACAAAACTATCAGCCATTTTTGGGGGGGGGGAGTGGGGGTTAGAAGTGCCATGAATAAATGACTGATATTCTAGGGAAGCCATAAAAAAGAAAGTTTGGGAATCCCTACTCTGGAGGGAAGTTCTCAATTCAGTTGGCAGGCCCATCCCACACTGTTCAGAGCTTCTAATAAGCTTTCCCCCCTTGTTCTTATATATAAGCAGATAACTAAGCATATCAGATATCTGAAGAAAGCTCTTAACATGAAATACAGAGATCAGAAAACATGCACATCAGAGGTCTGCCTGGGAAGAAACTTAAGGGGAGGGAAGGGAGGAAGAGAGGAAAAGAGAGAGGGAAGAATAGAAGGAGGGAGGGGAGAGAAAAGAGCCAAGAGGTTTCTAAGGATTACTAAGGGTATTCTTTCCTTCTTCTATCTATGCAAGAGGACCCTTTATTAATAGCACATGCACACATCCAATCACATGTATTCAAAGTATAGATAATTTCTCATGGTTGCAAAATCCTAACCATGATCAATACATTTTTCACTATTTCAGTCAGTCCCTGGTATCCAAGCTCACCTTGCCAGGCTTAACAGATAGTTCACTAAGACTGATATTCTACCAATTTCTGTGGTGCCTCCAAAGGCACTGGACTTGACCATTTTATATTTTCTGATGGTCTTCCTTTATGCCCATGAAAAAGATTCTAACTATTTAGGGAGGAACTCCTACAGTATGTGTGCACTCCCCGATGCAAATATTAGTCTTTGGATCTTATGTAAGCCTTCAATGTAGCTCCATAAGTTAAAGAGTAACCATAACTATAATTCACGACTACAGGAACATAAACAATAACATTGTTAAAATCAAATATGCTGCCTTCATGTCAAACTACTGCCATCACTCTATTTTAAAATTCCATTTTTGTAGATTAAATGCTGTGTATACCAGGCAATTATGGGCATATTTTTGTATTCTAAGAAAAACAACAACAAAAAGAATGTTTATTAGAGGGTCATTTTGCTCTTTAGTTTTTTCATAGAATTGGACTAAATCATGGCAATTAGTGTAACGGAAATGTTTATAGCAATCTCTGATGGCAGTTCACTAATGTAATGATTTAGCTCAAGCCCAGTAAAACATGAACATGTATCATTAGGATGAATAGGAATCAAAAGCAAAGCAACTTTTTACTTACAGTAATTCAACATACATCATCTCATCAGCCATGGCAACTATAAAATTAAGGATATACAATTAGTCAATCAGACAGTTCCTGAATTAATTAATTAAGCACAGAAAATCAGCAAGCAAGGACAGGACTATATCCAACAACATGTTTCCCGTTTTTGTAGCAATCCTTTTCATTAATTTTAATCTAGTTGTCCAAATAAATCACAGGATTAAAATTTTCCCATATGATATCAGGACACCTCCCAGATCACCCTTTTCAAACTTCTTACATTAGTAGCCACCACTTTGGTATCTCATAAGCTAACCCTCCAAGAGGTCACTGAGTATATGAGAGTTCACTGTAAAATGCTTTCAACTTTTTTATATGTTTAAAAATTTTCAAAATATAAGGTTGGGAAATGTGTGGAATTAAAATATACGACAACAATAGCAAAAGACAGAAGGTGATAAATGAAGTTAGTGTTCTCAGGTCTTTGCACAGGTAAGTGGTAAGAGGAAAATTCACAGTAAAATCAAACAACTCACAAATTCATATTGTAATTTCAAGGGTAAGCACTAACAGAATAATAAAAAATACATACACTAGCTGGGTGGCAGTAGAGGGGGGAAGGGGCTAAATAATAAAAACTCAATCTCAATGACAGTAAGAAAGGAGAGAAAGAATTTAAAACAACTGAGTTAAATAGCAAACAAATAGTAAAATGGTAGACAGAGACCAAATATATCAGTATTTATTTTTAAAATAACTAAACGTTCCAATGAAAGGATGAAGTTTGTCTATTTTCTAAAATCCTAATGCTGTTGCCTTCATGATAGAATAAGTGCTCTTACAAAGGGGGCTCCAGTGAGCTAGCTGCCTCGCCTCTCAACCATGTAAGGACACAGCAAGAAGGCGCTGGCTCCCTTAGCTGATTTGGCTCAGTAAATAGAGAGTGTCAGCCTGCGGACTGAAGGTTCCCGGGTTCAATTCCAATCAAGGGCACATGCCCAGGTTGCAGGCTAGATCCCCAGTAGGGGGTGTACAGGAGGCAACTGATCAATGATTCTCTCTCATTGATGTTTCTATCTCTCCCTCTCCTTCTCCCTTAAGAAGGAGGAGAAGGAGCAGGAGGCAGCGGTGGCGCTGGCTATGATGAAAGGAAGGGAGCTCTCACCAGAAGGCAACCATGCCTTGATCTTGGACTTCCCAGCCTCCAAAATTATGAGGAAATAAATTTCTGTTGTTATAAGCTGCCTAAATGAACTAAAACAATTCCCCTTTTTAAAAAGTAATAATTTTACTGATCTAAACTTTGTGGTATTAATCTGATAAGAAAAAATCAGAGAGAAGGACTTACTGGTGAATTAACATATGACCAAGTCACAACAAACAGCTCATTATTTAGATTAGGAAACCAACCTGTACATGTGTCTTTCGGTTCTTTAATCAGCAAGAATAGTTCTTTAAGTATTATCTTTTCCAAAAAGAAATCCACATTTCATCACAAAGACTGAACAAAATATTTATGTTTTCATCAACCAGGAGCAAGAAATTAGTGGACAGCACCAGAATCTGGCAAATGTATGCAGAGCAGTCACATTCTATAGCAAAAAGGTGTTCATGAAAAGTGGCGGATCTAGTTCTATTCCAGGCTGTGACTCCACTGCAAGGTACTTAGCCTCAGACCACAGTTACTCTGTTTTTTTACTGAATCCAGGTACCAGAACTGAAGACAGAGGGAGGAGCAGAGTTTGAGGACTGAGTGAACAGAAGTGTCTCTGGGGATGATCTGGGGAAGGAGAAATAAAGGAAATGCCCTCTGGCCAGAACCTGAAGCCACTAGGGAGGGCAAAGAAAATAGGGGAAGGTCAGAAAATAAACTGGATCCTATTTTCCACGAGGGAATGTGTGTGGGGTTTTTAATGCGGAACCCCAGTCTACCAAAAGCCAATTTAGAGGAAGTTGTGAAATTTGCCCAAGGTCCACAGTTGGTAAATAATTGAGCTGAGATCTGAATAAAGCCTGTGTTCTCCTCTTGGCCCAAACACCTCCCAGAAAACAGAGAAGGGGAGCCAGATGCCCCTTCCCAGGACACCAAACAGAACACTGAAGGCTGCAGTTGTCTACAGAATTCCTCTTCCAGCATCCTGAATGCCCAAAACACAACTGAACAATTTTCCAACCAGGTGTTTGTAGAAAGGAGAGGTAAAAAAAAAAAAGGAAAAATTAAGGCAGAGTTCGCATAACTGGCATAATCAAAGTCATGGTTTAAGACTGCTCGCAAGGACCAGAGGGGCCTCCAATTGCACAACACAGGCATGGGAGGGGGCTCATTCATTGTGAACATATGTCCTCTGAAGTTGTGCAACACGCAACCTTACAAATGGGTAAATAAGTTGAAACAATGCAAGAGTATATCATGAAAAAACATTATAAATTGATGAACAAAAAGATACAGAGGCAGTAAAGCATCAAACAGACTGTCAAATTACAGCAGGAAGGTTAGGGAGATAAGAGATCAACTGAAGGACTTGTATGCATGCAGATAAGTATAACCAATGGACGCAAAACACTGAGGGGTGAGGGCATGTATGGGGAGGGGGGGTGATGGTAAGATATGCATACATATAATACCTTAATAAAAAAAAAGAGTATATCAAGAAACATTTCTCAAAGATTTGCTTATTCTAAAATATGCAACGTGAAGATAAGATAAACTGAAAAGAAAGGGATGGCATAACTTGCTTTATCAGGGTACTGCTGGATAAAGGTATTGAGTTTGCTGCCAAAGAAGAGAAGTGACCCAAGTCCTTGCAAGCCATTCCCCTAGAGTAGGGGTGTTGAACTCAATCAGAGAAGGGGCCAAAATCTAAAATCCAGCCTAAATCGCGGGCCGAATGGTTTACTGAACAGTCATAAACTGTCATTGTGATGGAAACGCAGCGGAGTGCAGTGATGACAGTGCAGCGGTGCGGGCCACATTGCAAGGCCTGGCGGGACGGATTTGGCCCTCGGGCCTTGTGTTTGACACATGTGCCCTAGAGGCATTAAAGGAATTCCAGAGCTGACAAGAGGTCCCTGCGTTGAGGACCAATGGCCAGCACATCTGTTCTCAGACCCCTCCGAGGGTTCTCCTCCCATGAGGACCATAGTATGGGAGGACCGTGGGACATGTATGTCTCAATCCAAAAATGCTGCCTTCCTCCTCAGGCCACAATCAATCCCTGGACCTTGTGTCACTAAATGGTTTTTAACACTTTCCCCCTATATTTGTTTGGTCTTATTTCCCAATCTTATAGCTTTCTAAATTAATCAAGTGATAATTATCTTTTTAGTTGGCATTTTCCCTGGGTTTTTTTTTAAATAAATGATAATTGCATAAGTAATAAGTACATTACAATATAATAATGCCAAAAATACAACATCCTCCTTGACCACCAGTCCCTTCCCACCACCACTGTCACCACACCCTCATTTCCTTCCCCTCTCCAAGATTAAACACTTACTGAATCTGGTATACAGACTGGTCCTTTCTGGACCTTTTCCAACATATTTAAAACATAAATGTACCCATAAATATATACTTACATGGTGATATATTTTACACAAATGGTGTCATGCCATGCATATTATTCTTCAGTTGGCTTTATTCACTTAAAAATCTGTCTTGGAAGCCTTCACTGGCAGTATATACAGATCTCCTTCAGTCCTGTTAACTGCTGTATACTAAAAACTGCTGCATAGCCTGTGATATCAGAATTTGTTTAACCACTCCCCTACTGCTTCCAATTTTCCACTCTCACAAACAAGGCAGTAATGAATGTTCTTTTATATAAAACCTTGAGCACAGTCTTTGGGACAAATGTCTTAAGGGAAAACTGCTATAAACTGCAACAGCTTCAACAAAATTATCATTCCCCCAAGGCCAAACCAATTCACACCCTCACCAATGATGGAAGTGTGAGTCTTCCCCAATTTTCACCACCACTAGACATTATCAGATTTCCAGTAAACCCAATGGGCAAAAATGTTTGTCATTTAATTTTAATTTCCCTAAGTACTAGTGAAGGTGGGAAGCAATTTTTAAATGTCTGAGGATGTTTGTTTTTTGTTTTGTTTTGTTTGTTTTTGCAGTTTCTTATATTTTATTCTATTACTTAAATGGTTTTGTTTTTCCCAATTAAAACCAAGGTCCATCTGAAGTTTATTTTAACTGCATATTTTAGGATAAAGAAAAACCCTAATTTTATTTATTTCCAAATAGGAAGTCAATAATCTGCATCATTTATTAAAGATTCTTTTTTTCTCTACAGTGATTTAAACTTCCATATAACATCTATATAGATCTTCATTTATCATGGGTCAGCTTCAAAATGCCCTATTCACTTCCACTGAGCTATTACCATGACAGGAATTGTTTTAATTACAATTTAATTGTTTTAAGCTTAAGTATGTTTAATGTCTCATAGAACAATACTGATGTTTTTGTACATTTCCTTTTCCAGATGAATTTCAAAATCAACTTGACAAGTTTCTCAAGAAAATCCCATTAGGATTCATTTAGGTTTTCTCTCCTGTCATTTAGTAAAGTTTTATAGCTTACTTAATATAAATCTTACATAGTTCTTGTTGGACTTGTAAGCTTTTGTTTGTTTTTGATTTTGCTTCTTGACTGAACACATACTTACATCTGATGTGACTTTGCCAACTAACTACTATCCCAACCACAGCACAAATAAAATTATCATTTTCCTAGATAGTTTCCAAAATTCACTCAATCACCATTAACTTTTTGTAGATCATGCTATTCGGTTTCCTGGCTCTACATTTTGAATTAATTTGGTCTGTAAACAGATAATGGAATAATTCATGAGCACATTTCTAAGGTTTCTTGACTGTGGTGAGTGACTGACAGACCTCCAGCAGAGCTCCTTCAACAAATGTCCTGTCCGAGAGCAGTTCTGCATGGGGCCTACTACCTTCTTCAACCAAAGAAGCAATGCTTTTGCTATTTTCATACACGAGGATTCTCTGTGCCATTTCATTTGAAAGCAAACTCCCCTGGTGAAAAAATTTTTGTTTTGAAAATCATTGTGTTATAGCAGGAAGCTCTGGAGACAAAGGGCCATTTGGAACAAATTCAAGATTGCATATTAAATAAACTGCTGGCTGGGTCTGCAGAAACCCCTGGGACCCATTCCCTTGTAGAAGTTCATGATCTATAACCAACCATGTCTCCTCAGCCTGCTAAACTGGGCTTCACCCATACCACCTGTTCTCTTATTTGCCAAAAATCTCAAGGTCTGCTGTTATTCAGCAATATAGAGATTCAGTATTCTAGGTCTTCACCGGACAGTCCAGTCTTTTCTCCAACACCCTCCAAAGTTAGATGGTGCTAATGATGTTCAGAAAAGACTGTATAAGGGCCATATAGTCTACAAACTCATCAAGTCCTCCCAAGTTCGGTCCTTAGATGAGATTGCACAGCCATGAGGATAACTATTCGGACCTTGTGAATTCAGCTCTGAAAAAATATCGCTATACTAAACTAAATACTGTGCTCTGGTTTTGATCTAAGGTCATTCCAAGAGTCAAGTGAATGAATGAACAATCAAATTTAAAGAGAATCAATTAACAAAGCAAGAAACCATAGCTTTGTCACTATAGGCAGCTTTATTTAAAAGTCTATTAGAAAAAGAACTAATAAACTTATCCTCTTCTCAATTCAGTTAAATTCTATGAAGCCAAAACAAATACCTCAAACTTAATTGGAAAATTTGAGTGCTACAAAATATGTATTCAACATAGAAGTTGTTCTCAAGTTAAGCACTATTGGTATCTTTAACAATCCAAAATGTTAAAACTTCAAAATGAGTCTTCACTGCAATGGGCTTGCTTTGTGCTTAATAAGAGTGATTTAACCAATTTTATGGATTATTTAAAATTCTGGATTTCCTAACAAAGATGTAGTGAAAATTTCAGGATAGATTTACTTTACAATTTAGACCTTTTCATTGAACAGCTGCATTTTAAAAATTAATACAATGGGTATATGAAATGGTGGCTATAGGAGCTGTCCATTTCTCTCATCATAGAAATGAGCCAGAATCAAAGATTTTACTAATATTATAATTTACTATGCTTTCCTTTAAAATGCATTTTACAACACTCCTACTCAACTCTGATTGAAAAAATTATTTCTCTACATACACAAAAAGGAAAGAAAGAAGGGGAAAGGGGCGCGGAGAGAGTAAGAAAGCCAGTCCCTTCAACAATATAGAAGATTGTCTTCAGGGATACCCTACATACCTATGTCTAAAATAATTTTAAACTCTGACTTATGTGGCTCTGTTGGTTGTGTGTTGCCCCATGCACCAAAAAGTCACTGATTCGATTTCATGTCAGGGCACATTCCCAAGTTGCAGGTTTGATCTCTAGTCAAGGTGTGTACAGGAGGCGATGTTTCTCTCACATCAATGTTTCCTTTTCTCTCTCTTCCTTCCTTTTTTCTTAAAAAAAAAAGTCAATAATTTTATATAATTATAATATTCTAAAAATGTTAGAATCCTTGGCTAGAAGGTTTCTTTCCTAGAACTTTCTGTGGGTGAGAGAGGCCCTGCTCTCCATGTTGCTTCTAGTAATCTGCACCATGTAAAGATGTGTTTTTACACTTTGTTATAATACAATAGCTCTGCCCTAACCCACTTGGGGAGAGTGGTAGGGAGAAGGGGCAGGAATTGTGTTTGTGCAACTCTCTGGTTTAATTAAAACAAGACTGATTTAAATATTTGGTTTGTTATTCTGCATAGTCCTCCAAGTTGTTTCCTAAGGGTGATATATATGTTTTCAATATTGCATTATTTTAGCAGAAGTTTTTTTAGGCTACAAAGAAGGAATTCTCTCTGTAGAGCAATATGAAAGTTTTATAGGGACAATTTTGTAGTTTTCATTCTGTTTGAAGAGTTAATGCCTAACCATTTCTGATATATACTTGGTCCTGTCATCTCGAGGTGGACACATAACTCAAGCCCAAGGTTCCTGGTGTCCGGACTCTCTGTCCCAGAAGTACACATGCGCAAACCACCTACTTGTGGTTGGATGAAGGCCACGCACCAGGGACACATAAATCAGTAGGCATGGGGGTTTTAAGACATTTGGCGTGGAAAATAGATCAGTAACTCTGTTTTATTGTAACTTTTGTTTCAGAATCTGCCAGGGGATTTCTGTAACATGCAAAAAAACAAAACTCTTCCTAGCATGTAGCTGCGGGAATAGACATTTATCCAGCCATTAACATTCCCTGGCTCTGGAGGTTGACGAGAAACACACAAGCACACTCAATTCATCATCCTGCCTGCTTCCCTAATATTTTTAGATTTTAAAAATGGTCAGAAGTTTCCCATAGAAGAAACTGCAGTTGTGAATGAGAGCCCACTGGTAAGCCTTGCTCCACCTCCTCGTTGGCCAAAATATCCCTGAGCAAAACCGAGCAGGAGGACAAGGGACTCTGCAAGACAGATTTGCTCACATGTGGCATAAGGCATGTTGTATTCAAAGTTCATTAAAATTGGAAATTAGCTAACTAGAAGGCACTAAGGAAGTGAAGTGAATTATGGTAGTTTTTTTGTTTCTTGGGGGGTTTGTTTGTTTGTTTGTTTGAGGTACGATGAATCAACAATAAAGTCAGAATCTTGTCTTATGTCATGGGAAGAACCTGAGCCCACTTCAGTTCCACAACCTGGTCAGTTCAGAAGATTTTTTAGATATTTTAGTCTGCCCCTTGCTTTTGTTGATAAGAAACTGAGATCAGAGTGGCAAAATGATACTCCAGAAGTCTCCCCACTAATTGGGAGTTGGTTGAGACAACACCCTGGGTTTCCCTGACATCTATTAACCTCTCTCCACACCCAAAACAGAACTGAGGGCTACCTCATTATTGGTCCCCACTCCACACACAAATGCAGTCCCAGTGCCTGCCATGCTGAATTTGCAGTGTTTACCATGTCTCCCTAGACATAAAGCCTCTAGAAGACAGAGTCAAGTTTTATCCACCTTTGAGCCCAGCTCCTCACATAGCACCTAACATACGCTGTGGTTTAAAGTACTGCTACTCATAATAGCAACTAACATCTACTGAGCCCCTCGTTCATATCAGGCCTGTGCTGCCTCTTCAGTGCATGTGGTCCCACAATATCTTTGGAGGCAAGAACTATTGTTGATTCCACTTAACAAATTCTGGGATGGAGGCTCAGCAGGGCAGTGTGCTGAGAGACTGGCAGAGCCTGGATTTCTTCTCAGGCCACTGAATACTCAATCAGTATCAGTTCAGTGAGTGAATGAACCTGATGCTAGGCCCCTGCACTCCTCCCCCCTCCCCCAACACACACACACACACACACACACACACACACACACACACACACTAGCTTTGCCGCTTCATTAGTGTCTAAATTAGGAAAAGCAAAGCCATTGGCTCCTTTCATTTCCTGGAGGCAGCACAAAGTGGAAGGTTATGCATGTGGAAGGAGTAAGACTGGAGAAATTTATCAGGGCCTCCTAGTGAGTGTAAGACCACTGGATCACTTTAATTTTTTTTTTTTTTTGAGGTTCTCAATATATTCAAATACAAATTAATGCCAAAACAGAGTTACCAAAATAACACATTTCAAATGATTAGTCTTGGCAGTGCAGCCCGGTGACTACATGTAGCCTCATTTGAGGATAATGTCTAAATATAAATTTCCAGACCCTTCATAAATGTTAGCTCAGGATCAAAAGGTCTTCTAACCCCACCCTGTGATAAGCCCCTATTAATCCTAAATCTACTCACTGAGGCCCTTTTGTGGAGTTTTGTTGAAATTGTTTGCTATTATTCCAGTAAAGCATTTACTATACAAAGTACCTTACAATCACTAATTATACTGAATGGTTAGGTATTTCTGCCACTGAATGGCACTGAGGCAACAAAGGGAAATACCTTACTACCACAGAAAGTTTCCCTCTACCCCATGCCTATTTGGCAAACGTGACATACAGGTGGTCGTATCAGCAGAAGCAATAGAAGCATAATGAACATATTCAACTTCCTTCTCACAATACAGATGGCACAGGTGACTCCTCTGGGAGGATGCAATGCCACAGCCACAATACAGCATCTTGAGCATCCAGAGATGTGTCATTAAAATCAGTAGGTGCACAATTTAAGTACTCTCTATTACCGTGTTTCCCCAAAAATAAGACATCCTCCGAAAATAAGACCTACTTACAGATTTCCTTCTGAGTGAAATATAAGGCATTCCCCAAAAATAAGGCCCCCCTAGGCTAAACATGAGAGATTTGGTCCACTGATTCTGAAAAAAATGGAGTCACAAGAAATTCACCAGGAAAGTCAGGAATTGGATTGTTATGATGATGTTCCAGAAGATGATGACATGATTGTCATTGAATAAATGAGTAAATTCTTGATACTGTAGGATTCACAGTTTGTCTGGTTTGTGTTGACAACTACCGTACTACAAGTAATAAATTTCCTTTATTTTCATTTAACAATAAATGTGTACCGTATTCTTCTTCATGGAAAAATAAGACACCCCCTGAAAATAAGACCTAGCGCATCTTTGGGAGCAAAAATTAATATAAGACACTGTCTTATTTTTGGGTAAACAGGGTAGATGAAGAAAAGTCTTTGAGAGGCAATGGCTATATTGACTCCTAGTTGATTTTGGAATTATTCATTAATGTTAGGACTTTCTCTGTAAATCAGTACAGTGTGTTTGAATTATCTTTTTACAAATTATTATTCAAAAAAAATTATTTGTTCTTCACATATTCACTTTGGGTATAAACAGTTGGTGTCAAACTAGTATCAGAAATTCTAAGTCTCATCTCAATTGTATCTGAGTTGAATGAATTCATTTAAGTTATTTACCTCTTCTCCAAAATCTGCAATATTTTCCATCTATAATTTTTCCAAAGTATAACAACCATAAGATAAGTTTGTGATGTAGCAGCCTTTCATCCATGTCTCCCAAAGAATTGAAAGATGACATCCAATTCTGATATTCCTAATTCCATTCCACTTATTATCATTAACCTTACCTTCCTAAAGCAGGTTGACAGAGCAATGACCCACCCACAGAGGTGCCTTTTTGTATGTAAACTTGAGCAACAATTAGTGCTTCATTATTATTCTTAGACACAAGCAAGCAGGGAGCCCGGCCCAGAATACAGGACTCATGGGTTCTTGGGCTTTAGGGTGACTTCTGGGGCCTAGGACAGGCCAAAGCTGTACCCACTGGGCAGGCATCCTGAGCCGGGACCTACACCTGTGTGGGCCTAAGTTCCCATTTCTGACCTTCTGGGGGCTCTCTTAACTTCTACTGCTTCCTTATTACATTGTTGACCAGAGGCTCCAATGGTCTTCAGAACTTACTCATATGGAGTCATCACAGTGTCACAGCTAGCTCTGGTTCTCAGAGGGCGGTCTGGCAAAGACATGTCTTCTGGCCAGTGCGGTGTTTTTATTTTAATATGATCAGGTGAGACTGGACATGAAAATGGCGCTGACACTCTGATTTTTATGTAACTCAAACTGCTTATACAGACAGGTGCCCCCCCCCTCCAAAAACAACACATTAACCTGGGACTCCCTCACACCACACGTGTGAGCATTGAATCACTTAATTGCTATAATAAAAGGTTAGGTACTCTTAAAAATGAGTTATAATTTTAATTTCTATCTTAGTTTGGGGTTAAATTTATGAGGTAAGGAAATTCTTATCCACAAGCCTAGATACCTGCCCTATATAAAATATTTTTTAGGGAAATGCTTTCGGGTTACCAGACAACTAATTTTCAAATGGGTTTTTGGGATGCAATTCATCCTGAATTGAAAACTATCTGCACTGAGCTCTCTTATAAAGACAGTCAATTGTTCCATGAAAGTTCTTGCTGAAAATATATTTTTGGAAACAAGGCAAAGGAAACACCATGCCCATACTTCCGTCTTATTCATGATATTCACCGTTATGACACACACACCTAACTTAATACATTGCCCATAGTAGACACTCAACAAATACTGGCTGATCAGCATTTTTTCAGGAGAAAGTATTCATTAAGTATCTTTCTTTAAATAACAGTGCTTGTAGGAGCTTCATAATTGATTGAATTGATATCTTTTATGAAGAAAACAAAATGAGAAAGCTCTACATAACACACAAGAATATTTCCCTCAAGAAATTCTTCTGGCTTCATAATCTTGTCAGAACTGCCAATATTTTCCTTGTGGTTCAATAACAACAACAAAAAATGACAACCATCGATAGCAGTAAAAAGTGATTTTAAAAAGCAAACAATGGGGAAAATGGCACAAATCTCCAGAAAGCAATTCCAGAAACAGAATTCCTGGTTCCCATAAATGGGTATTTCAGTCATAAACTTAACAAGTGAGTAATTTTCATATTCAAAATAAAAACCAACATTTAAAGAATGTGGTGTGCACACATTTGCCATCTATGTAAACATCTATTAAGACTGTCTAGCCAATGTGTTAAGTGTCAGGATTAGAAAATATTATTAATTGACAGCTACATGGTCTCCACAAAGAAAATGAACTCTCCATTTCTTTCTTTTTTTATTTAAAAAAAATTTATTTTATTGATTATGGTATCACATAATTGTCCTCATCTCCCCATCCCCATCCCAAACTCCTCCCCAAATATGCCCCCAACCCCCAGTTGTCCATGGCCACTGCCTAGGCCCATATGCATACACACAAGTCCTTTGGTTGATCTCTTTCCCTTACCCTCATCCTCCCCTACTTTCCCCCTGAGGTTTGAGAGTCTGATCACTGCTTCTCTTTCTCTGTGTCTGTTTTTTTTCCCCACCAGTTCATGTTGTTCATTATTTCCTCTAGATGTATGAGATCATGTGATCCAAGAAATAGTCTGTAAGAACCGAAACTGAGACAAGCCATAATGGTTATGCTGTGAACTCTCCCTTTCTTGACAGTTCCATGACACCATTTAAGTATACTTTAAACCAAATGTTTATGATCTATTTTTAAAAATGTATTACAGATGCTGACAACAAATCAAAAATCCCAAGAAACAACTGAAATGCACCATCTGAAGAGTCGACAGCCCTCCTTGGGTTTGCTGCAGGTCAGTGTTCCCACGGTTCAGCTGAGAAAGCACGGAGAAGCCCGCCCCTCCCCTCCGGGCCAGCAGGTGCACATGGTCCCGGGTCCACAGGGAAAAAGCACATCTTGCTGTTCACAGAGGTGTGACCTAGCAGGCTATGTGCTACTCAGTCTTTGTTGAGTAAATCGTTAAGCACATCAAGAGAACTTGACACTGTATGTAAATATATTCTCTGCTGAGTAATCATTGCTCGTTTCCTATATTTTTGTGTAACTATAGAATTAAGGTATCAAATTATTCTAAAGCCAAAAAAAATTTTTTAATTGTAATCTCAAAGTATACAATCTGAGAACACCCTCACTGTAAATCCAGGCTGTCTCTAATCGGCAGATGAAAGGGTAAACTGGGTCAAATGTCCCAGGTTGCTGACTCATAAACATCAAGATTAGGCTTGGCTTGCCTTCCCTGGTGCTATTGCTAGTCTTTAGTACTAGAGTGTCCTTCTCATAGACAAGCAGCATTGAGACAAAGACTTTGAGGTGTCACTCTCAGTTAGAAACAATTTCCAAATGCAGTAGATCCCCCTCCCCCTTATCCTCGGAGGACACATTCCAAGACCCCCAGTGGATGTGGGAAACAGGATAATAACGAGCCCAAAATGGTATGTTTTTTCCTATGCATCCATATCTATGATAAAGTTTAATTTATAAATTAGGCATAATAAGAGAATAACAACAATAACTAATAAATGAAATAGAATGATTATGACAACATAGTATAATAAAGTTACGTGAAGGTGGATTCTCTCAAAATATTATATTGTACTCACCCTCCTTCTTCTCGGGATGCTGTGAGAGGACGAAACGCCTGCTTGAAGAGATGAAGTGAGGTGAGTGAGACATTCTTTAGTACATGAGAGCTACCTGAACACCAGCACTGTGACACCACAGGTAACCCAGGCCGCTGCTCAGCGACTCACCGGAGGGGATGCATACAGCGCAGCAGCTGATCCTCATCTCCTTCTGGGGGAGCAGGTCTCGCGAGATTTCATCATGTTGCTCACAGCAGCACAACGTTGAAAACTTAGGAGTTTTTTCTAAAAAGTTCCATTTAATATTTTTAGACGGTGGAGGACCTGGGTAACTGAAACCATGAAAAGCAAAACCACGGCTCAGGGGAGAACTACAGTAACAGGCAGGACTCACCTGCCCCCTCGTTGGCAGGGAGCACCCACCCTGAGAGTCACCACCTTCCACCCGCCGGGAAAGGGGGCCCAGCTGAGAGAGCACCGGGCTCCCGCCCAGGTGTTCGCCCTCTCACTGCAAGATGGGCCTTCTGAAGGCTGTGCGTTCTTACATTCCTCTGCCAAGTTCCTCCTCTTCAGCCGCTCTCAGGTTATTTCCATCTGAACTCTGACTCCAGTATTGCACCTCAGCAAGACTATCATCCCTTCAGAGCGCCCATCTTCTCCATTTTTTCCGTGCCATAGCTTTATGACATCTCTCCCCCACCCCCCTAAACCTCTAAGACTTCTACAGTATCTTCCTTTTTTACTGCTGCTCTGGCATCATTTCTAAGAACCTTCCTTCAGCTCCACAGTTCTAAGCAAGTAGGAACTTTCCAGGCCTGACAATGCTCCAAAGCAGGGAGTTGCAACCAGATTTTGATAAGCGTCAGATCTACAACCAACTCCGGAAATGTGGTGGAATTCTCTAAAACGGATAACTTTATGTCCCGTTGGCATGAAGAAAAATTTAATGAGTGGTGCGATGAAATGAATTGTGTCCCCCCCAGATTCACATGTGCAAACACTAACACCCTGTGTGATGGGATTTGGAGAGGGGCCTTTGGGAGATAATTAGGTTTAGATGAGGTCATGAGGATGGGGCCCTCAAGATGGGATACGTGTCTTTGTATGTACAGATGTCACTTAGGAAAAAAGGATTTAGTCAGCATAAAGTATGGAAAGGGTGGAGGAAGAGGAGTGGATCTTGTCTTGGGAATGTGGCAGGACTAAGCAGGCCACAGGCTCCAGTCTGGCCTCTCCAGCAGGAACACATTGACATGCAGATCTGGCCTAAGGATTTCCCCTTGTCCTTGCAACACACCGCCTGCCTGATTCCTATCCAAAGCTCTAATGAATCGCAATCCATATTTTCACACAGCTCCGGCAGTGTGAATAGGCAACTGCCTCTTCAACGCTCCAAAGACCCAGCACCCTTTCAGAGCGCATGGCTCTACACAAGGGCTCCGGAAACGCAGGCGCTGCCTCACTGTCACCGTCCTGGGAGCGTGGCAGCTGCGCTCCCCAGAGCCAGCAACGGGGGTCCCGGGCACAGAAGACATGCCTCCGCTCCCATCCACCATCTGCCTGGTGGGTGGGTGCGCAGCCTCGGCACAGACAGGCAGCTGCCCCTGACAATGGGGAAACCAGCAGCACTTCCTGAGTGCCTTTGGCACCAAGAAGAAGAAAAAAAAATCTGCAGAAAGAATATGTAAAATTGCTGCACATTTTGGATGCAACTGCTATTATGTCTCCTCACAGCTAAATGATCACACTCAGTAGGATGGGTTCTGTTTAGCAACCGTAACAATTAGGCACATTTATACAGAATAGGACACTAACAAGGCTAAAAGACTATTGTCCCGGACAAAGAGTCCCTTGCATATGCTTTACCATAATAAATGATACCTCTAAGAAAAACCGTCTCTTAAATAAAATGACTGCCACCAATTACTTGGTTGTGAGCACAAGTTAAAACTACTTTCTTCAAAAATTCTAACTCTAAAAAAATTACTGTAGTCGAAATGATGTGCTCAATTAATTCTTTATTAAGGGTGTTGTAAAACCTAAGGGATTACTCTCGGGCGCTACATAATAAATGTAGGCTGTGCTAGGAAAACATCTATCAGTCAGCCAAGCAATCAGTGACTTAGAAGAAGTCCTAAAAGTTAAAAACAACAGCGACCCTCAAGTCAAGTCCCTGAAGAAGAGGAAAAATACACACAAATATTATTATGAAGAACATTTTCTAAGGGAAAACACCCAGGTTTTCAAATGTGCCTTATTTGGATGTCTGCACGGTTCTCATTCGGCTTCCTAAGCTCACTCCATAATTTCATCAGTACTCTGTGATGTTCACACAGTTGTGAACTTTAACTCTCTAGTCAAAATAATTTGGATTTTGTGGGGGAAAGTACTTTCTGATTGTCTGAAGTTGGTACCTTGGAGGGGATTACTCTATTCCCGATCTACCTGTATCTGTTAGAATATGTTTGATCTTGAGTCAAAAGAAGCCATTTCACATTCACATCTAACAATGGCTTATGCAAGACAGAATCCTATTTCTCTCGTGTGTAAAAGAACTCAGAAGTGGAAATCCAGAACTGCTTTGATGGCTTCATGCCACTGGCTGGCAACCAGCCTTCTACTATTGAGCTGCCATGATATCCTCAACATGTTCCACTTCATAGTACAAGATGGTTGTGAAAGGGCAGGGCAGGGCGAGGATGAGCTCCCAACTCCACCCCGCAGGGTGGAGTTATCCCTAGCCCTCACCCAACCAATCAGGGTTAGCCGAGGCAGTGACATCACCACCAACCAGAGTAAAACTCCTGGACTGGGCGAAATTCGCCCTCTTCCGCCATGCTGCCAGCATGCGTGGGAGGAGCCCATGCTAGCATGGAACAGGCTCTTTTGTTTATTGCATCGGACTCAGCTCCCTGGTGGTCCTTGGGGATCACGAAGTCTGGGCATAACAGTTGCTCAAACCTCAGCCATTGCACCCACATTCTGGCCAGCCAAAGGAGAAACAAAAGAAGAATGTGACCATTTCTTTTAAGGATGCCTCCTAGAAGCTGCACCCAAAATCTACTACATTCCGCTGGCCAGGCGTATAGCCCTAGTAACTGCAAGAGAGAATGGAAAACACAATCTTTATTCTAGACATCATATTCCCAGCCAGTATGAAGGGAGAAGGGGAGAATGGAGAAGGGGAACAGATTGCTGCCCCTCTCACGGCATCCAAGAGGCAAACTATTACCAACCATGAGATCCAGCCGGTAATAGCTGTGAGTCTCATTATTGTTCGACACGTGGTTCAGCAGAACTTGAAGGGTAAGGGCCACCTGTAGTCAGCACACCAACCACTGCATCTGCCAGCCCAGGGAGCAGCGGGCTGTCTGTGAAAAACAGGATAGTACATATCTTAGGCTCTGCAGGCCACACTATCTCTGCTTCAACTATTCAGCTTGCCCTCATGGCACAGAGGCAGCCATAGACCATGTGGAACTGGGAGCTGCTCTGTGTCAATCAAACTCTACCCACAATGCCTACAACTGCTCCAATACTGGTCTCCTTGCAGTTACTGTTTTTGTACCACTAACAAAAAATGTTTGAGTATACTTCCCAGGTACTTACATTTATGTATAAAACACATATATATAATACTGTACAAATGTGATGTACAGAGTTGAAGTCTCACACAAAACAGAAATTAAAAGAGCGGGGTTAAAATACATGAGTAGAACGTCCTCATAAGTTCTTCCCATGTCCAAGATGACTGTTGTATACAGCACATATGGGCACCACTGTGTGCCAACATTCTGCCACAGCCATGCCCTCGGGGATTCTAGAAAAAGGGGAGAGGAGTTTTGATGGACACAGTGATGCACTGTCCAGATTCTTTTAGGAAGGACTGCTGCCCCAAAAGTCCTGAGTGCTGTGGGCAGATGACAGTCAGCTCCCTGGGGACTGCTCCTGCTCGGCAGTAGAGAGCCCCGCCCACTGTCATCCTCTTAGCCAATGACTGACCGATGTGGAGGTATAAAGGCCATCTTGCCTCATTCTTGCTCCAGAGCTCCCGTGAGAGGTCAGCCTGGCTGTCACTGGCCCGCCTCACACCTGGACCTCTCCATCTACCCACTCCTGCTTCCTCTCCCTTTCCTTTCACAGGTGTGGATCCCCAGGCAGACATTTCACCGTGAGTGCACTAAACTGGCTCTTTCCAGTGCCATCTGTCAGGATTCAGGGAGGGCTCAGATAAAAGGGTGCTCACATTGTGTGGGGCACTTCAGTCTATTTGAGTGGGGGAGGGGGCAAGAAGAGGGGAGGCAGGGAGAATGGTTGTGCCAAGAGGAAGGTCATTTTTAAAACTTCTTGGGGGAGGTTTAACCTCAGGCCAAGTCTCTAAGTTTGCCAGGATGGGAAGAGGAAGAGAAGAGCATTGATGGCGTGTTTGGAGAACCTGCATCTTTATGTCTAGATCACAAATAGCTAAAGACATCAACAAAGGCCAGCTGATGGTGTTTCTAATGACATTCTAATGGTTTGCATGCTCTAGGTCTTTGCTACTAACTCTGTGTCCTCTGGACCAGGATCAACAGCATCACCTGAGTGCCTGTTAGAACTTCCGGGGCTCAAGCCCCACAGCAGACCTGCTGAGTCAGAATCTGCCCTTGAATAAGCTCCCCAGGTGACTCGTGGACATGTAATATAATTTTCGGAGCATGGTTCTAGGCCATGGCAGCCAAAGTGGTAGGTACAAAACAGTCCCCTGGGAATGTGGGAAGGAAATAGTAAAATGTCTGTTATTCATCGTATCTGTCAGACATGTTCAAGAATGAACGCTCTCTCATCATTTGGATTAAGAGAACTAGGGAACTCTGTTTCTTACCAGTTTTCTGCCCCATCCTCCCCCTCACCCAGCTTCCATGGACTGCTTGTGAATATTCTTAACAATCCTAAACTGAAAGTCAAAGATTAATCTAAAAAGGTGATAAGCAGGAAGTTCCAAATACCCACCAATTGAAAAGGATGGCAGCCCCCGGTGAAGTCAGGCGTTTGTCCTTGGCTGGTGAATGCAGGGGCATCTAGAGCATGTCAGGCAGGGGCCTGAGGGTGCTACACAGGGGCCAGGGGAGGTAGTTTGCCAGCAGGTGAGCAAACATTTCGATGTTGCAACCGCCAGTGCAGCCATTCTGGTGCATACAGGTTGAATGAGGGGACTACATGAATGGGTACCATTTGGTTGTTGCATGAAAGTTTCTCTCACTTTATGCACAACAGGGGGTGCCCAGACCAAAGCCCATGGGATGCTTTGTTCCCTGGAAAGATTACTCAAGAAACCACACACGTAGTGGCAGGACTTTTCTAGAAGTGCTATCTGAGCAAAAGTAGAACTCTCTTAAGACGCATAAAGCAGATCTTACCAATGTCTTCAGATCTGGGCTCTCCAGCTCACACTAAACAAAATGTACATTTTTTCATCTAATTGTTTTCAGACCTCTGACTAGAATTACAGCGTGAAAAGGCCATTGTCATGTTCAGTTTACATTTCTAATAGGCATCTTTAAACATTTGGACAAAATATTATTTTTAAATGGCAATTCTTTAGCTGGTAAATGTAATTATCTAACTTTAAAAGGGGGGGAGGACTGACAATCAAAATATTCTGTCACCACTTTACTGATGCACCTAAAATATCTTTTCAGCAAAAGAAATGATTCTTTATTTTATGCTTTTAAAAGTGCATTAGGCTGATTGCTCTGCAGCAGATCGCCTTCTCTGCTCCCAGCACGGCTGTCACATCCCTCACACGTCCAACACGCGTGCAGTCATCATGCTTGCCTGGTGACTGCCCGGGGCGAGTTCCCAACAGCATGTTTATAAGAATATTCAGTCGAGCAATCTGCAAAACGATTATATTTCAATGGAGATATTATGCCATGAAAAAAAAAATCTATTATGTGTCAAGTGCTAAATGAAGCAATCATGGAACCAAGACACATTTATTGGTGCTTTTAATCAAAGCAAATAACTTTTGCAAGCTGATCATTTCATTGTTTTCTTGCTATTTTAATTTGCTTCTTCAATAGCAAATACACTTTTCAACCAGCAGTCATGAACAAAACACCAGATTTTTTTTTTTTTTTAACATTCTTGGTTGACCATCTCCACACGGTTGGAATCTGTTTTCCCAATAGTGTCTGATTGGCAAAGAAAAAAGAAAAAGTACAGAAGCTAGTCTCCTTATAAAGGTTGCCCAGGGGCCCATGATTTCCTTATTCTGAAGAGAGACCTAAGCTCACCTGTTGGTGGCAGAAGAGCTGAAGAACTTCTGCTCTCCTGCACTGTATCTGATCCTTTGTCAAGTTTCAAATTCAGAGCAAAGACTCTGTAAATGTCAAGGTGAAGGCAACCCTGCCGGTCATCACCACCACTGCAGCCAGCGCCCCACGCTCACCTCTCCGACGAATTTGCAAACCACACACTTGTATTTCCAGAAACTTTGAGATTTGAAGAAATCACTCTTCTAAACCTCAGGACGTGGTAGAAGCCATGGACGTTCGCCAGGCCTCGGCAAGCCTGGACAGGAGCACCTTGACCGAGGGAATTGGTGGCTTTCTCCCGAGCCTGGAGCTCACATTTCCTGTCCTTGTTCACGGCCTTTGTAAGCATCCTCTCCTGCAATCCTCACAATAATCCTCTGAAATAAAGCTGCTGATGAGCTCGGTTTACATACTACTCACGCTAAACTGGCGATCTAACCAGTTTTCCCAATGTCTGTCCATGCTCAACAGATGAGGACAGACAGCACCAAACCTGCTTAAGCCTTAAAACCATTTCAGGTCCTCACCCATGTCCCAATGGTCCACCAAACAGGAATAAGGAAGAGATGGGTCCAGGCCTCCTAGTCCCCTTTATGCCTCAACAAGCCTCAGCCAGGGGGAAGTTTGGGATGGCTTTCCTTCCTCCTTTCCTTCTCCTGTCTTCAATCTTTTTTTTTTTTTGGGGGGGGGGGGGGGGGGCTGATTTTTTTTTTTAAACCTTTATTGTTTAAAGTATTATATAGGTCCTCCTTTTCTCCCCATTAACCTCTTCCAGCCCACTCCTGTTCCTCCTGACCTTCCCCACCCCATTGTCTGTGTCCACGGGTTATACATATACGCATACAAGTTCACTGGTTGATCTCTTCCCATCCCCCCTCCCCTGCCTTCTGGGTGGGAGTTTCATATGTAGCAGAGCAGCTTCCATGGTACAGAAAAGACACGTGTGCAATCTCGTCCAAACCTCAGGATTGGATTTCCCATTCTAAGATCTGCTTGTTTTCCAAGCAGGAAGTATGACTAAGGCACAACATTGTGATGGGAACAGCCCGCAGAAGGCTTCTCTGCCACAGGGCGAGCTAGTAGCCACCGGAGGATGCTCCGTCTCCACCATCACCCAAACCTGGCTCCCCGGGTTCAGAAAGGAAAGACCCCACGTCTTCCAGCTCCTGGCCACCCTTGGCAAAGCCGCTGACTTTGCTGTGGGCTACCCTCTCCACCTCCTGCTCTGCCCTCCAGCCGCCCAGCTCTGCCCATTTGTTCTCATTAAGCCTGTACCGTCTAAACGGGACTAATTATTACAGCCGACATGCCACTGCTCAGGGCAGATATTAGGGAACAGAGTGCTGACAAGACGCTTTTCCAGAACAAAGAAAGTCAAGCAGATGCTGGGCCCTGAAGGAGAAGACTCCTGGGGAATCACAGAGTTGTGTGTGAGGCAGAGCCTGAGTGCATGGGTGTGTGAGAGTGTGCTGTGTGTGCGAGCACACGCCCCCGTGAATGGTATTTAGGCACACATGTGCCTGAAGTCCAGGGAGAAGAGGATTCAGAGGATGTAACCCGGGTAATCTGGTCCCACCGTTCTAAGGAAAAATGAGGGGGGAGGAAGGATCACACTTTTTGAAACTGAAGACACCATCTTTTGCTGGAGAAATCACTAACGTTTAGATCAGGAATTTCCTTCTCAGGATCCCAAGAGTTGGGTCTCTTTATAACTGTAATATTGAGCACTGATTATGTGCCAGATTCTGTGCTAGGCATGTCACATGAATACCAACATGCACCCTATGAAATACATACTATTATCTCCATTTTGCTGATGAGGAAACTGGGATTCAGAGAGGTTGGGTCATTTCCTCAATGTCACACAGCTGCTCAGTGGTGAACTGGGAGTCAAATTGGGCAGTGTGAAGACAGAGCTGGCGCTCTAAACTTGATTATAACAGCTCATCTTATTTCTAAAATAAAAAACACTGTGTGCACTAGTTACCCCATTTTCAGTCCTGGGTCCAAATGCTCACATCCATTTCCACAATGACACAGAGTGGGGGCCAGAGGACCTCAGATATCAGTGAGCCAAAAAGATCACTTGGGGAGCTTTTAAAATACTGATTCTTGGCTACATTCTGGCCAATCTGATTCCCCTTATCTGAGCCAGGTCCTAGGAATCTGCATTTTCAATAAACATTCTAGTTTATTCTTTTCTAGGGCCCAGAGTGGGTGTCACAGTAGCAGGTGTTTTTATGCTTATTGAACACACATACACCATTTCAGCACACTCTCACTGCCATTCCCATTCCTGTCCCCTCCCATCTCACCAGTTCTCTTCTACCCTGTTTCTCCGAAAATAAGACAGTGTCTTCTTATGTTAATTTTTTCTCCCAAAGTTGTGCTAGGTCTTATTTTCAGGGGATGTCTTATTTGGGGGGAAACACGGGTACCTGCAAGTTTGCATCTCTCAAGAGGAAACCTCCTTTGAGCTTCTTCAGTTGATTGGCTTCAGCACATGGTTTGCACAGTCAAATAATTTTTTAACCCTGGATGTGAGGTTTCCAAGAGCAAGGTCAAGCACAGCTGCTAGAATGACATAGCAAAGAATGCAGATGCACTTGACAGAGAGAACCCCCAGGCAATCACACTGTTGTCTGTCTCATTTGTACTAGTGGGATTCTAATCTATGCAAGTAACTGAGTGGCTACATGGAGAGGCCAATGCCATTGAAAGACTTTTATCACTTACATTTCCTGAGGAAAGGGCACATGCCCTGCGCACAGGGCCACAGGGCTCCGTGGGGAAGTGCTACAGTTTGGTGAGGAGGCAGAAGGAGGAGTGAGGGCGAAGCCCAGGCCAGAGCTTTTTTGTGCTTACCACAGGAAAAGCAAAGCAGGGAAAATAGCTTACGGGATTGGCTCCTGTGAATAATGTTGATGGGCTCTGGGCTACAGGGGTGGTCTTTAGTTATCTGGTACCTGGCCCCAGTGTGTGAGAGTTAGATAAGCAGACACTTGGTAGTTTCAAGCATAGACTCTGGATTGCAGGAAAGCTAAACAACTTTGGCTGTTACTTGGATCCCAAATAAACAAATAACAGAACCTAAGAAAATACAGTGAGAACGTCTTCGCCCATAATATTAACAGGCCTTTTCTTCCTTTACCTAGCCAAAGCTCAAGAGTGCAAGCTAAGGAGGAGAGAGTGAGTCACCAACAGATTCTAGACTTAGACCTGCCGGGGTCTTTGAAAATGTGCTTTGTGCAATCTACTGATTCCTGTCAGCACCAAAAATTATCTTTAAAAATTATTCAGCCAAAACCAGTTTGGCTCAGTGGATAGAGCATTGGCCTGCGGACTGAAGGTCCCAGGTTCGATTCCTGTCAATGGCATGTACTGTGGTTGCGGGCACATCCCCAGTAGGGGGCGTGCAGGAAGCAGTGGATCAATGTTTCTCTCTCATCGATGTTTCTCTGTATCCCCTCCCTTCCTCTCTCTAAAAAGTCAATAAAAACATATTTTAAAAAAATATTCAATCTCACTGACAAATCAGTCTTTTTTCATGTATTTTTTAAATTTATCTTTATTGTTGAAAGTATTGCAGAAGTCCCCTTTTTCTCCCCATTGACCCATTCCACCCCATACACACCCACCCCAGGGCCTTTGTTTCCATGGGTTATGCAAATACGCATATAAGTTCTTTGGTTAATCACTTCCTCCCCATCCCACCCCCCATATTTCTAAAATCCCTTTAACAAAAAATAATTCAGAAACTATTCTGTAGGGATCAAAAAAATGTAAAAGTTCCAAAATAAGATGCTCTGTAGAAACTGGTAGAATTCTATTTTATGAATAACATTAGAAACATCTATTTTAGAATCAGAACAAATACTTCTCAAATTAATAACAATTAATAACCTCAGATTATAAACAGACAGACCGCGATTTCATAGACACATGTCACACAATATGGATTATGAAATAGAAGAGAGAAAAAAAGTTGACTTCATGTGATTTGGTTTAAATATGAGGGTGAATGCTGCACCCCTGAAGTTGTTAAAATATTGTTAGGAAAGCTTCAAGATTCAGTATCTCTATTCTGGGTGGTATTGGCAATGCCCAAGTATTTTTAACTTTTAGTCCAATGTGTCTAACTTCCATTCCAATGTACAATAACTGCCCATTTCTGAAAAGTGATGCCAAATGAAGCAGCAAGTATTTATTGGGCTGTACTGTGAGTATCCTGAAGGTTATTCATCTTTCAGTTCCTGGAACTATAGGGGACACAGCAAAGCCAAGAGATCATAAGATTTGGACCAAGTGATGTGTGTGAGGTACATGCCATTTGGAGAAGAGGCTCATAGAAGAAGCCAGGTATAAAGTAGTGGGCCATGGGGAAAAGGGCAACCCCTGGAGACATTTTCTAGAGAGAAGGAGGCCAGCATTCTAAGTGAAGGGGGTACTTTGTAACAGAAGACCCAGCACTTACAGCTGAGTGACCTTGGGCACACTGATCAGTTCTTTCCCGTGGAACAATGATGCCTGTCTTCCAGAGAGTGCTGTGAGCATTAAAAGCATAGGAACATGTCAACACCGTGTCTGGTACATAGTAAGTGTTCAATAAATGAACCTTGATTATGAAAATTTAAAAACTTATTAAGAGAGAAGACTCACTTATAATTTCTGCATTTCTAGCCAAGGAGACTGGAACACAACAGACCGAGTTGGGGGAGAAAACGCTCCTGAAGGAGGTAGGGGCCCAGGCATCTTCAAACTATGGCCCGCGGGCCACATGCGGCCTGCAGAGGAGTCTGATCTGGCCCGCCAGGTTTTTTGGGCAGTGAGCGCAGCCGAGGTGTTACAGTAGGAATTAGCAGTTCATATAGTCCGGCCCTCCAGCTCTCTGAGGGACCGGATCTGGCCCCCACTTTAAAAAGTTTGAGGATGCCTGACTGGTAGGCAATGGGTCCCAATAACCTGAGATCTAAACAAGCTGGGGTTAGGTGACCAGTGAGCAATCAGGTGGGGGCTCTACACAATGAAAAGACCACAGTTCAGAACTAAACACACACATAGAAGTCAGAAATAAAGTTTACTCTTCAGAAAATAAAACACTAGGGAAACTGTTAAGCATTACTTTCAAAGCCTATTTCTTGCAAAACACTGTGATAAGAGAATAACAACTCTATAGAAAAGCATCTGTGTTGCTCAGTGATTATTTTAAAAAGCTTAAAGGTCCTCTAGTTAAGAAAGCAAACCTATTCACTTGAAATCTATACATATGATGTTATTAACCAATGTCACCCCAATAAATTTAATTTACAAGAGAAAAAAAAGAAAGAATATGGGAGGGAAAGCTTCTGAAATTTGATCATTCAGACATAAAACTGAGCATAGTTAATAGACAACTGCATAATTTCTATTTTTTCCCCTCTACATGTGCTTTCCTGTCTCATGCATTCTATAATAAAAGTTTGCAATAGTCAATTCTCAATTAGCTTTTTTAATGGAGAGGAACAGTGACACAGATTAAAAACAAACTACAGATAACACAAAAGTGATTTACTGCCACTCACAGGTTCCCGTCCACCCCCAGCGTCTCGCCTTCTCAAAGGCCTCCAACCCGCACTCAGACCCCCAACGTGTGGTGTCAGGAGGAGACGGTGGGTCACACAGATAATCCACTCAAGGGTAATGGATTTGACCACAATTTAGCATTGATTAATTATAGTGTTCAATTTTAATTCAGTGCTATTCACTAACTAATTAGATAAGGTTTTTCTATGTTCTATTTTTAGCACAGAAAATTCAGGGAGTAGGTACTTTAAAATTAGCAGTGATATTAAAATTTAATAATTATTTTTTCCCAACCTCACAATGAGCACTGTACCAGGGTCAGGAGACTAAGACTCTTCCCAGTCCTCCCTATGACAGGATCTTTGTGACACCAGGAAATCAACTTGACCTCTCTGAGCTGTGTCCTCGTTTGTAAAGTGGGGTAGATCAAGGTGAATGCCTAAGGCTGTTTCCAGGGCAACCATTCTGGTCTAGGTCATACTTATGGTGCACACCTTGTTTTGAACATGTTTGCCCTCAGACCTGTACTCATCAGTGTATGGCAGTGATTCTCAGCTAGGGACAATTTTGCCCCCCGGAGACATTTGGCAATGTCTGAAGACATTTTTACTGTCATGATGGGGCAGGGAAGCGGTAAGAGGTGATACTGGCATCCAGTAGCTAAGAAGCCAGAGATGCTGCTAAACACTCTACAATGCCTAGGACGGTCCTCAACAGCAGAGTATTATCTGACCCAAAGTGTTAATAGTGCTGAGGTGGAAAACCCTAGCACCTGGGAAGGGGTTGTGGGACAGGGCAGTTGTCTAGAAATTGTCCTATTTGGGGAGAACAGATGTTTAAATTAGAGGGAAATAGAATATTAAATTGGAACTTACTCCTGAAGCATCAAAGATTCTATGAATATGAAATTCCATAATGAGGTACCACATCACCACGTGGAAATGTCAAAGAGCGTCATTAAAAATCTGGGTAGGCAGCTCCAAAATTCACAGGCTACCAAGGGTGGCAGCGCGGGTGTTGGGGAGGGTTTATGAAAGTGACTCTTGCAGAGAGCTGCTGTCCTGCATGAGTCCTAAGCCCTCCTCCACCCCCCACCCCTAACAGCAGAAGAGTTGGATGGAACTATTTTGAATTCTTCCCCCAGAGAGCCTCCTGGGAGCAAAGGATTCCAAAGTCTCTGTAGAGTAGAAACCCCAGAAAATGATTGTTGAGAAGTGAATGCAGCCAGAACAGAAACTTTCAACCAATTGTGCCATAAGAATTTTAAAACTTGCAATACCAGACTATTTAGTTAGGAGTGCTGACCTCTTTTCCCTTAGAGTCAAATGGAAAAACAAAAATTACAACAGCCAACACAATAGCTATCCAGTGTGAATGAATCAAAAGCATACCTGTTTTGTGGGTGTTTTTTTTTTTTTGGTCAGATTGGCAAAAAATATATTTTTCTGTGTGCCGCAGAATTTTAGTAATTAGTCTACATGTGCCATGAAATGACCAAGGTTCAAAACCACTGAGCCAGAGGGATAGTAGGGGTGGCCCACCTTCTAGGATGCTGGTGGAGGGACCCTCAGGGGAAGCTCTGAACAGCCCAGGAACATGCTTATGAGAAAAAAAATTCACCTTAAACATCTGCCAGGCCCAGTCAGTGCCAACTGCTCTCACGGTCATACTACTCACATTAAGAATTTCTGGTACCATTTTCCTTCCAGCCTCGTGCTCTGACCTCAGAGGAGCCTGACAGTTAGAAATGGAGCAAGAGGGGGAAAAGCTTTCCAGACTTCCTTCCCCAAGGCAGCAGCAGTGAGGAACGGACCACAGCTGGGATAGGGAGAGAAGCCTTACTTTCTTTTTTCCTCTTTGACTTGAATTTATTAACATGATTCAGCCATTTTTAAGAAGGTTGCAAGCAGGAGCCCTGAGCTCATAGGACAGTGGCCGCACTCTGCTGCCAGGGTCCCCGCAGGTTACCGGCGTCTTCTTCATGAGAAGTCTTACTACTTTTAAACGTATCTCAAAACACTAGACAGAGGTTCTATGTCTAAGTCAAAATGGTGACTTTTGGCTTTTAGGTTGACTGTAGGACTTCCTACTCCTCAAGTGACATTCCTGGAGCATGTCAGCTTTCATCCAACAGAAAAAGAAAAACTCCTTTGTCAAAGAAATTTTAAAGAGCAGTAGAAGTCAAAGGTAGGTTTCAGTTCAACTACATCTTACTGGTCACACTTGCTCAGTATAATAGTTAGAAACACAAACTTACATTTTCCTTCTCCTAAAAATAAAATCAAGATCCTTATGAATTCTTTTCCTACAGGGGAAAAAGAAATACACACACAAAATAAAAGCATTGCTAGATATTCTCTAGTCAAATGAGTTACTAGAAATATCAAACTTTCTGAGTTCAAAAAACATATATATATTTTTTTTTGTCTTCTGAATTTTCTAATTAACTTAATTGAACTTTGCACTCTGCGGGAAAAAAAAAAAAAAAAAAAGTACCTGCTGTCTTTAACTACAAAGTTCTCCAAAGATTATAAACTCAGCTATAAGTTATCCCAGAACTTGTAGGCCTGACTTTGATGATCCCAAATTTTCGAAAATCTGAGTTTAATAACACTGTTGGATATTTTGAGAGAATGCCTTTTCAGCTACTGACATGCATTAAACATTTTAACTGTTTTATAAACTATAGGTTTCTGACCCACTTGAAAACAATGGAACCTCGAATCTCATCTGGTACTTGCATTGGCCTTAAATAATTTCTCTATTGTCCTGAAAGGCACAATAAAGAGGTTAGAAGTTGGTAGAAATTTTATGCATAGATGGAAAAACAATTTTGGGTTTATTTCATAAAATCCACAAGTAAGTCTACACCTAGAGATTTTCTTTCCATTTAAATGATGTTATTGTTTCTTTTCTTTATATTTCCCTTTATATGATTATACCTTTAAAATGAGAAACATAATCAGTAACTTTAGAATATTTCCTGGGGCCTCAAGATCCTCTATTAAAAGTGTGATCCTTGCTGAAACTGGTTTGGCTCAGTGGTAGAGCGTCGGTCTGCGGACTGAGGGATCCCTGGTTTGATTCCCGTCAAGGGCATGAACCTTGGATGCGGGCACATCCCCAGTAGGGAGGGTGCAAGAGGCAGCCGATTGATGATTCTCTCTCATCGATGTTTCTAACTCTCTATCCCTCTCTCTTCCTCTCTGTAAAAAATCATAAAATATATTAAAAAAATAAAAATAAAAAAAAATAAAAGTGTGATCCAGGAACCAGTAACTTCAGCATAAACCTTGGGAGCTCGTTGGAAATGACTTGGAGTAGTGAAATCATCATACAGTGCACAGATGATGTGCTGTAGAATTTTGCATCTGGACACTGCATAATCTTGTGTCATCCCAATAAATTCAATTAAAAGGGGGAAAAAGAAAAAATGCAGAATCTCATACAAGATTAAGGAGCTGGGAAGGGATATATTGTCCCAATGCATATTTTTCTTTATGTGCTGTCTTGGCGACTCCTACACCAGGGGTTCTCTCTTTGATTAACTGGAGAAATGCCATGCCAGGCTGCACCCCATACCATTTTGTCAGAATCTGTAGGGTTGGATCCAGGCATCAGCAGTTTTTAAAAGCCTCTGGGTGACTACAATGGGCAGCCACATTTAGGAACCAAAGACCAATACAAGTCAAACTGAAGGATTGTTTGACAGTTATACGGTGAATTCATCAAGAGAAATAGCTAATATTCATAACTTACACCCTCAATGAGCTTTGGTGGGAATGGGGTATAGGTAGTCATCTAGATTGGCATATCCCCATCTGCTATCCTCACTCAGACTCTCATTATCTCTAATAGATTATGATAGCAGCCTACTCACTGATCTCCTGCTTCTAGTCTCACCTAATACATACTCTACATTGCCCATTTTCTCTTCTACTACACTGCTCCGCCAACCCAATGATGTCTCTAACGGAGAAAAAAAAAGTCAGATCATGCCCCTCCTCTACTTAAAACCCACCTGCGGCCCATCTCTGCCTATCTAATGAGCTCCACGTCCTTTAACTTGGTGCATAGGCCTTCCATCATGTATCCTGGGCCAACACCTCAGCTTTGCCTCCTGATCTCCCATCTCTGGGCTCCAGCAAACTGAGCCAGTCACTTGTTTCAGTATGCCCACACCACTCCCTGCCCCAGGGCCTTTGCCCATGCCTTCTCTCCGTTTCTTGGAGTGGCCAACTCCTGCGTCCCTCTGAAGGCCCCAGCTCTGGTGTCACCCTCCAGGAAGCCTTCAGTTTCCCCATCCCACGCTCTTATAGGCTGCTTGCAACAGGGCTCTTTTGTGCTCTACAGTGAAGGGAATGCCTGGGAATAAGCACAGAAGGGAGAGAGGACAAATGCTCTGAGAAAGCAAATAAGCTCATGATTGCAGATGCAGGTGAGGGATGTGGCACAAAAGAGACGAGAGTCCCAAATAATCAAGCACCAGTCTCTGCTACAACGCAGATGCGCACAGCCAGACGGTGTCAGATTCTCTAAGTCATGAGAACTTGGGTAAAAAAATGAACCCAAGTCAGTTAAGGGGGAAATTTTCTGTTAAAACAATAAAAACTGTATTCATTACAATTTTTTAAATAAATCTACCACCGAAAGAGGCATTCCTAAAAATTGAATGATTAATAAACTCAATGTGGCACTTATTATAAGTGCTATCAAATCATTTTCACAACCCTCAGACTTGGATGAAGTTTCAGAACCGTTTCATGTTGCTTCCTCCCAGCCTGTGTTTTCTCGTCAACTATGAAATAAAATAAGAGAGTTATCAGAACCGTCTGCCCCCTAAAACAATAACAATAAAGCCACCCCGCTAGATTAAAAGTGGTGCCAAGCCCCGGGGGCTGCCGTTTTCAGTGTTATTTCTTTTGCCTTACTGGTCACAATATTTTTAGTCCATCTTCCAGTTGGTTTAGTTGAAGGAAAGAAAATAAACATTTATTTTACACATAGGTATATGCCAAGCACTGTGTTCAGAGTATTTCTGTACAGTATATCTTCTCATGCAATATATCCAACAACTCTGTGAAGTCAGCTTTATCTACCTTGTGCAAATGAAGAAACAAACTCAGGAACCTTAAGTAAGCTGCCCAAGATCACACAGTTAGTAAGATGGTAATAAGTTTCTTAAAGCTGCCTCTTTATTCACAAAATAATGATGATAATAATACAAGAAAAAAAAGAGAGGATCTTGTTAACTACTACCTAATCATTTTCGTTAAACTCCTTCAAAGCTTATGGCAAGTTCGAGGTAAATATGGCAAAGTGTATACAAATAGCTAGCAGTGTCAGCTTCTCTCCCCAGTGTGCTAGGGGTTAAGAGTTCAACAAACAGCTCTCAAGGATACCAGGGAATCCTTGACTCCCACTAATAAACGAACAGAAGTTTCTCTTGTGTTACCTTGTCAAGGAATGTCATTTCCAACACAGAGCAGAGACTGAAAGAAACAAAACACAAAGCTAAGCACAGTTTAAGAGAATGTTAAAACATACCTATTTTTAAATGGTGTGTGTGTGTGTGTGTGTGTGTGTGTGTGTGTGTGTGTGTGAAATCTTCAGAGATCAGACTTTTTCTCCTCTTCTAAAATCATGTCATTATCAGACTGCCTCTTTCTTAGAAATTGCCTTTAACTTAGAAAAATGTGAACTTACAAATCACATTTTTTGATGTGCTAAGGGTTCAGATCTCAGTATTTCAATAAAATCCTTCTTTCATGGCCCAAACACAGGTTCCAACGTCTGAGTATTTCAAAACGAAATGTCTCTTACTTCTTAGCTACATTTTAAGAAATGCAGAAACCTCCTTGGGATACAGTTTTAGAAGAAGGAATTACCTGTTGAAGAAGAAGAAGAAGAAGAAGAAGAAGAAGAAGAAGAAGAAGAAGAAGAAGAAGAAGAAGAAGAAGAAGAAGGAGGAGGAGAAGGTATATGTCAGCTTGTGGTTTCAGTGCAGGTTGACATTTTAACAGTGATGTGACCTATTGGTGATGGTGACTCTATGATGAGCATGAACCCATTGTCTTCCAGGTAGAGTTCTGTACCCCATTCATCACATTAAGAGTTTAATAGCTAAAATTCAAGCTATACTGAGGTTATCTGGCTAAAGAACACTGATCTTACAGGATTAAAACAAGATTCATACTCCAGAGCCAACCAACAATAAACTCAGGTAAAATAAATAAATAAATAAATAACTTCACAGCAGTAGAAATCATGCCCAGGATTTAAGAGAAAATCAATTAAGGAGCTACAAGTACCTAATCTGAGGTCCATGTTTGCTCTTTGAGGTCCACACTTCTTTGTTTCCTTCCTGGCTTTAAGGAAAATAAACTAATGTAAAATCAAATAAAATGTCCTAATACCTCACAATACCCAAGGAGACCACAACACTTCCATGTTGCATTAAAGAGGCTTTTTTCAAGGTCAATTTGAGCTTTACTACATAGATTGTGTTTCTATAAAAGGTATAGGCACTTTTTAAACTGTCTGAAAATACTGGTAATCTGAAAACTATGACTTACTTAAAATCATACACTCTGTGATGTCTTTTCAATAGTCCCTGTGATCTTCTAATATGGGGAAGTGGTTTTTACCAAGCTAACCACCAGCCTTGAAATACCTAATGATGCCCTGAGACTGGAGAGAATCATTCCAAATTGCTCTAAATTGAACTTCCCATGGTAAGAACTAAGGGTGACACTTAACTTAAGGCCAACAGCCAGGAGCCTTGGGGGGTCCAATTTTCCACTCAGGATTCCAGTCTTGGGAACTTCAGGATCTTAAAGTACAGTATCTCAACCTAGCATACAGAATGAACTTGCCTGTTTACCTAGAGAAAAAGGCTGTGTGGTAGTTTTATGATTTTCCTCAGATTCACTTTTCTGCTGGAAACCAGAGACCTCCAGGCTAGAGGTAGAGATAAATGGGAAAATAGCCAAGTCACTGCCCACTGTGTCACTCACATTTTTAAATATTCTACTTAAAGATAACCTACCTCATTCTCAAAATGCATGTCAGCACTCGAGGCCAGGCCTATTACAGAAAATCATGAATGATAGAGCAGATCACTTCCCTTCAGAGAAGAATCATGCTTTATTAAAATATTTTCTGATTGTAAGAAATAGAAATCCATTTGAACTAGCTTAAGCAAAGAAAGTAAATATTATAAGAATTCTGGGGTATTTTAAGGAATTCAAGAGGTTTTAAACAATCAAGCTTCAGTAGGGTCAAGAAACAGGAATGAGCAAGTCTTCTTTTCATCTCTCAACTTCTACTTCATTCTTCTCTCTGTTTTCCAGTCATTATGGTGAAACGTGGCCATTATCAGCATTGGTGTGTTCTTACTCTTCATTCAGGACAGCAACCAGACCAACCTATGGGCTCTTGCCTCTAATTCTATTTCCCTAAGAAAGAATCTGATAGACTTACCTTCAATAAGATGTCCACCACTCAACCAATCACTGTGGCTGAGAGGAGGGGACAATTGTTCAAACATGGCTGCTCCCATTGAAACAATGGGATAGAGGGACATGAAGAAGGAATGGAATTGACCACTTTAGAAAATAATAATATAGGATACCCAGTTTAATTCGAATTTACATAAAAATAAATAATTTTTAGTATAAGTATGTCCTATGAAAAACAATAATATACCATGAGATATTACTAGACATGCCATAGGAAAAGTTTCCATAATTAAAAGGGTTTGGAAAACACTGGGTGACTTTGATCCATTCATTGAATATTAACATTCGTGCCTACTTGAGCCATGCACAAAATCCAAGAAAGGATATCTTAGAATTTTTTATACAACAGTGAGCACTCTGACTCGCCAAGAAGGGAGATGGAATGGACAGTGTTCCCAAAACTTATCTGACCTTTGAAAAATCACCAAATAGCTAGGGTTGCTCAGAACCCAGTCTGAGAAATGCTAAATTAAAGCAAATAAAACAAAAAGATGAATTATTCCAATTAGCAACCACCTGCACACACCTTGATATTAAGTCACATAAGAGCTCCCAACAGTTGTGGGGGCAGCCCAGCGGAGACGTGCTTTGCTGATAAAATACATGCATCCGAGGGTCCCAGCCATTTCTGCTTTGTATGCCCATTATTTTCACAATAGGCTTGAACTTAGCCCAACTTTTACAGAAGTTTTTTGATTATGTTATTAAAGCCATTTCAGCCTGCTTCTCATAAGGTTTCTCGATGATTTCTGATACCTGTATCTCCTATCAAAATTGCTATTGGCATATTACATTATGATGCAGAAAGTGGCCAATGACACTGTCTATAAGAAAGAGCAAATATTGTACCAGCAGCAGATGAGTAGCCAAAGGCTAAGTTTTTCCCAGTTGTCAAACTCACTTTCTTAAAGCGGCCTTATCTCTTCCTTACCCTTTGACCTTCCCCCTGAGGCCTGCCCTCCTGTCTCTTCTCTTGATGAATTGACTTTCTCCATTGTCACACTCACTCAGGATTTTTGTTGTTTCTTTAATCCATTAGCTTACCTTTACATGACAGTTCCTTTGGGGGGAGGTTCCAAAATGCCTCCAAAGACACCCCACCGTAGCAGTGTCTTTAATTTATGAGGGATAGCTCTGCTTCAAGCTTGTGCTCTTCTCAGAAAGGCACTCTTCCTGTGGGACAGTATAAACACCCCACTGCAGCAGCAACCCTATGTGCTTTACCAAACATGAGCCTTGAGGGTAATTCCGGTTCATGATGAGGTCTAATACATGATCTGTTTATAGGGTAGGTGTTTGGGAGACATAGTAACGCTTTTATGGAAAGCAATTAGTTCCAGGATCAGTCCATGTTCTTGTTTCCAAACCATAGCAACCAATTCTGGCAGAATTAAGCAAGATAAGAAAGGATGCCTGGGTAGCTCAGATTCTCCCGAGAAGCTAGAGAACCACATTGACAAAACAGTCAGGAAGAGGGAAAGAGAAGTTGCCAGGGCCACAGCTGAAACCCACTGTCCCTGTCCCAGAACACCAAGAACCACCGCCATGTCACAGACCCAGCCCTCAATGCTGCTCTTGTCCCTGCTTCTTCATGTCATTAGCTCCAGATCCAAGTCCAAGCCTGAGCATCCCATTGACCTGCCCACGCCTTGCCTCCAGGGAGGATGGAGAGAGCGCACCAGGCCTTTTCTCTCTCCACTGCTGGCTTCCACGGGGGTGTCATCACAGGAAGTGTCCAGGTCACATGTTCACCTAGGATCCCGAATGGCTGAACCCCTGCACTCTTCAGGTGTGAACAATTTGACTTATGCAGAGAAAGTCACCCTGGAGGCTCCCTCGAAGAATAGCTATCAAATGAAGGAAAGGCCTCCTTGTTAGGAAGAAACTAAGGGGAAAGAATGAGAAGGCTGTGACATTGTTATGCTTCAGAGATCCAAAGTGGCTGCCTGTCTAGAGCTATGTCCTGTCTCCACCTCCCCTATGGGCTGCTAACATTTGCACTCAGTGGTTATTACACTCTCATATTTAATTTTTTAAAAACTCACTTAAAAGAAAATGAGAGCAAAGGGACTAAGATGGCAACCTGCCTTTTTATCCCTTTACCAAAATAAAGAAGGCATAAGATATGTCTGCTGATCCTGAAAAACTGTCCACGAGCCCAGATCCATTGGAAATTGACCCTCCAGATGTGGGAGGATCCCTATCACTCTGCAACATGGCCAGAGAGCACAATGGCCACACAGGCTCTCAACAACACACTCTCCTATTCTCAGTCGACTTCTTGGCTGGTCCCACAAACCCCCCTCTGACCCACAGCCTGAACTCAGTTCATGTAATGAGTCTGTGCTTCCTCTGTAAGGTTGCCAAGAGCTCAATCAAGTCTGAAATCTTCACTTGTAATATGACAATTCTGTAATACGTTCAGTTCACAGATGGACTCGTCCATGATTGAATCATGGACTACCTCAGAAGAATTAGACCCACAGATTTGGGAGAGCGAAGCAAACCTGAACTGTCTGCTTCGTCCATATCAATGATCGATGCCTTCTGTGTCTGCATCTGTAATTCTACTTGACCCCCTGCCCGACATGTGTAATTTGCCATGCAGTATATTGCCTTAGCGCTGCTCCAGGCTGCAACGGGTAATCTCACTTCCCTTAATTGATGGCACTTGTTTCCCTTTGCCAATGAGGAGAGCACTTGGAAATTCTGCCGAGTCCACAGTCCCTCCTATAGCCTGAGCGGGAAGTTTTAGCCATTTGCTTTTTCAGACTCTGCTTTCTGGGGATAAGCCACGTGCCTAACAATATGAAACATCATCCAATGGGCCAAGGCCTGTACACATAGTAAATAAAACATCTGTTCAGATCTGAAAACCAGGAAGCTGTCAAAGACTAGAGCCATGTCAAAAGACTCAGGTACTAACTTGAATAGGCTCCCACTGACCACAGTTTACACAATTTAAGTTGAAACAAGAGAAATAACAGCAACAGATTAAAATTATTTAATTCCAGCCTGACTATTATGGCTTATGAACTGTCTGATTGATCATTGACTGGTTGATCATTGACTTATGAACGAAGAGGCCCCGAATCGATCCCAGTCAAAGCACATGCCTGAGTTGCAGGCTTGAGATGCAGGAGACAGCCAATCAATTATTTTCTCTCTCATCATTGATGTTTCTGTCTCTCTCTCCCTCTCCCTTCCTCTCTGAAATCAATCAATAAATATATATATATTTTTTTAATTACTTAAATTCATAAGTGATAATGATAGTAAAAACAAATCGTAACTTATTAGTCACATTTGGAGGGTTTTAGGGACCTACTCATTCTTTTGAAAATTAATAAAGTGAAAGAATGGAGCATTTTTGCCACTTTTCATATATAAACAATAATCAAATAGTAGATGAGGGAACTTTTTCTTTATAGAAGTACTCAAACTAAAAAAATAAAGGATAATTAATAAAATAAGAAAGTTATCTCTTTGCAACTTCTGATAAATGAATCGAGGCACTAATCATCAGCAGATGCTCACATCACAGAAAGGCAGGACCATGTGCCTCCTGTTGGAGGAACCCACCAAGATATCTACAAAGTGGTCTTGCCAACAAAAGACCAAGTTTGCTCCAATTTTTTTGCACTGAGAAACAAAAAAATGTTAAATGACACCTTAAGATTCAAACAATAAAATCCAAACTTTGCAAAACTCTAAAGGACAAGCGACTTTGTTTCATCAACAATACCAAAAATTGAAGAAAAAAAATGAAGGGGACCTACAAATCCAAAGACACTTGAGAAACCATAAACCAATTACAATTATGGGATCCTGAGCCAAAAAGTAAATCACCAAATTCAACAGATGTGCAAAGCTTGCTCTCTGATAGAGATTTTGAGGATACTTGCAGTGAACAACAAATTAACCACCCTATCGGTCTGAGGCCTGACCCCATGGGCTGATGGCAAGCTTCTGAGTCAATTGCTTCTGGCCCTGAAAACACATACTCTATGAAACATGAACATGACTGACTCATATCCTGGTGGGGTCTAAGTGAGCAGTGCTATTGTCAAAGAAGATGGGGGTTCTACTGACTTGAGGGAGTTACTACTTATGAGCAATTGTGTTGTGTTGTCATTGTGTCCTTGTGTTGATGCTTCTTGGCTTCAGGACCTTCCCTTTTCCCTAAACGTTGGTCTGCTAAGGTGAGTCTCATGTTGACCACACTGCCTGCCTGTGCAATACCTCTCACCTCTCATTGACATTGATAAAGTCAACCATCTTTACAGTCCAGTGTTCAGGCTTCCTTCTCACCAAATTCTAACCTCGTCTTCCAGAGCACTTGACTCCTTCTTGCATAGAGGAACATGCGGTCCTTGTCTCGCCCTATCTTTTCTACACTTAGGCCACCTTTTCTTCTCTTTGAGGACCTCATAAATGATTGTCAATCTTATTTCATCTAAAATGTGGGGATTGAATTAAAACTATCCCTAAGGCTCCTTGTAGCTCAAAGTTCTGTGATGCTATCATTTTTTTACCCTGATACTCTCATTATCTGGAGCTGTTGCTTATATCATGGAATCCTTTGCAGTTGGGATTATACCGGTAGCATACTTCTATAATCCAAGCATAATATTTATAAGAGGAGTCATTTTTGAAGATACAATGTAAAATGTGTATATATATATATATATATATATATATATATATATATATATATATATGTAATTAGATTATAGGGTAATGGGGTATAATCTGATTATTTTAATGTATCATACCACATTTTATAATATTGCTACACAACATAATGTACATTTTAAGAGTTTTTTGGCAGCATTTAAAAAATCTTCTGACACTGCTTTTCAAGCTGTTTAAGATGTTTATTACCTCCCTCCCTACTAATTCAGAATAATCTTTACTAAGTGACACAACAGGCCTCAAATCAAGTTATTTTTATCCCAATGATCAATTTCTGCAGTATGTTAATCGGTGTTTCATACAAGAATTAAAATGATTTTATAATCAAATAAATGTTGGAAAAGGCTGGGTAAAATATATTCAGTTGAACAGGTCTTTGCTACAGGAGTTTTCAGGGCCTTTTATGAACTTTGAAAGAAACACTCTACAAATTATTTTTCCCCAAACACTTATTTCATGTCTCATGAGTACTGTTCAAAGAAATATAGTTTAGGAAGGCCACCCTATACTTACTTGGTACATACTCTGTGTTCCAATCTAGAACTGTATTTAAACTAGCAAGGGAAATGTGTTTAGATTTTTCTGTTTGCCTTTCCTTGCCTATTTTGAAGTGGTTAGATCCTCATCCTGACCATGTCTCTGAATTGCTTCTTTGAAGTGCTGCTCTTTTCTTAAATCTATTGGAACTAAATCTATGGAGAGAAGTAGGGACATGGAAAATAATTTTTTAAAAGGAGGAAGTAAGTATGAGAAAATGCTATGACAAAAGTTCACTCGATGTTAAAATTGATGTTGAAAACTAGGCTAGTGTCATAAGTTATACTTTTTATGTAAGGAAGCATTTAGGAGCCTTTCCTCCTTTTTTTAGGAATTAGCTTATTAGTGAAAATGTCAATAAAATGATTTTAAAGACCACTAAGTGAATTTGAACAACTGGTGAACATTCTTTAAAATAGAACTGGATGTCCTATAAGTTTTTAGGAGACATGGTTTAATTAAGCGCTCCTTTCATGTGCTGCTTTTTTCAGCATTTACACACCGCACTCCTACAAGTCTTATCATCTGAGAGGAGCTAACACTCAGCTCCTTTCACCCACAGCTCTGCTGAAATTCCAGAGGCAGCTTAGCCTACTTTGGGAAGAGGTAGAGTAGCTCTTCAGACTCTCAACATCCTACTGGCTACGAAGCTAAATATGGCTTCACGTGAAGTAATCCTTTTTTCCACTCACTCAACAAGCAAGATAGAGGGATAATTTGGAAACAGTCTGCCCTCAGGGAGCTTGGGGTCTGGCCAGAGGAGCCCAACTAGGAACGAGAGGACACAAAAAGGAGAAAGGTCACTCTTCCCGGCTGGGGGTTGCCAAGAGAGCTTCTTAGGAGAGTTGAAATTTGGGTTGAATCTTGCAGCATTTCTTTGATAGATAAAGAAAGGCAAATACATTCATGAGAAGAGGGCCAGCCTGAGAAATCTCCAGAAATATATTGAGTATAACAGCCTGGCACTATTTGAAAACAACATGTCCCTATGGCTGGGGCACAGAGCATGGCGGGGCTGGTGAGAGAGGCAGGTGGTGCCACATCCTGGGGATTCAACTTTATTCTTTAAACAATAGGGAGCCAACCAGAATGCAAAGCAGAGGGAGACAAAATAACCTTTGCATGCAGAACAATTAATGGAGTATCATGTGGAGAACAGATTTGAGGGTGCCACTGTAGAGACAGGGAGGGCACAAGGATCCAGGAGAGGGATGGCAAGAGCATGAGTCATGAGGGCAGCAATGAGGCAAAGGGGACAAATACAGGAAACATCAAAGAAGTAAACAGGTGGAACCCGTTCTCTGTTTTGATGTGCATGTGGAGGGAAGTCTGAAGGATCTGGGTTAGCTGACTGGGAAGAGAGAGGCATCTTCCACCAACATAAGGAACCCAGGAGGAATTGTGTTTCAGCGGCAAAAGGAAGAGAAAAGCTATAGAAAATTTACTTCCCATAGCCTTATAAAAATAGCCACAGAGGTTGTAAAGTACAGCATAGGGGATATAGTCAACAATATTATAATAGCTATGTATAGGGTGAACACTTGGTAAGTTACATAATTGTCTAATCACTGTGATATACACCTGGAACTAATATAATATTTTATATCAATTATAATTGAAAAATAAAAATTTTAAAAAGAAATCCACTCTGCATTTCTGAGTGTGAGGGATATGTGATACATTCAGGTGGGAGTGACAATAAGGGGAATTGAATATATATGTGGAACTGAAGGTTGCGAGGGGTCTGAGCTGGAAGTAGTGATTCTGAAACGTTGTTGTGTAGCTGGGTGGCCAGGTGAGGGAGAGAGACAGTGGTGTGCTTTTAAGATGTTGTTTTCATCTGCATGATTTTCTTTCAGAATTACTTACTACTTACACCATTATATACTCAAACATTTTCTCTAAATTTTCTTAAATTTTCTTAATTAAATTTATTTTGTAAGAAAAACTTTATATCATTGCTTAAATAAAAACTAAAGGCCCGGTGCACAAAATTTGTGCACAGGTAGGTCCCTAGGCCTGGCCTGCAATCAGGGCCAATCTTCCCCAGCTGCCAGTAGCCAGCCCCGCCCCCTGCCGCCAACAGCCTCTGTGTGTGGGGCAACCGGCAGGGTGATTAGGGCCCCATTCACTGGCACCACCTTGGTTTGGCGCTGCCCACGTCCTCTGCCACCCACCCCCAGTTCCCGGTCCCCATCTAGCAATCAGGGCCGACCGGCTAGGGGCAGCTCCTGTGTTCAGCATCTTCCCTCTGGTGGTCAGTGTGCATTATAGCAACTGGTCATTCCATTGTCCGGTCAATATGCACATTACACTTTTAGACAGATAGATAGCAATTATATAATAATACAACCTCCCTTATGTGGAAAACAAAATTTGAGCAAATTACAAGAAGAAATTAACAAATCCACAACCATAGTACAAGATTGTGGCATATTTCCCTCAGTAATGGATAAATCAAAAAGATTTAAAAGTCATAAAGCCCTGCCAGTGTGGCTCAATCCTATTATATAGCATTGCCATCACAATGGGGTAAAGTGAAAACAAACTATCAATAAGGGTATGGATTGCACTATACCCATATTTTATTTATTTAAAAGGAGAAACCTGAAGTAAATAACAGCAAAATGTTAGGGTGATGGGTTTATGCATGCTATTTTATGTCTGTATACTTCCTGGGTGTTAAGTATTTTGTAATTAAGAATAAACAGGTTTAAAGTAAATGCTTGGTAAATCCATGATAAGTAGAACACTGGTCCTGCACCAATGAGACCTTCCCACGGCCACCTCCAGGGTGTTTGAGGCTCCGGGCAGCTTTTGTTTGTTTTTTTGGGTTTTTTTCATTTTGATTTCTTTAAAATGTATCCTAAGAAGTATGGGCCCAAGTGAAGTAAAGTGATTTTATCACTGAAAATTTAGAATAATAGGTAGAGAAGAGCAATTTACATATTTGTTATTGTCAAATTAATAACATGGGAAGATTCATCATAGTTGTCTGGCACCATCACTTCATGTTCTTGTCGGGTGCACTGTTCCTAGATAATTTCGTATGTCCCAGGCATGAAGAAAGATGGCAATGGTGTTGTTACCCACAATGCACGGCTCTTCAGAACCTGCTGGTGGTTTGCAGTAGCCTGACACCATTTATTTCATTCTGGTGGCAGCATTACCAGGACGCTGCATCACCCACCATGGAGCCCACGAATACAGATCTCAGCAACTCTCCCAAAGGTTGTCACTCTGTTTCACTAATGCTGACCAGAAATGCTAGTCTTACCCAAAGTTTGCAGGAAAATGCGAACAAAACGGTCGTTCATTTTCTGGTTGTATCATACTTATCACTTAGGGTTTTACAACAATAAAGTAGAACAAGACATCTTCAGCCTTATCTTTTTTATTTTTAAATATATTTTTATTTATTTCAGAGAGGGAGAGAGAAATAGAGACATCAATGATGAGAGAGAATCATTGACCGGCTGTCTCCTGCACGCCCCCTATTGTCTCCTGCACGCCCTCAGAATTGAGCCTGCAACCTGGGCAGGTGCCCTGCCTGGGAATCAAACTGTGACCTCCTGGTTCATAGGTCAATGCTCTACTACTGACCCATGCTGGCTGGAAATTCTAGCCTCATCTTCTCTTGAACTCTTTAGGCCAAATCACTGCATTCCTAGAACATGTTCTCTTTCTATGTTAACAGATTAGCTACCTTCCATGCAGGGCTACCAGCAGGAAGGAGAAGTGAGAGGTGAGGGCATGGGGAAAGGAGAGCTGCCCATTTGTTCAAGGATGTCCATCCCGCAGCCAGCATGGTTCAAGATAGACCAGGTCCATCCACGGTGAAATACAACATCATTTGGAAGGGCTCACAGATATTAGGGAACAACAATCTCAAAAACCCTGCCATGGGGCACAGAGCCTGTGGAGGATGTGGGTGACCACCTGGGAGTCAGCAGAGGGGGGTGCACAGGGTAAAGGATGCCTGCCAACATCCCTGCTGCCGTCAGGTGCCATGGGCCAGATGATGCACCACAGTAGGAGCCAACACACACAGCATATGTCAGGAGGAATCAATAGCGAACCACCAACAATCATCAATCCAGAGTCCAAACCTCATTCTCGTCAGTGGGAGTCAGTCACTCCAATTAGCATGTCAGCCCCACTCTAACAGTCAAATCTCGCGTGAGCTGATAAAAGAAAAGCTGCACTAACTTGCTTGCCAGGGCACCCTCCCGACACCAGAGCCCGGACACAGGGCCCACAGGAGCAAAGCCTGGTGCCCCACTGGGCACCCTCACAGGGTCCGTGCAATTCCTGCTCCTGGCTCATGGCAACCCTGCCCAGACAGACTGGCCTCAGTGGGGGGACTTTGACATTTTGGGGAAAGGCCCCCAAACCCAAGCTGCCTAGGTCTGGGGCACACGGCCCAGGGCCCCCTGTCCCTGTCTAAGGGTAGAACAGCGCCGTGCCTCACAGATCAATACTTGCTTCGTGTGATTCCATTTTGTATTCAACCGTGGCTGAGAATTCTTTAAAGGAATGGATCACATACAAACTTTTCCTTTGTCGTTACAGATCCCAGCACCAGGCTACATTCAGACCTGGCATGTGATGGGTAACGGCGGACCAGGAGCTGGCCGAGTTCTTTCCCTGCGAGCTGAGTCAAAAACACCGGCCTGGGGGTGACACTGTGAAAACACCACACGAGAAGCGGATGTTGAATCATTAAAATTTCCCCTTTGCATGAACCCTCTAGTCCAGTGCTCGGTCATCAAACAGCCTCTTCTGTAACACCCCGGACTCCTGCTGTTCCACCCAGGGGCTTCTGCTCTGACATTCTGAAATGTCTTTCTAACAACACCAAAGCGTATGGACAGTATCTGGTAGTCCAGAATCTTTATCATGTTCTGAAAAGTTCTTTTCTGTATCTATGTACAAATCATCTAGTTCATCATCCTTCTGCAATGTATGTATGTTTGTGTATATCAGTGGGTATATATTGTGTTTGTGTGAATATGTGTTTGTGTGTGTGTGTGTGTGTGTGTGTGTGTATGTTGTGTGTGTGTCTATATGTGTATATACTGTGTGTTGGGGGGGGAGGGTGTTAGTGTAGGTGTGTGTATATTTCTTCCACTAGCTTTAGTGGGAGAACATTGGAACAATTAATTCCTCTACCCAGGATTCTAATTCTCTTTCCCTCTCCTACTCTCAGTCTTCTGGGCAATTTATACTTCCCTCCCGTGTTGCCTTTACTCTGTAAAACCACTGTGTCATTTTATTACGTTTCTAAAGCAGCCATCCTGCATCCCCAAATTAACTCTTACCTGGCTGGAAGTGTAAGTGGCTTATCAGTATGCAATGTACTTGGTAAAATAAAAAAATAAAAACGACAATCAAGTCCTCACCATAATGTATATTTCCTCCATGTTGTGCTCGGGAGCATCCATTGATGTTAGGAGCCTGGCAGCCCCCTGAACACATCCCTGCAATCAGATGCCGGTGTGACATTTCCTAACGTCTGGGCGACGTTTTCCAGGCACAACTCACTCCCTGGCCCTTCGTTTCATGACATTCTTACGCTTGTTTCCGCCCTCCCATCTCCTTCTGGAGACAGAGGAACCGGAGCCAGCTCTCATACCCCATGGTATGTTTCTCCTTTTCTTTACTTGTTTCTCTCGCCCTTTCTTAGAAGAAACTTAGTCAAACTTGGAAAGTTTTATTTATTTATTTGTTTGTTTGTTTGTTTATACAATGGTTTAGGTTTTCTTTTTTAAAAATATATATATATTTTATTGATTTTTTACAGAGAGGAAGGGAGAGATATAGAGAGCTAGAAACGTCGATGAGAGAGAAACATGGACCAGCTGCCTCTTGCACCCCCCTATTGGGGATGTGCCCGCAACTAAGGTCCATGCCCTTGACCAGAATTGAACCTGGGACCCTTCAGTCCACAGACCGACGCTCTACCACTGAGCCAAATCGGTTTTGGCACAATGGTTTAGGTTTTCAAAGAAAGCCTTCAACCCCTCAGCTTCCCAAAATGATAATTTCAGAATTAGAGGCCAAGATGTTCATCAGTGCTTTAAAAAATAAATAAATAAATAAATAAACAAATAAACTCTTACTTTATTTTTTTAAAATAAAGCTTAAAAAATAAAAATAAAAAAGTACTTCCATTTGGGAGGAAATACCTGGGCTACCCTCCAAGATGGGAAACGGAGACGAGGCCTGCCCACTCTGAGTCAGTCAGAGGGGCTGGGGACCCATAGGGAAATAACCCACTTCCTGGGCTTTTATAGACAGAGCTTGTGCTGGGGTGGAAACTGTGAGAGGAGTTCAGAGATGAGTTATAGAGGCATTGTATAACCAAGCCTCCGACAGGGCCACCCACCGGCAGCACTTCTGGGCCTCAGGCTCAGCGCCCCAGGTGTGCTGATGCCTTTAGAGAGAGCACCCCCCCATCCCCCCACCCCATGGCTGTCGCAGGTGCTCTCTCTTTTTCTTCCCATTTGGAATGTCACCTTGGCTACCAAGTCATAGTGGGTGCCCAGCGGGAAAATCCAACAGGTCCTTCCACAAAATAGAATCGTTTCCTCAGTGCAGGGTGCACACTTGAGGTGGACAGAAAACACAAACCAGCCAGAAAGAAATCAAAGGAAAATGCCTCTGCAAGCACACGGAGAGATTCTTCTTGCATCCCTACAGAGAGCGTGTGAGCAGAACATATTGCTTGTTTACAGGAATTTGACCTTAAGACTTCAAAGCAAAGGAAGAAGCAACGGGGGTCATAGGTGAAGGAAATGTCTTTCTCTTAGATTTTTAATATCAGCTCTGTAAGTGGGTCAAGCCAAGTGAGCTGGGAGATCAGTAAATTGATTTTTTTCTCCTCTTCCTAGGAATCAGCTTAGTCCCACTATTCTTTACCATGCCAGGGTCTTACTCCAGATAAAAATATTTCTCTTGCTCTTAAGATAAACTTGGGGGAGAGAGAAGATGGGAACCTAGAAGGATTATGGTGTTACAATTTCAAAGCCTTTTGCTTTTAAGCACAAATTCTAATTAACGTTTAAAGAATGCTCTCAACAACCCTTTCAAGGCCAAATCTGGAGAGACATCCGGGGCCGCAAAAGCTGTACCCTGTGGTCCGAAAGGGATTAGTCGAAAACCCAAGAAAAATCTATGTGGTGACAAATTGCTCCAGTGCCTTCACCTTCAAACCCCAGCTAAACACTCCTGACTGTTTCCTAAGATTAGAAGCATGGTCTGTGCGCTAACAAAACACTACTTTCCTGCTTACCCTATGTTAAGAAGAGATCTCGGAAGTTTCCTTGGGGTAGAAAAGTACAAACACAGCCCTGGCACTGGCCCCCCAGGTCCCAGGTCTAATGATGCCCCATATTATTTTTTTTTAATTTTTTTAAATAAATCTTTATTGTTCAGATTATTATAATTGTTCCTCTTTTTTCCCTCCATTACTCCCCTCCACCAGGTTCCTGCCCCACCCTCTGCCCTTTCTCCTCCCCCCACTGTCCTCATCCATAGGTGCACAGTTTTTGTTCAGTCTCTTCCCTCACCCCCACTCTCCTTTTCCCGGAGAATCGTCAGTCCACTCCCTTTCTATACCTCTGATTCTATTATATTCACCAGTTAATACTGTTCATTAGATTTTTTTAAATTGCCTTAGTGTTTAGATACCCCGTATTAGATTCATGTTTGCACTTGGATATCCCACAGCATGCAGATACGTGGAGCGCATCTACTTAAATCGGCGAGGGGGAATGCAATAACAGTAACAACTGTGTTCTATTCAGTGATTGACAACTGCGGCTATGTTTTCTAATCTGCTTGCGATGATGGAGTGTCATCATGTGGAATGAAAACCCTTGGATTATAGGCCCTGTGCCCATCTGCGTAGGAGGCCCTGTTTGCTACAAGCCTGAAGAGGACTTGATTTTTAAATTGGTTTCTAACTCCTGCCTTGGAAGCCGGAAGACACCATGTATGTATCCAAGGAGAGCCCAGTAGAGGTGAAGCAGGTGATCCATGGAGATTCCACCATAACTTTTCCCCAACTGCCATTCATTAAGCATGTTCCATCTCATGAACCATGAATCATGTCATTTTTAAGTACTCTTTTATTCCCTTTAAATTTATCTAGAACTTTATTGGATTCCACTGACACAGTCCTGACAGACAGCTCACAAAGATTTTAAACCTTCCCAGCGGAGAAGCATAAAACATTTAAAATCTATATTTGATCTGACAACATCAGCACAGTGTTTGAATTAGGAACAGATTAGACATAATTGAAGATAAAGAGGACGCGAGCACCACTCCCATTTTGGTGAAGTGGGCTTTAAATTATCAGATTCATCCAGAATACATTACAGGGAAACATTGAATTGTTATCTTTAGACAGCCTTTTCTAAGAGTTTACAATTTCTCAGTTCAGTGAAGCTTGCCACCAGCTTGTTATCAGAACAAAAAATGGAAAATCATTCGGTTCAGAGCACAGAACTGATCTCACCTCAAAAAGTACACATTTCCTCCTGACAACAGACACTTGATGGGACAGCCATGAGGCTGCTTCATGCACAACCTTTCCAGGTCATGCTACTTCCCAGGTAATTCCTGAGCAGGCTACAAACTGCATTGTTTATTAACAGGGCTCCCTGCCAAGCCCCGCCTCCATCTTTAATTAAACATCCCACAGTCACCTGCACATCCTCACACCCTCCAGTCACACCCATATGCGTGCACCTTGGGCGGGGGGGGGGGGGGGGGGAGTCCTGGGGGGGGGGTAACCTCTAGCGCGCATGTGCGCATGCATACACACACACACACACACACACACACACACACACACACACTTCACCTTGGCTTTGCCAGTCCTTCCACCATTCTCATTAGTAATGGAGCTGAACTCATGAAAAGCAAATTTGCTAAATTAATGAAAGTTAAATGAAATGTGGGCACCATAATAGCATGCTATGTTTGGAGGATTTGTTGTTTGTTTGTTTGTTTGTTTGTTTTACCAAACACTATCAAAATTTGGAACAAAAATTAGACTTTAATAGGACGAGAATGATAATTCCATTAGGAAGTGAACCTGTCTAGGTTGCATTCTTCTCATTCAATATAGTTTTACTCATTTTCAATGGAAGACATATAAATATTTTTACAAACTATCAGACCTTAAGTTTTCTAAAAGTCAGAAATAAGGCAAGGGGAAAGGAGAGGAACACTGGCTAATTTGGGGAAATTTTCGGGTCCAAATTTTCGGGTCCAAATTCTCAGATCATGGAGAGTTCAAAACCCTTTTGTTTAAGCCAAACCTTGAACTTTAGTTTTTAATATATAAGTTAATATATGTTTTCAGTGTAGGAAAGCAATAATTTTTACAAGCAACTTGAAACATTCTCTCTCTCTCTCTCTCTCTCTCTCTCTCTCTCTCTCTCTCTCTCTCTCCTTATTTGTTTTCATTCTGTCAAGTTTTAAAAAGGAGCTAAGAATTTTGGGAAATCTGGCTTGGGACAGGCATTAGACCTGGCACACAGTAGGTATTTAACAAGTGCTGGTGGGATTTAATGTCTAATTTGGTGTACTGATTACCTGGCTTTGATTTTGCCATCTCCTATCTGTGCTTTAATGTGCCTCAGCTCTTTCTCCAAAGTACCTTCTTTTGTTTTCCATGTTACTTGCCTCTCAGGGAGCATTGTTCATTAGAATAATCTTGAAGTGCTTTGTGATTTCCAAATAATTGAAATTAGGTAATTGAGGTGTAAATCAGGGAGCATCCTCAAGACACGGGTAGACTGGGTGTGTGCAGGAGGTAGGTGTGCGCGCCTATGGGCGTGCAACTGTTATTAGGAATGTCAGTCAGGCTGAAAGTCGTAAAGTATTGTACTTTTTAACCACACAATTCCTAGAAGGCAGTCTTCCAAGATAGGAAAGAACACAGGTTTGGGAGTCAGACAGATTTGTATTAACTACTCTCCCTTCCTCTCTCTCTCTAAAAATCAACTAAAGCATATTTTTTTTTAAGTAATACTGAAGCTCAGTGACCACACATAGGCAAGTTCCTGGGCCCAGTTTTCTCCTCACCTAAACAATACCTGTTTCCAGGGCTGCCCTGAGGTCCCACCTGTTTAAAACCTTCCTACTGAGCACACTCTAATTTAGAACCTAAAACCTTATGTCCTGCACACAATGTTAAAAACTGGAGCTGGCCCCAGCCGCTTTGGCTCAGTGGATAGAACGTTGGCCTGTGGTGTGGACTGAAGGCTCCAGAGTTCAATTCCCAGTCAGAGAACATACCGCGGTTGTGGGCTCGATCCCCAGTAGGGGGCGTGCTGGAGGCAGCCAATCAGTGATTCTCTCATCACTGATGTTTCTTATCTCTCTCTCCTTTCCTCTCTGAAATAAAAATTAAAATTAAAAAAATAATTGGAGCTGTGTTCCTCCACTGCCCTTTGAATAATAAAAATATCAAAGTGATCGTGAAACAAAGATAAAATGGGAACATTTTATAACGCATTTTTACATAAAAAAAATGATTTTGCAAACATGGAATTTTAAACGTACAAACTCAGATATAAAATGACTGTTGTGGCCCTTCCTTTTCAGAGAATTTTCCAGATGAGCTGAACCAAGGGGACCTTCCGCAGCACAGTGCAAACCACTCCCTCCATTCCTGGCTCATCTGTGGCTGTTGGAGCTTTCTTGATGGCCCTGAAGATTTGGGACCACATTTTAGGGTTGTAAATTAGGGTCGTTTGTCTGAAATATTGTCTTAACCTATCCTGCATGCATGACTGATTATAAAAGTCTTTGGTAAATGGTGGTAAATGCTGGAAGAACGCTGTCCTTGGCAAATGCCTATTCTTCAAGAATCTCCTCCCTCTGCTATTTCAGTAGGTCCTCATTGCCTCACTACTGAGACTAACCGTCTCACTCTGCGGAATGCTGAAGGTATAAAGTCCCTTTCCTGAGAAACGGGAATATCCTCTGGCTCCCTGACAACATATTTCTTTGGTGTCCTCGGGGAGTCGGTTTTACAGCATAGGAAAAAAACAATAATGCTTTTGCCAAATTTGCTACTTCGTTCTTTAGACATACAAATTGGCTGCATCCAGTCATGTTTTATGCAAGCACAAGTTTTTCCCCCTCGCAAGCCAACCCATCAGGTTCCCTTATGCCCACTGATTGCATCCACCTACGCACTCTTCGCTTCCTTCAAATATTCTCCCCGCCCTTCAAAATGGCACTCCCGAAGCAAATGCAACAATTTGAAGTTGCAGGCTAGCCCACTTGTTTTCATAGCCAACTTGCATTGACTAAAATATGGCTTTCTTTTTCATAAGAATGGCTTTTCTCAATGTTTTCATTTTTACAGCATATTTCCTCTTCTTATATGTATCAAAGAGTATAGATAGTGTCAAAATTTGAAGCAACTTTACAAGAGAGAGGTCTCCTGTGATATAGATGCATTTTGAGGGCAGAATCACTCCCGACTAGGATGAGAACTCTGAGTTTTCCAGGGAGTGAAAGCAGCCCTGTTATGATGTGAGAATGGGTCACAGTCACTAACCAGTTGGCCCTAATCAGATCTCAACTGGGTGCCTTCACATCTTTTGAAGAAGTAATTTGCCATTTTGTGGGAGACAGGCAGTTTTTGCATTCAGGAGAAGAAAATGGAATTTGTTTTCAGAGAAGACTCTCCATTTAATCAAGAGGAACCATTTGAATGGGCCCTTTAGTCATGTAAATAGAACGTGAACGCAAACGCATTTTTCTCAAGAAAACCCTGTGGTGAAGGGACTCACACTCTGAGGTTTCAGACCTGGAGGTTGAGTATCCTGTTTATCAGCGCAGTCCAGCTTCTCAGCAGTATGACCCTCTACAGAGTCTGCGCAGGGCTATCCCCCATGCCCAGTGTGAGACCACCTAGGAGATGCCTGGGTGCAGGCCTGTGGGGGAGGCTGAACTCTCCAGAGTTTATAGATCAGATCCCCTCTTCTCCTAATTCTGGGGTCACAGTAAAGACCCTGGACTAGAGCCATTATGAGAAATGGGTGCCTAGCTGATTTGTCAACCAAATTCTTTCCATTTGATGCCATTAAAATAAAAGCTGGCATTTTTAAAATGGTGATTTTCCTGACTGCTATGAATTTGTCTTATCCGTTTCATTAATATAACCAATCCAGTTCTATGGCATGGAAAAACAAGTACAATATGAAAGAAGCAAAAACATAAGTAGGGAGTTATTAAATTTATTTTAGTCAGATATCCTCATATTAATCTGTAAAGGACAAAAAAGTAGGACTTTACACATTTTATTTTATTTGAAAAGTTAGCTCTACTTAAATCTATTTTGGCTATTTTATTCACTACCTCCTTCATGCATTTTATTTTTCTATCTTTTATGTCCCCCCCCCCAAAAAAAAAAGAAAGAAAAAGTCACGTACTGATTCAGCAAACATGGACTGATTGAATGCATAATTATTGCACTTAAACCCCTACCATGGCTCTATGAAGAAATACACTCACATTCACTGATTCATGTAAGATCACAGCACATAAAAGTGGTCATAGAAGGGCTGGAACCTCTATTTTCTCCTTCCAAGTTCTTAGACCTTTCTACTACATCACTACTATGAATCTATAAAAACATCCAGGTGCCTGGCTAGTATGGTTCAATGGTTGAGCTTCGACTAATGAGCCAGGAGATCATGATTAGAGTCCCAGTCAGGGCACATGCCTGGGTTTTTAGTTTGATTCCCAGTAAGGGTGTGCAGAAAGCAGGCCATCAATGATTCTCTCTCATCATTGATGTTTCTACCTCTCTCTCTGCGTCCTTTCCTCTCTCTAAAATCAATTTTAAAAAAACATATTTTTAAAAGAAAACACCCAGGAAACACACAGAACATATTTAGGACACCAAGAGTCTCCTTCGATTTGCAGTTTTGGGTCCACTAGAGTGATATCTATATCTACTACCTCTTGGAGGACCCCTCTTTTTTGAGTCCATATCACTTGAGTCTTACAAATCTCTTCTGGAAGCTTGAATACAAGAGAAAAATAGGGATCTAAAGGGCCATTGCCTGGTGCCAAAAGGCCCCCAATCAGTACTGAACGGGCAGAACCTTCTTCCCCTCCTCTGCTCAATTTTTTCCTATTTCATGAAGAAATTGACCAAACTCAGTTACACTAACATGTAATGTGAGAAAATGCCAACAGTTAATTAGGGATATGTCTGTAAATCTTGGGGGAAGCCACATGTTTCAATTATATTAATGAATACGCAAATGCAATCAAATCAAATGAATAAGCATTGTGTCAAGTTTTTTTAAAAAAAGAGGATTGCATTTCACATGCATGAAAGCAACTCTCGAATAAGAAACTAAAAATATGCACACAGGCGATCCATTCAAATACTTATTATTTGAGTTAAATTGGAATTCTATGAGGATGGTTTCATCAAATGATTTGTGTTATTTTCATTTCCTTTCATATTCACCAGATTCTAATTACTCTGTCTGCAGGTTACATGGTTAAGCAGATGCTCCCTAAACATCAAATCCCATTTTTCATAACTTTGATCATTGATTTTTAAAAGGTTGAATATCAATTTGAAGCTAGCCACTAACTATCCTCTGGTTTTTAAAGTTGCCGACTCCTTCACAAAGTATTTCACCTATATTGATCTTAAAGGGGGGGGGGGGGGGGCGGGAATCTCTCAAAGACAAGAGCTTTTTATTTCAAAATATGTTATGATTTAACAAGCTGTCCTTGGAATTGAAAAAGATGATGCTAGACTCAGCTAAAATTCAATACCTGTTCTCTAAAGTGTGTTAACTGTGCTGTGGAGTTCTGACACTCATAGTCTGCATGCAATTCTGGTTCTTCAGCACCAAGAAATTGCCCATGGAGAAGGAACTGCTTCATGAATTCAACTTTATTGCCCATTTATAAGTAGCTGTATTTCTTCAAGTAGTTTTTATACTTATGAGCATTAACAGTGACTGATTGCTCCCTGGTCAGGATTTCCTAGTGCATTTTTTCCAGCACATCCATCTGAGCCATGCGTTTCCCTAAAGGGAAAATAAAATTGAAAAGAGTAAGTGGGTCCAATTATTTTATTTAAAAATAGGAAGAATGAAAGGTGGGCTAGAAGTCAGACTGGCTACCTTCCAAAACCTAACCAGTCTTTACCCCAAGTAAGTGCACGAGTTTATGTGATACGAGAATTTTCAAAATGCTTTATTGTGAACCGAGTATTTGTAAAGGGACTCACACTTTATGTACAATAGATGATTTTGTTATTTAAAGGATTGTATATAAATCAATTAGTAAAATGGTTTTTGGAAAGTGAAAAATGTTTTCCTTAATTTATCTTTCGCGTGAACATGGAATAAAATGAGTATACCAGAACCTATGTTAGATTTCTTAAGACCAAAATATGCAATTAAGTCTGTAGAGTGGGAAGTAAATTACTTTTCACCATGAACACTCATAAACCACCAGAATTGACCCCAAAAGAGTGGTAAGTAGACAAGGACAGGCTTCCCTCTGACAGCACCGTCTCCTTGCCACCCAGAAGCTCTATCATGATAAGCAAGAGAACCCAGTTACCAGTATTTCCAAAGCCCATGATGATGTCTTTACCAAAAGCAACCTAGACTCTCCTTCCCAGTCCCTCAAGCAGCCAGGAGACTGATACCCTGAGAAAGACAAAGCCAAATGAGAGATACCTGTCCAGTATTGACCATGGGCGGGTATCACTACATTACAGGCCCTACTTTCTCTCTTGGCTGGATACATAACAAACCAACCAGTGCTTGTGATCCATTTGTATAGTTTTGGTTTCCATCTTCATGCTTGGCTCAACATTATGTCATCCTTATAAAGCAAGTTGGGAGGAAAAAGCAATTAAAGACTCAAGTATGTTTGGGGGGAAATATGCCAGTTACCCTAGAGGTTGAATCTTTTTTATTGTTCTTTTTATTCTAATGTATCAATTATTTATCAAAACCCGCACACTGTACAGTGAGGGGCAAAAGTATGTTTACAGTTGTTCATATGGAAAATAATACAGTAATTAATTGATAATAATATAAGGATAAATTCTGTGTTTTGCATACTCACAACTATAAACTTATTTTGCCCTATCCTGTATATACAAGACACTGTGCCACACCTTTTAAGAGATAAAAGACATACAAAGAAAATTAAAAGGTTCCGAGTCATGCAATGAAAGGTTAGAAGACAGGGAATCACTTAGTGAGATGTGGAAAGAGAGAAACAGAGTGGAATGCAAAATGGCTTCATGGAGAAGGTGACATGAATGTGACATCCTACATGAAAATAGGTAGGATTTGGACATATGAACATGAAGGAAGATAACCTGATGTAAATTATACACCCAGTTTTATAGAGTACTATCATACATATTATCTCATTAAACCCCTACCTCACTTGCATGAAGAAGTTCGAGCAGTGTGACTGAGACCAACTGGAGAGTGCTAATCCCATTTCCTTCTTCCTTACTATTGGGTTGGAACCCTGTTGCTCAGTCTGGTCAATGGGATGTGAACAGAAGTGAATGATGCAACTTTCCAGCCTGGTCATGAAATGTCATTTAGTCCTCCCCACTTCCTCATCACTTGTCAGCCAGCTGAATGCAGAGTCCAAGAACTCCAAGGAGGCCTCAGAATATCGTGGTGCCACAAATGAAGTACACTCAAAGGTAACTTGAGTCACTGCTTATACCAGAATCCCCCTCTTATGACACGCGCTTCCTCCCCGCCCCCACCTTGACTCCCAATGACTGTTTTAGGCTTTACAAGAGCAGGAAATAAACCTTTATTGTCTTAAACAACCTGGAGTTGGAGAGTGTTATGGTAGCTAGCTTTAAGTGTCCTGATTGATTCAGGAAGCTAGTACAATCTTCATTGTATATAGGAGAAAAAATAGCACTGCATGCACAAGAATACGAGAAAGGCAGAAGGCATGATACAAAGCAGAGAAAGTTCACGTTCAGAGCATGTCATTATCAGACCTCACCCCCTTTTCCATCAGCCCCGTTGGATTTGCCATGTTTCCAACGCATCATGCCTGTGCTACAACACTTCTGCTTGTTCTAGTCTTTCCTTCTGGAACTCCCTTCCCCGTTTGTGTCTTTCAAATATCTATGCACTTTCCTCAAAGTCCAGTGTAAAAGTCGCCTTACTGATTGAACCTCAATAATATCCTCATTGCAATTTGATGTGGCAGAAACAGTGAAGGACGAGAGCCAGAGAGAGGGGTGAAGTCTTGGAGCTCCCCTCTTACTAGCTTGACCCTCCGCAGAAGACCTACTCTGTCTGTGCCTTTCTCTGCTTTAGAATGGAACATCAATCATTGTTTTACAGCAGCGTTTTTCAACCGCTGTTCCGCGGCACAGATGTTGCCTGGTGTGCCGTAGGTGCAGACAAGAAAAGAATTTTATAATTTTTCACTATTTTGTTTACTTAATATTTCATAATAAAGTAATTATAAAATACTTTCTTTGTGTTTATTTGATTCCAATTCAAGAGAATTACTTTATATATAGTCAATATAGGCACAGAGTTAAATTTTTTAACATTTTCTAATGGTGGTGTGCCTCGTGATTTTTTTCATGAAACAAGTGTGCCTTTGCCCAAAAAAGGTTGAAAAACACTGTTTTACAGGACCATTGTGAAGACAAGGTGAGATGATGAATGAAATTGTGTACCTGGAACATGGAAAGTGTAAAATATAAATATTTGTTCCATCTGTTCAATAGCCCTTTGTTATTCATTGTTATCTCCCCATAAAGACTGAACTCCAGAAGAGCAGAAGCCTCATTCCATTCACCTACATAATCTGCATCAAATGTGTAGTAGATGTTTTAGTTCAAATTAGGTAAAGCTCCATTTGACAAAAATGTAAAAAGAGCAGTGTAAATCTACTAGGCTTTTTTTTTTCCTTTTTTCTTTTTTTCATGTGAAGATCTAGAGATGAGGATCCAGCCTGCTAAGGCAATTCCACAGATGAGTTAGAATCCCACAGTCCTTTCAGCTTTATTCCTGCCGCCCTAAGGATGTGATCCTTCTAGCCTACTCCAAGATGGGGGACGGGCTCTAGGAAACACATTCATACTCCAGACAGCAGGAAGCATAAGATCATTGCGCTCCCTGGAGGGATACTTCCTGGAAGTAACACAACCACTTCTGCTCACCTACCATTGGCCAAAACTTAGTTGTATGGCCCCACCCAGCTGCATGGGAGGCTTGGAAATGTAGTCTTTGGTCCTTGCCTCCATAGACCCAAGGAATATTCAAAGGTTCTATGACTAAGAAAGGAGACAGGGTTTATTATTGGAGGGACAACTAGCAGCAGTGCCTGCCATGCGGTGTTAAACACATGACTGTGCTTTGGGAAGTTGATTCTGGTGGTGACGTGGAGCATGAAGCCAAGGGGGGAGAGCTAGGAACAAGGAAAATAGCTGGGGCATTATAGTGATACCTACAAAACCTCCCTCTTGCTGCGTGTTTACTATGTGCCAGCTCTCTACCCACATTAGCTCATTATTTGTCACTTCAGTGTTTCAAAGCAGACTTAAGAGTTCACATTTTAGCAAAACATGTATTCCAACATTGGTTTGTTGGGTGGCTTAAAATAACAATTATTATAGCTTATGCTTTGTGAATTGGACATTGGGGCCGGGCTCAGGTAGGTAAACCTTCTCTTCACATAGTGATGTATTCAGCTGTCAAGTGGGCTTGTCTGAAATGTTCAAAACAACTTCACTCTCAGGTCTGGAACCCAGATTCAGCTGGGACTGGGGACCAAGGCATCTACTGGTGGTCTCTCAAGAATGGCAACCTCACAGTGGTAGAACTTGCTCAAGGCAGCTCAAAGCTCCCAGAGAGAGTGCCCCAAGAGACAGAAAGTGAAAATTGCCACTTTCTTGAGGCCTGGGCCCTGAAGCTGGCACAACAATATTTCCACTATATTCTACTGGTCACAGCAGTCCCAAAGCCTGCCCAGACTCACTTCTCAATAGAAGGTATGTAGAAGCATTTGCAGCCATCTTACATCCTCTACAGTGCCTTGCACCTAGTCAGTATCCATTAAGTGTTTATTGAATGGTTCACAGATTTGGCTCAGTTCTAGACCCTGAAAAAATGATATCGTGGGAAGAGATACTGAGAAAAGCAGAAGGAGTTCAAAAATGAATACCCAGATTGGGGGCATAGGATCTAAGTTTACATTAGGCAAATAAAAGTGGCGTTTAATCCAAGGCATGAGGGAAGAAAGCTAACCACCATTCTGTCTTCCTTTACCAACGGTTTGAATTGGTTGATTGCTTTTTTGGTATTAACTGGGAAGTTCGCTAAGATTCAAGCTGATTACTCCCTTCAGTCTTAGAGACAAGAAAACAAAGCCAGACAAGAGTGAGTTATTGCCTACATATGAGCTTCCTTGACAGGTCTTGGATGAGGCAAAAGGCAGTTTAGTGGAAAATGCCCCAGGGAGAGCTTTCATTTTTTGTAAGAAATGCAGTACCTGGCAGCTATCTTTTCCAAGGTGTTTGGCAACTTCCTTCACAAATGAGGCAACATTGAAGTCTTTGTGAGACGTTCCTTCCTGCTGGTGACATTTTTATTGACAGCACGGTTCCAACAAGCTTGGACAGTCAGGACAAGAGGGGCCCCAAATAAGGGAATGGATTTAGAGTTGGTCTTTATATGTTCCATCAGATGCTGGTTCTAACTGATGCTGATGCAAACCCTCCAGTGTCCGTTCAGCCCACATAAAGCCAAGTAATTACGATGACGACTCCCATTCATTAAAATCAGGCTGAGAAAGTTCTGCTTGTCCTGATCACGGCTTGAAAATGATAAGTTAGTGAAATAAGCACTTAGACGTTTCCTTTTCACCCCGGCTAATTGGCCACTTCATTTGTAAGGAAGTTTCAGCTTCTTTTTAGCTAGCTTTTCATTTCAGCTATGACAAGACTGCCGTAGACCATAAATCTCTCTAGGGTGCGGTTGGACCACACCAGTGATAAGACAAGTTCTTTAGAAATGAGTTTCACATCCATTCCTGCCATACCAGGCAAGTCATGAAAGTAAACACTTGGTAGATACAACCCTGTAAGAACAATATAAAAATGGGCTTAAATGAATTTAACTTAGGTGTCCAATAAAAATCAGTACTAATTCTTCCAGAAATATGATAGATTAAGAGTCTTTCTACTGTGTTGACTTGAATTCTTAAGGGAAAATCTGGGTTCATTCGCTGAAGGAAAATCAATACTTAGTGGTTTTTGTTTATTGAATATGAAAAATTGCTGTATATATTTATTGGGAAGATGAGGGGTTACGGGCATATGTGGGAAGGACCAGTGCAAATTTAGCAAGTCAAATAATAACTGGGCAAATCTGACATTTATCATAATGATTGTGTTGTTCAAGCATGTGGCAGGCTTTGGTTGGCTGATCTGTGAAAACCTGCTTCACTGGTCCTGAATAAGTGATTAAAAGTGGACATACAGCCCTAGCCGGTTTAGCTCAGTGGATAGAGCACTGGCCTGTGGACTGAAGGGTCCTGGGTTTGATTCTGGTCAGGGGCATGTGCCTGAGTTGCAGGCTCCATCCCCAGTGTGGAGTGTGCAGGAGGCAACCAATCAATGATTCTCTCTCATCATTGGTGTTTCTATCTCTTTCTCTACCTTCCTCTCTGAAATCAATAAAAATATATTTTTTAAAGTAGTCATACAACCTACACTTATATTTAACCAACTCCTTTGAGAAAACCTTCACGTTTGTCTTTTTTTGCTCATAGGGAGGTTCCTTGATGCAAGTTCTGTCTCTGGTGAGTGCAAAATTTAGGGGATTATCATCTTAACCAGCTATAAACTGCTCAAATTCCTGGAGAAATGAGAACTAAGACCATGCATTCACTATAAGGACAAGCAGACCACTTAATACATTCATCTCATGAAAACCTGGGCGTTGCTAAATCACATTGTTCGCATAGAAGCAGTTCCCATTGCCTTTGGACCTGGCTGTTGATGCTCTCAACTGTATTCAGGTTTGCAAGAGATTTTTCCACAGCCAACAAAACCTGCCAACCCAACCCAGCAGGTTGTATGGAACAGTATGGCAGCCGTGGGCATGAATTTGGCTTCAAACTGCATGGGATGGAGCTCAGCTACTGTAACTTGGGGCAATTACTATCCTTTATGCCCTACTTCTGCACCAATAAAATGAGGAGCATTTTGGTTGTGAGAATTGTGAGAAACTGGGTATCTGTATATTAAAGCAAGGGCTCAAGAAATATTAGTTATCAGTGTTACCATTAGTTGCCAACTAATATTCTTCACGTTCATGGTCAAAATGGGGCAGGGAGGTCCTGAGTGGAGGATGCTATTTCAAAGCCTAATTCCACTCAATGACTATTCAGATCCTGATAAAAATAAAAAATAAAAATAAAAATAAACCAAAAATGTTGTTTTGGACAGTGAACATAAAATATTCTTTCTTTGATCACCTATTTTTATCCACTGAGGTAAAAAAGAATTTCTTACAAAAATAACTTTTTTAAAAAAACACATGTTTAAGTCTGGTTGTAGTCATGCTTGCTAGGCATCTATGCACTTGCTCCTGTTAACACACTTTGTAGAGAAAAGGACAAAACCAAAGTAAAGCAACTGTGTGTGTGTGTGTGTGTGTGTGTGTGTGTGTGTGCGTGCGCGCGCGCGGGGGGGTGGTGGGGTGGTGGTGTCTTCTTATGAGATCACGTCCATTACAAACCATGTTTGACAAATGTGTTCAGCCAATTGGTGTCAATGACAGGCGAAGAGGAACCGTTTAACAATCCTGCTGACAGACCGGCTAAACAGGTCTTAATTCATCCACACTCTTTGATTGGAGCTGGAATTGAATATAGATTCAAACTGATTGCTCAGGCTGGTTCGACGCTCCTGCAGCGTTTTGCTCTCACCTCCATCTGTCAGAGAAAATGGTCCATATTTACCTGGCGGAGAATTTCCCTTTTAGGATGTAAGTGTGTCAAAACTTCGCGTATGTCAGGATCTTTCAAAATCTCTAGGCATCACACTTCCTGGGGAACAGCTGAAAGCTACAGACATTCACAGCCTGACTGACTTTAACCCTTCACGCTGAGAAGGTGATGTCTTGTTATAAATTGGGAGAGATTTCCGCCCACCATCTCACGCTCTACCAGAAATATTTACCATCCCCATCAGCTGCTACTAACCTTTGAGCTGCTCTGTGAAAAGTGTGAAGGGGGTTGGGAATGGGGGATTGGGGGGGGGGGGGGGGGGAGTTTCAAGGGAAACTGAAATTCAGCCGCCAACCTCTGTAGCAGAAAAGATTTATGCCTTGGAAAATGTAGGCTATCACTGTAGAGATCCACCCCTTAATGGCTTTCAGCTCTGCAGAAATTGTTGTCAGGGAGACTGAAGCAGGTGCTTGTCATGCAGAGACCATCTTGGTGGCATGCTCGCCCGGATGGGAGGACTCACTCTAAGCTATTGGTTTCCACATCCCATTTGTCTGGGCTCCATCGTAGCCAATATGCAATCGGACATACAAAAGACATGATCTTGACCATTAGTGGTGGATTCACAAAGTGGGCTGGATGGCCTCACAATCAACTCTCACGGAAAAGGCAGACATCTCTCCCTGGCAGTGGGATTGTCTGGCGGCACAAAACGCCGTGAATTGTTCCATAGTCTTATGCTCCCTTTCTCTGAGTCCCTATAGCACTCATTATCTGCACCACACAATTTAGCACTTGATTATATACTGCCTCGTATTGTTCTCTAATTGTTTCTCCACCCAGATAAGAGGTGGAGTTTCTTGAAGACGTAATTTCTTCCCTAACGTGATTTCTATAATTGTCTGAGCTGCTTCCCTTCAACCTCTGTCTGCTAATTTTTCTCCCATCATGGGGTGGGCTTCAAATCTATCTAGATGATGAGAAATAAAGAAAACATCAAATGTCTTCCCCACCACACACACACACACACACACACACACACACACAAAAACAAAACCTAATGGAAAAATAAGAAGTCCCTGCACACATAATGCACACAAAACAATGTGATATGTGGAAGAAAATAGCTCTACAGGTAAGAAATTCAGTAAACACTTCTTTCGTTGGCCACTAAGACACGTAGTCTCGAATGAGCACACACATGCAAAGTCTTTTCACTCAATTGCATCCCCCACCCTTCTCAACAGGAAGAGGGAAGTTCCTAAAATGATAGCAACACAAAATACTGAAATACGGACCCGCCCCACCTCTGAATCAAAGTTAACATTTAATAACCCACACCCTTTACTTCTGGAATTGCTTGCTTGAAATGTAATTTGCAAAAGCAACTAGGATTTCTGTTTCTAGAAGGAATATATTATATCTCCCCTCACCATACTGCCACTTCAGTATTTTTGGAAAATCAGATAGTTTTCTTTTACCCAGACACTTCTTGAAGGGCAGATGGACGTCCTTGTGAATTTCTTTTCAATATAGGCAACTCATTCAGCCTTTTTCGGCCAACACCTGGCAGCAGCCCTGGCAGGCACTCAGGGGCCCTGATCAAGCAGACTAGGTGCACTGGGGCGGGAGACTCCCGCCCACGTGGCTGGTGAAATCATTTCAGTTGTCACTGACACGTTTCTGTGAAGTTCCAAGCATGCTGTAAAAAGGGAGAAAGTGATTTCCTCATAAAACTTTATGTACCAACTACAAGAGAAAAAATCCAATTCCACATGGATTCCCTTACCTCCCTTGATGTTCTCATCCTTACAAGGGATTTGTAGAAAGGCAGGCAGGCCCTCAAGAATAATACCCAGCCGAAACTGGTTTGGCTCAGTGGATAGAGTGTTTGCCTACGGACTGAAGGGTCCCAGGTTCGATTCTGATCAAGGGCACATCCCCAATAGGGGGTGTGCAGGAAGCAGCTGATCTATGTTTCTCTCATTGATGTTTCTAACTCTCTATCCCTCTCCTTTCCTGTCTGTAAAAAAATCAATAATATATATATATATATTTAAAAAAGAATAATGCTCAAGTCCTTGCCATTAGGCAGAACAACACATCCACAGCCCCCTCTCGTTCCTCGTTTATCAACTGCCACATGAGAAAGTGATTGTGGACAAGGTGATTCAAGCTTCCTTGTGCCCAGGTTGGTTCACCCGTTACCCCCTCGCCCCCCAGGCAGGACCAGGGACAGTGAAAAATGATGATGCAAATTATTAAAAACATTATGAAAACTTTCTCAAGACAGCTGAGCATTAAACCAAGAGGGGGACCCTGTGTGATTGACCTCTGGAAAGACTTGGTGGGAGTGACACTTGCAGGCCCATTTCAGCCCATCTCTGTCACACCCTCTGCTTTTATTCCTTATGGTTCTCCCTTTGTTTTTTGCTTGTTTAGCATCTGTCTTCCCCATTAGAATGTAGAGCCCATCAATCTTGTTTGTCTTATCCCGCACTACATCTGCAGCATCTGTGCTGGCCACATGGTAGGCATTCAATTTACAGGAAGAGACGGGCGAGAGGGAAGAAGGGAAGGAGCATGGGAGAAAGGAAAAGGGCGGGGGGAGGGGGCACCAATTGTAGTCCAACCTCAGCCCTGCCTCAGCAACCCGTCTATTTTTAGTTGCTTATCTCTTTGTACTTCTGGGGCCCCAGCCATATCCTGACAGGTAGGGATCAAAGAAAAACCTGGGATAAGAGGAGATAAGAGCATATAACTAACATTCCTGAGCACTTGCTATAAGACTCTCCTCTGTATCTGTCCTGTAATTGTCCAGCTACAATCTTCTGACTGAGAGGCATAGGCATCAAGACATCTATTATGGAACCTGGTCTTCTGCGCGCGCGCTCTCTCTCTCTCTCTCTCTCTCTCTCTCTCTCTCTCTCTCTTTCTCTTTCTCTATCTCTCTCTCTCTGCTTTGGCAGGCTCTACTCTGTTAACACCCAGCCTCTCAGATTACATACAATTGCTTTCCCTTATAATTCCAGTTTTCACATGGCCTCATGGGTCCTGTCTCCACCTCATGACTTTTCAGCTGAAGACCCACTGTTAGCTCCTCATCCCAGTCTCACTGCCCTGCTCAGTAGGACAAACAGGCTTAATGTTAAACATCAGTTCAGGATGGCCACCCTCGGCTGTGAACTGAGAGTGTGCCGCCATCAGACTAAAGGATATGAGTCAGGGCGTCATCCCCCCCAAATCAGTGGCATACAGCACAGGGAGCCTGCGAGGGGAGAGGGCCTTTAAGACTTGAACACAGATGGGCTCATGTCACTCTAGATGGTTAACACGGGGTTTTAAACCCCAGGCTTGGTTCAACTTCTAGCTCTACCACTGGTTTTATGGTTGAATACTGTTACATGATGTGAATATACGGTGTTTTCTTGATCCACTCATGCACTGATGGACATTTGGGTTGTTTGTACAAACACTTCTTAGGATACAAAATGCTGTCACATATATTGTCACATCTGATCCTCACCGGGCTGGCATTGTCTCCACTTCCATTTCACAAATGAGACTCTCAAGTCAGGAAGGCTGAGTGTCCTGCCTAAAGCTGGCACTATTACTCTCCCAGGAGTAATGAGGAAAATAGTCCTGAGAAGCCTGCTGGCTGAGGGCCACTTGGAAGAAGGCAAGAAAAAAGAGAAAATAAAACTATTCTTCATAAAGGACAAATAGGAGTTTGGGGAAGAGGGGAGAGAAGAGAGTGCACAGCTGAGCAAGATGAGCAAGTAGATGAAAGATTCTTTAGAAATGGGGCTGTCTGGAGTTAAATTTTTAAAAGAGTTTTGCACTCCTTTGATGTAAACCTCCAAATTCTTAAACCTTTTGGAACGTCTGCTACATAACCAAAAATGTTTGTGGGAGTGAGTTGTAGTGGAAATCTAAGGAGAGGGGCTGAAATGGCACTTAGGTTGGGGTAAAAACCAAAAGGACACGTGCCTAGGATGGGGAGGTGACTCAGGCCCTGCAGGTGGAGGCGTCAGGCCAAAGTGACAAGGAAAATAAGGAATCTAATGAACAAAATAAACTGATGAATAAAACAGAACCAGAGGCATGGAAACAAGGAACAGCCTGAGGAATCTCAGAGGTAGTGGGAGTGGGGGAGAGATTAACCAAAGAATTTGCATGCATCTATGCATTACCTATGGACACAGACAATAAGGTAGTGAAGGCCTGGGTGGGGGGAAACCCCATGGAAGGGGACAATGGGGGGGGGGGGAGAAAACATCTGTGATACTGAAAACAATAAAGAAAAAAAGAAAATAAACCTCACTCCAAGATTACAGAGGTGACTCCTGCACTTGGAGTGGCATTGGCATTCAATTCCATTTCATTTGCATTTTGGGGGACAAGGACTATCCACTGTGATCTATTGTAGATTACAAGGTACTTGGGTATTTTGGGGAAAGTTGGGCCTAAAACACCTTTTGATGGTTATTTGAGGGAGGTTTTCCGTTGGGAGTTTTATTGGCTGGAGGTGAGGATCAGAAAATGATTGAACACCTGCTGGCTACACTTCCAAAGCCTGGGACTTCCAGTCCTGTGCCTGCCCCCTGGGGGCTGCCTCCTCACAGGGCCTCTCCTGAGGCAGCCAGACAGCCCTTGCTGTGGCTCAGGGTTAGGAGCAGGACTGGAATTACAATAAACAACATCACAGGGGGTGACTTTCCTGCCCACGTTGTAAATTCATGCTCAAAATATCTTGCTAATAGAACTTAACCGGTTGTTTTTTTGTTTTTTGTTTTTTAATAAATGTTACTATTTATAACAGTTTCAGATTTAGAGAGAATCAACAAGAGAGTACAGGGAGTTTCCATATGCCCCACAGCTAGTTTTCCCTGTTATTAACATCTCACATTAATATCGTACATTTGCTACAATTAATGAACAGGTATTGATGTTATTTCAACAAAAGTCCTATATTACTCAGATTCCCTTAGTTTTACTCTGAAGTCCCTTTCTTTTTCTTTTTTAATATATATTTTTATTGATTTCAGAGAGGAAGGGAGAGAGAGAAAGATAGAAACATTAATGATGAGAGAGAATCAGAGGTCGGCTGCCTCTTACACACCCCATACTGGGGATTGAGCTTGAAATCCAGGCATGTTCTCTGACCAGAAATCAAACTGTGACATCCCGGTTCATAGATCAACACTCAACCACTGAGCCATACTGGCCAGGCCTGGTGTCCCTTTTCTGTTTCGGGATCCCATCCAGGAGCATTACATTTAGGCATCATGTCTCCTTACGCTCTGCTAGGCTTTGCAGTTCCTCAGGCTTCCTTTGTGTTTGATACTTGCACAGTTTTGAGGAATCCTGGGCAGGTATTTTGTCGGATGACCTTCTATTGAGATTGTGGGGGTTTGGGAGAAAGATCACAGACATAAAGTGCCATTTTTGTCCCATGATATCAAGAGTGCATACTATCAACACGACTCACTGTATGGATGGAGACCTTGATTATCTGGCTGAGGTGGTCTGTCAGATTTCTCCACTGAAAAGCAGTCACTATGCCCTGCCCACAACTACAGAGTGGGGAGGGCTGCCCGCCTCCCTGCAAGTGAAAAGCCACATAAACGTTTTAGAATCCTTCGGCACCAGACATTAGTCTCTTCTCCCCTGATTCTTTATTTACTCGGTCATTCATTCTCATCAGTTTAACCCTTGGATATTTATTTTATACACTGGGTTATAATCCAATTGTACTTTATTTCATGGCTCAAATTATTTCAGCTTTTACTCTTGAGAGTTATTTCAGTTAACTCCTGTCTCCCTTTGACATACCCTCAGTTAATGTACAGTTTTGTTATGTTATGTTTTGTTTTGTTATGTTTTGTTTTAAGGATGTATCTACTTTCCGGTATGACAAGATGAACCTGTTTCTTAAATAATACCCTTAGCAGACCCTGACTTAAGGCAGCCCCAGAAGTAGGTAATTAAAAGGATGTCCCTGCCTTTTATGCAAGGTAGGCTCTTTGGCTCCGGGTGCTCACTTTTATGAGGTATTCGCTTTACCTCTCAAACAGAGGTCATTTGTCAAGTGTCAAAGTGTACAGGAAGCCACAGGACATGAGAAGTGCAAGGCTTTGAGATACATCTAGCACAGTGCTAGGCCCATACCTGCTGCTAGGAGGAGGAGGAGGAGGAGGAGGAGGAGGAGGAGGAGGAGGAGGAGGAGAAGAAGAAGAAGAAGAAGAAGAAGAAGAAGAAGAAGAAGAAGAAGAAGAAGAAGAAGAAGAAGAAGAAGAAGAAGAAGAAGAAGAAGAAGAAGAAGAAGAAGAAGAAGAAGAAGAAGAAGAAGAAGAAGAAGAAGAAGAAGAAGAAGAAGAAATGGTGAGCCTCCTAGGAGAAAGAATGAGAGAGCAGGTCTATTCTGCAGGGATCTCGGGGTTGGAAAGGCACACAATCGGCTGGCTTTGGCCTCTCCAACCAGCAGATTCCAAGCAAATGACTCATGAATTTTAATCCATTCTTACAGTCTCAGCTCCCTCCTTCATGCTGGGAGGCCAAATTGCAGTATTTTATTATTTTGCCTCTTTACTGTGTATTTTATTTATCTCTGTTGTGCTGCCTCATTTTTGGCATTTTTTCAAAAGCCCTACTCATTCCTCCTGCTATTTGTATTCTTGGTAAAACCACCAATCACTATACTGCACCTCGCCCAACCTTTGAGAAGATTTCTACGTTGCATTCTTGCCACATTGCTAGCTTCACTAACCTGGCACTGAATGCTGAAATCCACGTACTGTTTTAATTTTTGTGGTTGTTGTTCTGTTAGTATGTTTGCTATTTCCCAGGATCAGAAATTCTGTGTCTGAACAAGTGGCTGCTCATGGTGGCCCCCACCAACCGCCCACCAACTGAAAATAGAATAGCTCTTGATAGAATGAGGGTGGGTAGTATCGGACTTTTAAATCAACCTGAAACCAGGAAAGGTGAGTGTGCTGTGCCCATTGGGTCCTCTGAGTATGAAGCCTCCCGTACACAATGTAAGTTGGTGTCTGGCTCTCCTTCACTGAGCGCCCGAGGGGTCAGGACCGCCTATGCCTGCTGTGTTCCCACAGTGTAGCACAATGCCTGACTCACAGTAGGTGCTCAGTAAGTGTTTGTTAAATAGATGAATGAATGGGTTTGCCCAAAAAGTAGGCAGGTCAACTTTTTTCTTTCATTTCTTGGTAGATGCAAGCTAGGTGCTTTTGCCTTCGTCCAAAGATTGGCCCTTCTTTCACCTGCCAGGTTATGGGCAAAATGATCATTTGAGTTACAGAATGTGAGGCAGTGCTTCCTGTTTGGGCCATGGAAGAGAAGAGAGAGAAGATGAATTGGAATTAAAATGTTGCTGTAGACTGAATATTTGTGTCCCCTCAAAATTCATATGTTGATTTCTTTTTAAAAAAATATACATTTTATTAATTTTTTTACAGAGAGGAAGGGAGAGGGATAGAGAGCTAGAAACGTTGATGAGAGAGAAACACCAACCAGCTGTCTCCTGCACACCCCTACTGGAGATGTGCCCACAACCAAGGTACATACCCCTGACCGGAATCGAACCTGGGACCCTTCAGTCTACACACCAACGCTTTATCCACTGAGCCAAACTGGTTTCGGCCATATGTTGATTTCTAATCCCCAAGGGGGGCCTTTGAAGATGAAGCCTCCATGAGGGATTAGTGCCCTCATAAAAGAGGCCCCAGGATCTCCTCACCCCTTCCACCTGAGGACAGAGGGAGAAGACAGGAAACTGGCTCCACCAGGCACCAAACCTGCCAGCACCTTGACCTTGGACTTCCCAGCCTTCAATACTGAGAGAAATAAATTTCTGTGAAGACCCAGTCTGTGGTATTATGTTATAGCAGGCCAACACTGACGAAGACAACTGTCCTCTCACCTTTTTCTCCATCAAATTTTCCCAATCATTCATGCCATCCATAGCCTTCCAGGCCTGGCCCCTGCCCTGCACCAAGATGTATCTCTCCCATGAAGCCTTCCCAGGCCCGCTGACTTCACCTTCCTTTAAACCCCTATAGCATTAATGACCCATGAGGTTCATCCACATGACAGACAAACCCTTTGAAGATACCTCTTGCACTGTAATCTTCTCTCTTGTAATCTAATTCTTTATGATTATTTCACTTTTCATGTATTCGTATCTTATCTTCCCAACTACATTATAAATTCCTTGAGCAGAGATTGTGTCTCATATTTCTTTATAGTTCTCACTGTCCTGATACTACCTCTGGCACATGAAAAGTTCTTTCTAAAGTCATGCACCTTCAAAGCACTAGCCTTAATCACTTCATCACTTCATAAAAGAAGAAAGTCAGATAAAGGAGGATGAGGCAATAAGGTCAGAAAGGAGAGAGAGAGGGGATGGAGCAAAGCAAGGTACACAAGATAATCAAAATAAAAGGAATTGAGCCAAGACAAGCCCTGATAATAGGTTAGGTTGAATTTCACTGCCATGTTGGGTGTATAAAAACCCCAGTGCTGCTAAAAGAGAAAGGGTGAACTATTGTGAGCCAGCTTAACAATCCCCCTGACTGCCTTTTGCATGTATATTTTACTACTAAATAGTAGAACACCCTCTACACAAGCTCCAATAACCTGCCTTGTGCTGGAGTTGTGCCGAATTAAATATTACTTAAATTAAGTAGACACGTGACCACCTGGAAGTCATAGAAGCATGGCTTTCCCAAGCTGGACATGATATAAGAGATCAGTCAAAGTGACAGTTCTCAACCTAAAGTCTAATGTCTCCTTGCAAAACACAGATGACGCCCTGGAGATGGCATGAAAAATCTAATATAAGCCCATGTAAACTTTTTCTGGGAAGAAGATTTACAAGTTTCATCAGATTCTTAAAGGGGTCGGGCTGCAAAAAAAAAGCTCCAGATCACTGCTCTGGGCTAAGTAGGTCCTTGGTGTTACAGAAAGCTCTGGCTGAGAAAGGTTAGCAAGTGTTCCCAAGGAAATAGAGCCAGGTGGGGGGAGGGGAGGGAAACACACAGAATAAGGACCAGTTCTGACTTCTAGCTGCCACTTTTTCTCCTGTGCTCACACTCACTTTTTTGTCATACAGAGATGTTCTTTGTGACACTATTTGCTCAAACAGGATTTGACCCGGGGTGTTCTGGATGTTTTGCTCTGTTACATTTTAAGCGACTTCCCTTTGCCTGCTTTCCTTCGCCCTAATGATGCCCACAGGGATGTCATTTCCTCACTTCTCTTTTTCTATTATCACCTTCTCTGGCCTTTGCCCGCTCTCTTTTCTGCAACACATGGCATGTCTCTGGGTGTCCCTTTGTCCTCCCATCCTGGTTTTATGAGAAGTATTTATTTCCGTGTTTTCTGTATTTGCCTGGGTGTATTCTAAGGGAGCTGATGGTAAAACTCTTCTGTCCCAGCAGGAAACGATTGCTCACGGCAATTATGCCTGCTGCCTTCCTTTTCATTTTCCTTCAGCCCTGATGAAATTGTCTTTCAAGAAACCCTATGAATTTTTTTCTCAGACTCTTACATAACTGGGTGTATTCAGCCATGTCTTTTCAATCCATATCTTTGTTTGGTTGGGCATTTGGCTCATTTTCTCTCCAAATAATTTGGTGGCTATTTTATCTTGAGTCTCTCTCACACTGTAGGCGATCTCCTGCATCCAAATGGGTAGCTCAGGATTCGGTCAGATTAGGCTGGGATTTCTATCATGAGCTGCAGAATGAGTCCAGGAACGTGTTGATTGTCTCTGTGAGTTTGTTTTGCTGATTTGTTGTTTGGGGGGAACTGTTGGTTGGTTTGTTTCCTTTTTGGGGGAAAGGGATGCTAATTTTGGGTCCTGTCTTGGGGCTAAAGTTTAAAATGTGTTCTTTTGCTCCAATTTATATTCTTTATATCATTAAAGAGCTTCTCCCTTAGGGAAAATGGTGTGTGTGTGTGTGTGTGTGTGTGTGTGTGTGTGTGTGTTTTCTGGGAATGATTCCAGAGAATATTTCACTGGGGCTGAAAAATGGGTTTCAACATCTTCTCTATAAATAAATCAACACTTGAGGATAAATTCTCAATTCCTCACCCACCCTACCCCACCCAACTTCATCCCCTTGCTCTGACCTACCTCTAGTGTTAAGAATCTAGCCCTACAGAGGAGCATGAACAAAATTAAAGTAGAAATCTGGCCCTTGCATACCACACTGGGGTTCAGAGGAGGCCAACAGAGTCATGGAAAGGGATTGGGGATGAGGTGGGTGAGGAGTGATGGAGAAGATAGTCCAAAAGCAACTCAGATACCCGGGTGTCCTTTCTTTGGGCCAGGGGGTTGACTGGTAGTGAATGTGCCTTAAGAACAAATGAGACTGGTTGATTGTATCCAAGCCACTGCATCCTGGGATTGGAGGGAGAAAATTAATCCTAAATTCTAGTGAATAAGCAAGGAGTAGGGGAGGAGTCCCGATGAACCTTAGTTATTTTTCCTGGTGGGTTCAAGAGTTAGGGCAGTACAGATTCTACAAGGGATTCATGATGATCCCTCAGAAATGAGTGGGGGGTGGGGAGGGCAGAGGCAGTGTGGCAGGGCCTGGTGCCCTATGGCAACGGCTTGCATCCCACTCCTTCTCTGCATGCATAGTACCCTGAGGAACACTGACCCCTGCCAGGGGGGCCATCAGATACAATCAATGTGTACACTGCATTTTCACTGTAATTGAGAGCACATACTGGCAATGTTTTCAGATAATCTCTTGAGCTGCATGGGTTGCAGTATGCAGCCTACAGACTGGTACAAGTTCCTGCCAGTACAGGGTATAACAAGCCAGCCTGGAAGAGAGAGCCCCCATTCAACATAGCTCACTAGACTTTTGCCTTATAAATTTATAAGATACTGTAGCCATGGCAGTTAACAGCTCCACGCAAATAGCATTTGGTACTGAAAGAGTTGGCAAATAATGTGATAACTACCAAAAACTTTTTTTCAATTTTTAATTTTTTTGCTCTGACCATGAGCTGCCAAAAAAAATTCAAGCATTCAAATGTTGCCATGAATTCAGAAAAAATCAGTGGAACAGGTGACATGGTTTTTTGAAACTTAGAAGTTAAGTCCAGCCGGTGTGGCTCAGCAGTTGAGCATGGACCTATGATCCAAGAGGTTGCCAGTTCAACTCCTCATCAGGGCATATGCCCAGGTTGCAGGCTCAATCCCCAGTGACTGGGTGTTCAGGAGGCAGATGATCAATGATGTTCCTTTCTCATCGATGTTTCTATCTTTCTATCCTGCTCCTTTCCTCTCTCTCTCTCTCTAAAACTCAATAAAAACATATTTTTTAAAAATAAGTTATCAAATCAAAATAATTAGACATTCTCTTCCTCTCTCTGAAAATACTCAAAATGTTACCAATGAAACTTTGAGAGACACAATAATGAAGCAAAAATGAAACATTGGTTCAGAAGATAAAGGCTTTGACAAAAATCTGACTTTCACCTGATATATGTCATTGGGCAAGTCATGGAACTCTGGTTCTCAGCTGCCTTATCCCTACAGTGAATATGCTGAACTGATCAGTGAAAGCAGCTTTCCTGCAGGGCCAGTTCAAGAAAAAGAAACATGTCAATGGGCCAAATGTGTTCCTTTGTTCACTCAAAATGCAAATCATTTTATTGATCCCCATGGCAAAAATAAAAATAAAAATGAATATTATATCAATTATTTTATAGATAGAGGAATATTAATGATATAATATAAGCATTGCTTTTACTCTATTAAAATGTTAATACCTGGACTTTTTTAGAAGAGACAATAAGGACACGATCTTCTAATTTCTCAATCCTTACACCTGTTTAAATTGCACCTGAATATTCACAAAATGCGTTCATCACCATTACTTCTTTTCTTCCTCCAAAACACCCTGAAAGAAAAGCATAATGACCTCCCCCATTTCACACATATAAAAACTAGAGACTAGAAAAGCTAGAAATAACTTTTTAAAGACAGTGAATTGAAAGCAGAGTTGAAGCTAGAGTTCATTATGTACAATGCATAGCACAAATGGAGATTTGCATAGTTCTGTGAACTAATATTTTCCAAATGACCAATGAATAACATAAAATCATGCACGGGTAAGAGATCCATTCACGGTACAAGGTGGAGCAATAGGTTTTAATGTAACAGAATAAGAAAAGTTCATTGATCTGTTGTCAGATTTCATAGTCTAACTGACCTTTGAAGAACCACTGCTCGGGAGGTTTAGAGCAGTATCAAAGCTGGAGACCCACAGTCATCTGGAAAGGCTATGACAGTGCTGCTTTCTTCCAGCTCTGTATCTGTGTGGAGCTGGATTTTCCACATACTCTCCAACCTCGACCAAAACAAGATATCCCAGCAGATTAGATGCAGAAACAGATATGAGAATCCAGTCTTGTAATAAACCAGGCGTTAAGGAGACTTACAAGAATATAAACAATGCCACTCTTCTCACTAGTTTTTGTTTCAGAAAATCTAATTTTAAAAAAAAATTTTTAAATGTTAATTATGTTAACATGTAATAAGTGTATTACAGTGCTTGTTACTGAATTAATAAATAAATATTTAAACTTACATGTAATTAAAAAAATAGCCTTAAAATATATAAAGGGAAAAATATATAAAGCATAGAAATTGGCAAATCCACTGTCATAATGGAAGATTCCCACCCGTTATTATTAAGGCAAGTAGGCAAAAATGAGTCTGGAGAGTTTAGCCGTTAGGTCCTAGCAGAAAGTGATGCCGCACTCAGATGAGGTGAAGGGAGAGAGCTTAATTAAATATTCACAAGTTATGGGTAAAGTTAAAGGACCCCAACCAAGAATGGATGGCGAAGTACACCCAGGGCTAGCAATAAGAGCAGGCCCTTAGGCCTAAAGGGCCTGGAGAGAGGGGCTGGTTACCAGCACCAGTGAGAGCTGTAGCCAACAGGGAGGGTACCAGAAATCTCTCCGGCCTCTGACAGAAGACTGCAGTCTTTGCCAAATGGTCCAGCAAGAGGGAGCTGGATGCGTTAATATGCCAGCCTTTCCAATCTCTGCACGGCTCCCATTGGCTGATCCCAATGAAGTTTATACAATCAGCCTCCTGATGCACAAAGCAGTGTGAGGAGATTTAGGAAGCCCATCTGGAGGGTAAGGGCAGGAGATTCAGCACCGATATAACTGGCATCATTTACAGCTTTGGTTTGCTGGATGAAAATAGAACCCTGGCTCCAACAATTAAAGAACATGTGTTCTTTCCAAGCATACATAGAACATTGTATGACCACAACTCTAGGCCAACAAAGTAAGACTCAGCAAATTTCAAAAAAACCCAGGTCCACTAGAACCTGTCCACTGACCACATAACAACAATTCAATTGCAAAGGATTGGAAGTTAATAACAAAAGTGGTGGAGGACCCACATATTTGGAAATTTTAAGAACAAACCTTCCGGTAATGCAAAGAAAAAAAAATCAGAGAAATTTAGATATACTCAGGAATAAATGATCATAAAAATGCTACATATTAAACCTTGTGGCTGTAGCAAAAGAACATGGAATGAAATGTGCATCTTTACAAACCTCTGATAGATAATACAAAAACTAAAAATTAAAGAACTAAGCATCAAATTTAGGACAATGGGTAAAAACAAATAGGATGATAAAAATGTAAATGCAAAAATGAATGAAACAAAACAAAAATAAGATAGAGACAACCAACAACGCCAAGGGCTGGTTCTGTGATAAGATTAAAATGGACTTTTGTCAAATCAATTATTTTAAAAGATGAGTAAGCATGAATACACAAATACATGTTTCATATCTGCTCCTTCCTTCATGGTCTCAGTCCCCACATCACCAACCTCCAGCTGTCAGTTCTTTTGCTCTAGGAGAGCTGAAAGGGTGTGTTGGAAATTTCATCCTAAATGAGCAATGTACACAACTGATTAGGTAGCCTTATAGAGAAGAGAAAATTCTACAGACTCGGCTGCACCTCCTGGCTAAGCAACAATCTCTGGGTTCTGTGCTCCTGGGCGCGTGAGGGCCCCAGGGTGCTGGGAGGACAGGCCTCACCGTCTAAAGGAGCACAAGGGACGCTGAGCACCTGAAGCGGAAGGAGCCTGGAAGTGAAGCTCCTGGAAGAAAAACCAGTGCTGGCCTGGGAGGCTATACAAGCAAAGGACAGTCAGGGACCTGCCTCCTTCCTTACTTATCCAGAGTCAGCCCTACACGCTCTGCTCATGAGGCTGTGATCACCACCGTGGCTGCGGGATCTGGGGCTGCTGAAAACCTTTTTGTTATGCTGTTTTGTTGTGTATTTCCCACTTTTCCTCTGCTGCTTTACCATTCCTTTACTATAGGGAGGGCAAATCCCCTCGCGGTCTTGTGTCATCTTCACAGAATGGAGGCCCATTTACAAGGGCCATCTTAAGAGGTGGAGACCAGAAATAAAACACTCACCAAATCACCCAAACCTCAGGGTTTTATATCAGTGCAAGACTGTGAAGGGTACAAAGAACTGTGAACCAGGCACACAGAGTCATTTCCAGCTTCTTAATTACAGATGGGAAACGACATTTCAAAACCATAGGTGTGGAACTGAGGCTGGCAGAGGACAGAGGTGTGATTACACAGGTTAAATAATTGCCAACTGCATCAGTCATTATAAATTAGTAATATTAACACTCTAACTTTGAAATCAAGTTGTTGTTAATGTATCTCTAACCACAGCTGAGTAAACTCTTAAAATGGAAATACAGCAGCTCATTTTCTCACATCAAAAGCTGGTTCCAGTCCTTTTGACCCTTGAAATGATCAGTCATTAATCCACTAAGATATTCCATGTAGTTGGAGAGAAATCCCTGCATTTCAATTTACTACATACTCAAATCAAAATTCAATTAAAATTATCAATATTCGCCATTTAGAGAAACATCCCCCAAATAACTCTTTCAGTTCCAATTTTAATTAAAAGAACTCTCTAAGAATTGTATGTTCTGTTGCTTCCCATACCCATTAAAAAATAAAAATGGACTAAAAATGATTGACATTATCCTTGTGGTAATGCCATTAAAATTCTCACCCTCGTCATTTATAATCACCATAAATAAGTGAAATATTTGTCTCTATTTATTTAACTACTAAGGAAGGAGACTTCATTTGCTCCCCAGTAATTTCTTCAACATAATAAAACTCTGATTTGAAAAAAAAATTGTTTTTCTGTTTCAATATGTAGGTATGATGAGATCTCTATGGACCATTATAGTCTTTTTTTTTTATCTTAAATTTTAATTTATTCCTAGAAAGCTACCTTCCATACTTTTTAATTCTGTGACACTGAAATCAGAAATATTTATAAACAATCTCTGAAGCTGCTCCGTTAATACAATACATAATGATTTGACTGCTCCAAGGTTTGTGTTATATTAGCATTTGTATTCTTACTATCTATTAAATTTAAGACATGGGTAAGGTAATAAATCTCTAGACTAAAGCTTATTACATGAGACTGCAATTCTTATGCATTCTTTTTAAAAATTACCATAAACAAAATATGAATATTTTCTTATTTCAACCTATTTTCCTCCTTTGAAACCTGGGCGTTGTTTTGGTAAAAATTGTAATATAATTCCATGTTAAGTCTTTCTGCGAATAGTTTAGAAATACATGTATAGGCTTGTACTCAGGGTAAAAGGGTTTCATCTTATTTAAATAAAACATAGCTCACATGCAAGAGTAATACTGAATTTTCACCCAAAATTATCTAGCATGTAAATGAGGTGTAAATGAAGTGCTCCCAGAATAGGCATTAAATGAGCATTAAGAGGGAAGACCATAACAGTCCATCATTTCAATGGTCCCAGCCCAAAGGTGCTTGAGTCACTTTGACACAACAGAGTGTGACAGCTTCATAGGCATTGTTTCGGGCCACTGAGTCCAAACTCAGTGGGAAAGAGGGAAAGAAAATAAGACCCAGGGTCACTGACGGCTGTAGCCTGGGACCGTCGCCCTGGAAGTCACAGTTGATCACTTTTCCAGATTGGGCTCACCAACTCGGTCCACAGGAGGGAGGATTGCCTGTGGTTTCCCTTTAAGTAAACAATGAGCACAGATATGGAAATAAGCCAATAGGTTGACTTTTTGTTTCAATCCAAATCCTGGACAATGTTCTGGAGATGCTCCCCAAAACGATCCTGAGTGCTCCCTGAAGCAGCACTGGGTTGCAGAGCCCAGCTTTGCCTCACATGTTGAAGGTGTACAGAGTGACTGTAATGATCGTCTTCTCTATGGAGGTTTAGAATAAATATGTTCTGCCTTTTGCCAGCCAAGGACTAACATTTGCACATCTTTCTCCATAAAAGGAGTCCCCATACAGTAGTCCAACTTCAGTAATAATGCATCCATCAATATAGGAAACTAGGCCCAAGGCTATTATGGGATCCCCACACATCCCAGTATTTACTAATAAGCCTTGAACATGGTAGGTAGCTCCTCAAAATTGTATTAAACAAGACAACCTCGGGATACTTATTAATTATTGAGGATGGATTTATACCATCCATCCACCCACTTGTATTCAATCCCTAGGCCTGCAGCTGCACCATGTCCAGATGGAGATGGGAATGAAATCTGTGTCACAATATCATCACTCAGTTTATGAGAAAATTATCCATAATTTGACATTATTATTATCATCTCTACTTGTGTCATCAACCCATTAAATATTCTACTCCTTGATTATATTGCTAAAGGAATATGTTTTAGATCCATAAGGAAATTAAATATATAAATGTCAGCACTGAAGATTATATTTCCAGAATACACACACACACCCCTTATACAAGAGACACACACACTGATAATTATCTAACCTCATATATTAGTTTATTTTCCAAATAGCTTTTTTCCCAAGAGCAAACCTGAATTTTCATTATTTTTATGACATTTTTTTAATATATGAATACAATGAAGTAATTTAACCTTTGCTTAACATTTAGGGCTAACCTTAGAAACACAATTTACTGTTCTCAAACAGGGGTGCTCTCAGGGCCTATTAATGTACATAGAACTCCCTTTTAGTTACACTGAAAGGTTTCAATTTGTGGGGAAGGAGTATCTGTTTTGAGTTACTTTTTTCTTTTTGAGGATTTGTCTCCTCAAACAAGAGAACGGGAAAAAAAAAAACTTTTAAAAATAAATAACAAGAGAACAAAAGATTATTACCTCTCTCTCTACTGGCCCAGTGTCTGCCTGTAACACTCTTCTTTCCACCTCGCCCCAACCCCCACATCACCGGATTTTCTGCTTCTAAAATGCTTGTTGGAACTGTTCAGTCACTCAGCTCTTCATTCTACAAGTATTTAATGAGCCTGTACTATGTGCCAGGCGCTGTCCTAGGGATAATATAAACCTGTTCCATGGAACACACAGCTGGTGGGTGCAGACAGACATTAGGCAAAGAATCTTATGAATAAGTGCAGCATCACCTCCAAGGTATGAGAGGGCAATGGCCCCAGAATAGAAACCAGGACTTGTCAGGAAGCCAGAGAAGGCCTCCTAGAGCAAGTGATGGTTGAGCTGATTTCCTGAAGAGTAAACTTGGTGCTCAATGACATGAGAGCATTCCTAGCTGGGGAAAACACATGTGCAAATGCATTGCAGTGAAAGAGACCAAAGAGAATCCACAACAAGGGGTCCTTGTGGCTGGGACCCAGATCTTTTGCTCTCTATTCCAAGGGCAATGAAAGGTGGATGAGGTATAAGTGTGAGGGGACAGGTGACAACAAATTTTTGCATTTTGAAAATATCACCTTGGCTGCATAGTAGATGACATTTTGGACATGGATAAGTGTATCCATCCAATAAAAAAGTGTGGCAGTAGATCTAATGAGAAATGATGGTGGCTTGGATAAAAGCAGGAGCTCTCAGTCTAGACTTCCCAGAAACCTGTGAACCAGAGTAGAGGAAAAAAAAGCCTATTTTTACCCTCACCAGCTTCTGATTGAAATTCGGTATTTCCTTCCACAAAGAATGAAACACCAAGTTCCTGGAGTATCAGCAGCACCTGCGCCTTTGCAACCGAGAGGAATGGCAGGTGTTTTCAGATCACATTAGCATTGTCGTGCATAGGTGAGGGTGTCATTTATGCTCAGCACTACTGGAAAGTTACTGTGGGTGTTGGGCTTGTTACTATTCTGTTGCACAATGCATTCATAAAGAAGCACATGTTATTATAACTCAGTTTTTTTTTAATATTTTAATATCTGTACTTTAATGTAATTGGTTTCCAGGGTAATCCTATGTATTTTACTTAATGAGATAAGTCTTATTCTGAAAAGGGGCCCACATGTTTCACAAGTAAAGAACCCCTGTGGGTCAAGGGGAGTGGGAAGTTGGAGAGCTACTTAGAAGGCCAATGTGGCATGACCTGGATGGTGTGCTAGGTGGGGGAGGCAGGTGTCTGGGATAATCCCTGGGGGCACGGTTTATGCAAGTGGGTGGACTGTGGAGCTCTGGTGTTTTACTCAAGACAGAAAACACTAGAAGAAGATCACAAGAGCATTCATGGATAAAGTGCAAGAGCTTTAGTTAACAGAGTTGGGGGCATTCAGTTCAGCCATTTTTTCTCACTTTTGGGTTTCAGCTAAGTTGCAGATAATTGAGTAAGCTCAGTGTCACCATAAGCAGACACAAATATATATAAACTAGGGGCCCTGTGCATGGGATTTATGCACTGGTGGGGCGTGGGGGGGATGGATGTGGGGATTGCCTGTTGTGGAGCACTGCTCATCCTGGGGTCTGCCAAGTAGCTGTGGACCTGCCATCTGAGCAGCTGCTCCCTAGTCCGTCACCTTCCATGGAATAAGAGCACTAGCCTCTCCAGAGGACCTGGTCAGGGCCAAGCCTATGGACAATAGCACCGGGAGGCAGCAGAGTAGGTCTCAGTCCCACTGTAGCCACAAACCCGCCTCTCAGCCTCTGCGGTCAATTCTGTGAGCTTGGCAGCAGCAGAACTGCACAGCCTGCAGGCATCCAGAGGAGGTGGCAGGGAGTGAGGAGGAGGAGCCTGGGGTAAGGAGGCCAAGATCACTGCCCAAGTTCCTGCCCATTGGCCCCCGGGATCACAGCAGGAGCAGCCGCTCATCCCAGTCAGCCAAGCAGCACTCTCACTGTGGTAGCACACTGACCACCAGGGGGCAGCTCTTGCATTGAGCATCTGCCCCCTGGGGATCAGTGCGCATCATTGCGAATGGTTGACTGGTTGTTCTGTTTGTTCCGCTGTTCGGTCGTTGGGCTTTTATATATAGGATAGGGATTGTTATCATGAAAATTACAAGCTTCTAATCACACAAAACTTCCCAGTTATAAAATATTTTTGAAATTCACAAATGAAACAGTTACCAAAAGCCTGCCATTTCTTCTATATTATAGGATTATTTTCCAGAGGATTGATTCTAGTATTCATTTAAACCTTTTAGTTAAGTGATGGATGTCATCACTCAGTGTCTTCCCTGGGTCCCAGTTCTATCCTACTCTTCCCCCACCCCCTATTCATTTAAGACCAAAAAATTCTACTGCATCTCCTCAAAAAACCAGGATGACATTAACCCAAATATCCTCATTATTTATATTGCTGCACATGAGCAACATATTGACTTTGCCAAAATAATTACACAAACTTGAAGCATGAGTCACTAGCCAGAGAGTTCCTTTAGTGATTTCATCTAAGCCTCCTGCCAGCTCTCCCATCTGGCATTTGGCCAGGGTAGGGCTGCAAACAGGGGTTTCAATCCAGTAAATATTTCCATTTCTGTTTACCTTCACAATTGATCAACCTTCTTAACACTAATGCATTCCAAATAAAGTTTTCAATAGGAGAGTATTATGCTAAATGAAATAAGTGAGAGAGAGAGAGAGAGAGAGAGAGAGAGAGAGAGAGAGAGAGAGAGAGAGAAAGGCCGTATGATTTTACTTAAATGTAGAATCTAAAAAAAAAAGCAAATGAAGAACAAAACAAAACAGAAACAGACCCACAGATATACAGAACAAGCTGAAGGTTGTCAAAGGGGAGGGAGTGAGAGTATGGGAATAAAAATGTTTAAATAAGTAAATAAATCAATAGGAGTGTCAGGGTATGTAAGTACTGGTTTGTCCTTGGCTCTGCAGAACTTGATAGAAATTTTCTCATTGTCTGCTGTTTTTCCTTTTGCCTATAGAAAGCACACTTCAGGCAAGAATAAATTCAAAAGCTGGTAGGCGGTGTTTGAGAAGAGGTCTTCCCTGTCCTTGCCTTTCCCAGGTGTCCATGAACATGGTGCCAGCATTAAGGCCACTGCAATGATTTCCTTTCATCTGCTCACCAAGCTTCAACTCCTCTTGGAGAAAAATCGCAAGGAAATCAAAGCCATGGAAATTTTATTTTGTTTCCCCCCATCAAGAACTCTATGAGGTACACTATGCTCAGTGAAATCCATTTCAGTTGTCCTGCTTCAAGTTTCCAGGGTTTCATACAAAATGTATGTATTTTATTTGATTAATGTACCTATTATTACTTTTGATCATGTGCACAAGGCAAGAAAAATTATTTTTCAAAGGCAAAAATAGGTGGGCTCTACTATAGATAGGTGGTTCTTCATACTATAAAGCACTTCAACAAAACTTTTTGCATCAAACTAGGTGTTTTGTTTTTTTGAGTGTGTGGATTTTTTTTCCAGGTTAAAATCTGTCTGGCTAACTAAACTTACCTGGCAATTGGATGAACTTAGCCAAGTGACTAAACACATTTCTCATGCTCTATTTTTTAGATCACCTGTTACATAAAAGATACAGAATCTATGTTGAAGAAAGAGAGAGCCTAGAAATAATATACTGTAGGTCCTCAGGTTACATCGGAGATCCATTCTTAATGGTGAGATGAAACATAACTCAATTTTCGCCATAAGTCGGACCCCACTTACATAAGCACCTGTGTCACTGACATGGAGCACATGCACAGCAGTAATGAAGTGAAACAGGTAAAAAAAAAAAAAAAAAAAAATTAAATAAAGATAATTTCTGACCTTTACTTATGATATAAATAATAAAAAATATAAAGCACATATGTACATACGTCAAAATGACAGAACTTTTTTTATATGAATAAATGGGAGATGGCAACATAACCACAAAACAATGTAACCTGAGGACTGCCTATAGTGTCCCTGCAAATACAAGGGGATCTCTCTCCATCCTAGGGTAGAGAAGGCACATTTGTTCAACTTATTTACCTAACAAAGCAAAACATACAATAATTTGCATGTATTGGGATATTTTGAACAGTCATTTGCAACGCTTCAAAACACAAAACCAGTAATAAATTAATTAATTAATTAATTAATTAATTAATTAATTGAAATAAAAAATAAAAATAGGCATCAATGTCTGATCCCAGACCACAGGAAGGAAGGAACCTCAGGAGCAGCTGAGCCAGGGTCTCTAACACTGTCAGAGATCTCCTCCCTGCTTCTCTGCTTCTCTCCACTGGCCTGCTTCATTTTCACAGGTATCCTTTGCCTACCCTGCTAGAAGCAGAGCCTCTTGCAATTCAGAAATGGGTACCCTCTCAATGTCAAAGCAAGAAAGTAAAGAATCTCTTTTACCCTTCTACTACAATAGCTTCTTTCTTTCTTTAAAAAATGACCTGACACCCGACTGAACTGACTATTGATTGAGCATTGTCCAATGCACCAAAAGGTTGCCGGTTTGATTCCCGGGCAGGGCGCATACCTGGGTTGTGGATTCAATCGCCAGTCGGGGCACATATAGAAGGCAACAGATTGATGTTTCTCTCTCATATCAATGTTCCTCTCTCTAAGCATGGCCTCAGGTGAGGATTAAAAATAATAATAACAATAACAATAAAAATAACAAGGAAAGACTTGGATTGGCCCAGTTTCAGACATATGCCCATTTTCAGACTAATCATTGTTGCCAGGGAATATGTTGCTATGATTGGCCCAGCTCATGCCAACTTCCTGCTGTATGACCAGCACAATGCAGGGAGCTGAGGTCAAATTTTAAAAGTGCAACTTCCTTTTGAATCATATATTAAACCAACCATGTTCCAAAACAAAGTCTCCAAAGGAAGAGGAAATAAGCAAACAAAATAATAATTTCTCACCCATTTACATGGCAATCATGATTCTACAGTCTCTATCAGGTAAGTTGTTGCCCTGGTTTGACATTTTAAGATGCCAAAGACCAACATAAATTACTTTATATTGTCCCCCGCCCCCGCAAAAAAACAGTTATAATTATGTGAATTATTAATAATGATTCAACATGGAAAGAAATGATTCTAGAGAGCAGCAGTCTGCAGAGATACTGGTAAATGGGTACAGTTTCAATTATGCATTTTTAATTATGAATAAGTTCTGGAAACCTAATGTATAGCAGAGTAACTAGTTAATAATGCTCTATTGCACATGTGTCAAACACAAGGCCCGTGGGCCAAATCCGTCCAGCCAGACCTTGCAATGTGGCCCGCACCGCACTGTCATCACTGCACTCCGCTGCGTTTCCATCACAATGACAGTTTATGACTGTTCAGTAAACCATTCGGCCCGCGATTTAGGCTGGATTTTAGATTTTGGCCCCTTCTCTGATTGAGTTCGACACCCCTACTCTATTGGGTATTTGAAATTGGCTATGAGAGTAGACCTTAAATATTCCCACCACAAATAAAGGTAGCTATGTGAGGTGACTGATGTGTTAATTAGCTTGATTGTGGCAATCATTTCCCATTGTATACATGTATCAAAACATCATGTTATACACCTTAAATATGTACAGCTTTTATTTGCCAGTTATGCCTCCATGAATCTGAAAAAAACAAATTGATATAGCTCATTTTCAGGTTTTCACAAAAAAGGAATAGTTTTATAGCAGCATTAGGTGAACTCCCCTTCCCCTTCAAACATTCTCTGATATTCAAGTAGGTGTTCCTATAAGTAAAACAAAACATTAAAGATTCTTCTTCTCATGTAATATAATATAATCAGCTATATTAATAATTTTAGAGTGCCATTAATGATCTTTCCACATAAAAATAAATGCTCTAGAATGATTCTAATTCACCAAAGTCAGCTGTGCACACGTCACTAAATGAAAGTACCACAGTGTTATTAGTGGAAGTGGCTATTTCCTTCATCACACAGACATGTCTGGGCAATTCTAGGAGCCAATAGAAAGGTTTCCTTTCCATGCAGTGTTGGGCACCACCATCAGTGGCACACAGGACTCTGAGCTGGAGGCTGACCAGCCCACGTGCAGGCGACTTCCACTCTGGACCATCCTCTCCTTGGCTACAAGAATCATAGGATTGGGTAGATAAACTTAAAGGTGTTTTCCAGCTCCAAAATGATATAATTCTAACAGAAAATTCATTTGCATAATTTGGACATAAAAAGTGCCATTTGTTTTATCATGTAGAGTAAAGCCAGTTGTCAGCCTCTCATTTATTAAACTTTTACAGGCTCGCTTCCCACCCTCTGGGCCAGGCGGCAGGGGCATGGGATGAGTATATTGCAGTCCTTATCCCCAAGGAGCACACAGACTGGGTGTGCAGATGGGAGCAGGTGTGGGGAAAGATCATTGAAACGCAATGTCACAAGGGCTCTGTCGCAAGGGAGGTTAGCAGACAAGGAGCACAGGGAGGAAGTGACTAACTCCCCTGGCAGGTGCCTAACAGAGGAGGTGCTATTTGAGAGGAGCCTGAAAAGGTGAGGTCAGGAGACCATCTGTGCAGATGGCCAAGCTCAAGGAAAGAAAATCTGGGCAGGGGAGAAGCGCGTGCCAAAGGAGCCCCTGGGCTCTGAGAAAGGAGTCTGGTGGGGATGGGAAGGAATGCTGGAGAGGGCTGGAGGGAGGAGTTAAGAGACCAACCGAAGGACTTGTATGCATGCTTATAAGCATAACCAATGGACGCAAGACACTGGGGCAGGGGATAGGGGGTGGCAGAGAGGCCAGGGGAAGGTCAATGAGGAAACAAAGGAGACATATATACTACTATTTGTCATACTTTAAACAATAAAACAAAATTAAAGACAAAAAAAAGAACTTTTAACTGACTTACCAAGCCTTGTCTGAACGGTTCCCCCCTATTCATCCTTTCATCCTCACAACCCTCCAAGTAGACACTGCCATCACCCCCACATTAGAAGTGAGTGAGGTGAGGCTTACTGATGGTGAGGAACTTGAGTCAAGTCATCCACCAAGTAAGAGCCCAGCTATCTGATGTCAGAGCCTCCCGGTGCTGGGACAGGACGCTGGGGAGGCCAGGGGAGGGGTGAAAATCCTGACCTCTTCCTCTGAGACCAGGGGGCACGTGGAGAAGGTTAAGTAATTTGGAGTTGCTGGGGGAAGAAGGACGTTGAGGTTGTTGAGAGTAGACGGCCTATGTAGTCTCCGAAAAGCCAAGCTTGGTTTACGTGAAAGAGTTGGAAGTGGGTAGTGGTGGGAAAGCATGAGGCCAAAGAGTTCCTGGAAGAGGCCTGGGACCCTGAAAGGCAGGGAGAAGGGCTGGTGACGGGTGCAGCCCTAATGAAGATAGGGCCTTCCTGGGGCAGATGCTGCTTATAAAGTCAGGAAGCCCTGGGTCTTTAACAAGACCCAGCTGCAGAGCTCTGGTCTTCTGAAATTGGGAATCCAATACAATATTGGGGGGGGGGGGGGGGGCATTCTAATGTTTGCCTGTAGAGAAGTTTGTACTAGAACCTTGGCATTTATGGTGTGACCACAATTCAGCAGCAGCTTGTGAGAAAGGCTGACTCTGGCCCCCTTGGGATTTCCTGAGTCAGAGTCTGCACTTTCACCAGGCCTCAGGTGGCTGCTGTGTGCATCGGGAGAGAAGGCCTGTTCCAGAAGGCAGCATTGCCAACCCCAAAGCAGCTGTTCAGGCCTCAAAGTCACTCAGGGTCTACGGTTTCATTGCCCTGATTCTCCAGACATAAACCTCCGGAGAAGTGCCTGAGTGAGGCATTCTAACGCAGCCTGGAGAGCTCAGTGCAGATGAAAGATGGAATGGATGACTCCCTGGTGCTCTCCGAAAGGAGCCGCAGGGGCGCAGCCTCCTCGTGCAGAACATTCCCACCGGGTGTTCTGTAGCCTCGGAGCAGGGTTTCTCCCGTCATCCAGTCATTGCTGAACACCTACTGTGTGTCAGGCGCTCTCCTAGCTGCTAGGGAAACCACGGCAAAGGAAACGTGAAAAAATGCTTGCCTCCATGATGCTTACGTTCTACAGGGGAAAGAAAATAAAGCCAATCAATCAAAATATGCAGTTTGCTAGATGGTGTAGTACGACGGAAGAGTGTGTAGCAGGAAGGGGGATAGACATTATCAGTAGTAATTTGCACTTTTTTTATTTATGTTCTTAAGGAAGAAGTTGAGTATTTTATTGTTAAACTATCTTGTTTTCCTACAAGACTGCTACTTCACTGTATAAAAATAGCACTAGCAAACTCAATCTATGGCAAAATTAAGGTAGTATTGTTTGGCATTTGACACTAAACAACTAATAAAAACTTCTCCACTGCCAGTTATTTCCAATGGAAAGATCATTATTTTGACCCAAATCAGATATGTATATTAGTAAGTTATAATATTATATAAGGCTTAAGATGTTATCCTTGAATTATATTACTTTTATAACTAGATTTTACCACAAGTGATTTCAGGAATTCTGATATTATTATAACTGTAGCCTCACCTAAAAGTGATCCTGTGTTGTGAAGAAAAAAAAGCATTTTGTGTTAATCTGTAATCATTAGAAAGTTAAGGGGTATTTTCTTCCAATAGCATTGTTGTACCTTTTTCAATTGATATCACTAAAAGTTGCTATTTTTAATCTTCTATTCACCACTAATATTTAAGACAACTATATGCTAGGTCCAGTTGTTTCATGCTACTTTATTTAGAGGGTTCCATTTTCCCTCCTCAATAGGTTTTATGTATTTCTTACGCTTCTTCACTCATTGATTCATCTGGTTCTGAAGGGTTACTCAGTGTCATCTTGATCAACCAACCATCCTCATACAAGATTTGTTGACAAGTCCTGGATTTTCTGCAAGAGCTCCATTAATTCCAGATACTTCTCCAGATGGAGGAGAGTAGAGTTCACTAGCAGCTTTCATACTTTCCAAAGCACCCACGGCATTTTGTTTATTGAATTTTACCTCAGTTTCAGGTAGACTACAATAAACAACATCTCCCATAGCTTCCTATGCAAATTGCTGATTCCCACTGCTCCAGTACCACTTCCTATTGTTATCCATCCATGTTTCTCTATGTATTTATGCACAAAGAACAGATTGGGGCAGGTGCACAGCCTCCGGACAGCACCTGCCCTCCAGCCCCGGGGGATGGGGGGGAGGAAGGAGGGTAGGGGAACGGGAGCATGGGCAGGGCGTGGCTGGCACCAAGGCTGTGCCCAGCCTGCAGGCCATGGTGAATGCTCCTCACAGCTGGGTGGTAGCTTGTACTTTTAGATAGTGGAGCTCTGTCGGCTTCTCTGAGAAGGTGGCATTAGGTCAAGACCCAAAGGAGGTGACAGAGCAAGCTAGACAGGTATCTTCATGGAAGAGCGTTGCAGACAGAGTAACAGCCAGTGCTGGGCCCTGGACCAGGAGGGAGGCTGGCTTGCTTAAGGAAGGATTCCTGTATGGCCCGAGAAGAGTAAACGAGAGAAGTTAGGAGAGTTGGTCAGAGACGCACAAGGCCAGAGGCTGCTGGGCCTTACAGAGCACAGTCAGAATTTTTGCTTTTACCATGAGTGAGTTGGCAAAGCAAAGAGGGTTTAGAGCAGAGGCGTGATGTAGTCTGACTTATGTTGTAACAGGATCACTCTGGCTGCTGGGTCAAGGAGAGGCAGAAGCAGGGAGAGCCCCTGGGAGCTGCTGAGAGTCCAGCCCAGGGATTGGAGATGGGTGATGCAGCGGCTGTGGCGAGGAGAGGCTGGATTCTGGATATGGAGTTGAAGGTGGAGCCAAGAGGATTTCCTGGCCAGTTTACTGTGGAATGACTCCAGGGTGTTTTGCCTGAGTCACTGCAAAGCTGAAGTTGCCATCATCTGAAACGAGAAAGACTGCAGGCGGATCAAGCCAAAGAAAAGAATCTGGAACAACAGAACATGCTGCAAAGCGCTTGAGGAAAAGCACGTCATGTTCTAATCTCACCTGTTCCAGGAGCAAGTCGTTTTTCGTTTTCGCTGGGAAAGGTAAGTTAGGTGTTTCCTCTCCCCTCCTTAAAAGCATGAACGTTTCAGATTACCAAGCTGTTGCCAAATGTCAACAGGGAGCTGGCACCAAAAGCTTCTGAGCCAGTACATCCATCGCCCTGGGCACAAGCAGTGAAGACCAGCTCCCTGCAAGGGAAACCGTGGGCTGGATCTAACCGGAACCCGGCTGAGCACCATCAGTCATGCTTCCTGCACCCCTGCAGCATCGCGGTTCCCTCAGAACAAACCTTTAGTACGTGGCATCTTCAGTCCCAACTGAGAAAAGCCTTTCTGTGCCTACAAGGCCCCCAGTGGGGCCAGGAGAAGACCTGTCCAGGGGACAACGCGGCCAGGCTGATTGGCAGTTGGAGAACCCTTCTCTCCCCGCCCCCTGAGATATAATTGACATATAACATCGTGTAAGCTTAAGGTGTGCAATGTGTTGTGAAACGTTTACCGCAGTAAGGTTGCTTAACACCTCACATAATTACCATTTTGTTGTAAGTTGTTGCTATGGTGAGGACAGTAAAGCTCTGCTCTCACAGCAACTTTCAAGTACACAGCGCGGTATTGTTCCTACAATCACCGAGCAGCACAACACATTCCTGAAGCTAACTCACCTGGTAACTGGAAGATTGCACCCTCTCATTAACATCTCCCCATCTCCCCATCCCTTGGCCCCTGGCAACCACCATTCTGCCCTGTTTGTAGGAGCTCAATGTTTTTAGATTCAACAGATAAGTGAGGTCATGGGATATTTGTCTTTCCCTGTCTGACGTATTTCACTTATTATAACGCCCTCGAGGTCCAACCATATTGTTGCAAATGGCAGCGTTTCCTTCTTTTCTATGGCTGAGTAATATCCCATTGTATGTGTATGCCACATTTCCTTTATTCATTCATCTCTCAGTGGGCACTTAGGGTGTTTGCATGTCCTGGCTATTTTGAATAATGCTGCAGTGAATATGGGAGAGTCGGTATCTTTTCAAGATAGTGATTTTCTATCCTTTGGATATGTACCCAGAAGTGGAGTTACTGGGTCATGTGATAGTTCTACTTATAATTTTTTTAAAATATATATTTATATTGGTTTCAGAGAGGGGAGGGGGAGAGAGAGAGAGAGAGAGAGAGAGAGAGAGAGAGAGAGACATGCTATCTAATAAAAGAGTAATATGTAAATTGACCATCACTCCAACACACAAGATGGCCGCCCTCATGTGGTCAAAAATGGCTCCCCCTATGTGGACACAAGATGGCCAACACAAGATGGCCAGCAGAGGAGGGTAGTTGTGGATGATCAGGCCTGCAGGGGAGGGCAGCTGGGGAGGACCAGGCCTGCAAGGGAGGGCAGTTGGGGACAACCAGGCCAGCAGGAGAGGACAGTTGGGGACAACCAGGCCTGCAGGGGAGGGCAGCTGGAGAGGATGAGGCCTACAAGGGAGGGCAGTTGGGAAGAACCAGGCCAGCAGGGGAGGGCAGTTGGGAGCAACCAGGCCTGCAGGGAAGGGCAGTTGGGGAAACCAGACCAGTAGGGAGGGCAGTTGGGGAGACCAGGCCAACAGGGGAGCAGTTAGGCATCAATCAGGCTGTCAGGGGAGTGGTTAGGGGGTGATCAGGCTGGCAGGCAGAAGCAGTTAGGGGCAATCAGAAAAGCAGGCAGGTGAGCATTTGGGAGGCAGCAGTCCTGGACTGTGATAGGGATGTCTGACTGCCCATTTAGGCTTGATCCCAGTGGGATAGGGACTAAATGGGCAGTCGGACATCCCTCAAGGGATCCCAGATTAGAGAGGGTGCAGGCTGGGCTGAGGGACAACCCCCCACACACCCCCTATGCATGAATTTCATGCACTAGGCCTCTAGTCAATAATGAGAGAGAGAAACATCATTGATTGGCTGCCTCCTGCACGCCCCCTATTGGAGACAAAGCCTGCAATCTGAGTATGTGCCCTGACTGGGAATTGAACTGTGATCTCCTGGTTCAGAGGTCAATGCTCAAGCACTGACTCACACTGGCCAGACTCTATTTTTAATTTTTTGAGGAACCTCCATTCTGTTTTCCATAATGGCTGCACCAATTTACATTCATCAGCAGTGCACAAGGGTTCCCTTTTCTCCACATTCTCATTTGTAATATCTTATCTTTTGGGTAATAGCCATTCTAACAGGTGTGAGATGAAATCTCACTAAGGCTTTGATATGTATTTCCCTAATGACTAGTGATGTTGAGCACCTTTTCATGTATGTGTTAGCCATTTGTATGTCTTCTTTGGAAAAATGTCAAGTACTCTGCCCATTTTTTAATTGGATTGTTTGTTGGTGGTGTTTTTTTATTTTGTTTTGCTTTTGCTACTGAGTTGTATGAGTGCCTTATGTATTATGGATATTAAACTTATCAGATAGATGGTTTGCAAATATTTTCTCTCATTTTATAGGTTTCTTTTTCTTTTTCTTTTTCTTTTTTATTGTTCCTTTTGCTGGGCAGAAGGTTTTGAGCTTGATGTAGTCACACTGATTTTTCCTTTCATTGCTTATGCTTTTGGTGTTTGATAAAAAAAAAAAAAATCATTGCTAAGACTGATGACAAGAAGCTTTCTTCCTATGCTTTCTTCTAGTTTTTCTGTTTTAGTACTTATGTTAAGTCCTTAGTCCATTTCAAGTTAATTTTTGTGAGTGGTATCATATAGGGGTTCAGTTTCATTCTTGTGCATGTGAATATCCAGTTTTCCCAGCACTATTGAGGAAATTGAAGAGACTGTCCCTTCCCCACTGAGTATTCTTGGCAGCTGAAGGCCTCTTTATTGAACCTTCTTGAAAATCAGCAAGAAATATGCCAAGAGCCTCTGACATTCAAATCTGGTTGTCCTCTTTAAAAAAAAAAAAAATCACTTAATTTTATATACCACCCTCTGAAGAACATTTGGCTTATATTATACAACTAGAGGCCTGGTGCACAAAATTTGTGCAGGGGGAGTGGAAGAGAGGGTGTCCCTCAGCCCAGCCTGCACCCTTTCCAATCTGGGACCCCTCGAGGGATGTCTGACTGCCCTCTCACAATCCAGGTCTGCTGGCTCCCAACTGCAAGCCTGCCTGTTTTCCTGATGGCCCCTAACCGCTTCTGTCTGCCAGCCTGATCACCCCCTAACCACTCCCCTGACAGCCTGATTGATGCCTAACTGCTCCCCTGCCAGTCTGATTGCCCCTAACTGCCCTCCCCTGCAGGCCTGGTCCCCTCAATGGCCCTTCCCTGCAGGTCCGGTTGCTCCCAACTTCCCTCCTCTGATGGCCTGATCACCCCTAACTGCCTTCCCCTGAAGGCTTGATTGACTTTCACTGCCCTCCCTTGCAGGCCTGGTCCCTCCTAAGTTCCCTCCCCTGCTGGCCATCTTGTGGTGGCCATCTTGTGTCCACATGGGGCAGCCATCTTTGACCACATGGGGGCATCCATCTTGAGTGTTGGAATCAATTTGCACATTACGCTTTTATTAGATAGGATTTCGGCACTGGAATACTTTTTAAAAATCATCAATTTTATGAGTTTATAGATAGTGAAAAAGAATATATAGGTTAGCCAGAGTTAGTTACACAGTTGGTTAGGGGCAGAGCTGAAACAAAATTCCCACCCTGCTGACTCTGCCAACCCTGTCACAGTGATCTTCGGGACCCTGCCCAGCAGCTCACCACAAGCTACAGGTGTGCTACAGATAGGCCAATAACTGGCAGTGTCCACCAATTCTTGCAGAGAAAACTTTGACCTTGTTTCTTAAACTACTGAAATTACTGTAACATTTGAAACACTGGCAAAGCCCTCTAGTTAGAAATATGCAACTGTCCATTAGGCAAGCTTACACACTTTGACCCTCTATGAATTCTCACGGAATTTCCATTGTACACAGCATACTTGATTTCTTTAAAACGTTATTTGGTTAAAAGTTTTATTTCTGCTCTTATATTTAAGCTCTTCTACTTCTTTCTTTTGGGGTAAGGAAGGATGAATGGTCCATAGAGTATCGTATCATATGGATAGGCAATCAATATTACTCAGGCAACCCCAAATAACTTACACAATATGTTTTTCATAAAATCAAACTTTTGCTACTCTTCATTCACAAACACGCACATCCACACACAAACACTCTAATCCCCTACAAATGAATTATGTGAGTTTCCAGAAATATTCATTAAAACAATACCCTGGGAATCATTCTAGCCTGGATTCCTGCCCCTTTAACACACAAAGGGGGGCATTCTTTTGCCTGTCCGTGAATTTCTGGAATATTGTACTGTGTTGATAAGTACATCTTGTACTGCTTATCCATCCCTTCATCTTCTTCCGTATTGTCAGAGTCTATGCTAAACGGTCCTCTAATAGGTCACCCTGCAGTACTGACCAGTGACCAGTGCTGCATGCCACATAACACCTCTCCATTCCTTGATTGGAGCACACAGAAGACTTCTCAAGTCTCAGGCCCTTGAAGTGCACATGGCTGTGTGACCTTGTGAAAAGGAGGGAGTGTCATTTCTGGACCCAGCGCCAAGAAGCCCAGGTGGGATCCTCCAGGGTGATGAGGAGGCAACATACTGCAGTGATTCAGCTACGAGAGGGTGGAGCCTCTGGCACTGTGGGTTGAAGTGACTGTGGAGCAGAGTGCCCTGCCACTTTGGCTGGGACATAAATGGAGCTAGAAATGAAAGTGACTGTGTGAAACGGCTGAGCACTGGGGATGCTTGTTTCTACAGTATTCTAAGGAGCCCACTGACTGTAGCTGGTATTGTTTCAAAACCACTTGAACCAGGTATCCCCCTATAAATGTCCTGCACACTTTCCAGTAAGCCCCATGCTCAAGCCCCGGGGAAGGACACACAAATCCAGGTGCACAAACCCGGGACTCCTCCAGGAGGTGCCTTCTACCTCAAGAAATGCCACCTGCCTCTGGCCCACGCCACACACCTCTCCAGCGCTTCCAAACATACTCATGGGCATTCAGGGAAGACCATTGCTGGCAATGCCGGGTGCAGCCAGGACTCACTTCCAGGACCCTCCCCCCAGGCGGCTCATGCCCAGACTCCAGCTCCCTTAGGAAAGTATCCCGTCCTTGGGCTGGCCTCCTGGATCCTCTCCAGCCCATTCAATGAATTCAATTTACAAACAGTTTTTTTAAAAAGCAGTCTAAGACTCACCTCAGTACTTGCTAGAGGTGCTATTTTCTCCCTCTGTCCATAAGTAAACACTCATATTCCTGCATTTCTCTCTCTTCTACTGTAAAGGAATCAGCCACCCTCCATTGAGAGCCGACGCTGAAATCTGAAATGCAGTCCCGAGGTCACTAGGATGATCTCATAGGTTGTATCATCTGTTCCAGTGCAGGCAATTCCCAGGCAGATACTTCCAACTGAGCCTCTTCCAGGCTCCACTTCTGATTTTCCAGGGTTTCCTTGTCAGTTGGAGCTGCCCTCTCCTATTATTTTTAGATTTGATTTCCCTTTAAGAATATAAAAGGCCAGGGGTGGGGATGGGGAGAATTTTGTTTCTTTTTAATTAAAAACAGATGACAAAGACAACTCAGTCATGGAAAATAATAGGAGTCACCATGTCTTGCTGGCTCCCATTCATATATTTCCTCCATCAGCAACAAATGAGCAGAGAAGCAACAATGCTAATTAAGGCTCCTCTGCCTTCCCCAGAAGATGCGCATTGTCTAAGCAGATGTCTAACTGGGATTCCATTGGGGAACCGCATATGCTGTTCTTCTTTTTCCAGCTCACAGAATGACTGTATTGTAGAGCTGGAAGGAAACTTGACTATATGTTCTGTGACTATAGGAAGGAGACCAAGGCCAAGGGAGGTGACGGAGAGGGTCCAGCCTGTTGAGGTCTCTCCATTCCCACCTTCTCATCACTGAGCCTGTCTGTTGCTTCCACATTTCTTAGCTGCCCTAACAGTCAAATTCAACAGAGAGTTCCTTCAAGTGAGGCCCCACCTTGTATGTTCTGCTCCTCAAGTTCTCAGGAACTCGCAGGCCAAATAGATGCCTCTGGGCTCTTAGTTGGTCTCCCATACACTCTTGTTTCAGTTCACCTCCTTTCCAATGATATTGTCTCTCTCTCAGTCATATTTAGCCTTGTGCACATTCAACGAGCTTGAATGGGTGTGTACTCCCCTGTTTGTTAACTCCAGATTTACTTCCTATGCTTTATTTAAATTCAGTCTTTAAAGTTGCAGTATTCAATGTGTTTACCGTAAAGATGTTCTATTACCATCCTATATAATAAAAGGCTAATATACAAATAGAATGGTTGCTATGATGTGTGCTGACCACTGGGGGGCGCATGTGGAAAATGGCGGGCATTGGCCTCAGTGGGATGATGGAGCAGGTGAGTAGGGGCGCCAGACCGGGGGGGGGGGGGGGGATTGAGGCTGGTCTCTGTAATCAGGGCCAGCCTCTGGCGGTTACTAAAAGTTATTTGGTGCCGCATGCCCTGGTCCCACCCAGTGCTTACACCTGCTGCTGGCACCAGCTCTGATCACTCAGTACTATCAGTGGGTATGAGTGGCAGCTGCCAGCCCAAAATGCCCCTCAGGGCTTCTCCACTTCCCCTGCTCCTGAGGGATGATTGGGGCCAGCAACCGCCTCTTGCACCTGCTGCTGGTGCCCAGCACCAGTCCTAATTGCTAGGCTTGTGTGAGAGATGGCTGCTGACTTAGATCACCCCTGAGGGCTTTTTCATCTCCCCCTGGTCCTGAGGGGCGATCAGGGAAGCAGCTGCCACTTGCATCCGCTGATGGCACCAGCCCAACTTGCACTTGCTACTGGTGCCAGCCCCAATCGCTCTACACTGTCAGCCAGTGTGAGCGAGGCCAGCGCTGATCAGCACATGGGAGCAGCTGCAGAGCGGGGCTGCTGGCAGACAGAGGATTAGGTCCATGGCAGAAAGGGTGGGAAGGGGTGCAAAGGATGGGCTGAGACCAACCCCTGGCAGCCCACAGTTCCTTCAAGGTGCACGAATTCATGCCCTGGGCCCCTAGTGTATAATAATTCTAAAGTTCTGCTCTCTGTGCTCAGATAACTTACATGGCACAGAGCCCAGCATTCATTGTGGCCATAGCATGGAATTTGGTTTTGTATTGTCAAACTCTTGCCTTTCTTCCTGTTTCTCCAAATGTAAGAAGGCCATGGGACAGGTGTGACCAGATGAAATCACAAACAGGTCATCCACGAGATGAAGCCAGGAATGGCCTGATGAAGACAACCTTATGTGTGTCATTTGGCCCAGAAAGAGAAGGTGTTCTGGAATCCCTGTCTCACTCACTAGGAAGATAAAGGCTCTCCATTGTCAAAGATAGAGACCTAAACTAGCTTGAACAAAAGGAAAAAAAATTGGAAGACTAATAACCTCATCTGGGAAGAACATAGAAGCCTTTGAACATCAGAGACAGCTGGGCTAGGCTGGGACCAGGGACCGCACGCACCCAGAATGCTCTTTTCTCTGCAGCTCTCTCTGAGACAGCATTAGTTCTCCCAGGCCAGCTTTGTCCACACAGTGAAACCGTGAGCTTGCCTTCATCTCCAGCTCAACGACCCAGGAGAAATTCGATTCCTCTTCCCAATTCCAGACGCACAAACCCTAACGAATGACTCGATTGGCCTGATGAGGGGCATGTGCTACTCCTACCTCTGGGTGTTGGAGGGCTTTCTCAGAAGAGGGGAACTCATCGAAGCTCCACAGTCACCTTCATTTAATTTCCTTAACTTTCCTGAGCCCCATAAAATGAAAAAGTTTGAATGGAGCAAAAATAATACCTTCTTCAAAGAGCTATTGATCATTTTACATAGATAGCCAATGTCAAAAGCTGGTGCAGTGTCTGATTTGTATGAAACATCAATAAACGTTCATTTTTCTTTCAAGGTGAGTCTTAAAGTCAAGGAAGAAGTCAGCATGTTCAAATAGAGAGGAAAATTATTTGGATCACAGGGAACTGAATGGGAAATGATATACAATTCAGAGTAAGAGGCACTACAGGAGTTGTTAAAAGGAGGGTAATTGAGCCTTAAATCACTCCCACTCATAAATCACCCACAAGATCTATATTCTAGAAAAAGGAGGACCAGAATTGGCTATTGGGAACCTAGGATGTCAAGTTGACCAATTAATCTGCAGCTTGTGAGACATTCTTCGCTGTCGAGGGGAAGATTATCTCAGTCCAGTAACGTTTTAGGGCCCACATAAAAAGAATTGTAAAAGGTTTGGGCTTTGATGAACTCTGAGGAGCAAAAGCTGCATTTGCTCATAACTCCCTTTATAACTTATTGGAGTCAGGCCAATGAGCATACCCAGCTGTGCGAGGATAACTTAAATTTACTACTAGTTCTCCTAAAATATTCCCTGTGTTGTCTTCCCTCATACATCTCATCCTTAAGTTTTATGAGAGGAAAAATAGGCTTCATATTATACATTTCTTAGGTAAGATCGCTCTGCCAATGGAGCGCTGAAATCAAGAGGTCATAAAGTCTCCAGTTTTCCCAAAGCCTAGAGAGTTCAGTACATCTAAGATTCGGCATTTTTTGGTATTTGAATCAATTTGACTCACACCAGCATCTGTTCTTGATAAAATAATATAAAATGTAATGTCTTCATGGTGGTGAGGAATCAAACTCCACCCCTCTCCTTGCTCCTCGTTCCTTTTTTTCAATGTTCCCCATAGTGTCTGCCTCTCTGGTTGGTAAGTGGCCATGATGCCTGACAACTCACTAGAACTCACCTGCTCCAGACCCCCATTTCCCTAGACCCATGTGGGCTACTCATGGCAGTGGTCACAATCCTCCTTTTCTGAGGTGTGTGGCATCTTGTACAGCAAGCATGTCGAACTGGTGGCCCATAGGCCACATGTGGCCCTCAACGAATATTTTTGTGGCCCAGCAATATAACAGTAGGTAAGAAATATTTTAATAAAAATTTCGTAACTTAATCTTTACAATATCCTGTTATATATAATAACTAGACCAGATGTCCTTCCAGATGACTTTCCGGATAAAGTTGTGGCTTCGGGAGCTGAGGCAGAGGCAGCCACAGTGGTGGGTGGGGGCCAAGGTAGAGGCAGTTGCGCAGTCGTGGGGGGCTGAGCCCTTTGCGTGAATTTCGTGCATTGGGTCTCTAGTTATTAATAATGAACTACAAGGTTCGCTAATGACTGGTTTTGTGTTGCATTCATTTCCCTTCCACACTTACGCGCAGGCACACCATTTCTCGCCACCAATACTAGCTGAATATTTTAGCAGCCGATTGCCATGTCATTAGTCTTGGACTGACTTGCTTGGTGCGTGCAACAGGAAATACTTCACTTTTGGAGAACAAGAAAAATGGTTTTATTTGCATTGTGCTTATTAATATGTGCAGTCATTCAGTGTCTGGTAAAGTTAATGTTCAAGACAAATATTAATTTTTATTAAAATGTCCTATTATTTTATGTTAACAATGATGCATTTATTTTAGCCCTTTGTATTCAGCATGTCTCTATTGCAAAAAAAACCTGTTTCTATGAAAATAGAAACTTCTGTTGTTTTGCGGCCCACATAAACTTAAACCTTGTTTATTCGGCCCATATTAGCCTTTGAGTTTGACATGCTTGTTGTACAGCATCCCAGAGAGGGAGAGCACCAGACCTGGGAAGGTCCTGAAGCTCCAGCTGCTCAGGTAGCACCCTATTCGGATCAAATGAGAACAAGATTAAAGGTGCTCAAGGGATTCTGAGACAGGCAGTGATCCAGGACAAGAGGGACAGGGAAACTGAGACAGACAGTTAACCAGCCAAGCAGGATTTAGCAAATCGCAAAATCCTATCTGCCCTAAACCAAGGACACTTAAGAGTACATGGTTTACACTTCTCCCCAACCAGAGGGCAAATAGCTTAAATTACCTGGCTCAGAGAGACAGATAACAAAAATCCAATTCTTGTCATTTGTGCCAACCACAACCAAGGATGGATAAAGTCAGGGAAATTAATCTCATTTTGGCACATTACCATAAAGCTAATGAATAGTCTATTGAGATCCTCCCCCAAAACTGCCAGCTTTTAAAACCCTTCAGAGGAAGGGCCCAGTGCATCTCTCCTTCTCTGGAGCGACCTGAGCTTTTCCCTACCCCCTCTTCTTGCCAGGCATGATCTTTGCCTTTCCCTCTCCTAAGCTTCAGGAGCCTGTCTTTTGTCTCTGTAACTTGTTTCCTGAGCCCATTTCTTCTACGGCTCACTTTTACTACCTCGGCAACTTGCTAAATAAACTTTCTCTTATAATTTGAATTCTTGGCTCTGAATTCTTGCACCGTCGTCCAACTTCGCTGATAACAACTGGTGTCGTTTTGCCGCCAACATGTACACAATTCCAGTGTGTAGAGAAGTTTGGGAACCACTGCCGTATCACGCAATAATGCCCCTGAGATCAGACTTCCCAGAAAATATAAGAACAACAAAATACAGACGCGAGGCTAGGGGAGCAATCCTTTCCAGAATGAAATGATTAGAAGCTGCTCCCAAAAGTCCCTGGAGGATTGAGAACACACACTCACCCCCTTGAATGACGGGCCAGAGTCAGCAAGAAAGTGGGTAGGTCAAAACAGGAAGGGCAAAGGTCGCTCCCCTTACCCCCCACCCCCACCTGGAGCACTATCAGCATTGTCATTATCATCTGACTCCCTAATGGGGTTTGGTAAATAGCTACTGGGCAGACTGGGTCCCTGGGTGCAGAATGATGAGGAGGAGGAGAAGAAGGAAGAGAAGGGGAGGAAAGGCCCAGGGGGAGAAGGAGGAGAGCTAACCTCAGTCACTTTCTTATCTCACCTCACACAGCAACTCCATTTCCCAGTGGGCAGTGCACAGTCTGAGGCCAGGGCAGGTTAGGAACTTGCCTCTGGTCACCTCTGTGAGTGGCAGAAGCACTCGCTAATCCAGATGTAAAAGGGGCAAGGATGCTAGGGGGCAAGAAAGAGGCACTGAGAGAGCAGATGGAGAAGTCCAGAGGCTTGCTGGGGCCAGATCTGTAGTACGATGAGGCCCTTCAGAATTCAACTGATCCACGTGTGATATTCTGGATCATGGGAACACGATGAGGGGGTTCCTCTGGGTTCCAGAGCAGCCAGCTTGGGGGGTGGGGGGATGGCACAGGGCTTGGGGCAGGGGCAATCTACCAATGGGCACAGACAGATTTCCACCTTCAAACAACCAGCAAACTGTGATGCAAATACAGTGCATAAGATCTTTGTGGTTTAGGAGATTTAAATTTTTAAAAAGCCCTTTGGCATCCTCTTCAATCCATCTTTAATGAGGTCCCAGGTGTCTCAGCGGGGCCACCAGCACAAGCACAACAAACTGCATCCATGGCTCGTCCTCCCTGCACCACAAGGCCACCCCGGGCTCTGTTTGGCAGCCGAGGCCAGTCATTGCTGCATGTGAAGAACCTGGCAAGTAGAATGGTAGGGGGCGAGGAGCTGCCTAACACAGCATCCAGGTTTATTTCAAACTTCACATCTGAGCTGGGAGAAACACGCCCAGCATGTAACCAAGAAGCACAGCTCACTGCTTGTGTCGCACGTTTTCAGTCTGCTGGGCAGTATCACAGTTTGGGCAGCTTCTGAGAAAATGTCATCCACACGCAGGGGCGCAAAGAGGGAGAGAGACAGGAAAGAGGAAGGAAGGAGAGGTGAGAGAGGGAGGAGGGAGCAGGGAGAGGAGGCTGGAGGAAGCCCAAAGGAAGGTCAGAAGATTTCGGCAGAGCTGGGTGCCTCAGGAGGTTACAGTGAAAACAAATCACGAGTTTGCTGCTTCAGAGATGTTAACCAAATTCCGAAAGGAAAATTCGTGAAGAAAAACATGGGCTGCTATCGCTTGTCTAGGCAATGCTCTGGCGGTCACTGTGCACTGACCGAAGGAACTCAGCACAAGGAAAGGAGGCCAATGCCAGTGTCAGGCAAACGGGTAAGAGGCCTGGCTTGAATTTAAGCCAAACATCAAGCCATCAGTCAATACTCAGAGGGTAACAATAAAAACTGAGCTCTTCCCAAGTAAATCCACCCAAAAGCTGAAGGTCTGCACTGCAAAGACCCTAGTTATGGACACAGCATTTGCAGTAGGAACAGCCAGCACTCACCGCTCACCATGCATGGCTCCTGTCCTGACAGGATTCTAGATGCCATCACATGCAACGTGCCAGCCCTAGAACCATGTGCTTTTGTTGGTTTGTTTGTTTGTTTGTGTTTTTCCTCCAACCTGAGTTATGGTACATAATAGGAATCTATAGACAGTCACGTGGATCTGCTGCTGCAAAACAAGATCCTTACGAATATTTAAATGTCAGGCCATAGAGTAGGGGTGTCGAACTCAATCAGAGAAGGGGCCAAAATCTAAAATCCAGCCTAAATCGCGGGCCGAATGGTTTACTGAACAGTCATAAACTGTCATTGTGATGGAAACGCAGCGGAGTGCAGTGATGACAGCGCGGTGCGGGCCACATTGCAAGGCCTGGCGGGACGGATTTGGCCCGCGGGCCTTGTGTTTGACACATGTGCCATAGAGCGTCCAAAAGCGACTTATCCTAAAGCACGTTCAGTGAATAGCGTTGCACTGAAACTTGAGCAGTGTGTGAGAGGGTTCACCAACAGGCCTGAGTCCCTAGGACAGGCTGCTGGAGAACTGCTAGAGGCATCAAGGGGTCCATTCTGTGCATGGCCACTGTGATGCCGTCATGTTTCTGGGTCATAAAGTTCCCATTATCTGACTCTAGACACACCCAGGAGTGTCTGTGGGGTCTGAGGTTAGCTCAGGTGCTTGCTGGGCCAGAACAGATATCACCCAACATGCTCATCTGACAGGGTCCTAGGCAGCCAGGCCACGTCCTTGGGAATCTGCTCAACTTCATTGTGTCTGTTCTCCAAAGTCGCCTCCATCCTGCCCGCAGTCCACCCTGACCCAGGGCCCCACTGCACGCCCCCTAGTCCCGTGTTACAAAGAAGGAACCAAGGAGACCACACGATGGTGCATGGCCAGTCAAGGTCTGACTCAGACAGCCGGGTTCCAGAGCCCAGCATCTCCTGTTTATGTGCCCTTTTGCTGATAATGTCAATCACCAACATTTCCTCGGCACTTCCTATGTTCCAAACACTGTCCTAAGTGGTTTACAGGTGGCTTTCTTATTTAATTCTCATTGTTATGAGATATTATTCTCTTCTTTTATTTACTTGTTTACTTATTTTGACAAATGGGAAAACGAAGGCACGGAAAAGAGAGGTAAATTCCCAAGATCTCACATTTAGTAGTTGGTGGAGCCAGACTTCAAAACTCGTAGCCGGGATTCATGCTCCTGCCTAAGAAACACACCTCAGGGTTGAGGGAAAGCAGTCATTGAGACCTGAAAACATTCGAGAATTCTGCTCCCTGAACTCCGATCAAGACCATGAGTGGGCAAACTTCCATCTGGCTGCCTACATGAGGGACACGGGGATCCGTATGAGCTGGGGCCCAATATATCAGATGTGGCATTGCCCTGGGAACCACCCTCTTGGCACAGGTGGGATGGTTCTCCACCCAGGTCAGGCCATTCCCTTTGTTGTCTCAACAAGATAGCGTCTCTGTTTACTTTAACCAGCACGTGGGTCTGCCCTGACGAGCACCTCAGGCGCAGAGCACTCCAGCCCTCACCAGGCAGCCGTAGAGCAGGCCGGCTGCCAGCAGCTCCCCCCCCCCCAATCCCCTCTGGAGGAAGCACGATTATAGAGGACATGCTTGTTCTAGGACCAATCCTTGCATTTAGATGAAGTGCTGGAGAGCAGAGTACCTGGGTGGTGTTGTCCTGGTAGCTGGCAGAATTTATTTCCTTGAGTTGCAGTTAGATATTTTGCTGTGAACATTTATTAAAAATCCTTTGTGATGCAGTCAAATGAAACTCTTGCAGCATCTGCAATGGGAAAAATTGAGGGGATATGATCCAGTCCCCATAGGAAAGACCATATAAAAAACTTATTTTAAGCTGAGAAAACATTTATTTACCTTGAGGAACTACTATGTCTTGTCATTTTTTTAGGATAAAAATTATGTCCTAATGGCTCTTTTCTCCCCTCTTCCCCTCTCTCTCTCTCTCTCTCTCTCTCTCTCACACACACACATTCTCATTTTTTAAAGCTGCTAGGGCATTTGTAGCCTGTACCGGGCCTAAAACTTTGTTTATCTCATCATCTCCATAGGGAACAATTTAAGAACAACTCTCTAGTAAATGTTTATATACCTATCTATTTATTTATGAATTATATGCATCTACCTGATTACATATTATTACCTGATATTTTAAAATGTAATATACACAAAGGCCAAGTTCATTGCTAATGACTGAGGATATAAATCCATGTTTCAAAAAGCTTTTCTCTTTTTTTTTAATCAATATACTTCTATTGACTTCATGGAGGAAGGGAGAGGAAAAGAGAGACAGGAACATCAATGATGAGAGATTGAGTGGCTGCCTCCTGCACACCCCCTCCTGGGGATCGAGCCTGCTGGAATAAAACTCAGGACCCTTCAGTTCCCAGGCTGATGCTCTATCCACTAAGCCAAATTGGCCAGGGCTCGGAGAGCCTTCTTAAGAAATTAAAAAACGGTTTTAGCTTCTCTCAGCCCCGACCAGACTGAGCTGTCATTGCATTTATGTTTAACGACGCTGACAAGGAGCTCGTCCAAGGAGCACAAGGAGCACCAGCTTTGCCATGTTTCTCTTCCCCTGGAGATGAGACCAGATGACGAGCAAAAAGCTGCTGTTTCTTTGCAGGAATATTTGGAAGCTCCTGTGCTCCTTCTGCGAGGCTGTGCTTACCTGGGTGACATAAAGCAGGAATCCACGCAACTGGACACACGTGGGAAGCGAGATGTCACAGCCTGCCCAGAGCAACGGAGCTATGGAGGAGGGGCTGTGGCCTCAGGATACCTGCGTTTCAGCCTCTGCCCTGTGTCTCCTGGAGATTCCCCTGGGGAGAGGCAGCAAAGGGAAGGAAAAGTGACAAGTGCGTGATCAACAGCCCCAAACCCTAGCTCTAAATCCCAATGCCTCTCATTTTAGGAAGAAAAGCATTCCTAGCTAAACATCCTATGTGTGTTCTCTTCACATCTCAGTTGGTCTCAGGTGTACTCACCCGTTTGGAACCCGCCTTTCTATAATATATCCCTGTCCATTTCTACCTTTTCCTGGCCCTCACCTCCTACTCACTCTATTCCTTGGCCTCCCTCTGTTTCCAATCACACTACTTTATTTGGGGGCTGTGTTCTCATGAAATCCTTTAGGAAATGGGAGTGCATACCTTCCTATGTCTAGTGAACAGAACAGACACAAACCTGAAGGACTCCTTCTGAGTGTGCATTTGGTTGTTTCAGCTCATCATACGTGTGGGAATCTGTAAGTTGGGGTTATTCCATGGACCCATCTCTCCAAACATTTCAAGATCATATTCAGAGGAATAAATGTGAGCTGGCAATGATTACGAACTGAACCTGTGATATTTAGACTTTAAGAAGATGTTAAGTATCTACCAAATCAGGGCAGCTTTGGTGCAGAAAACAGTGACTTTAACATACAGAATTTTGTCCTCTTATTTCAAAAGAAGTCCAGAGGAGGTTTCGCAGGGTTAGACTGGCATCTTTGGGAAATTATCTGGGACCTGACCACCTTCAGGCACTTCTAGGACATGGTCTGCCTCCCGGGGATATACGGTGGCAGCTGGAGCTCCAGCCATCATGTCCACTTCCCAGGCTGGCAGCGAGGGAAAGAGGGGCAGGGAGCCTCCAGCTACACACTGCAGGGGGCGCCACATCACTTCCCTTACATCACCACAGCCAGGCTACCGGGAGGCAGCCTGAGGTTGGGTGGGAAACACAGGCAGTGCCCATCAGGAGGATGGATGTGGGGATAACCACAAGCGGTCTCTGCCTTATCTGCTTTTCCATCAGCAAAGCCCAGGCCCCAGTATTAGAACTGCATTCAGTAGAATTCTAATTCTAGACCATCAACTTAGAAATGATTCTGCCCTTTCCCTCCCTGCCTCCCCTCTCTATTTCAGACCCATTATCTGTTATCACCCCGGAGTATTTACAATAAGAATCATTCCAGAAATCATTGTCCATTGTCCATTGTAGAAGCCCTGAAAATGTCTCTGGGAATGTGGTTGATGTAGACATCCCCGAAGACCTTTTCTGTCTCATAGAAATCAGACTAGGTATCTTCAGAAGACCTCTGAAAATACACCCGATTTTGCAAACCTGATCCCCCTTCAAATGCATTAAGTTAGCTATTTAATGAAACCTGCGCTGAAGTTAGCCATTTAGTGAAACCCATCTTATATGTGAATAATCACACTCGAACACATCTGTATCCAACTTTGAATTGTCCACTGATCAGACTTTCTGAATTGGTGCGATCTCACCGATGACTAAGAGAAAGCCTTTGAAACAAACCAGAAATACAAATCTCATGATACAAATCTCAGCATTTCCCTTTTGAAGCCTCGCCCCAGCCACTGCCCTGCGTCTCACGGCGATCCCACTGGGGAAATGGTCATGGGATTTTTGCTTCTTTCCCATTAACTGGCTCCAACAGCTGGAGATGTGGGCAGATGCTGAGTGACAGTCTTCTGCTGCTGAACATGAGTCAGGGAGAGAATTCATAGTGCAACGCACACATTTCTCATCTCTCAGATGCCAAATGTTCAAAGCATAAAAGACCTCAGCTGGTCACTCACCGGGTAGGCTTGGCAGCGCTCCATCCATGAGCTCACACCACGGCAGTGACATCACACGCCAGCCAGGAGGGCCTGTGCAGTTCAGAGCCAACCAACCAGGAAGCTGAAAAGAGACAGCTTCTCCTTTGCTGAGCCTCACCTCCCTCACCAGACCAGCACTGCTTGCTTGCCCAAGTTGACAGAGGAAGTCCAGGAGTCTGGAGAGTCCCATAGAGCTGCACCCTACAACATGTTGGGGCAGGGGTGGGATCTGTGTACCTTATGGGTGATGAAACTGACATAAAGCGGACACTCACCCACCGACATTTACCTCCAACCTAGAAGGAGCAAAGGAAAGCTCTTCCTCTGTTTTATATTTTTCTCCCTCTGAGTTTTTAGGGAAATGGGGAACATTATAACATCAGGAGCCTACCTATTCCCTGAGACATTTAAATTGAAGCTGGACCAAGCATTACCCATGTATCACAGGCAACAATTTCACCCTGGCAGGAAAGTGGACTAAGTGACTTAATGGGTATTTTCCATCTCTAATTTCCATGATTAAAAGAAAGAGGTTGAGAGGGGTACATGTGGAGCCTATTGTGAGTTTGCCAATGAATCCTAATTTAGATCAAAGAGAGTCTATGTGACACTGAACCATAAACACCCTAGTGTGCGTTACTTCAAGGAAGTTGTTAGTGTGTCCCCGATGGCTATTATGTGATATAGTTGCGCTCTAGAGCCTGCATCCTTTAATTACTAATATGGAAGAAAATCCCATATAAGAGGGAGGAATGTAAATGAGACCTCTGCTCTTTTGAACATTTTATGCATTCGCCAAATTAAAATTTGCTGTGGACTTTGGGTTTTCCTGATCTCTGTTGGTAGTGATCATTTGGCTCGTGGGATTAAATCTGACTTTCCAAAAACCATTTCCGATCAGTGCAAGGATTTCAGATCTTTATGTACGCTTTGCACTGAGGCTGGGATCATCAGAACCAGATTGAGAACATTTTCTTTGAAGTTTTCAAAGGTAGGGAAGAAACCCTCTTTTATCCTCATCTTTCCTCATGCTAAGCATTGTTCAGGGCAAGCTGAGGGGGCTGCATGGGAGCGGGGCCCATGGAGACCAAGGCACAGCATCACACCACAGGTATGCACTACCCCCGGCACATGCATGCAGCTTCCGTGCAGAGAGGACCCGTGTTCCAGGGGCGCGGGTCTGGATCGGTGAGCATGACTGTACTCACTGATGTGGGGCTAGTCCACACTGGCTTTTAAAGCACAACTTTAAGATGAGGAGAACCACAAATGTCAACTCACATAGCACGGTTTTCACGGTATTCCCTTCTCTGGGATCCCTCAGCTCTAGTGTACAAAAAGAGGATTGGTGACAACTTCGCACTTAACATGAGAGGTGAGTGTAGGACCAGGCCTTGCACAAAAGCAAGGACACTTACTAGACAGAATGATCACTAAGGGATTAACCATTCAGGGAGACCGGCCATGCCCGAGACTGCATCTTGTTCAATAAAGCAAACTCCTTCCTTGCCATCTGTCTCATACTACAAAGAGATAATAATAATAATAAAATCATTGCTTAATGAGTAAACTAAGTAGAGGATAATTCCCTGGTAGATCATATTGATGTTCTCCTCCAAAGGATGCCAAATTCTCAATGAGGCAGAGAACACAGGGGAGAGGGCGTGATCGTGCACAAATGGGAATGCCTAAAATCAAAAACCAGTGCAGCATATGTCAGTATTTAAATCCCCATCAAAGAAACATCCAACTTTTCAGCTGTAACCCAAATATAAATTTTCCTTACCCTGTCAATTAGTAGATTACAAAACTTCTGTAGCAGGAAGATCATTCTGCCAGCAAAGCCGGCGTGTTTGGAATGGGTCCAGGCCAGACAGATGGTGTGGAAAAGGGGTGCAATGAGACGTTCCCTACGGGCAGAGTCAACCGGTTCTTCGTGCAGCAAGCGTGACCTTGGGAGGGCGGGGCCCCAAGGAGAAGGGTGTCTCCCGCACGGCTGGAGAAGCATGCCCACGTCTAGGGTCACCGAAGCAGCCAGTGACAAGCACGAGGATGGGCTGGCGTGAGGGAGGCATTTAGAGAAGGAAAATATGCAAAACATTAAATGACTGGAAACCTTGTTCTTTGGCACCTAAAAAGTGCCCCCCAATGACCTAAGCCAGTGGGCGTGAAGAGCAGAACCATATCTCCTCCAAGCAAGACATGATTGCTAATTAGTAACCCAGGAATGCTGGCCATACTATAAACAGTAAGTGATGTAACCACGAGGGGAGACAAAGGATGTGTGCTATGCTGTTATTCAACGCCACCTGCACATGTCGGTTTATTTGCAAAGCTGGCTCGCTTACAAACAGCACCTACCGTGCTGCGCAGGAAAGCCTGATTCAGAAGTTGGTAACTAATGAAGTTATCATGTACAGAAATAATCACAACCCACTGGGTTTTAAAAGCTGCTTTTGCAGTATAAACACTGAGGTGGGCAAAGGGGGTGGGGAACGGGGACACCTGTGATAATGCAAACAAGAGATATAAAGTTTAAAATTAACAAAGAAGAGGTAAACACTAGTAGATGACTTTTTAAAAGTTTTTAAGGAAATTAAATTCCCTTTCATCAAGATCATAAGAGCAAATCTAGTTCATTAACACATATTTTTAGGTAAAAGCGCCTTTGTTGTTGTTTCTTTGAATTAATAGTAACCAGCCACCTGGTGTAAGCACCAACAATGTACCTCATACTTTACCAACGCACTTAATCCTCTATAACCCTGAGAAGTGGAATTGCTCTCATCACTTTAGAGGAAAGAAATTAAAGATCCAAGAAAAGCCCTAGCAGAGTAGCTCAGTTGGTTGGTGCGTCATCCCCTACACCAGTGCGTCGGCAAACTGTGGCTTGTGAGCCACATGCGCCTCTTTGGCCCCTTGAGTGTTCTAACACCACTTCTTCGAAATAGACTCGCCCAGGCTGAAAACTGATTTCTGCGCGTGGGCCACAAAGTTTCAATTGCACTGTACGTGTGCCCGCACGTGGTATTTTGTGGGAGAGCCACATTCAAGGGGCCAAAGAGCCGCATGTGACTCGCAAGCCACAGTTTGCCGACCACTGCCATACACCAAAAGGTTGTGGGGTCTGTCCCTGGTCAGTGCATGTGCAAGAGGCAACTGATCGATGTTTCTCTACCACAGTCTCTCTCTAAAAATCAATTAAAAAAACAACATATCCTCAAGTGAGGATAAAAAAAATTTTTTTTTTAAATCCAAGAAAGGAATCTGGCCAATTCTGGCAGAAACTCACAGCACGGCTATTCCCACTCGGGTCTGACTGGAAAGCCTGTTTTCTCTCCACTCCATCGCAGTGATCCCCCAAGAGGGAGTGAGTGGGCTTCTTGAAGTTCCAAGTCAAACTTTTGTCTCCAAGTGGGAAGTGCCACCTGATGACACGCAGATGAACTGTCCCAGTGCCAAAGAGCCAGTGGATTGATGTTCTAGTTCCTATTTTAGCTCGTTCCAGGGCTCATGGAGTGTGATTGTGCAGCATCAAGTGACTTGTGCCCTAGTGTGAGGTGGAATTGTAGCTTTTATGCAGTTCTTTATAAAATATAAATATATATAAAATAATCAATAATATATATGTGTATACACACACACATATATATACATATATCGATATATATATTGATTTCAGAGAGGAAGAGAGAGAGAGAAACATCAATGATGAGAGAAAATAATTGATTGCTGCCTACTGCACACCCACTACCGAGGATTGACCCCGCAACCTGGGCATGTGCCCTGCCTAGAAATCGAACTGTGTCCTGGTTCATAGATCAACGTTGCCAGACTTCAAGCAGTTTATGTAGTTCCTGCATGACCATGAAATGCTTCCACCTGACACCTATCTTCTGCCAGGTGAGAGCTATGCAACCCGGAGGTGGTCACGGCACTTTTGATCTTCACGGTGCCCTCCTTCTGTTATGTTGGCCCACGCTCACAAAGGTGGGAGGTAGGGTGTGCTAGACTGAAACAGCGGAGAGAGGAGGACACTGAGGCTATCCTCCCAATGGTGCTGGACTAAATTCTTTCCAGCTGCTTTAGCGAAAATGGGCTTTGCCTTAGAGGCTGGCTTTTCTTTGACACGATCTTGATGGAACAAAATAGGAGAGAACTCACATGTCACGCTCTGTCTACAATGGCCCCTATTAGAGAGACTATAGACCTGGCAGCACATTTGATGCTGTAGAGATTTCAGAGCCAAAGCACAGCTGACCCGCCATGCCTGCAGTGAAATTTTATGACTAGCACCACTGTTTTCACTTCTGTATAACCCGTAGGAAAGATGATCTAATGATTAAACCAACAATGAACTTGGTCATCAGTTTAAACGCTTCAATCCTGGCCCCTGCCCTATATTTAAGCCCTGTGAAGAGAAGAAGGGAAAAAGTACAAAGCCTCATGGAAGTAACAGTTGCCTATTTTAATGTTGGCAGCGTATAAGTGACAATTATGCTGTTAATTGATAGCTATTTTCATGAGTTGTCATCCATGTAGATCATCCAGATTAGCAATGTTGCTTTTGCATTGTGATTAAACCACCGAGTAGTTGCATAAAAACTGCTGTGTTCTATGGTCGGTGCATTCTAACTATTCAGAGGCGAGAAGGGACAAGCCCCTGTAAAGATAGTGACTTTAAAAGAGGCCAGGAGATGCAAAGTCTTGTTAAAATGTTAAATGCCGTGTTTAACTAAAGAAGTTTCTTTCTGTGTAAGCAAAGTACTGATTGGATAGAAGGCTGTAAAAGAGGGAGAGATAGTTAGCAGAATGGTTACCAAGCAAACCGAGGGAAATAGTAGCCCTGCTTAGAATGAGGCTAATAGAACCCATATCTGTCCCTGGAACTATCTCTCTCTCTCTCTCTCTCTCTCTCTCTCTCTCTCTCTCTCTCTCTCTGAGATTCAGAGCTGGTTTCTTTTTAGGGTTAGAGATCAGACCAAGTACAACCCCAAAGAAGTCTATCCTAAAAAAATTTGAATAAATTCACAGCCCAAGACTGAATAGTAATTGTTAATGCTATATCTAAAAATAACCTCTACCTCTTACTTAAGTTTTCTGTGGCTTTCCAATTTTGCAAGAACAGATTGAATTTCGAAGTTTTTCTACTGTAGCCATTTGATTAGTAGCATAAAAACTGATATCAAACTCTGCGGGAGCAGCTCAAGGCCCAACGGGCCTCTCCAACCTCAAGGGGCCATCTTGGCCACCAAGTATCAGCTGCACAAATCTTGGGTGGACTGCCTGCTGAAACTAAACAGAGTTAGAAGCTCTGAGTTATACCTTCGTTTCTGCATGAATTTGGACAAAAAGCATTCATGTTATTAAGTTTCTCTTTATTTCCTCTTAAATTAAGTCAAGCCTGGGAATAACTCTTAATAAATTGGTACAATATTCCTTTCTTATCAACTCTATTTATACCTTTAAAAATTCACCTTTTTGTGGTCATCCCGATCGATGCCTCTCAATTATGGGCACTACTGCCCCACTGGTTGGCACAGGGGCTTGAGTAGGTTTAACACGCCCCAAATTATTTCCTTTCTCCTGAAAACTGCACTCCATGGAAACCTTTGGAAAACCACCCCTTGTATACACTGTTCCCCATGGGTTGAGTAGGACAGTCACCGCCTCCCAGGCTCAGGGGTGGGCACATCTCTTGGGCATGACCAGCCAAGTAGTTCCATTCCTCTGGCCACAGTAAATGGATCAAGGGTGATCATTGAACCCCATCAGTCCAGTAAGAACCCATCGTGGAACTTTATCTGGAACTCCCAGAAAAGAAAAAGAAACATTTTCATTAAGAGTTATTAGGAGAGCCGAAACCGGTTTGGCTCAGTGGATAGAGAGTCAGCCTGTGGACTGAAAGGTCCCAGGTTCAATTCTGGTCAAGGGCATGTACCTTGGCTGCAGACACTTGATTTGTGAGGGTTGTGCAGGAGGCAGCTGATCGATATTTCTAACTATCTCTCTCCCTTCCTCTCTGTAAAGAATCAATAAAATATTTAACAAAAAAAAAAAAAGGAGTTATTAGGAGAATATAAACTCAAAGACACAGGGCCACCACATGGAGAGAACCTGACTGAGAGGGGCTTGCAAAAAGCAACGTAGAGTCAAAATAGAAGGGGTGGTCCTTCAGGGGGGGCAGAGCTTAACAACTTGGTGACTATGTTTTTTACTGGAATTGAGCAAATAGGCAAACATATTGTAGAATTTTTTTTTTTTTAAAGGCAAGTTTCTTGCTGTCAGAAAAAGAACTTAAAAATAAGGGAAGAGGGGAAGTTAACTGAACAGTCCTGAGATTTTGATTTGGAATTGGAGGTACTAGTATAAATTCATGTTTTGTTTTAATATATAGACAGACAGAGAAATATAGATGTTTGTGTGTGCATGGATTAGGATACTTCCTAGCCTTGTCTTCTGAGGAGGCCTGGATGCAACAGCACCCCAATAGTAATGAGCACACCCACCACCCAGCTCTTAGATTCTAATTATCATTCTCCAAGAAAAGGAACCAGGGCTCCTTGGAGAAGCAATTGATTTCATAGCTGAGGTAGAGAAAACGTGAGTCTGTAGTAGCTCATGGTGCTAAACAGCAGAGGAAGGTCCATAAAGGATGGAGGCAAATCAGAGGGCATGAAAGAACTCCCCTGGGCTAACACTGGACCAATATGAGCAAGAAGGTAAATAATGAGAGTCCTGGATTATAACCTTAGAATTAAAGCAATCCATAAGTCCATAATTATACCAATAAATAATTGAATTAAAAAGTGGAGAAGGGACAGCTCTTTCTTACAGAAAAATTTCAATCAATAATGTAGATGAAGAAAGGGAAATTGAAAATTACTATTAGAATAATTGATCTCACTCATATGTGGAATCTAAAGAACAAAATAAGCTGATGAACAAAATAGATCCAGAGACATAGAAACATGGAAAAGACGGAGGAATCTCAGAGGGAAGGTGGGGGAGTTGAGTGGGTGAGAAGTGATTAACCCAATAACTTATCTATAATAATAAAAGTGTAATATGCTAATTAGACCAGACAGCCTTCCAGACGAAGCCGGGGCTGGGAGGGCCGAGCCCCTTGCATGAATTTCGTGCATTGGGTCTCTAGTATACATATATGCATAACCCATTGTCACAAATAGTATGGTGAAGGCTTAGGGAGGGGGGAGAGAATGAGCTAGAAGGGGTCAATGGGGGTAAAGGGGCATATCTGTATAACTTTCAATAATAAAAGTAAAGTTTTTAAAGGAATAATATAATTACCCTGTTTCCCCGAAAATAGGACAGTGTCTTATATTAATTTTTGCTCCCAAAGATGCGCTAGGTCTTATTTTCAGGGGATGTCTTATTTTTCCATGAAGAAGAATATGGTACATTTATTGTTAAATGAAAATAAAGGAAATTTATTACCTGTGTACGGTATGGTAGTACGATACTTGTCAACACAAACCAGACAAACTGTGAATCCTACAGTACCAAGAATTTACTCATTTATTCAATGACAATCATGTCATCATCTTCTGGAACATCATCATAACAATCCAGTTCCTGAATTTCCTGGTGAATTTCTTGTGACTCCATTTCTTTCAGAATCAGTGGACCAAATCTCTCATGTTTAGCCTACGGGGGCCTTATTTTCGGGGGATGCCTTATATTTCACTCAGAAGGAAACCTGTAAGTAGGTCTTATTTTCGGAGGATGTCTTATTTTTGGGGAAACATGATATTACTATTGCAGGCAATATTCACCAATGGTTTCTAAAATTGGAGGGCATTTTGGTCCCTGCTGGCAGTGCCCTGGCTTTCTGGTAGCGGCTGAGAGCTGGTGGGCGGGGAGCTGGTGGCCTCGGCCTTCGGGGCTGGAATTTGCCGCACTCTCGGCGGAGGCAGGGGAGCCGGGCCGGAGCCATGGCCAGGGCAGTGGTAGCAGTTGGATTGACCATTGCTGCTGCGGGATGTGCAGGCCATTATGTTTTGCAAGCCATAAAGCATATGGAGCCTCAAGTAAAACAAGTTTTTCAAAGTCTACCAAAATCTGCCTTCAGTGGTGGCTATTACAGAGGTGGGTTTGAACCTGAAATGACAAAACAAGAAGCAGCATTAGTATCAGGTGTTAGCCCTACTGCCAATAAAGGGAAAATAAGAGATGCTCACCGAAGAATTACGCTGTTAAATCACCCAGACAAGGGAGGATCTCCTTATATAGCAGTCAAAATCAATGAAGCTAAAGATTTACTAGATGGTCAAGCTAAAAAATGAAGTAAATGTATGGTGAATTTTAAGTTATTAATCATGTATATGAAAACATCTTTTTGTAATAAAAGAAGCTAAAATAAAATAAAATAAGTGGGCAAAAGTTTGAGGAGAAAAAGAAATTTGCATAGTATCAAAGTATCTCTCCCCCCCCTCCCATATATCTATTAATTATAAAGGGAGATATAAGACCTTTTCATTGAAGAAAGTCACTAGATAACACTTCAGATAGACATTACCAGAACATGACATCTGACATCATATGGTAAACTGAAAAGAGAATGTCATTTTTGAGGTATTCTTATCACAAATGTATGACCTCAGTCTAATCATGAGAAAACATCAGACAAACCCAAATTGAAGGATGGTCTACAAAATAATTGACCAGTATTCTTTAAAAGGGTCAAGGTCATGAGAGACACACACACACAAAAAAAAAAAAAAATTTAAGAAAATGTCACAGAATCGAGCAGCAATGACATCTAAATGAGATGTGAGATCCTTGATTGGATGCGAGGACAAACTTTGGTGGAAAAATTGGTGAAATTCAAATAAAGTCCTTAGTTTGTTTGTATTGTCCCAATATAATTTCTTAGTTTTGATCATTGTGCTATTGGCATCCAAGATATTAATGTTAGTGGAGGTTGGGTAAGGGACTTGTTCCACTATTACCATTTTTGCAACTTTTCTATAAGTTTAAAGTTATTTCAAAACAATTTGTCAAAAACTGTAGAGGGTACTATGGTACATCTATACAATGGAATACTATGCTGCCATAAAAAAGAAGGAATTCTCATCATTTGCAGCAACCTGGATAGAACTAGAGAACATCATGCTGAGTGAAATAAGCCAGTCAATGAAAGCAAAACACCACATGACCTCACTCATTTATGGATAATAAAGAACATTATAAACTGATGAACCAGAAGACAGATATAAAGACAGTAAAGCAACAAGCAGACTGTCAAATTACAGAAGGGAGGGTAGGGATATCTGGGGGAGATAAGAGATCAACCGAAGGACTTGTATGCATGCATATAAGTACAACCAATGGACACAAAACTCTGGGGAGGGAGGGTATGTATGGGGGGGGCAATGTTAAAATATGTACACAGATAATAATTTAATAAAAATTAAAAATAAAAAAAATAATTTTAAAAAACTGTAGAGGGTAAAAATAGAGGGTCGCTGGAGATCAAAGGCAATAGAGGAGCAAAGGGGAGGAGAGCAGCGCCTGATCACATCATAAGAGCTTCTGGATCCAGCTACAACTGAGAAGAAACTCCAGGACTTTGAGGCCTTAGGGACAAGAGTGCAGATAATGTTACTATACCTAACCCTAAATTTAAATAAGTAGAGCAGAATCACAGGCCATTGAATAAAAAGGTATAGCAAGAAAAGCAAATACAGTTTGCATTCTACAAAATGTTAGAATGGCATCATTAATATTTAAAAACAAAACCTTGCAATGTTTGTAAGAATGCCTCTCCAATTTGCTCAACTCTTCTGAAGACCACTTTGGGTTATCAACTGAATTCATGCCTTGTATAAGGATGTTACCTACCTAAATAGTGTTCCTGAGACATGCAAGAAACTCAGCCTAAAATACCTTTCTATTGTCCATGCCACAGGGCATGAAGTTCACAGCGTCCATCTCTTTGAGTTAAAGTCTTGAAAGTCTCCACTAAAAAGTACATGCTGTTGCTGAAACCGGTTTGGCTCAGTGGATAGAGCATCAGCCTTCGGACTGAAAGGTTCCAGGTTCGATTCCGGTCAAGGGCACGTACCTTGGTTGTGGGCACATCCCCAGTAGGGGGTGTGCAAGAGGCAGCTGATCAATGATTCTCTCTCATCGATGTTTCTCTCTATCCCTCTCTTTCTCTCTGTAAAAAATCAATTATATATATATATATATATATATATATATATATATATATATATATATATATGCTGTAGCCCTGTCTATAAACATTCACCGAGGTTCTACTAGAAGAGTGGTATGTTATCAATCATTAGCAACTTAGCACCAACTTATTAACCAGATTAATTCCTGCTCCCTGCGAAGGTTTTGGAGAAATGGAACAAGCAATTTCAAATAAAGGATAGGAGGAAGAAGTTGAAGTCTAAGAAGAGAGACCCGGATACTGTGCTGATTTGGGCGGGCCAGCTCCAAGGTCCTGGGTAGAAAGAAGTAAGAGGAGCAGAAAGAAAAGAAGAATGCCACTGAACCAAGAACAAATCTACCCAGCATTCCTATCTGCAGCCACCCTTTGCAGTAACAGTGTCAGCCTGGTTTACGGCGCACATCAGAGCAGGGCATGGGGCACAGCTCTGCAGCCTGTTCCGCACAAGCATAAGCTCCCCTTGCCATGCCCTGCATCCTGGAGGGGGCTGCCTCCGCCCAGAATGATGCTTTTCTCTAATTATTGCAAGTGTTTGCAGTCCCAGCCCTGCGTCAAGATGATTTTCAAGCCTGTTTCACATGGAGGGGCAAGAGCACACTTCCACTTGACACTTACACTTTGGGGAATGAGACAAGGGGCCTCGTTGCCTTCCACCCCAACTGTGCACCCAGCCACTGTCACACAGTCGCCGTCCTGACACTCAGGCTTGTCTTGGATGGGGCAGGAGACAGGGGACAGGAGGCTGCAGCTCAGGAAAGGACTTAGCAGCGGTTGTCCATTATTTTAATGATGGAGCTGCTGGAGCAAAGTCTCCACCGGAAACGGTGTGAACTGATCGGTTGTTCAGGTGGCTAGAGGCGAGGGCAATGGAGGAAGCTTCCCTTCTACCTTGAGAACAAAAATCCAAAATAAGACATCTTTAGCCTATTTCCGGCTACATTATTTACTTAAAAAAAAAAAAAGTACTGGGGTCAACGATAGGGAAGGCACTGTTATGTCCCCCTACTGCTTTCCGGACGGGGTGACTTGGCAGGATGGCATCTAACATATTTTGACAAGAGAAAGTGACAAATCAGTACATCTCTCGTTAGAGCAGTGCAGAGAGGCTCGGAGGAAATCCCGCCTGGCCTCGGCGGCCTGTCTTACCTGACGAGGACAGGGAGCTGATGCCCACTTGGGTTTCGCCCGAACTCTTCTGCCGCTTTCGCTCTGGCCACCGGCTGCGGCCGAGGCTCACTGTGGGCCTGTGAGCTGCCTCCCCCTCCGCAGAGCCCCGCACGCCCTCCGTGAGCCCGGGGGAGGGTGCACATTCCACTCATCACAGGAGCGTAGGAGATTGTCAGCAGCATGCATTTCCTTGGGCTGTTCTTGCAGTGTTCCCCCTCAGTGACATAACACAGGTGCCGAGCAGAGAGGGGGCAGCCGCCTAGGAGCTTTTAATCTGAGGCACCATCTGCCGCCCAGCTTTCCTTCCCAGTGGTCTGCTCCTGCCCAAAGTATTTGCCTAGGTTCCGCTATCCTGTCTCCAAATGGCCTGCTAAATGCAAGCGGCATCCATGGGAAGGGCAGCACATTAGTAGTCCTTTGCTCAGTCAGACAACAAACAGTTAGTGGCTGCCAGCTCTACCCAGCCAGGCCTCTGCTGCGCCAGAGGAAGCCGTGGTGGCAGCAATAGACGCTGGGAGCCTATCTCGGGCCTTTCTTATCGATCCATTTGTTCTCATCTTCAGCTACTTTCACTCCTGCAGGAAGCCTTCCATGAGCCCATCTCTGCCTGAAGAACCCTCTCCCCTTCTCCCATGATGCTGTATGGGTACCCCTGTCCACTCACCACCGAAAGGGAACTCCCCATTCCCAGAATCTCAAATAGGGGCAAAGGTTAGTTTATGTCTCAAGATCTCCTTTCATTTTCATTTTTGTTGTCAAGGACCACATAAAAATAACTTTTAAAACGATGTTTTCTGCACTACTCAAAGGAGGGGGGAAATGGATATTCATTGCACAAAAATCTCAAAAAAAAAACAAACCAAGTCTATATTGCTCATAACGGCAAATGTGGCTGTGGGTCATGAACCTGATCTACATCACTGAAATCCATAAAAATGGTTACAACTTGTTCATAAAACACCTCTTGCGAGACTTTGCGTGAGAAACTTTAGATGGTAATGAAACATCGGGTAATGGGGAGAGCTAATTAACTCTGGCCAAGGTGGGACAGGCTCCTCTTTATTACCTTAATCAGGCATGGTACCCCTCCACACGCGCCTCCACTCACGCCTCCTTCACCCGAGGACTAGACCTGTTGCACCCTCTTATGTCTTGCACACTTGGGGTTACCCATTAGAATAATTTCGATGAATAGAGCTTATCATTGAGAATCAAGGTTCCCAAGTCCCATGTTCAAAATTTGAAATTAAAGCCAGACCTATAAATCATAATGAAAGATGTGAAATGAAAGTGAAACTAAAGAGAAAAAAATTATCCAACAGGTTAAGAAAACCCTTTTATGTCTAGTTTATCTCATAAAATATGGAGTCTTGGGGAAATTCATAGTATCTAGATTCCGAAAGCCCTTTTTATTCTTTCTCCTCCTTGCATTTTTTTTTTAATCCTATGTTCTCAGGTTTCGCGGATCCATTAGCCATTAGGATTACCATGGTATTCAGTATCAGCTTGAGGTCTTGACACAAAAGTAGAGACCATTTTCCAGCATGGAGAAACGTTTGATAAGTGCTGACAAAATCCATTTGCACATCTCCAAGCAGGGCTAATTTTGAGATGATAAAATAAAATAAGATTACTGCGTATCTAGGCTTCATAGTGACCCACTGGATTTCACAAAATAATTCAAAGGGAGGTAGGGAAATCCACCACTTACTCACTGTCAAAGGCATATTATGAAGCATCGCGGCTAGTGAGGAGTTAGTAGGTTCATCTGTGAAAACGTGGCTTCCTCTGGGTTTCCCCACCCCAGTCTTCTGCTCAGTACTTACTCTGTTGACAGTTCCCTTTAATGCCTAAGGATTGTTTCAGTCATCTTGAAACAGGAAAAGTAATTAGCATGTATTAGTAACGAAAGGTGTAGAGACATGGATGCTGTAATTATATATCATGATAAAGGATATACAATAATTCAATGTCCTAAAAGGCAGCTTGCCTGAACGCATGTAGGAGATGATTTGGGGGAATGTGTTCAGGGACGTAGCAATTTGATAGTTGGAAAATAATTTATGCAGCAAGCAATGTGGTCTGCTTACCCAAACCACAGAGCAAGTGTAATTAAAAGGGGGAATGGAAAACATTGTGGGTTTGACTAAGAAATTTGGGTAGGGACTTTTCTTACTGACTACATAACCTTCTCTTGTTACAAATGTCAGCATAAAGAAGTACACTGATGCAAAGAACATGAAACAATGGCAGATCACACTTTCCAGTTAAGACGAGAAGACAGCCCCAGGGTCTTGAAGCAATAATGTCAGCATAACTAGGTCATGTTTTACCATCGCATATCACCGATGTGATAGTCAAAGCAAGAGGGATCCGTTATTTTCCTTTTGCTGAGGTCGGGTTCTCCAACAGGAGGTAGCTGAGGTGGGGTGAGAGCATGAGAACCAACAGGTCTCTGGCGCCAGGAGCTGAGACAGGGGCTGGAGGCGCCACGGAGTGACTTGATTATGCAGGTGTATAAAGTAGTCTTTTTCTTTGAGCTCAGACTCACTAGTGCCATCAATTCATCTATCTCTCTAGGGTGGGAATTGAGAATAAATTCTACTCAGTGGGCCTCATCTGCTCTACAAGGCACAGTAGGTCTTCCCAGTAGTAGGTTTTGCTGGCTGGGCTGCCCCTCTTCTGGAGCAGTGAAAATGGAACAGAAGCATCCCAGGTGGAAGGACCAGAATGCAGGGTTCTCTTACTCATCAGGCACCGTAGGCACAGTGCCTATGTTCACAATAGGATGAGGGGTCCATGAAAATGTTTTTAATTTCTCTTAAAATCAGCAGAATAGCCCTAACCAGTTTGGCTCAGTGCATAGAGCGTCAGCCTGCAGACTCAAGGGTCCCAGGTTAGATTCCAGTCAAGGGTATGTACCTTGGTTTTGGGCACATCCCCAGAAGGGAATGTGCAGGAGGCAGCTGGTCGATGTTTCTCTCATCATCGATGTTTCTAGTTCTCTATCCCTATCCCTTCCTCTCTGTAAAAAAATCAATTATACATATTGATTTTATATATATAAATATATATATTTAAATCAGCTGAATAATTAATCCAGAAATTACACTCCTAGGTATAAACCCAAGATAACTAAAACAGGCACTCAAATAAATACTTGCACAGCACACAACATCTATAGCAGCACTTGTGACAACATGCCCATTAATTGATAACTGTATAAGCAAAATGTGGTATATCCATATAAAATGCAATATTATTCAGCCTTAAAAAGGAATGAACTACTGCTCTGGCCAGGTGGCTCACTTGGCTGGAGCTTCATCCCCTACACCACAAGTTGTGGGTCTGATTCCCAGTCGGGTTGAAGGTTTGCTCCTGATCAGGGTGTGTACGGAAGTCAACCAATCGATGCCTCTCTCTCTCTCCTCTCTCTCTCTCTTTCTCTCTTCTCCTTCCCCTCTCTCTTTCTATAATAAAATTTCATAAAATTTTAAAAAATCAGTAAACAGCCCTGGCTGCTTTGGCTCAGTGAATAGAGAATTGGCTCATGGACTGAAGGGTCATGGGTTCAGTTCCAGTCAGAGGCATGTACCTCAACTGCAGGCCAGTGGAGGCAAGTGCAGGAGGCAATCAATCAATGTGTGCCTCTCACATGAATATGTCTCTGTGTCTCTTCTCCTCCCTTCCACTCTTTCTAAAAATCAATGGGGAAAATATCCTCAGGTGAGGATTAACTAAAAATATTTTAAAAATCAATCAATAAACATATTCTCTCTCAGGTAAGAATTTTTTTAAAAAGTTGTGTTTATTTTTTTAAAAAAAGGAATGAGCACTGGTACATGCTACAGTGTGGATAAACCTCCAAGACTGTATGCTAAGTGAAAGAAACCATTTATATGAAAAGTCCAGAATAAATAAACTTAGAAAGACAGAAAGCATGTTAGTGGTTCTCAGAGACTGGGAGGAGAGGGTAATGGAGAACAATTGCTTCACTGGTACAGGGTTTCCTTTTTGGGTAATGCTTTGTAACTAGATAGAGGTGGTGGTTGCACAACATTATGACTGTATTAATGCCACTGAGTTACATATTTTAAAGTGGCCAAATTTATGTTGTGTAAATTTTATCTTGATAGAAAAAAAGAAAACAGTGAACCCAACCTGGGTTATATTAATCTCTGTACAATACAGTCATAAAAAACAACTTTTCAAGAGGGAGAAAGAGAGAGAGAAACATCAGTGATGAGAATCATTGATCAGCTGCCTCATGCATACCCCCCACTGGGAACTGAGCCCAAAACCCAGGCATACGCCCTGACTGGGAATTGAACTATGACTCCTGGTTCATAGGCCGATGCTCAATCACTGAGCCATTCTGGCTGGACATAAAATATACTTTTTAAAAAAACAAAAATTAGAAAAGGACCCACAGGCAAAAGCCCCAGAGCGCACAGAAGTCATAATGCAGCTCTGACAGACAGCGAAGCCCAGAGGCAAGGCATGAGAGCAGGCAGCGTGGCTGCCACTGCACGTGAAGGGCCACTTATCTGAGGGGCTGACAAAGCCAGCCGAGGACCAACGGGGCCACCAGCAAGACTCAGGATGCCATCTGAAGTGCCAGCAATGTTTTAAGGAGATTATATTTATAAAAGATCACTCTGGGCTGCTATGCAGAGATTGGACTAGTTAAGTGTCATGACGAGTGGTTGTGAGCAGCCCAAGTTAGAGTGCATTGCTAGCCAGGCTGCCCAGAGAGGTGTAGAGAGATCCATGGCCTTGGAGACACCTGGAATATCAACAGAACCAATAGTGGGGGTGAGAGGGCCAGGGCTGTCAAGGTGAATTTTCACTTTCTGGCATGAACAGTTAGATCCTATAATGATGCTATTCATTAAGGTAAATACTGGGCGAGGGGCAGACATTCAGAAACTGGGCTTTGAACACATGCAATTTGAGGCACTTGCGAAACATCCAATAGAGGGGCCAAATGGGTAGTTCAGTGTCTTGGCTGCAACTCAAGTGAGCAGTGGAGATAAAAAAAAAATTTTTTTTTAATTGGAAGCTTTTTCATATATGGAATAAAAGGAAATTCCCAGGATGAATGAGATCGTCCAGTAAAAAAATAAAAATAAGTGGGAAATCCGCTCAGGATCAAGTCTTGAGAAATCTGACATTTAAGTGTCAGTTGTGAGGAGAAAAGCGGGCAAAGGAGAGAGGGGAAAGGTGGGAAGAGGCAGAGGGGACGTCAGGAGGGCCGGGGCTGTCACACAGACCGCTTCAAGACGCGGAGAACGGCCGGCCGACCCGAACGCGCCTGAGGTCAAGCAGGATGCGAACGTTTCATGTTACAAGGCTTAGCGACATGGAGGCCTCTCTTACTTTTCCAAGAGCACTTTCGGTGGAGCGATGGGGCAGACACGAGATGAGAGTAAACTGAAGAAAGCAAGAGAAAAAGTGGACAGAGAACGGCCAACTCTTTGAAGAAGCTCATTGCGAAGGAGAGGAGTAGGTGACGGGGAGACAAGCCAGTTCCTGGCTTCCCCTAGCCGTGCTGCCTGCCCACCTCACAAGAGGGACAGCAAGGCACAAGAAACTTGGCCAAAAACAAAGGGGTTAGCAACTTAGTGCTAATTCTCAGACACCAGCGACAAACATGGCCTAGGCCCTCTGCAGCTGGAGGCCTGTCTGTCTAGCAGCATGATAGAAGCCACGCTGTGATCTTGTTCATTTTATGACGGTTTGCAAAGGGATCATCTTCCCTGACCAGGCACAGCAAAACCAAAGAGGAATTTTAAGTTTGCAGCATGCTCCCAGCAGCTCTTGAGTTTTGGGGCAAAGCAGAGAACAGAGAGGGTATGATCACACTGGGCCGGAGTCCAAAAAGCTACCTTCAAATGATGTTGGCTCAAAAAGCAAGAAGTTGCGTCTTGTGAACTTGAGCGGTTCTCCATGTACGGATCAGGAGGACGCCCAGCACTCGATGCTAAAAGCTGAGCCGGTCCGATTCTCCTGCCCATTCCTCCAGACCAGCTGCTCTGAAACTGCTCACTGCCTTCCTCCAAACCACTCCTGCCCGTGTCCTAAGTTTAAAGTCTGGGACACAAGAATGTCTCAAAAACTGGCCTTTTATCCTTTGCCAATTGAAAAGGGAACCAGCCCCATAGAGAGGAGCCCAGATAACACAAAGCCCCTGGCTGTGGGCGGGTTTTCCCCTCCTGCTGTGTATCATCAGTCAAATATGATTTTTCAGGGCCAAGTAGTACCTTCCCTTTCTTCACCAACTACGACTAGAAAGGTGGATGCATGTGTTACTGCCTTGTAGTCTCTGGTTTCCATTTCAGGGTGGACTCACCGTCTCCAGGATTAGAGTAGATTTGAAACTTTGGCCAGAAAGACACCCTATAAGCAACTTTTCTTAGCTGCTTTTACCTGCCCTGGATTTCACCTATCACGTTATCCTTGAGCCTAACACTTGAGCCTGAGCAAGTAAGCCCCGTTTGAATGTCATAAGGTGCCTTCATGTACATAATCCGTGCCACAGATATTGTAACTCTGGACACTTAGCAGACGTATCCTGTAGCTCTTAAGATGATCATGTTTAAAGAGTTTGGGGGTTAAGGGGGGTGGTGGAGGGGGAGCTACTCTTCTCCAAACTTTGAAATGAAAGGGAATATGTTCTTCTAATAGAAAGAGTACAGGAGCGCAGTTTGGCGTGGCTCAGCCAGGGCACATGCCCGGATTGTGGGCTTAATCCCCAGTAGGGGCTGTGCAGGAGGCAGCCGATTAATTTTTCTCTCTCATCATTGATGTTTCTATCTCTCCCTCTCCCTTCCTCTCTGAAATCAATAAAAATATATTTTTTAAAGAGTACAGATAATTTTTTTTTTCCTAAATGTCAGGAAGGTAAGTAGTAGTAAGAATGTCCTGCCTCTCTGATTAGGTCCTTCAGGATAGAAACATCATTTTATCCCAAATGTTTGTTAGAGGAAGGAAAAAATGCCATCAATCCTATTAATTCTATGAAGACAGATATAGTACTTGGGATAATCACCCAGGTGATTCAGAGATCTGGAATTGAGTCCACATTCTCTAGCATTTGTTACGACTTTGTGTGATACTTTACCTAGGCCTTAACTATAAGTGAAGATAATGCCTATTCTGCTTTATCCATAACATCAGAAAGATCAAATAAGGTTGTATGTGGGAAAGAAAAGTAAATGGTAGTCAGAAAGAGGACAGAGGTCTATTTAACACTTCCATTTAACATTAAGCTGCCAATGCAGTATTTTTTATTATTATTTTTAAATATATTTTTTTTTATTTTGTACAGAGAGGAAGGGAGAGAGATAGAGAGCTAGAAACATCGATGAGAGAGTCATTGATCAGCTGCCTCTTGCACACCCCCTACTGGGGATATGCCCGCAACCAAGGTACATGTCCTTGACCGGAATCGAAACTGGGACCTCTCAGTCCCCAAGCTGACACTCTATCCACTGAGCCAAACCGGTTTCGGCCAATGCAATATTTTTTAAAAGAGATTATCAGAACTGAAAATGAAGAGACAGACCTTTTCCTATTTTCAAATAGACTGTCTCCATAACAAATAAAAAAATAAAAATAAAAATTTTATAGAACCTATAAATTATTAAAATTAGCAAAAGATGTAGATAAAATCAAATTTACAAAAACCAATAACATTTTATGGTCCAGCATTGATCAATTTACACACTTAACTTAAAAAAAACCTACTCCCCAAAGCAACAACTAAACAAAAACTGCATAGAGATAAATGTAAGAAATTATATGTAAGACCTTTCAAAGAGAAAATAACTTATAAAAGAATATTAAAGTAGATTTGAATAAATGGAGATAAAGAATGTTTATGGGTAGGAAGATAACATTCTTCCTCCAAATTAATCTACAAACTCAATGTAATTCAAAAAAAATCCTAACTTTTATTTCAATGGCACTTGACTTTTCAATGGGACTTGACAACTGAATCCTATAACTAATGGAAAGAGTCAGAGTTCAAAAACAGTCAAAACTATTTTGAAGGGCAGGTTAAGAAGTGGGTGGAGATTTGCCCTACTAAATGTCAAAACATGCAAGACATGGCATTGATCTTATGGTCTCAGCACAGGAAAGACAGAAAGAAATAAAGGAATAGATTGACACAAAAATGGAAACTCTGATAAATGGCAGAGATAGCACTATAAGTGGGGAATGTTGGGCCATTCAATAAACTTTGCTAAGACAATTGGCTATCCCTATGGAAAGTATATACTTAACACAAGAAAAATATTATTTCAAAGTGGATTAACAAGATAAATTGAAAGGTAAAAAATATAAACTTGTAGAGAAAAATATTTTTATGACAGTAGGCAAAGAATTTCTTCAGAAAGACACAAAGTTCCAGCCCAAAGAAATAAAACATCAGTAAAACAATAACACACATATAAACAAAGTTCAAGGGTAAGCCTCTGACTGGGAAAAGATATCATCGGTCCATATATCTATAAATCATGTACCTGGAACTTATTAAAAGTGTTTAAAAATCATTGCTAAAGTGCAAATAACCCCCAAGAAGCAAGAGGACAAAAAATTCAAATAGGCAATTCCCTTCAGAGGAAACATAAATGAATTACACACTTGATGAAAACATGCTCAACCTCACTAGTATGCAGGGAAATGAGACTCGAAATCAGGAATTAGCATTTCACACCCATCATATGGACACACACACACACTTTATATATATAGCAATGGCAATATTGGGGGTCTCTGCAAGGAAGTTTCCCATTTGAAGTCAGGTTAGGCAGCTGGCTGGTTGCTTAGTGACTACTTGTGTTGGGGTGGGGATGGAGGGAGAGAGAACAGGGTAAGAGACAAGAGGGTAGAGACACTATACTCCCAGCCCTTGGATGAAGAGAGCACCATAGAAGGCAGCGAGCTGGCTTGAACCTTCTTTACATCTGATCCCAAAGGGCTGTGTACTGCGTGAAGAGATCCTTGCAGCGAGAATCCGGAGGAGCACCATACTAGGGCAGGGGCTGAATGAGTTTAAAAAAAAAAAAAGTGGAACCAGTAGGAAAAACATGCATTGTTTCTGCTAGTTAGTGAAGGTTTGGTTAAGCCTAGTGGTACAAGGCTCATATGTACAAGGCTTAGTTCTTCTGATTCCTCTTTAACGTCTTAGTTACACTGGCTTGTTTTTCTCCCAGATGAATTTTAAAACATTTTGTCAAATTCCAAAATAAAATTACATTGTTTTTCATTGGAAAAAAAATTATCTTCCAAGGCCAAGGAGTGGGGAAAAGTGTGGGAAAATGTGACTCCTATATACTGCTGGTAGGAGTGTGTACACTGTAAAGATCAATATGGCAATAAATATCTGGTAATCTGAAGAATATTCTATTGGCCAGTGAGTGAAGTTCTAGATACATACTTCAGAGACACACACCATGCACAAGTAAATATATCACTGTTTATAGTAGTCAAAAATTGGAAATAACTAAAATATGCAAAGCAAATGGATAAATTGTGATATACTTATTCAGTGAGTTACAGCATTTAAAATGAATAATTTAGAGAAACTTGTAACATGGATACATTTCAAAAATGAGTAAAAAAAAACCAAAAACAAAAAAACCAAGTCCCAAAACGTTGTATACAGTGTGCCATTCAGTTTAAAAAAAAAAAACAAAAAAAAAATGAAAGCAATTCCATGCACACATGTAAGCATACAAATCCATTCATGATATTATTTGGATAAACATCAAATTCAGAGCAGCAGTAATCTCTGTGGGTGAAGGGGAAAAAATGGAATCAGGGCTCTATAGATTTCAATTATAGCTATCGTCATTTCTTTTTAAAAGAAAACAAGCAAATACTTATAAAACGGTAACTGCAAATGTTGAATATTGATGAATGCTAACCATTTTGTAAACAAATGTTTGCTGACAACTAGGTGGATCGAAGTGAATGAACACATTAATACAGAATGGAGATTATTTCCAGGTGTGGGAGGAATATTGATTTCTCTGAGGCTTATTTACTAATACTTAACTATGGGCCAGGTATTATGGATGTATTTTGCATGAGTGAACTTATTTAATCTCCATCACCCTAAGAAGATGCAACTATTATCCCCATTGTACAGATTAGAAAACTGAGGCTGAGTGGAAAGGTAGTCACAGTTATATAACTTGAAACAGCAGGGCCAGGACATAAACCCAGGTGTGCTAAGTCTAAAACCTATGCACTACATTATAGTGAAAGTTATTAAATGATTAAGAATGAAAAAGCCACAGAAAGTTACCAAAAGTGAGGAAGATGCAATTAGCTAAGAATTTGTAAAGGATCAGGGTGAGGAAAACTAAGTGGGTTTACACAATTAAAGGTAAGGCCCAAACCAAACCTGAGTCTAAATACCTAGTGAAAATATAAAGAAAAGATTATGTGGAGTTAGAGATTAACTACAAAACTAATCTTGGGAGGACTCGTCCCCCTCCCTACATGGGAGTCCGTTCTGTGGGATTCTTTCCCTCTCCCCGTGTGGGAGTCTGTACGTGTTCTCCAATAAATTTCCACTTTTGCAATAAAATAAAACTAATGTTGGCAGAAAGTCATTCCTTAAGACCAAACACAGACACTGCCCTTTGATAAGTGTGCGCTCAGACTAAGATGGACTTCTAAGCCTTCTAATCAGTTCTCTTGGAAACATTTCACTGGTTCTTCAAGGTCCATCCTGACTCACACAGCAAAACTAAATTCCTGACTCCTCTAAGCCTGACTCACCCGGCACTAACCACAGCTTTGTTATTTTCTACAGGACCAAGTCATTGATTTCAAACCACTGTAGAGAAAGAACTGTATCTCAGATGTTTTAGTTGGCATTATTTGGTAGCAAATAACAGCTTCCCAAACTTAAAAAAACTGAAGGTGGAAGTGAAGCAGTCTCTGTAAGGTTTAAAAGGTGTCTTCAGGAAATCAGGAAAAGGAAATGCAAAATGGCACAAAACACTGGAAAAGTGGTTTTCAGGACTCCTGGGACCGTTTTCTTCATCTTTTTCTCTTGGGGTTGTATCTCTCTCATCTTTGCCTTACTCTTTCTGCTTCACATACATGTTCCAAATGCAACCTCCCAAGACATCAGCTTTCCGATTCCAAATTCCCAGAAATCATTTACTTGGCTCAGATTTGACCAGATGTCCACTCCTTGTTGGATCACCTAAACAGCTCATCCCTAAATATTACTTTTAAAAGTAATATTCAAAAAATGGGCCAAAAGTTAGTATTTCCCTGTTTCTAGTAATTGGAGGCTTGGACTTATCTTTATTTGGAAAAAAAAGGTGCAGTTCTTTGACGGCCTTTTCCAATTTAAGGTTGGAACCATTACATGCTAAATTTTCTTTCAATTGAAATGAACCTAGAGTCTTTGGTTGGCTCCTAGAAACATTAAAATAGGAAAGAATTCTACATCAGGGTGTGATTTCTTCAAGACAGTATTTTTTTCTTCAGATTCCATCCTTTGTAAGAAGCAGTCACATCAGAAACATTGTCCACTATAATTTAGATTCTAAAGTTCACCTTCCACATTTTTGCATTAAAGACAAAATAACCGCCTTAGCTGGTTTTGCTCAGTGGATAGAGCATCAAACTGTGGACTAAAGGGTCCCTGGTCAAAGGCACATACCCGGATTGTGGGCTGGATACCAAGTAGGGGGTGTGCAGGAGGCAGCCAATCAATGATTCTCTCATTATTGATGTTTCTCCCTCTCCCTTCCTCTGAAATAAAAACATTAAAATAAACAAAAATTATCCCTTATTCTGAAAAAGAAAATGCATGAACCATAGTCAAATGGAAAAATGCAAAATAATGGTCTTTACTACAGAAAAATAAAATCTCAAGAATTAGCAGGTGTGGAAAAATACAAACCATTTATTGAGTCTTTACTATAAGCCAGACACTGCTAAATGCTTACATTTTAATCAAAACAATTTTGATGTGTACTATTATTAGATATCCTTTTTATAATGATGAAAATTTCAAGGCAAGAAACTACCCAATATCACATCTAGTATGTAGTTTAATATGGACTTAGAAGAGAAGCAAGGAAGTTAAAGGCTGGGAGGTGGGGAGGAAAGTCTGAAGGAAATAGAGGACCTCCCACCCCATTTCAGTATATCATTTTTAATACTTAAAAAAAAAACTTTTAAATATATAATTAAATTATATGAATCATGTTACATTTTCTTAAACTTCAACTCCAATTTTGTTATGCATTTGTATCTGGGTAGCTTAGTGGTCATTTAAGTTCTATTCTCTGGCAATATTCATCAATTTAAGTATCCTTTTTAGAGACGTTTTCAACCTTTTTCTCAATCCTGACTCAGCCACGATCTGTGCATCCTTCTCCTCTTCATGACCAAACTTACTATTGTCTGCTTGCTGTCTCTAAAGCCTCTTGTCTTGTGCCCTGTCAATTACTGTGACCCCCAAAAGATTGGGAATCACTGGTAAAGATTAAATTCTGAACCGCTTGTTCAACTCCTCCAAAACGTTGACACTCCCTCTCTCACAAATTCCTGTGTACCTCTATTCTTCCCTTTTTGCTAATGTCTCTGCCCGAGTTTCCAAAACTCCTCCATGCAGAATCCACCAAGTTTCTAGAGCATTTTGTATCTGCTGCTAGTATAAATTTATCACAATGCATGTGATATGCAAGTCTACCTGAACAAGAAACTAGGCCAAATCAATATTATCTTTGTGTCTCCAACACTAAATAAAGGAGGTGATTTTACTAAAATATCAAATCTTGTTCCAAGATATCCACCAATTTGTTTTGTGCTCATTGACAACAAAGGAATTAATAGCCCTGGCTGGTATGGCTCAGTTGGTTGGAGTGCCATGGTGTGCACTGAAGAGCCATACGTTCGATTCTCAGTCAGGGCAAATATCCAGGTTTTGGGTTCCATTTCCCATTGGGGCACCAGAGCATGTATGAGAGGCAACCAACCAATGTTTCTCTCTCTCCTCTCCCCCGCTTCCTCTCAAAACATTTATTAAAAACAAGCAAACATATCCTTGAGGGAGGGAAAAAGAAGAACTACTACTCATTGATGGCAAAAAGTTTTAAACATCTTTTACACCGAAAACAACTTTTATCAAGTTAATAGCATAAAACAAAAACCAAATTATCTACTCATAGGCAGATGAATATGTCAATTTACGTATTTTAAAACCAAATGTTACTACTTAATAACCCCAAATTTCAAACAATATTAAATACAAAAATTTTAATAAAACATTTTGGGATCATGAGCAGTCAGTATGAGGATCTGAACTACAATTAAGACACGAAGGGGATACTTGCTCCATTTAGATCATTCTAACCCAGGACTGTTCATCATTCACTAGAGAAGCTGTTACACATTCCCATACCCAGACATGTAGACCTAGTAGGTCATGGATGAAGCTATGTGGACATTTTAAAATACTCCCAGCATTTTCTGCAGAATATTGCCTAAGAACTACTTTCCATGAAATGTATGACATGCCTTCAGTTTTATATGTACATGTATGTTTAATTTCTAAGCAACTTCACTATTTAAAATATCTTAAGCTATTTTGCCCGAAGTTACAGAGAACCTGACTTTCTGCAACAAGTTTATGCCATTAAAACTTCACATGCTTTTTTGTTAACGGAATTGCTTTTTAAAGTCCTTGACTCTCAATTCACAAAAAAATGCAATTTTCATAAGTGATATTTTCTTTAAATTAAGGCATAGAGTACAGACACCTAGTCCTCTAGATGAGTATATTCTGATAAGTAGGAATTATTTCTATGTAAATATACTGAATGTATCTTAACTCTAGCATTTACAAAAATAAAGCAATTACAAAAAATATACTATTAAAGAATATACAGGGGTGAGCAAAAATAGGCTCATAGCTGTGAATACATGGGTTTATTTTTATATTATTTACCATATGAACTATAAGCCTATTTTTGCCGACCTCTGTATCTACACAATAAATTTTATAACTAGGAAAAAAAAGACTTTAAGATAATTCTTCAAATATTGTTTCCAGATTATATTCCATGTTTTTTTTTAACACAAATATACAATAGAAATATTTTAAAACCACATATTCTGAGGATGAATACCAACTTTGACTTCTTGTTAGGTAAAGATCCAAAGTTCACTGGTATATTTCTAGTGAGCACTCCAAAAACTCCAAACACTTATTTAAATAATTTTCAAGACTACTTACTTTCTTCATTGCATTCATGCTCTAAGAACTGATAAAATATGCTTGAAAACTCGTAGATCAAAAAGTATTTAAATTTTACACACAACCTGTAAAATTTCAATACTTAAAAACATCTATACCATCCCTTAAGTTTAATACTTAATGAGTATTTTGCTTAGTAAACAATCTCCTAACATAATCCTTTTCATACATCCTAAAAAAATTACTTGAGTTTGAAGATTCAAATTCTATTCCTTACTTCAAAATAATTGTACATTTCATTGATTTCTGTAATTCCAAGACCTTATATTTCATATGACAAGCTGAAGTTTCGTTAAGAAAAACTTTACTTATGTTTACATGTGTATCCAGGGTTGTCCTATGCATTCGAAGATATTATTGAGTGTCACATTGAGCCTGGAAAACAATGGAAATCTTTACTCCATTGTATGCATGTGGAGAACTGGATTTTTAACTTAAAATTACCTAAAATATAGTCATTTGTTTGTTAAATTTTAATGTTAAATTTTAACATTTGTTTTTTGTTAAATTGTTAAATTTTCCTTTCCTCCTACCCTGCCTTTATCATAATTACATACATAAATTCAAAATATAACTTTTAATAATTCTTGCTATATTACCAAAACTTGTTATTTTTTTCAAGAATCTTCATGTAAATTCAAGTTTTTGATAAATTAAAATATACTGCACATTGCTTTAACAGGGAGAATAAACAAATAAAAAACAAGACTTGCAAAATGGCATTGATATTACTCAATTTGGGCAGAGATAAAATATATTTTTTCCAAAGTCTTAATAATAATCACATTCATCAGTAAAAAAATTAGTAATCTGCTGGTTCCTCTATTCTCCTTTATAAGCAAATATACCTGTTTAAGAAAATTTTGATGTCTGAAATCAACACTACAGCAAATAAAAGGCTAAATTGAAGAAAAAACCACACAGACTTTCTTCCCCATACCACTGCAATATTTTAAATGCATAGGAATACAACAAACTCAAAAGGAAAAAAAAAATAGTGTTTTATTAACTATCACACTGTTATAATACACTTTAAACATACAATAAGGTAGCCTTTAAATTTGAGGTGGTCTTAAGAAAAACAAATGAACAAAATTCCAAATTTTGAAATAGGTGAACTGCTGCAGTTATAGGTATACATTTAGGAAAATTGTATAGCTCTTACAAGACCAGCAATGAAACTTTATTTTGTACATTTTTAATAATTGAAAATATAAACAATAATTAAAAAATAAAAAGAAAATACAGCGTAATAAAAAAACATACGTTTCTCAATTAAATGTACTGAATACATACAAATTTTAAGGGAAGAAGCAAAAAAAAGAAAATGGTTGATATTTAAGTGCAGACTGACTACCTAGACAAAAAAAAAAAAATACTTAAAAAAAATATCATAAAACCACTAGTTTTCTATGACTAATATCCATATGGTTGGAGTATTGTCACTATGGAAGTGATTTTGTTATGTTTGCATATGTTATACTTTACTGGTAATTTACATGATGGCTTTTAAGGCCCTGGCAGACATGGTTTTTGGAAACAAGATTGAATAAAAAAGTCACTGCTAAGACGCAATACACCTTATTTTTTTTGGTCCTCCAATATGCAAGAAAAGGGATATCTCACTAGAACATTTTCTTACCACCCAAATGCCTCAACCTATACATTTTTAACTTTTTTAAACATTGGTTATATTGCCCAACTTCGTTATTGAAAGAATATTAACAAGACATTATTTTGGCAAATTAAATCTTAAACATGGCTTTTCAACAGGATTTAAAAGGTGACTATCCCTAGAGTTCCATGTTAAAATGTAGTTTTCAAAATCTTACAAGAGTAATGCTTAAAATATTGTACACAGTTAACCTAATTAAAATAATTAGCTTCAAAATGACAAATTGATAAGCTAAGTAAAGCCTACACTATGTAACATTTGCTTGGAAACTTGATTTGTCAGTTATGCATAATAAAAATTCCAGTCATCAAGAAAATTACAAAAATTTTTTTTATCATAACATGATTTCTTTCACCCACCAACTTTTTTATCTTACAATAGATAAATACCAACATGTTCTCATTTTTACACTAAACCACACAGGATTGATGCATTTGGTTAGACTACCATTCGCATTAAATTCAATTTTCTTTATATAACTTGGTAAAATTTCATTTCTTCTAGATTCCAAAAGTACCTACAAAACCCATGCAATTTTACCATTTTTAATATACTATGGAATATCATACAAAGTAAGGCATTTCAGTGTCATGTATAACCAAGTTACTGTCAATCCAAAAATTTTTGCACATCAATAAAAAGATATCTAAGAACTTAGGAACAATATTCTTCTCACTACTGTATAAAAATAACCACAATGAATAAGTATTTGTGTAATATTTACTCCATTGTCTCATTTCCAGAAACTGTGACAAGCTGTAAAGGTATTTCAGTGTTGGTAAGGATATCTTGATTGCTGGTGGTGGAAGTATTAACAGTTCCTATCCCTGAAACAGAACCTTGTTGAATATTTGCAAGGATAAGTGTTGTTCCTCCTGCAGTAATCAAAGTATCATCTCGTGCAGTTTCCACAGATGCCAGCACTGTACTGCTAGAGTGAATACCTTTTTTATTCTGATGTGTTTTAATATGTTTGGCAAGGTGATCACTTCTCATAAAGCGTTTTGAACATTCTGGACAAACAAATTTCTTCTCACCTGTTAGAAATAAAATTAAGTAACTTAATTTTCTGAATTCAACAATAGACTGATAATTCCCTGAGAAAGAAAATAACCTAACATTGACAGGCAAGGACAGGGAACAGAGTTCAAATAACATTGTGTTAGTTTCATGAACTGCCTCTGCAATTTTCTGATAGAATATTTCCCCTCAAAATAAATGTCATCTTTACTTTTTTATGAAAAGCAGTCTTCTAAACTTATTATAGTCTGTCATTCAGATATTTTAATACCTCAACTATGCTAATAGTTTGTTTTAAAGCATGTTACAAGGTATCAGCTAAAAAATGATAATCTGCAACATAAGTAAAATTGTTTTGTTCAGTTGTTTTCTTTTAATAACGAGAAGAAAAAAAAAATTGACTTCTAATAGAGCCACTGTTTTCCCCTTGTCTGCGTGGATTTTCTCCAGGTAGTCTGGTTTCCTCCCACACCCCAAAGATATACAGGTGTGTCTGTCTGCACTGTCCCAGTCTGAGTGAGTGGGGATGTAGGTGTGAGGGCACCCTGCAATGGAAGAGGGTCTTGCCCAGGGCTGGTTTCCACCTTTCACACAGAGCTGCTGAGAGAAGCTCCAGCCAAGCCACCTGCAACCCTGAACCTAACATAAGCAGGTTGGAAAGTCGTGTGTGTGTGTGTGTGTGTGTGTGTGTGTGTGTGTGTGTGTGTGAGAGAGAGAGAGAGAGAGAGAGAGAGAGAGAGAGAGAGAGAGAGAGAGAGAGAGAATATGTGTATTTCAATGTATTCCAATGTTTAATATTAGCAGTGTAGCGATGTTTTTTGGTGTGTGTGTAGCGATGTTTTTTGGTGTGTGTGTGTGTGTGTGTTTTTATCTTTATTGTTGAAAGTATCAGATGTCTACTTTCCCCCCATTGATCCCTGTTAGGCTGTCCCCGATGTAGTGATGTTTTTGTGATCAGAAATATGCCATAGGAACTTATTAACTCTCACTTATGTCAGCCAGCTGTGGTAAATTGTTTTTGATAAACATCATTTCACACTTAAAAGTCTCAGTTTCTACTGATGTCATTGAGGACTCACTGTATTCCTTTAAAGAAGTTTATAGTTTTAAGCTATATTTAAGGTTATTATTAACATGTTATACCCATGATATTAAACCTCCAACTCTTCAACCTGAATTCAAGTACACAGAGTACTTCTAGATAAAAGTAAAAATGCAAACTTGAGGTCCACTGAGATTAAAACCCCAAGAAATGGCTAGCTGACGACTTCATCTGGAATAATTAAGAGCAAACCCAATATATCATGTTAAAGTTAATAAGACCCTGATGAATAAAACATTTTTAATACAAAAGACAGACTAAATTCTATTATGAAGACTTAATATGTAAGAGGATTAGAAGGCAAAAGGCCAGCCTGAAAAGAATCTACAGAGAAATCCATCAACAAATCTAGTCTTTTCTTAATTTATTTTAACATGCCTTATCCATCTCCTGTTCCAGCACCTCTACTCGAGGTAAGTTCTCAACAGACCTCACGTCTGAATTACATTGCAAGAACACCCTTGTCTTTACTCTTCTAACTTAACAAATCAATACCAGACAAATATTCCTTAAATACCAAATATTATTACAATACAAAACTTTACCACTGTAAGTAAGTGGTATGGGAATGCAAGGCTAACTTGAGATAACTAAGATTATGGCTCAATTCTAATATCTAAAATCTCATCTTCTTCATATCAAATGATCCCTCACCTCTTTTATTCACATACTATTCTTCTGAGACGGTATTTCCCAAAGTTTCTCTTGGAACATTAGTTCTGAGAGATGTTCCATGGCAAATGGCACAAAGATCAAAGATATTTGGGAAATGCTACACAAACTACACCCCTCCACAGAGGTGCATGGTGCTTGTTAACGTTTAATTAAAGGTCGTAAAAGATGCTGCCTTGAAACATCTTTTACCCAGTGTTTTCCACACATTTGGTCACAAACCTTCCCCTGCACACCCCCCTCCCCCCATTTCATTGACTTTTATATCCTGCTGACCAAATTCCACTGAGGAAAAGTCTGTTATAGGGCCATAAAACCAATCCATTGCCCCAAAATCCCTTACTATCCCAAGCAATCATGATCTCTATCTCTAAGCATACTTTCTTGCATTTTCTGTTGCAGTTATAAACAACTCATCTGTCTACCTACCTACCTGAAGAGTGAGACAGAAACTATAAAACAAGTAGAGCATCTAATATGTATAATACTAAATACTTCACAGGTTATTTTATGTAATATTTAAAGCAATACAAGAGGTGTGAAAGCAGGTCAGAGACAGCTTATTTACTTAATCTAACAGAGTTCATGGATTTGAATCCAGATCTAGGAGACTTCAGGATCCATAATGTCCTCCATTTCACCATGCTTCTTCTTTCTAAGCTCTCTAGGACTGTAAGTACATTACATATTTTTTTCAATTCTTCAGTGTTGAACATAGACTGAACACATTGATCATTACATGGTAGCAGAAGAAATCTCTAAATTATAAATCAGGATTAAGTTTGGGTCATTCGTAGGCCCATTTCATGTAACAACCACATACTATATAAAAACAATTAAATGAAAGAATCTTAATATCAACAATGCCTTTGTTATTTCTCAATGAAATATCTTTTGCTTACATCAGACATTAAAACAGAGAAAAGGTGAAATGTCTAACTTTGTCAGAGGAAAAGGAATTATTTTTTATTAAAGTGTTGCGGAAGATGAAAGAGTTAAGATAGATAAGCAACAAAAGCAGACAACTAACTTGAAAGGTTTAACATAAAAAATAATAGCATAAATGTGGCTTAAGATACTCAATAACATTAAAAACAAAGCACTAACTAAAAAAGAAAAGTTAACCAATGTCTGCATAAAACAAATGTTATTTTATAAGTCATATTAGCTTGTTGTTAATAAAGATAAGAATTTGATGTGATTGGTCACATTTTTAAAATTCAGTTCAGGTATGTGTTCTAAAAAACAAAAAACTTTCAAGATAGTATATAGCCCTATAATTCATTTTTGTCTGTTAAAAGTAAATATTAGTAACCTGTATGTGTTCTTCTGTGCCTCTGTAATTCATCACTTCGAGTAAATCTTTTACCACAGAACATCCAGTTACAAACAAAAGGGCGCTCCCCAGAATGCCAACGTAGATGAGCTCTCAGATGTGAGGTCTTCCCATAGACTTTACCGCATCCTGGTATATGACAAATGTGTTGCTTCTTTTTCCCAAGATTGGTACCTCTAAAAAACACACAGAATAATATATACTTACATGTAAATATTCAAATGGATATTACCACTTACATATCATCATGTTACATCTCATATAGAAGACATTATCACCATGAGATCAATCAGAAACCAAGACCAATTAACATCAATTTCAATAAAAAAATTTTCAAACATGTTAATTTTACATGTTGATTTTACTCAATAATTAAATTGCTGCCCAAATGTAAGTATGTTAAAGTATTACATAATTTAAAAGGGTATTTTACATATTTTAAAAAGTGTAACAAAGTTATTGATTATTCTGTCAGAACCATTCACAAATTCTATGCATAAGCCCAATCCCAATTTAGTAGTATGGGAAACTAAGTGGTCTACTCAAAGTCATGCTATTGGCTAATTTAAAAAGGAAATAAACCAAGCATGAATACAAAACTAATCACAGGTACAATTAAAAGGTAGATAGGCACATTATGCATATTTACTCATATATTTATATGGCCACACCCTGAATATACACTGAAGAAAGTTTTTTAAAAAATTTTGGACAAAGCTTTCTTAGCTCCCTTAGCATTACATGAAATAAATATAAATAAAAATTATCTTTACAGTTAAAATTTCTTTCATATTAACCATGCAAAGATACCCCAAATTATACATCAACGATATAATAAAATACAATTTCTCCACATCACAAAATTTAACATTTGTTGTATTTCAGTATTGATATCAAGAACAGGGTTTGGGAGATATATGCTTAGATGGGTGAACAGAGGTATCTTATACTAAGCAAGAAGAAAACTTTTTTATTCCATAACTGATATTCAAATAATCTTAAACACTACAAAATGATACTACTACAGCTTTTAAAAAATTAGACTAGTTACTGAATAAAAATGAGTTTATAAAAAACATGTAACATTTCAGACTCACAATTGTCAAAACCATATTATATAAAATTTGCAATGTTTTTGAGATTAACAAAGGTACATTTAAGAACCCCCAACTTCCCGTCCTCCCCCAATCTCAGTCTAGCTTATAGCCTGCAAAACTTCCATAAGCCTGAAAATCCTCCTGTATATAATACACCTATATTTTTCAAATTTTACTAGAAAAATGCGTATTTCCCCACATTTATATTTTAATGTACTCACACTCAGTAGCATGTGAAATTGCCATAGGACAAACAGTGCTAAACGGTGCAGTGCTGGCTGTTAGATGCCATAGGTGTTCTGAACAGGGAGACATCAATGTGGGCTCCAGTAGTTAGAGAAGGCTTCGTGGAGGAGGTGGGTAGGATTTAGATAGAAAGGAGGGAAGGCATTCCAGGCAGAGGAATAGCATAAGTAAAGACAAGGAGGAATCATGCTGTTGTCTCAAGGGCAAGGATGTCATAATCTAACACAATTCTAGTTTCTGCTCCAGTCCACCCCCAATTTCTACAACTCTCTTTAAAGAGCTGAGTTGAGTGAAACAGGTCTTTCTGGCTCACCTGTAATGCCAAAGTCTTAACCAAAGCCAATATGTTTCCTTTAATTTCGTTTTTTTAAATTTAGCATATTCTTAAATAGCCCTAAGAAAAAGAGCAATGCTTGTGGCTCCTGGTGTGCAAACCAATTTTATATATCGTGTTCACCATAGCAATTTCACAGAGAACCCCATCTGGTTCACTGTTATACTCTCCTAAGACTACCAACTCAGGTGAATCATGTGCTTTTATAAACTCAAAAGTGCTATTTTACTAACTTAGCAAAAATTTAGCTTGAGAACACTAACAAAGCACAAAATTGTAACAAAATGCAGCAACAAATTTGGGTTCTCAAAGAACCAAGAAGCCAGAGAAAGATAAAGATATTCCTCATTATTAAAGATATTAAAGGTATTCCTCATTATAAGGAAATAAGAAATATTCATTATTTGGAAATAGGACAAGCATCTAAGAAAGAAAATAAAAATAGAGATGGGCACACATAAATATATAATTTAAGGGAAAAGCTCAAAATGCAGTCCAAATTTCCATTTAAAAAGGAAATTCTATTCCAGATAAGAACTAAATGTGCTAGGCATGAATTTATGGTATGTGATGATGTAAAGGAAGGAAAAGAATTGAAGTAAATTTCTCAACAAACTTCAGGTAACAAAAGATTTAGCCATACGTTTTCATCATAATCATACCTATAATACTTACTATATAATCTGAAAAACCGAAGAATTTTAAATTTCTACTATTTTTGAGTGCCTAAGCATGCTCCAAATAATTTAATCATGCCAAGATAGAGTGAATAGAATAAATAAACTAAAGGTAGAGGGATTAAGAAAAGCTAAATAACCAAGTCTTTCTTTTGCTTGGGATGGAAGAAATGGGACACAGACTGAGCTGACAAAGAAAACAGATTTTTGCAAAATAACTTAATTTTTCTAAATATGGATTGATGTTTAATCTACACAAAATCGACATAACAATGCCTTTAGAATGTATTTCCCTTTATTAAAATTTTTTGTCTCTTCCATTAAAGTAAAAAATTTCTGAAGGCTTGTTCTACTTAACAAATATTGGCTAAATGGCCAAATAAATACTGTTTTTTAATACCTCATTATATTTTACATCCTGTTCAAAAGGGCAAACAAATGAAATTTAGTTCTCTAAATTACACATATTTTATTTAAAGAATATGACAGAGAAAAATGGCTAATAACCTAAATTTTTTAAAGTACCACCTGTCTCACCAATGCCAAACATTTTGGAATATTTGGGATTTACTATATATATATATATATATATATATATATATATATATGTTATGATTTTATTAGAGACAGCAATTGTCAATGATACAATTGTGCCTACTATATACATATGAACATACAGAACTCATATGTTCAAATGAGTTCTAAGAAACAATGTAAAAGATGTCTTACAAACATCAATTTTGATTTCTTAGAATAAATTATTTTAAAATGAACTTACAAAACTTCTAGAAAAAATATAAGTGCTTTTATAATTCTCAGACTGAAAAGATTTTAAAGACATCATACAAAAACTCTTAACTAAAAAAGACTGGGCTTAAAAATGTTTGCAAACTAAGTAATGAAACTCATTCTTCACTTGTATAACAATGCATTTTGCGAACCACAGTCATAAAGTTGAAAGTCAATGTAAAATCAGAAAAAATGTCTGTGTATGACAAACACACAAATTAACAGATTCACAGAAGACATAAAGAAACAATGCACAAAATAAATTTTAAAAAGGTAAAATAATGTTCAATCTCACAAATAACAAATATACTAAATAAATAAAATAATACTGAGGTATTACTTTTCATCTATCAGACTTTAAAAGGCTTGAAAAAAATTATAAAATCCATTATTGGCAAGGGTGTGGAAAAGCAGATATTCTCATATACCACTGGTGGAAGTAATAAATTGGTAAAGCCTTTCTAGTACACAAATCCCTTTGATCCAAGAATTCCATTTTTACCAACTTACACTGATGAAACAATCAAACAAATGTACAAAGATGTATGCATGAGAATCAAAATGACAATAAAATCCCCCCCAAAAAAGACGTTAAATTTTTATGCACCCATACAATAGACTACTATACAGCCATAAAAAAAAAAAAAAAAAAAAAAAAAAACTGATGCAAAATATATAGACGTGAAAAATGTGGTCACAAAAATTTTCAAAATAAGAGACATGTAAAGTAGTGAGAATAAAATAATTATACTTTAAAATACTTATAAAGTCTGGAAGGATATATATATATATAAATGTCACAACCATTATCTTGAGGTGAAATAGGATTTGGGTATTCTTTTAATACTCTCCTCTACTTCTGAATTTTTATGAGCATGCATTAGTTTAATAAACATTTTTAAAAGATTTTCATTTTAAAGAATAAGTAAAACAAGCCAGACCTTGATCCTCAATTTGACTTGCATAAACAATTATCTTGAAAGTTCCTCTAAAAATAAGTTAATTTCAGAAGTTATTGCCTAACTAAAAAGTTCCATTTACTTAAACTGACCAAACTATTTCAAATAAATGCAATTTCAAATAACTGAATAATTACCAGTAAATACAAATATCTAAGCATCAGATGCAGAAGTAAATCCACTTAAGAGGCAGTATAGAGGTAAAGTTCTGGATCAAGAATCTGGAACCAGATATCTGTTATATGTGCTCATCCAAGCACTCACTTCTCTATGCCTCACTTATAAAACTATCTAATCTCTCACTGTTAGAAGTTATTTATTGCTAACTGACTGTCCAATGTTCAAATCAACTAATAAGATTTACTCAAAGGCAAAGTCTCTTTATCTCAAACTCATTAACTATCAATAGCATTTTTGTCTGTTTAAACAGTGCATTTTTGAGAGAGGTATGTTAAGGCCTTTCCCTATGACTGGGAATTTGGTTAGTATATCTTTATAGTTCTCAGCTTTTGCTATATATATTTCAAAGATGTGGGGGAAAGATACCATGACTATTAAATCTTGGTGAAAACTTTATGTTATTAAGCAATATACCCCTATCTATCCAATTGATGATTTTTACCTTAATCCTACCTTGCTGTCCAAGTTCTCTTTGTTAACATTTGCTTAATCAATCTTTTTCCATCCTTTTAGCTGGATTTTATGTTCTTTAAATATGATCTGAGTCTCCATGCCTTAATTACTAAGCTTTATCCATGCATATTTAATATAATTACTGGTCTGTTTTGAGTTTATTCTTGTCATGTTATTCTGTCTTAATGTTTATTTTTAAAAACTCTAAATTGAAATATTACAGTTCTACTTTTTAAAGGCTTCAATCATTAGGCTTATTATTTGTTGAAAATAAAAATGCTTATGGTTACAACTATTTCTGAATGTATGTTTATACAACTATTCTCAAGCCTAGAATCAAATTTTATCTGTATTTATGCAAATTCCACTGCCAATTTGCAAATAGGCTGATTTCTGACATGAGCCTGTCAAATGGCATCTGTTACACTGTTGTTTTAAATAACAAAAAAACCTACATAGCCAACCAAGTAATTTTAGTTTTAAAAACAATGTTTAGATCTGAAAATTTTAATTTCATACATTTTGTTAACTTTTTCTGCAACACTCATACATACATACACACAAAATAATCATGTAATGAATAATATCCCATAATTAAGTGATATAGCATGCACTATTTCAAAAATTAGGGTGATGATATAAGCAGTCTTTAAAAAAAAATGTTTAATGTGTGCATACCTCCCACCACCATCTTTACAGTTGGGACAGGTGCAAGCTACCCTCCGAAGTCTTTTTCCTTCTTGATGTTGTTGGTCCCCTTCTTCATCTACCACCTGTACTCTTAAATGTGTTAGGTCGTTGGTATTCAATGTAGAATCACCACTGAGCTGCCACTCTTCAGGATCAGGTTCTTCTTCCTTGATCCTAATATCTAAAGATGAAAACAAATACAGATCAGCAGCAGCAAAATGGCCCAAAAAAGAAAGCATGAGATCTGAGCCACCCTAGGGTAAAGTGAGTACTGTACTATGTAAAATTGCTCCTTATTGTGGCTTATCCTTTCAAAACAATCTCTTTATTCCAAATACCAAAATTGAAGCCAACAGGGGAATAAAACCACAATCAGCTCACTTTAAAAGATTCATTAAGAAAAGCAAGTGGATTTTTTTTAAAGCAAACTCAATCATAAACAATCTGAAACTTCAATTGTAATTGTTCAATCAGGCAAAAATATCTAATGGTCAATTCAGATTGGAATAAATTTTAAACCTTAAACCTCTCTTTTACAACCTATATCAAATATGCATAGTCTGTAGGTACTATGTGAATGCAAAAAAAAGGATGGCATTCACTTGAAACTGTTAGTCACATACTTAAATTTTGGAATCAATCATTACTAAAATATCTAAAATGGCCACATCACTGTAGAAGGAGGTATAGAGAAGTATGAAAGTCAGTTTCTGTTTGGTAAACAAAAAGAGCAATGGTAAATATGGCAGGAAGTTTTATCATTTTACTCAGAAGAGCTAAACATCTTTAGTTATTCAACAATGATGTATCATTTTCTACTAGAAACTAAGAGTTGTATATTTTTCTTAGAAAACTGATTCTATTTTAAAGAAATAATACATAATTTACAACACTGAATATAACAATTTTCAGTAAAATAAACCTATAAACTTTTATCTTGATTTAAGAATGCTAAAAATCTTAATGAAAATTTACCATTTTAGATCTATGTCACTAATAATTGGCAAAAATAACTCAAAATACCAAATGTACCCCAAAACTCCTAAATTTATACTAAAGTAAACTAAAATATATAACCAACAATCAAGAAAAATGGCTCAAATAGTTTAAAACTAGTGTATTTTATCAGAAAAACCACAATCAAGAATCAGGGGGAAATATGAGAAAAGAAGGGACCTTCAGGTGAGTCCTGTCAGTCCATTCCCATCTCTCTTTTGCCAATCCATGTTCGAACAGCCTCCCAAATTTTCTTCCTAATATAAACTCAATGGCATCACTTTCCTGATTTAATACTTACACTAATTTCCTATTTCCTACAGTGTAAAGTCCAAACTCATTAACTTGATAGTCAATTTGGCCCCAGCCTACTCTTCCAACTTGAGTACTGAAACAATGGAATTCTCATCCTTTTCAGAATACATGTTCTTTCCCAATGTCATGCCTTTTGCCTGGACTGCTCTTTCTTTTTTCATCTAACTAACCTCTATTTATCCTTTAAGACTAGTTCAAATGTTATCTCCTTTATTCAAGCTTCTGGTAGAATTAATTATAATTACTGGCTCATATATCCCTTTAGATAATGAATGCTTCATTCAAAAGTGCTTAGAAAATACAATCTGACTGAACAAACCTCCCCTAAGGAGGAACTTCCAATATAGATATAGAAGTTCCTGGAAAGATTTTGCCTTCTGCTTTTCCATGCTTTCTGCAAGTTATATAAAGAGAAAAATTTTATAACTTAAAGAGTCAATTCATATGCACAGGTCCACCCTAAAGACACAAGGTTACACCCAATTTTTAACCATTTCACTTGTTCATATATATCTAGGATATTTTAGAATTTTAATCACAAAATTAATTAATTTAATAAGTTTTAAATAAATCCCCTTTGCCAAATGCATACCAATTTTATACAGACACCTTAAATGTAAGTCTTCAGTACTAGGCAATCAAATTTACTTCTTTCTCGATATCTTAATATAAACGACAGGAAAAATTTTTTTACTGTGCTGTATTAATAGCCCCCAGCTATTCTTAGAATAACTACTATTTATAAGACTTAGGAGAATAGGAAATAATAATCCATCAAAACAACTCATTAAAAGATACTCGATATTATAGATACCAGAAAAATTAAATAACAATGAGATATCCGATACACCCACCAAAACAGCTAGAACCTTTAAAACAGACCAGGCCAATTGTTAGCAAAGTAATGGAACAACTGAAACATTCCCACCTGGTGAGCAGGTGTGTAAATAGATGTAACAACTTTGGAAAATCTAATGACCATATCTTCTAAAGCTGAACTTATGTATGTATACCTTATAACCCATGCAATTTCATTCCAAGAGAAATGCATAAACACGACATAAAAGTACAAAAATTCACCCTAAACTGTAAACAATTCATATCCACTAGTACTGAAAGGGAAAATAAATCATGAGCCCTGGCCATTTGACTCAGTACAACATCAGCCTTCGGACTGAAGGGTCCCAGGTTTGATTCCAGTTAAGGGCACATGCCTGGGTTCCTGACTCGATCCCCAGTAGGGGGGTGTGCAGGAGGCAGCCAATCAATGATTCTCTCCTATCATTGACATTTCTATCTCTCTCCCTCTCCCTCTTCCTTCCTCCCTGAAATCAATAAAAAAATTAAATATATTTTTTAAAAGAAAATAAATCATGACACAGTCATTCATACAATGAAATATGTTAAAAGAATGAAAATTAGCTTATAGGCAACAACAGGAATGAATGTCAATTTTAAAATTGTTTATATAAATAAAGTAGCGTTGCCCATTAAGCTCAAAATCGGCAACACTACTTTATGGTGACCGCCTACCTTTAACAGAGGTAATGAATGAGTACAGGGAGATTTCTGAGTTACTGGTAATACACCATTTTTTAATCTGGGTGGTAATTTTTCCTATATGGTCATTTTATAAAAACTCATCAATTTACACACACATGGTTTATACATTTTTCTGAATGTATATCATTCTTCAACATAAAGATTATTCTAAAGAAAAAATTTTTAAGTAATTTATAAGACATTACTAAGAATTCTGTTAAAGACAGTCAATCAACACCTTTGGTTGTGGCTTCATCTCTAGTTCTTATATCATCAATTAGACCCTACCCCACAATAACAATTTTAAAAAAGAGGGGGAGGGGGCAACACTTAAGATGAATGTACTCTAAACTTAAGTCCATAATTTGAAATTTAGAATAAAAAATTCACTAAACATACATGAGAATGACTACAATGTGCTGGTCATGGTTCTACGTTCTAAGGATAAAACAGTTAAGAGTTAATTAAGTTTATGCCTTTATCGAGTTTTTTAGTTGGAAGAAAAAACAAATAAACAAGTAAATATACAATATTTTATGTGGTGGTAAAGTGTTATGGTAACCAGCAGGGTAAGCAAAGGTAGGAAGCGAAAGAAGGGAAGGTCAGAGAAAGCTTTGCCAAAGTGATGACCTTTGACCCTTAAGAAGGCAAAGGAGCAAGCAAGGGGTAAAGTATTGCAAGCAGAAGAAAAAGCAAGTTGGATATGTTTGTGCTTGGTGGGTTCAGGGAATAGCAAGGAAGCCTGTGTGGCTAGAATGAAATTAATGTGGAAGAGAAATCCTATATAATAAAAGTCTAATATGCAAATTGTCCCCTGGACCAGGAGTTTGACCAGGGGGCAGGGCCCGCCAGCCAACCGCCTGCAGCCCCTTGCCCCCACTGGCCCCGCCCCAGCCAGCGGAGGAGACAGGCAGCTTGGGGAAGGGAGGCCCCAGCCAGCAGCAGCCACTACGAGACCCTACCCATGCATGAATTTCATCACTGCACCTCTAATAAGTAATAAGATCATAGGAGGGAACAGGTAGGATCAAATCATATATGACCTTATACATTGTATATTACCTCATAAGCCATTGTAAAAGCTTTACATTTCATTCAGAGTAAGGGAAACCACTGGAATTTTAAGAGTAATATAATTTAAATTACATTTTGTTAAAATAAATCCTGAATCACTCCAGGTACTATATTAGAGAGACTACTGCTAGGAAGTAAGAGTACGGTGACTAAATAAATTAGGTGGCTACTATATCATCAAAGCAAAAGATGACAGTGGCCTAAAACTAGGGTTGATGTGGAAGTGATGAGGAATGGTTAGTCAAGAAATATTCTGGCCTTAACTGGTTTGGCTCAGTGGATAGTGTGTCAGCCTGCAGACTGAGGGACCCCAGATTCAATTCCAGTCAAGGGCATATACCTTGGTTGCGAGCACATACCCAGTAGAGGGTATGCAGGAGGCAGCTGATCGAAGTCTCTCTCATCGATGTTTCTAACTCTATCTCTTTCCCTTCCTCTCTGTAAAAAAAATCAATAAAATATGTATTTTTTTAAAAGAAAATTATTAAAAAAAAGAAATATTCTATAGGTAGAGTCAAAGATATTTGATATAATAGATTTGACAATAAGATTTTATGTGAGGTGACAAAACAAGAAGCTACAACAATTCTAAGATTTTTGTCCTAAGCTACTAGATGAAGTTGTCATTAATGGAAATAGGATAGGCTGAAGGTAGAAAAGATTGTAGGAGAAGAGTCTCAATCAAGGGCCCATTTTTGGATATGAAAGTTTTGAGATGCCTATGAAATATCCAAATGATGATCAGGCAGGTGATGAGTGAGTCTGCAGCTCAGATAGAAATATATCCTGCAGATATAAATTTGGGCATCATCAGCATATAGAGTTGGGTTACTGAGAGTCAACTGGAATGGAGTGTAGATAGGAAGTACCGCTGGGGCACTTCAAAGTTAAGTAGAGAAGATTAAGTGAAGTAAAATAGGGCTGAGAAATTATTTTGGATGTTACAATGTGATAATCACTGGTCATCTTGACAAGAGCTGTTCAACAGTAGAGAAGTGAGGACACAACCCTGCCTAGAATAGATTCAAGAGACTGGAAGGGGATGAATTGGAAACAAGAATTTTGTTAGGAAAGCAAGTGTTGTAAAAATGGCAACCGAGCCATGCCAGCAAGGGCTTCCCCTTCTATTTTTTTACAGCAGTTTTCCAAAGCTTTTCTACCCAATTGGGGACTATACAGTAATAGGATTATTCTTCCTATTAAATCTAGAAGTAAAAAATTTATAGGATTCAGTTAAGAAACATAACAGGAGCCGTAACCATTTTTGGCTTAGTGGATAGAACATTAGCCTATGGACTGAAAGGTCCCAGGTTCAATTCCAGTCAAGGGCATGTACCTTGGTTGCGGGCACATCCCCTGTAGGAGGTGCGCAGGAAGCAGCTGATCGATGTTTCTCTCCCATTGATGTTTCTAACTATCACTCTCCCTTCCTCTCTGTAAAAAAAAATCAATAAAATATATTTTTTTAAATTCTAAAAAAAAAAAAAAAGGAAAGAAGCATAACTAGAAATAGTAACTGATCTTTTAATTAATATGACTTATAGAAGGCCTCATTTTATAGTCAAACCACAAATATATGAGAAAAAGTAAATGTGATTTTCAATTAATATACTGTAAACAGTGAAATATTAACTTTAATTTGAAGTACTTTTTAAGGGAACATTGTTCTATTAGATGATGATGATTATGTACATGTAAGAATTACTACTTGTCAGACACCATTGTAAGCATTTAATATATATTAACTTCATGCTCCCAACTACCCTGAGTTTAATATAGTAATATTTTTTTCCCACTTTCTAAATGAGAAAACAAAGATGTTAAGTACTTTGCCTTAAGTCACACAGTTGAAAATGGATAGAGCCAGGATACAAGACAAAGAATTATGTGAAACCATATTGCAAGTGTTGCTATAGATCATCAGTTCCCTACCAGGGATAGTTTCCAGAAATAGCAGGCTTAAATTAGCTTCCCCTATGAATATGTGGTTTTAATTGTAGTTTGATCAAATTAATCTAAATTTAAAAATCTGGGGAGGACAAAGAAAATGGCATATATAATACAATGGAATACTGTGTGACCTTTAAAAGGAAATCCTTGCCCAGTGGTTAGTATCCACCTGAACACTGATGGGTCTTGGGTTTTTAATTCCTGGTCAAGGGCACATACCTTAACCTGGGGTGCAGGTTCGTTCCCTGGCCCTGGTCAGGATAGAAAGAGGCAACCAATCTCTCTCTAAATCAATAAATACTTTTTGTTGGCTGTTGTTAAAAAAAAAAAAAAAAAAAAGACTCATGGACACAGACAACAGGATGGTGAATACCAGAGGGAAGAGGGGAAAAGGGGAGGTAAGAGAGGGTGAAGGGAGATTAAGTAATGATGGAAGGAGACTTGACTTGGAGTGGTAAACATACAATATATAGATGATGTATTGTAGAAATGTATACCTGAAACCTATAATTTTATTAACCAAGATGACCCTAATAAATTCAATAAAAATAAATGTTTAAAAATGAGTATAAACAAGCAAAAAAAAAAAATAGTTTATTCTACTTCCCAGAATACACCTGTCCCTCCCCTGCAGAAGATAACCAGAAAATCCCATCTAGTTATAGCAGCAAGCCCAAAGGCAAAGGGTCTATGGATGATAGGGAAATAACCTATCGGGTCCAGGTTTGGTCCCTCTTCATTAAAACAACAAGTTATCTACTACTCTTTACACTTATTTATTCATGTAATTCATCTACTCAAAAACTTTTAAGGGCTCCTTAAGTTAAAAATATTAAAATCCTCACTAGTCGTAGTATTCAGTGCTCTCCACTCTTACAAACTGTGTCCTGTTAGCCCTCTACTCATACCATTACATCATTTCCCAAAGTGGTCCTCACAATTAACCCAATGAAATACTAATCTCTGGAGATGTGTAATCTAAAAATGAAAAGGGATGCTGCTTCCTTGCCTTAGCAGTTAACTTATTTAATAGTGCCTATAAATATCTTAAACATTTTTGAGTGGAATGTTAGGCTATTAAGCTGCCTCCTGGATAGGCTGCCTCTATTCTCAATTATATTGCTTTTTGTCTTATTAGTAAACATCTTCCCCTCATCTCTCTTCCTATCCAAATCTAAATTCATCCACTGAAGTTCTCTATTCTCTATGTATAGTTTTCCCTGATACCTGGAGCCCTCTTTGATTTTCCACTTCTCTGAACTTCTAAACAATTATATGTATCATGCAATTAGTAACATTACATTGACTTATATTGTCAATTTCACATTGGTTTATATTGTTGATTACTGCTCCATGTGTCTGCTTTAAATACCCCCAACAAGTAAGTCTCTAGAGAATATGAACATGTACATACTTCTCTTTTAGGCCGCACAATTTTTTTAAAGTGCTAATTATTTCACTAAATACAGTTCCATCATCAACTTCTCCTTTCTCTAAAGTTCATGAGCTTTTGCTAACCCTTTCTCCCAAGCAGGCTGCCAAAATTTAAGTACCAAGGGCATTTCTTTAAAAAAAAAATAAAAAAAAATGTCTTTCTCCTTCATATTCAGTAAAAACCAAAAACTTAATTTAATACTACTAGATATACTCTGAAACTGATCAACTGCCTTCAACATATTATAGGTGATAAAGCAGAAAATAGTCTAAACAATCAAAATCCATCTTCAAGGTTTTCATAGAACCATAAAATGCTCTTGACACTTGTAAAACAAGTATTCACACCCAAACCAAGCTGTTAACTATGAGCAAGACTCACTAACCCAAACATCACAGGGAATTTTGATATCAAAATTAAAGTCTAATCTTTCTTGCATATTGTTTTCTTTTTAAAAATTATAATCCAAAATGTCCACTAACCAAAAACAGGAGAGGATAAAACCTTTTTATTATAGCAAAACCTTAAATTTATATGAAAGTAGATTATAACAAAGCCCAGGGTATCCATTACCCAGTTGTGACAATTGTTCAGCTACATCCCACACTACCTCTTGTGCTATTCTGAAACAAATACCAGACATAACATTTCATCCACAAATATTCCAGTATGTACTGCTCAAAGATTAAAAAACTTACATTTTTAAATTCTCTCATCATGTTATTCTACAATACATGAAAGTTATAGTGGAGACATTTAAGTCTTCTAAATTCCCTCATATGTAAGCAAGACTAAATTTAAAATTCTTTTTACTTCTCTTGTCTCCCATCTCCTCCCCTCCTTATATAGGATGGTTTCTGAAATAATTCTAAATGGCAGTAGGTTTTAAAAAGGTAAAAATTAATACAATTACACAATTGAATGAAATAAACAGGTACCATGCATCTGAACAATGTTAATTATTTCAAAAGCAAGTAGGCAAAATTTACATTATGTGTTATCCCACAAATCTATATTTATTCTGTCTATTACTGATATTTCTTCATTTCTTAAAAACACAAAAAAAACACAAAAAAACAGAAAATTGAATAAGAAATTATTGCTGAATTCCAAAAAAAGACAAACATGTTATGTAAAACACAGAAGAATATGGGTGCTATTAAAGTGGCAGCAATTTAAAAACAAGCAGGGGGTCAGGAAAGGCAATGGGACAAGAAAGTATCTGAGCTAAGTCTTAAAAGACATTAGTGGGAAGATTAAATCTCTACTCTCTGTTACTAAAGTTCAATACTAAGATACATACATACCATTTACCACATGGTTCTCAAAGGGAAAAGGGAATTTTGCTATCCAGAGGACATTTGGCTATATCTGAAGCCATTTTTTATTGTCATGACTGGAGGTTAAGGGGTGCTCCTTTCATCTAATTGTGTAGAAGATGCTGCTCACATCATTCACCTCACTTCATCTCATCACATTGATATTTATCAACTCAGATCATCAAAAGAAGGTGAATATATTACAATAAAATATTTTGGGACCACATTCATAGATCTTAATACAGTATATTGTTGTCATTGTTCTATTTTATTGTTGTTAATCTCTTAATGTACTTAGTTTATAAGTTAAACTTTATCATAGGTATATATGTACAGGAAAAAACATAGTATATGGAGAGTTTGGTGTTATCCGTGGTTTCAGGCATCCCCTGGGGATCTTGAAACATATACATCACAGATAAAAGAGAGACTACTATAAATTTTTTTAAAAAAAACTTTAAATGCACCAGAGAGAGTAGAGGCTTGAAAACAGTTTCAATGTTATTATAATAGCCTAGGAAAATAGTAAAAGCCAGATTAACAGCCAAAATCGGTTTGGCTCAGCAGTAGAGCGTCGGTCTGCGGACTGAAAGGTCCCAGGTTCGATTCCAGCCAAGGGCATGTGCATTGGTTGCGGGCACATCCCGGGTAGGGGGTGTGCAAGAGGCAGCTGGTCGATGTTTCTCTCTCATCGACGTTTCTAGCTCTCTCTCCCTCTCCCTTCCTCTCTGTAAGAAAAATCAATAAAATATATATTTAAAAAAAAAAAAAAAAAAAAAAAAGCCAGATTAACAAAAGGAGAATGAAGAGGAGAACAGGTCACAAAAATATGGCAGAGCCCTAGCTGATTTGGCTCAATGGATAGAGCATTGGTCTTCGGACTGAAGAGTACCTGGTTCAATTCTGGTGAAAGGGCACCATCTCAATAGCAAGCTTGATCCCAGCCCTAGTGGGGGCATGTGCAGGAGGCAACCAATCCACTGACAGTTTCTCTAGGACTCTCCCCCCTCCCTTTCACTATCTCTAAGAATCAACGGAAAAATATCCTCAGGTGAGGATTAACAACAACAAAAAATGTATGGCAGACATAAAACAAAAAGGGCCTATATTTTTCTAACAGGAAACAGAGAAGTTAACCCTACATCTGCATTCTGAGCAGCTTCAAGAGCACAGTTGGATATCAGAATGTAAAGGTCAGGTTGGGCAAAAGATAAAATTTTTGGAGTTATTGTAAATAGATGTGACCAGATGAAAAAATCGGGGTAATAGTTTTGCAGCATTTTGCTGCATGGTAGAATCTCACAGGGATCTTTTTAAAAATGCCATCAGTTTGTGTTCATCAGTTTGTGTTCATCACCCGGGATGTGCCCGCAACCAATGCACATGCCCTTGGCTGGAATCGAACCTGGGACCTTTCAGTCCGCAGACCGACGCTCTACTGCTGAGCCAAACCGATTTTGGCTGTTAATCTGGCTTTTACTATTTTCCTAGGCTATTATAATAACATTGAAACTGTTTTCAAGCCTCTACTCTCTCTGGTGCATTTAAAGTTTTTTTTAAAAAAATTTATAGTAGTCTCTCTTTTATCTGTGATGTATATGTTTCAAGATCCCCAGGGGATGCCTGAAGCCATTTTTTATTGTCATGACTGGAGGTTAAGTTGAGCAGCTAAAAGTAACTGGAGAAATAACACAATTGTGCTAATTACTTGGGGTGACACCCAGTAACCCTTGCAATTCTACATCTCACCAGCAATTTCACTTTCCAGTTCTCTCAAGATAACCAGTTCAGACCTCCTTTCTTCTTAAATTTCTAACCATTGCCCTACTCATCCATCTCAGCTTGTTTCTTAATACAAAAGGAAAGAAGAAATCTGACAATAATTACCTTATCTTCCTACCAACTTATCTGCATCTGCAAAGCTCTATCCTATCGATGTCTTTCCCATTAAAACATGATTATCCACAATATTATGTGGTCAACCACTATACCTGTATCCTATATTTCATTTTGCTTGCCTTCTTAAAAACTTCCTCTTCCTGCCTCAATGTCTACTCTTTACTGACATTTCCAGAAAAGCCCTTCTGTGACCTCAAGTCCACCTCCAGCTACCATCTTCTATTTCAATATTTCTCTTAACAGAGGGGGGAAAAAACTTAAAGTATTTGTCTATAATTACTGTAGATACTTCTTTTCTTCCCTTAACCTCTTTTTCTACTCAGGCTTTACTTCCCAGCAATCTACTGAAACCACTTGTCATCAACAACCAGAATCTCATTCTCTATCATCTTATGTACCCTCCACAATATCTGAAAAATTAAGAATGCTCTCCTACTTTAAGTAGTTTATTCAGTTGGCTTTCAGAATTATCACTCTCTCCTGGGAACTCCTTGTTTCCTTTGCCAGCTTTCTCTCTCTTGCCCTTTAAATGTTGAAGTTGTTTTAGTGTTCAGCACTAAGGATTTTCTCAATTTGGTTGTTTCCATTCCTGAATTTCTATTCGCTTCTTTAACAAATCTGCTATGCAATTTTTGCTTCAGAGGAAACAAAATGATTGTTTCTAATTCTGTTAAAATTTGTTCAAGCTTGGCTTTTACCACCTAAACCAACAATTTTTAACCTTTTTCATCTCATGGCACACATAAACTAATTACTGAAATTCTGTAGCACACCAAAAAATATATTTTTTGCTGATGTGATAAAAAATTAGGTATAATCTTGATTCCTTCACTGGACAACTATTGTTGCGTTGACTGCTGTCATATTTTTAATTTGACATTATAAGGGAAAAGAGGTCAGCACCCCTGACAATATAGTCAGGTATTGTATGTCTTAAAAATTCTTACGGCATACCAGTGTGCTCCTTGCAGCCCATCAATTGCAAATTGCTGACCTAGACCATAGTAAACATTCTAGTGTCTGGAGTTACAATGTCTTATTATTCCTGTCCTCTATTGTTTCTCCTGGTTGTCACTCCTGGTGTCTCATAGCCTCAAATGCCTAGTCACTTGATTCTGTGCTGGACACTGCATTTGGAAAACCTAGAATAACTTAAAGCTCAGAATGATATTATCTATGATATTTCTAATCTCTATCTATTAATATATTCTTCCTCTACTAAATTATTAACTTTCAAACCAGTTTCACTTCAAAATCACTTGGAGACTTTTAAAATACGTCTTTCGCATTAAATTAGAATTGGGAGGAAAATGAACACAAACTGATGGCATTTTTAAAAAGATCCCTGTGAGATTCTACCATGCAGCAAAATGCTGCAAAACTATTACCCCGATTTTTTCATCTGGTCACATCTATTTACAATAACTCCAAAAATTTTATCTTTTGCCCAACCTGACCTTTACATTCTGATATCCAACTGTGCTCTTGAACCATCCACTTGGATATCTAACAGGCATCTCAAAATTTAACAAAGCCAAAACAGAAGTCTTAATTCTCCCTTTACCCTGTTCTTCCCCAGACTTTCCATATACCCAGTCTAGCCAATCTATCTTCTTTTTCAAGTATTACTGCATTAGTCTTTTCAATTCATGGTCATTAAAACTCCCACCTCCTTCATCCCTATCTGCCACAAGGATCTTTTTAAAATATAATCATCAACAGGGGATAAAAGGGAGAGATCAACCAAAGGACTTATGTGCACACATATGAGCCTAACCAGTGGTCAAGGACAATAGAGGAATGGGGGCATAAAGGGGAGTGGGGGAATTGGAATGGGGGTTGAGGACAAGTATGTGATACCTTAATCAATAAAGAAGTTTAAAAAATAAAATAAAATATAATCAACAAACAAAAAGAGCTAGTGGGGATGTGGAGAAAAGGGAAACCCAAGTGCACTGTTGGTGGGAATGCAGAATGGTGCAGCCACCGTGGAAAAAAACAATATGGAGTTTCCTCAAAAAATTAAAAATGAACTGCCATTTGACCCAGTAATCTCACTTCTAGGAATATATCCTAAGAATCCTGAAACACCAAACAGAAAAAATATATGCACCCCTATGTTCATAGCAGTGTTGTTTACAATAGGATCTACAAATAGTCGAAGTGCCCATCAGTAGATGAGTGTAGAAAAAAGTACTCTTCCCCTTAGCGACAGCATAGACGGATGGACCTGGAGATTATTATGCTAAGTAAACCAAACCAGTCAGAGAAAGACGAATACCATATGATCTCATTCATATGTAGAATCTAATGAATGAACAAAATAAACTAATGAACAAAACAGAACCAAAAGCACAAATACATGGAATAGACTGACAGATGGGGGCGGGGGGAAGGGGGATGAGGGGGATGGAGAAATGGATAAAAGAAGAGATTAGCCAAAGAATGTATATGCATAGCTCATGGACACAAAACAACAGTGTGGTGAAGGCCAGGGGTGGGCAGGGGCTGGGTGGAACTGAACAAAGGTGGGAGGAAATGGAGGACATCAGTACTAGTATCATTAAAATAAAAAAGTACTACATACTTATTGTTTCACTGACCAAAAAGTAACAAATAAAATTATATCATTTCCCCAATCAAAACCCTCCAATATTTTCCTATTAAATAGTAAAACTCACCCTAGCCAGTTTGGTTCAGTGGATAGAGCATCAGCCCAAGGACTATAGAGTCCTGGGTTTGATTCTGATCAAGGGCACTTACCTCAGTTGCAGGTTCTATCCCTGGCCCCTCTCAGTATGCATGTGGAAGGCAACCAATCAATGTGTCTCTCTCACATCAATGTTTCTCCCTCTCTGTCTCTCCCCCTCCCTTCTACTGTCTCAAGAAAAATATTTTTAATGGAAAAATACCCTCAGTGAGGATTAACAAACAAAAATCCAAAGTCCTTACCATGTCTATATTATGGCCTCTGCCAACATCCAATCTCATTTTCTAACACCAGTAAGCTCCAGCCACATTGCCTCATTCTCTCTTCTTTGAATACTCTTTCCTCTAAATTTCAATATAACAGACTCCCTGAAGGGGTGCACTGAACACCAGGGGGCAGCTCCTGAGTTGAGCGTCTGCCCCTGGTGGTTAGTACGCATCATAGCAACTGGCCATTCAGTCAATTTGCATATTAGTCTTTTATTATATAGGACAGTTACTTATATTCACATTATAAATTCTGTAAAAAGGCTAAAACTATCCTTTATAAAATTATCTTCCTAAAAATCACAGCACCCTTTACCCACAGACCCTTCTACCCCATCCCACACCTCTATTTCTTTGTTTGCATGCTTAGCATTCCATTTCTTCTTTAACAATATAGACAGTAACTACCAAGAATTACTGCCATGATTTAAAACACAATAGAAAAAAAATTGAGTTCATGACAATACTCCAAAAAGAAAGAGAATCTCTAATGACAGCTTAGACACCAACTCATTCCGAAAATAAGTAAAAAGATGAATTTAATAGTTTATTTTGCCTTTCTTGTACAAACTGTATTTTAGAATACTAAATACAAATAGGTAGTAAGAGAAAGTTCTTTATTGAGGAATCACAAAAGGATTGGGGGATGTAGAAAAATCCCCATTTTGCCAACTTAATGAAGTAAATGAACCCAAATAACAATAAAAAGTTACTATAGCCAAAACCGGTTTGGCTCAGTGGAATAGAGCATCGGTCTGCAGACTGAAAGGTCCCAGGTTCAATTCCGGTCAAGGGCATGTACATTGGTTGCAGGCACATCCCTGGTGAGGGATGTGCGGAGGCAGCTGGTCATTGTTTCTCTCATCATCGATATTTCTAGAGCTCTATCCCTCTCCCTTCCTCTCTGTAAAAAATCAATAAAATGTATTTTTTTTTTAAAGTTACTATAGCCAATAGTTGAAAATCTGAGACTAGGAGGCACATCAACCAATTTAAATACACAGTCCTTGTTTGAATCTTAATTTCAACAAATCAATTTTTAAATCAATTGTGGCAAACAGAACATTGCAAGGATATTAAGAATTAATATTAAGGGATTGCTATAAGTTTATGGTATTGTAAATAATGTACTGTCCATATGCTTTTTAAAATCCCTTATTCATTAGAACAGCAGTTCTAAAACTTAATTTGACACCAGAATTGCTTTGTATGTTAAAAATTGCAGAGATCTTAAAGGACTTTTGTTTATGTGAGTTATACCTATTCACCAGAGAATAAGCATGAAGGAGAATGACTGAAGTGCCCTTTAATTCTTAATTAAGTATAAAGTTTAAAAATCCAATTTTGTGGTGATTCTTTTCTCTCATTACTAATTTTAAAAAACACAGCTACAGGCTCCTCTCCCCTCCTCTCCCAGCCGCAGCCCGGGGGCAGAGCGGGACCCCAGGACCATGTTCCACCACAAGCTGACGGCCCTCGACTACCACAACCCCGCCGGCTTCAACTGCAAAGATGAAACAGAATTTAGAAACTTAATTGTTTGGCTTGAAGACCAGAAAATCAGACACTACAAGATTGAAGACAGAGGTAATTTAAGAAACATCCACAGCAATTACTGGCCCAATTTCTTTGAAAAGTATCTTACAGATGTTAGCTGTCCTTTCAAGATTCAAGATCGACAAGAAGCAATTGAATGGCTTCTTGGTTTAGCAGTTCGACTTGAATATGGAGATAACACTGAAAAATATAAGGACTCAGTATCTGATAATACAAAAAATGTTGACAATGCAGCAAAAAAATGCAGAGCCATTGATCAATTTGGATGTTAATAATCCTGATTTTAAGGCTGGCATAATGGCTTTGGCTAACCTTCTTCAGATTCAACGTCATGATGATTACCTGGTAATGCTTAAGGTAATTCGCATTTTAGTCCAGGAACGCCTGACACAGAATGCAGTTGCTAAAGCAAATCAAGCAAAAGAGGGGTTGCCTGTTGCTTTAGACAAGCATATTCTTGGTTTTGACACAGGAGATGCAGTTCTTAATGAAACTGCTCAAATTCTTCGATTGCTGCATATATTGTAGAAGAGCTCAGAGAGCTACAGACAACAATTAATGAAGCCATAGTAGCTGTTCAGGAAATTATTGCTGATCCAAAGACACCACAGACTGGGGAAAGTTGGAAGATGAATCTTTTAGGATTTTAGCCTCTCACCTATTTAGTAGAGTTGGGAACCATGCACACTGTGGCATGTGTTACAGAATCACACATCACATTTTCAAGGGAAGAATCCCAGAAAATTGATTATGTTGTAGAGATTTCCATCATTGCTTTTTCTTTAATAAAGTTTGGGAAAGCAAAATAAATAAATAAATAAATAAATAAATAAATAAATAAATAAATAAAAAACACAGCTACAACTTAGTCTACAACTATGCAGTTTTCCACGAGTAATAGAAATTCTAAATATTAGGTTTTTGCTTTAAATAAGTATTGATTTCTATAACCCTCTCTTCCTAACTCAATCACCTAACTGCATTTTAAATATGGCCATTGTTAGAGGATAACTCTGTATTTAGATAAAACAAAATCTGGTAGAAGTCTAAAATTTGACACAAAGTCTTGGCTTGAATTAGGGAGAAGTTTTCTAACTAGAAAAGACATTGGAAGATATGTAAATTCACTTTGTCTCCTCCCCCAAATATATATATATATAACAGCAGACAAAGTAAAAATAAACTTTAAAAAAAAGAAATCCTCTAAAACAACATACATTCTCAATGGGCAAGAAGTGAACAGAAATAAAAGCAGTGAATGTGACTGTAGTTTTGGGTCTGATGAGCTCTATGTTTCAAGAAAGATGAGGGTTTGATTTCTAAGGCATAAGAGGCTCTCAATGTAAGTAACTCCTTTTGATAAGGAGGGGCCCAGAGTCAGATTCACTACTTAAAACAGACTAGAGTAGAGGGTCATTTTTGTTAAAAGGGAGCTTAGAAGTCAAAGAAATTCCAAAGTCCCAAAATGTGCAATCTTGTGTATGTGGGAAATTGTTACATTAATTCCATACTTAACAAAAATAAAAATGCAATGCAATTATGTCAATGTTTTTAGCATTTCATCTAGCAATACTATGTCTTAATAGATTAAAATTTTACCCTGATTTTCAGGTGGGGGAAAAGAAAAAACCACACACACACATCCTAAAATAATTTATCTCCCTTCGTACCAATTAAAAGACAGTACAATCCAAGGGCTGATTTTCCTATTACCAAATAGTCCCAAAATTAAAATTTCCTGGTTTTTATTACTAAACTAGAGGCCCAGTGCATGAAATTCCTGCTGGGGAAAGGGGGGGAGGGGTCCCTCATCCCGGCTTGTGCCCTCTCGCAATCTGGGACACCTCAGGTAGGTCAGAGATCAAGGCCTATTGGGGGCTTTCCTTCCGCCAGCTGCTAGCAGCTGGCCCCATCCTTGCTGCTGCCACTGCTTGCCATCTGTGCAGGGCTGCCCCCCAACCCCTTCCCCACTATTAGTTGCCTCCCTCTGCAGGTGACAGGCATGGGATGTGATTGCTTGGCTGGCCTGGGCGTCCCTCTGCAGAGCAATCTCTAGTCAGTCCCACACACCCGCCACAGCATCACTAGCTAGTGGCCTGGGCCTCCCTCTTTGAGGTGATCAATTGTGGGGCTCCATAATCGATCGCCACATAGAGGGTGACGTGGGACTCCTCTTTGGGGCAATGGATCGCGAGACCCCCCCTCCCCCCCATCAAGCCCCCCACAGAGAATGACCTAGGTCTTTCCCTGTGGGGCAATCGTGGGGTGATGGTAGACCCCCCCCACCAGCCAATCACATGGCACGGGCCTTGGCTGGCCTGACACCAGTGCATGTCATAGTGTGGTCGTCTGAAAGGTCGTCCAGATGGGTCGTTCAGCTGTTCTGTCCTCCAGTCGATTTGCATATTATCCTTTTGATATTATAGATTATTATAGGTACACTGCTGAGTACATGGCAGCATTTTAACTTTTCTAAATTCTTTCCTGATTCCTTAAAATTGGGACAAAATTCAAATTTAATGGCCTTCCAGATAAACTTCCTTGCCAAATTCAATAAACTAAATTACTACTTTTTAAATTTTTTTTACCTAATTCATAAAGAATTGCTATTTTGATAGTATTTAAAGTAAACTGCTATACTGAAATACTCAGTGCTTTAATTTCATGACCAACATAAATTCACAAAATCACAAATTCTCTAGAGATGTTTTTCTAACATTTATAGAATTCTATAATCTTAACTTTGTAGAAGCTTTAAAAACATTTCTAAAAACCATCTCTTGTGTCTTCAGAAGTCTGTCATTCTACCAGTTCTCAAACTTTTTAGTCTCAATACCCCTTCTAAACTCTTATTAAATATTTGCCGAAACCGGTTTGGCTCAGTGGATAGAGCATCAGTCTGAGGACTGAAAGGTCCTGGGTTCAATTCTGGTCAAGGGCATGTGCACTGGTTACAGGCACATCCCCAGTGGGGGGAGTGCGGGAGGCAGCTGGTCGATGTTTCTCTCTCATCAATGTTTCTAGCTCTCTATCCCCCTCTCTTCCTCTCTGTGGAAAATCAATAAAATATATTTTTAAAAAAATAAAAAAATATTTTTTTCTAATACAATCATTTTACAGTACTTTATTAAAGCATACTTTTTAACACAAAATAATATTATAAAGACATGCAGCAGGAACTGCAAATCAAAAACCCAAGGTACCACTTCATACTAACTATTAAAAAAAAAAAAAAAAGGATAACGATAAGTATTGGTAAGGATGTGGAAAAACTGGAATCCTCATATATTGCTGGGCGTACAAAGTGCAGTCACTTTACAAAACCATTTTGGAAGATCCTCAAAATGTTAAACACAGATTTACTATACAATCTAGCAATTCTACTGCTAAGTATATATCAAAAAAAAAGCATGTTCACACACAAAATATGTACACATAATATTCACAGTAGCATTATTCATAACTAGAGGCCCAGTACACGAATTTGTGCACCAATGGGGTACCTTAACCTGGCCTGTGCACTCTGGCAAACCGGAATCCTTCGGGGGATATTGGACTACCAGTTTCGGGCCCCATCCCCGCAGGCCTGAGCTGAAAACAGCAATCTAATATCCTGAGGGCTCGAGCCCTGGGCGGGCGCTATACCACTCAGGCTCATCCTGGCCCCCCTGTGCCTGCTGCCACTGCCACTGCCACTACAACTGCTGCTGGTAGCACTACCGCAGAGGAGGGAGAGGCTCGTGCCGCCACAGCTGTGATCGCCAGCTGTAAGCCCAGCATCTGATGTCCCTGTCAGCTGAGCGGTGCTCCCGCTGTGGGAGCACACTGACCACCAAGGGGCAGCTCCTATGTTGAGCATCTGCTCCCTGGTGGTCAGTGCACATCATAGCAACCGATCGTTCAGTTGCTTAGGCTTTTATATATATAGATAGCCAAAACATAGAAACCTTGTCCATCAACAGATAAATGAATAAAATGTGGGGTATTCAAACAATAGAATATTATTCAACCACAAATAGAATCTCAAAAATATTATGCTAAATGAAAGCCAGATGCAAAAAGCCATTTATTATATGATTTCATTAATATGAAATAGAATTCCACTGATATGAAACGCAAATCCAGAAAGACAGAAAATAGATTAGTGACTGCCAAGGGCTAAGGTGTGGTGTGTGTTGGGGGGGTGAAAATGCTCTAAAATTAGATAGTGGTGATGGTTGTACAAGTCTGTGACTATATTAAAAATCATTGAGTTGTATACTTTAAAGGGTAAATTTATGGGTTGTGATTTACATTTCAATAAAACTATTTTTTTTTAAACATTTAACACTCAAGGTTCAAGATTTAGTAAAAATAACCATTTAGATGGGTTTAACAAGAACATTCTTTAGTGAAATGCGTGTTTAACTGCATTTAAGTGCAATATCATAAAGAATATAAGTAGTATAGTTTTGTGCCACTGCTTTGATTTGTGCTAAGACACAAGCAGTTTTAGCCACCATCAACGAAAATGTCAACACAATAAAAAGACAAATAACTTCAGTATTACTATGAAAAGGAGTTTGACATCAAGGACCTCTTAAAAGAGTGATAGAGATCCCCCAGGGGTCCACAGACCACACTTTGAGAACTGTTGCTCTACACCACAGCTTCCGAAGATGCAAGTGCAATTAAAAGCTGTCCAAGAACAGACCTGAGGCTTTAAGACAATTCCAATTTTCTAAGCATATATCACTAATTTCTCAAAAGAAAAAAGGCAGTCTTTATTGTGATGGAAATTATTTCAGTAAATTAAATTTAAGCATCCCAATTTAAGAATTTAGAATCACTAACTTAATGGAAGGTTAAAATCGCCACAAAATCTCTCCCTGCCAGAGTGACTTAATTGGTTGAGCTGTGCACCAAAAGATTGACAGGCTAATTCCCAGTCAGGGTATATATCCAGGTTGCAGGTTCTAGAATATGAACAGTAACCTATCCAAGTTTCCCTCTCACATTGTTGTTTTTCTCTTTCTTCCCCCTCTTCTTTCCTGTCTCTCTAGACTCAATGGGTAAGAATTTAAATATTAAAAAAATTAAAATCTTCACGAAAGAACAAATTAAAAGTAGAAGAGCAAAAGGATTTAGTACAACACAGTAAGATGCTTTCTAAATAAACATTATAACACATAATGTTTATAGCATTTCTTTTAAAACTATACTATTTAATTCTTGCACACAAAAAGAGTAGACTTCTGATATTTCTACCCCATACTATAAATAACATGTCTAGCACAAGTAAGTTCAAAGCCACTACACACTTGTAAGAATAAACTGTCAGAGAATCAAAGAATTTTAGGTCTGGGAAGCTAACTTAGATATATTAATAGTTACTTAGTCTAACAACCCAATTTTACATGATGAGGAAACTGAGTTTGCAAGAGAAAAAGTAACTTGGCCAAAATAGCACAGCTAGCTAGCTACTAGCTGAGACAACAGTACCATGTTTTTATTTTTACTATGCCAATCAGATTCCCCAATTAGATATAGTGCAGAAAACACTGAACTTACATCACACCAAGGATGACCAAGACACTTTATCTGCCAAATAAAAATTTTGTAATGTTTGACACCACCAATCATATGTGAAAACAAATACAGAATTGAGAAAGGAAAAATTACAAATATAATAGCATAATGGAGAAATAAATCCTTGACTTCAAAAACTACAAAATTTCAATGAAGAATTGGAAGACACTTCGATGTCTACTTTTCATACAAATTTAGGGCAACATCTCTAAAGATAACTGATAAACATCTAAAGCAAAATATTTCCCTACATACTGACAAATCAGTGAACCTATCTATGGTTACAATATGACTTAAGACTTACCTGCAGGACTGTCAGCATTCTCTCCTGGGTGTAGCTGTATACCAGTAGAATCTATAGAGTTTACTGTAACTGTCTGTAGATTTGGCAACTGACCAGTGCTTAGACTAACTGGAGTTGAAGTCAAGGCTCCACCTGCTGCAACCTGGCCAAGCGTAAGTGTCTGAACAGGTGTCAAAGTTATTTGTTGGGCAGCAGTATTCTGTATTTGCAAATTCTGCAAGTTCTGGACCCCTTGTACTTGAAATGTTTGCCAAGTTATTTGTCCAGAAGGGGTCACTGTCTGTGCCTGAATTAAAAAGGTTCCAGGATTCAGCTGCAACTGAAGATTTTGCAAAGCCTGTTGTGATATATTTTGACCACTTGCTTGCACACCATGGATTGTCTGTGGTGTAATACCTTGCACAATTTGGGCTTGACTGGTTGGCTGCTGAGACTCTTGAAGTTGTAAATGTTGTACAACAGGCTGTGCTGTAGAAACCTGAATATTCTGAGCCTGTGTCTCTTCAGAAACAGGCGACTGGATGTAATTTCCCTGAAGATCTGAAGAATGGACTTGCCCACTAGAAGTAGTCAAGCTATTTGTGTTTTGTTGCAATATACCTGTACTGTCTATAGTAACAGGCAACTGTGATGAAGAGGACGTTGGCACAAATAAATCTGTATCAGTATTAGTTTCATTAATATCAGGAGAAACCCGCTCACCAGTCCTTTCTGAATTGTCTGAACTATCCATAGCTTGTCCTGTATTTATCAAATGTCCATCGGCATTAATGCCTGCAGTCATTGTCTGAGAACTGCCCGAGAGTCCCAAAGAATCTAGATCGACACTGTTGATTGGTACAAAGGTAATATTTCCTGGCAGACCAAGAGGCACATTAGCAACTACTTGGGTTTGGCCAGGAAAAGATGAACCACCAATTGTAACTCCCTGAACCTGGACTTGACCAGTCTGTGGTATGAGATTCTGAATATTAGCAGGAGGTGTTCCAGAGGCAAGCAAGGTTTGATTAGAGCCAGGAATGACCTGAATTTGACCACTTTCTTGATTTATACCGCCATTATCTGAAGTTCCTGTGAAGCCAATCTGAACCTGTTGACCATCTGTTGACTGAATCTGTGGTATTACTTGATATTGAACATTGGACACTGTACCATTCGATGACTCTGATCCTGGTGCAACTGAAAATATTTGTTGATTCTGCAAATTCTGAAGGGGAAGAACATACTGCCCACTCGAAGTAGCAGCACTTGGAATCTGTACTAGATTACCCGCTTCATCTTTTATAGTTGTAGGTGTGGCTGACAAAACCTCCCACCGGTTTGGTGCTCCTCCTAACTGTACAGCAGCCAAATCACCTGTCTGGATGAAGAAAACAAAAACTGTTTTGAGATATATACTTGTAGAGTTAAACCAGTCCTCAAAACTCTACAAACTGACATAAATCCTACTACCTAAAAATAAAAGTTCTCTTAATAACACAGTGGAGTTCAAATACAGAAGCAGTACTATATAACCTACAGCCTTGGCCAGTTGGTTAGAGCATCACCTGATACGCCACAGTTGCAGGTTGGATCCCCCAACAAAGCACATACAAGAATCAACCAATGAATGAACGAATAAGTAGAACAACAAATGGATCTTGATAGGTGAGTCGGAGTTCGGGCTCTCTTTCTCGCCCCTTCCCCCACAGAATATTTTAAAATTTCAGAAAATAAACTACAATAATTATCATTTCCAACTTTTTTATTGTAAAAATAACCCATGCTATTTGAGCAGGAAAATTTTTCAGTAAGCAGTCTTTGCTTTATGACCGCTAACTGATCTTTTATTCCCTCATCTATGATCTCTAATGCTATACAGTTAAAAATAATAGAAGTGGCTAGAAAAAAGTATAAACAGCTCAAACCAGACATACCTCAAACACTGAATTCAAAAAATATACAATGCACTAAAAATATCAGGTGTATTATATATGAGAAAAAAAGAAACATTACTAGTGCAGTATTATCAAACCATGTGAATTAGGTTTGAATATTATTAATCTAAATCTTTAATCAAATAATTCAAGTGACTCTTTGATGGCATGTTTTAATGCACTCCAGAACAAACTCCTGTCTAGGATTATTCTATTAGCAATTCTTTATTTTTCCCATGAATTACTTTTTAAAAAATGACACCTTTTTAAAAACTTAACAAGGAACTGTGGCTTTACCTACTATTCTATTTAAGTTTATAGTCAAGTGCCCAGTACTTACATTTTGCAATCTGTGACCTGTTGGAATCTCAGGTATCATCCCAATACTTTAAAATTAGATTGGAAAAACACCAGTGTAGAAAAGCAAAAAGCAATAAAATCCTACATGTCAATGTCAAAGGACAGAATTCTTTTTAGGGCATAGTAACAATGTCTAGCATTTTAGCTTTTTTTTAATGCCAAGAACTCTAATTGGGGTTTATAAGATTTTATTACTTACTCCTTTCAACAATACTGAGGTAGTGTTAGCATTATTCATATTTCACAGAGGAGAAAATTGAGGGACAAATCACAGAGCTATCAAGTGCCAAGACAAGATATAAAACTAGGCCAAGTCTAACTACAGAACCCAGACCCTTACATACTATTCCATACTGTCACCCACTAAGAAATGGGATAAACACATGACTAATGAAATCCTGTATTAATTACCATCAAAATAAAATAATTCCTATCCCACTTCCTTCTAGATCTATGTGATTTCCTAAACCACCACAAATAACTAGGCAATGAGAGCAGAAGCATATCTAGCCCAGCATTCTAAACCCAGGATCCATGCCTGCATTTCAAAGGATCTTTGAATCCTCTAATACAGTACCAACTTTTTGAGAAAGTGAAAAGTACAATGGGGGAGGGGATGATAGGGCTTAATCATATTCTCAAAAGGGGTCTATGACCATAAAAAAAGGTTAGACAAGTACTGTTCTCGCAACATAACCCATTCCACATTTCTATTACAAATATTACCGAACCAGAATATTTTAAAAGTTTATTAAAGAAACTCACTACCTAATTTTCATATCGGAATAGTTAATATATATTTCAATGGATAAAACCACAGTATTAATGACACAACTCAAGGTATTTGTGCATATCTGTCAAAATGAAATAAGCAGATGAGAAATTCCATGAAATAAACTATCTTTTTCGTCAAATGGCTCACATCTATCTAAGCAGAAAAACACATACATGCTACTACATGTGAAAAGTATATACTAGCCATATGATCAAAACACTATTTGGGAACATAGAAGCCTAAAAAAACTATTATCTCACATAAGATATATTTAAAGTAATTTTAGAATAAAATTTAATAATTCATTTGGGTAATTAGAAAATAGAGACAGAGGAATTACTAAAGATAGAGTAAGTCACAGACAAAAAGAAACATGTAGTTTGATGTTCAAGAGAAGATCCAGAAAAGGCTCAGATTCAGAGAAAAGGATAACAGGACTAGACATTTTTGTCAGGGCCTGTAGTAAATGGCTTTGTATATTCTAGTAAGGAGTTTAGACTTTATTCTGCAGACAGTAAATGAAAGCTATAAAAGGTTTTTAAACAAGTGGTACAATCAGATCTGTTTCATAAAGATAAACTAAGGCCCAGTGAAGGAGACTGAAAGGCGGAAAAGAATACAAGCAGAAAAACTGGGACTCATTACAAACATCTAAGCCTGAACTAAAACAATGATCACTTAAATACAATCTTTGTCCTAGCCGGTTTGGCTCAGTGGATAGTGCGTCAGCCTGAGGACCCAGGGATCCCGGGTTCAAGTCCAGTGAAGAGCATGTACCTTGGTTGTGGGCTCATGCAGGAGGCAACCAATCAATGTAAGACACATCTATGTTTCTGTCTTTCCCTCTCCCTTCCACTCTCCCTAAAAATCAATGAAAAAATATCCTCAGGTGAGGATTAACAAACAAAAAATATAAATAAATAAATAAATAAATAAATAAATAAATAAATAAATACAGTCTTTTAAATCTATCAAACTTAAGTCATTAAAATGAAGAACCAACCATTAATGTCACACATCATTCAACTTCTATATGGTATAAAAATTAGAAGGTTAAATCATCTTTTCTTATGTTAAAGTAACAATTCACATTTCATTTCAGTCTCTCTTGGCATTTTAAATAAGCTAAAGATATGTTAGTCTGTACTTTATATTGAAACCTGCAGTACAGTATAATATCTAAAATCCAATCCTTGTTAAGATTATTGATCATCTTTAAAGAATCAACTGTTGAAATTTTTTCTGACCACCATTAAATTTATAATTATTTAACCTATATAAAAGAATATAGTGTCTCAGATACAGATTAACTATATATTACTAGCATTTAGGCCTTTTATCATCTTTTAAAAAGTTAACTTATGACATATAAAGTATTCATTTCTCAGAAAAATAAAAGGGCAGATATTCAACCATCAGTGAACTGCTTTCTAGTCAAGAAATTCTTTGAAAATAAATACAACTACTCAAATGACAATTCTGAGTAAATACTACCCAGGCACCCCCTTCCCTCTGCAGAAGCTAAATAAAAATAAACTGTAGTACCACGTTTTCCCAACAAAGCAGGTTATTAATTGAAGGGAAATCCCTTCTCAAAAAAGAAACTACAAAAAAAAAAAAAAAAAAAAAAAAAAAGGGAAATCCTCAAACCTAGGACAAAAATGATTTGAACATTTTTTAATTAACTGAAGGTGAAAAACATATAAAAATATTTATGCCCTGGCATGTGTCTCAGGTGTTTAAGCAACCGCCCTTGCACTGAAAGATAGATAATTCCAGGAATGGGCACATAAGCAGGTTGAGGGTTTGATCCCAATTGGGGGGCATGCATGAGGCAACCAATTGATGTTTCTCTATCACATCATTGTTTCTCTCTTTCTCTCTCTCCCCCCTCCCTTTCCCTTCCTCTCTCTTTGAAATCAATGGAAAAAAATGACCTCAAGCGAGGATTAAAATTTATGTATGTATTATGTATTTATGCATTTATTAATGTGGTTTATTTGGCCCAATGCATTTATTAATGTGGCTTATTTGTTTATTTGGCCCAAGCCAGGGGGTGGGGAAAATATATAGGAATAGCAAGAGATAATTTAATATAAAGGAGGGGGGAAAAAAACAGCAATAAGCTAGCTGGTTTGGCTCAGTGAATAGAGCGTTAGGACTCTTCTGGACTGAAGAGTCCAGAGTTCAATTCTGAGCAAGAGCCTGTACTTCAGTAGCAGGCTCAATCCTGGTCCTGGTCAGGGCATGGGGGAGGCAGCCAATCAATGTGTCTCACTCACATTGATGTTTCTCTTTAAGTCTTTCACTCTAAATATTCTTGGGTGTGGATTAACAAAAAGAAGAAAGCAATAAAAAATGTTTTTCTTTAATGAAATAATTTAGTTTTAAAAGATTTACTAAATGTTAATTTTTAAAACCCTCACTACAGAATCTTTTTTTAAACTGATTTTTAGAGAGAGGAAGGGAGAAACATCAATGTGAGAAAGAAACGATCAGTTTGCCCCACTACAAGCCCAAACCCGGGCCCAACTTGGGATCACACCTGCAACCTAGGTATGTCCTCTAATGGGGAATCAGATGCTCCAAACAAGTGAGCCACTCAGAGCTGTTTTTTTTGTTGTTGTTGTTGTTGTTTTTTAATGGAATGGGGGAAAATACTGAATGAGAAAACTAATAGACTTCCATGATTTAAGCTAAGATTGTGCTGGGGAAAGAGGAATATATTGCAATAGCAAAAAGAACTCAGAACTGAGTTCTGGTCCTAGCTAGAACTATAGAATTGTGTATTACTTAGAGCAGAACTTCTGTTAAAAATGGGGGGAAATATTACCTTAGAGAGTTGTAAGAGTCAAAACTGCTAACCTTTATAAACTATACGGCATTATACAACCCTAAGGCATCATTATGATTACTAAGATTTTAAGGACAGATTTGAAAAGCACCCATTAAGTGACTAGCACAATTCCTGGATCAGTATTTGTTGAGTGAATAGTTAAAGGTATCTTACTTTAGAACCATTGCAAAGAAAATGACAGGAAAAAAAAATGGATCAACAAAACTGACCCTGAGATATTAGACTTCTGCAAAAAACTCTACAACAATTTTAAACCTATTTATTTCCATAATTCCACAATGAATAAATCCCAAATATTTCAAACTACAAAGCCTACTAAGACCATTCATTTGTAAGAAATTTCATCAGCAGCATACCACTAAAACACATAAAATACTCTCCATACCAGAAGGGAAAGGGCTAAATTAGAAAATCATCTAAGACCAAAAAGAGCTGTAAAAACTCTGCCGTTAGGCTATCTGGAAATACTATACAAAACAAAAGAGAGGCCATAAAATCACATAACCAAGGCAAGAACTAGTATTTGGTTTAGGATCAAGATAACCCTTCACATAAGCTTTAGACTAAAAGAAAAATCCACCTGTGTTTCTCTCAGTAACTTTTAATATTCTCATTGGACAACAAAATACTATCTAAACACTTCCTGTATTTAGGTGGAAGTTGGCATTACTGTAAAAAGTTTTAACTGAAGGTACTCTGAGGTTCCTTCTGCATATAAACACACAATAGTAATTACAGTGACAGGACCACAACCCAGAGTAGCCCTGAAACATTACTACAGCAGTTCATTACAAGGACATTCTCCAGTACAACCAGGATATAAAAATGGGGTGGAGGTGGGGACCTGGGGATAAGAGAAAAGAAAAAAAGGTTTATCTTCTCAGATAATATGTGTAGATAGGGAAAAATAAAAAATTCATACCACTTACTGCATAGCATTTGAAAAGGATTTTAACTTCTCACTTCCCACAAATAGCTTTATATGAAAACCAAAGAGGCAAGCAAAGAGTGTAACCAGAAACAAGAAAGTATGAAGCTAAGGTAGAAACAAATGAAAAACCATTCTTAGGTAAGTTTCTTGAAATCATCAAGGAACACTAAAGAACTCAGACTTCAAATAAAAACAAATACCTAATGAATTCATTACAATGACAATGTAGATTTTTTTTAAGTAATGGTAAAAATAACCTTTTTTAAAAATAAGCTATTTATTTTTTAGCTCACCAACATTTGTATACTAAATGAACACTTAATTTACAACCTAAAGTGAAGGTCAAGCAACAACTTTTATAATATGTAGTTGTACAGCTTATTACACTATAGTACAAATGAAATAAATTAATAATCCGTAAGTACACACAAATGCAAAACAGACAAGTTAATATGTCACAAAGGTCTACTTTACTTATACTTTGTTCCCTGATTTATTACAAAAATTACACAAAAAAGGAGGACCTATGTAATTCTTCCAACAATAAAAATTTTTTTTTAAATTAACTACACAACTTTTAATAATAAAGTAAGAAAAGAGCCTTGCCATCAGAGTCCCTGGTGTAGGGCAATACAGGTGAGATTGTTTTGTGATTAGATCTATTTAGAATAGTACTAAGGGTATCTATCCATTCTTGGTCAGGATCCAGGATGAATCCATATAATATTAAAACAAATTCTAAATTTGAAATATTTAAAGCAAATCTCCAGTGCAGGTGATTGACTTTTCAATAACCTTTTAATCCTAAAATACCAAACTAAACTGGCATAAGATTGAAATATATATATGTATTTAACTGACTTTAAATATAACAATACTATATGCAATGTGGTACCCTGGACTGGATTCTGGAACAAAAAATGGACAATAGTAGAAAAACTGGTAAAATAAGAATAAAATTTGTCGTTAATAATACTGTATCATTGTTAATTTCCTAATTTCATACCTAAACTTGGTTAAGTTGCAACTAACATGTCTATATTAATATTAGGAGAAGCTGGATGAAGGGTAACCCTCAAGTTCTATCTTTGCAACTTTTCTGTAAATTTAAAATTCTTCCAAAATAAGAATTTAAAAAAAAAAAAAAAAAAACACAGCTACAAAATAAAGTTGTCTGTAGATGTCTCAAGATTCCCAGTAATTTGAGTAATTAAAGCAGATGACCTACGCACATTTTCAGGTGGGAAAAAAAAATTGCCCATAAAATCATTACTGTAAATTCTCATTTTCTGAGATGCACATGTTGGAAATTCATCTGAACAAGAAAAATAATTTTCCCATTTCCTAAGGCAAATATATTCAAGCCAGTCTTACCAATTTTACTCAGTGAAAAATTTTCTGTACAGTTACCAAACGAAGAAAAAAAATGCTCCAACTTATTCTAGTTCATGTTCATCTACAGGAAATATATATCAGTAGAGAGTAGTTCGGAGTATGAGTTGAAGAGGAATGGAAACAACTTTTCTACAAGTGATATATGGCCACAGTAGGCTAAAGCTGGAGATAATATTCCATTCCTGGGACTGAGATTCATGTAAGATTCACACATACATGTACATACACATATTTTCACCTTCACTTCCTCCTTTACTTCTCCCCTCCCCCATCGGTGACCTGATACCTAAACATGGTTAAGTTGCAACTACAAAAAGTTTTTTGTTCTAACTGAAAATATTAAAAAGTAGAAGCAATCTGGCTTGCAATTTTACTTATGCAGTAGTTTCATTCTGTCTTGTCATTGTAGAGCTAGAGAGATGTAGTTAAGGTTTATCAATCAATCAAAAATTAAGTTTAAAACTTAAAAGTCATACTTTTTTTTAAGACACTAAAACCATTCATCTCTCTCTACACTATAACTTGAAGCACTAAAATTACAAATACAACATTTAACAACATAGCTTAACTTTGGCTTCACTTTTAATGCCTAGAAATATTAAGAATATCCAGCAGACTATATCAAATATCAAACGGTTTTTGTCTTCTGTGACTACTTCCAAATATCACTACACACAAGTCAATTTTTATAATCCACCTCAAAGGAAAATGCATCAATTACTTTAATAAGTAAATACATCTACGTGTTACACTAATGCAACAGCAATGATTCCAGCAAATATAAAAGTCACAAGCAACAGTGCTAAAAGCTGTTTTTGAATTAAGCCCTCAGATAACCCATCAGCTCCTCCCCCTGCTCCAGACACTCTAAAAACACTACAAAAAAGCGTCTTACCATGTCCCATCAGACTAGCAATGGTAACAGGGCTTTACTAACTAAATTCAGCTGTTTTAAGTGTGGTGTGCATTAGCATGCATGGAAGTACAACTTCTTACATATACTTTTGTTTTTAACACTGGTATCCAGGTTCAATTTCAAAAGCCAAAATATTATCTAACTTCAGCGACTCCAACAGCCGCTAATTAAATGTTTCACTTATTTATTCGACTTGTGAAAAATTACTGCAAAATAAGTCTGCAAAAACTAAAATTCGACCATTTAGAATGGCCACTGAAAAAGCACTTCAAAGTACCCACTCCTGCATACAAAAAGATAATTCAAAGAGTAAACCTTCCTTTTTTCTTTTCTTTTCTTTTTAAACAATTTACGGTTTAAATCAGTAAGCTCTAGTAACTTCCAACCGAAAAGGCTCCAGGTTCAAAAACCCTAAAAACTACAGACGCTGTGCCTCTGGCTGATACTATCTATGGCCGATAGGCTGTGCTTGGAAATTCTGTGGTGTGCAGGCAAGGAGTTCTCGGCGGCGATATGAATTACTCAAACATCCATTTTGGAGTCTCCCACCCCCGCCCTCCCAGGCCTCATTTTGTAGTGAACGTGGATCGAGGTTCCGCAGCGACCATGTAGGGAAAGCCTGGGCTGGCTTCGGGCCCCAAACAAGCCTGCGGAGGAGCAGGAAAGGGCGCGCTGGCCGCGCGATCCGGGAAGGCGCGGGCGCCGGGGAGGGCGGCCTCGGGGCGGCGGGAGCGCCGCGGGCCTGGGATGGCGGGCGCCGGGCCTCGGCGGGGGCGGGCCGCGCGCGCGCGCGGGACTTACCGCTCCGGCTACGGCGGCGGGGTCCCCGGCGGCGGCGGCCGCCTCCTCCTCGTCGTCGTCGCCCGGCGAGGTGGGCCCAATCTTGCTGCAGGTAGCGGCCAGCAGAGCGAGCGGTGACGGCTGAGTGTCCTACCCCCGAGGGGCGGGTTCAGAGAGGGAGACAGGGGGAGGGGTGGCGGTTAGGGCCGGGCCCGCCGCTCGCACAGGAAGTGCGACCGGTCCTCGCAGGCGGCGCCCGGGCGAGCGCCAGCCCGCGCTCACGGCCTCCTCCTCCTCTTCCTCCTCCTCCTCCTCCCGCACGCCGGCTCGTGTCCTCCCGCTCGCACGCACTCCCGCTCGGGCGTCCGCGGGAAGGCGGGCGGCGGGCAGCGCGCCGGGCCTCCACCTTCAGCCCGAGCCCACCTCCGGGAGGGCGCGCGCTCACACACACACGCACACGCACACTCACACACAAAAAGGCGGGCGGCGGGCGGCGGGCGGGGGAGAGCGGGCGGGGTCGGAGCGTTGGCGCCTCGGGCGGCCGCTCCGGGGCTGGGGGAGGGGAGGGGAGGAGAGAGGCGCGGAGGGAGGGAGGGCAGAGCGAGGGGAGGAGAAAGCGGCGCGAGGGGGGAGCCGGCCAGGGCTCGGCCGCGCCTCACCTGGGCCGCCGCCGCCGCCACCGCGCCGTTTCCGTGCTGCTGCTGCTGCTGCTGCTGCTGCAGATACTCGCCGTGGCCGCCGCCGCTGCCGCCGCCGCCGCTGTCCACGTCTAAGGCAGCCATTTCCTCTTGTTTCACGGGCTTTTCAGGAGCTGCAGGCACAGCGCGGGGGGGGAGGGGGGAAAAGGGGGAGGAAGGCGGGTGGAGGAGAGGGAGGGGGCCCGCGGGCCGAGTCGAAATTATTCCGAAAGCCCGGACCCGCTCCCCTTCCCCTCCCCCACCCGCCCCGCGGCGGCGGCGGCGGCGGCGGCGGCTCCCTCCTCCCCTCCCGCGGCTGCCCCCGCCCGCCGCGCTGTAACCCTCCTCCTCCTCCTCTATCCCTCCTCCTCCTCCCCGCGCTGCCCCTGCCCCCTCTCCTCTCCTCTCCTCCCCTTTCCCTCCGCGCCGCTCGCTCGCACTCGCGCTCGCTCCTCTCGCACCGTCAGTCACTCACACGCCCGCCCGCCGCCCGCGCCCGCGCGCGAGGGGATGCGCTCCCAGCGGACCGGGCCGGCCGCCCGCCTGGGGCCCGGCGGGGACACGGCGCTGCTGGGGCTGGAGGGGCGGACCGTGGCGGCTGGCGGGGAGGGGACTGCGGCTTTCTGCCTCTCACAGACACTCGGTCGCACACACGGGGCCGGGAGCCGGCGGCGGCGGCGGCCCGGAGCGGGCTGTGGGCGGCGGCGGCGGCGGCAGCAGCAGCAAGGGTTGCTCTCTCGGCTTTTACGTACCGGTCATAGTGTGTTTAGGGCACCTCAGGCGGGGCTCCCCGCCGCCTTACACATGGTGAGGAGCGAAGGCGGCGGCGGCGGGAGAGGATGCGGGAAGCGGCGGCGGACACGGCCGGAGCGGTCCGGGGAAATTTTTTTTCCTATTTTGATTGACTGTGCGGGAAACACAAAAGGTGGAGCCTCCAGCCCAAAAGGGGGGAAGAGGGTGACAGCCCGCCCGGAAGTCCCGCCCCTCTTCTCCGCGTCCATTCGCCGCCACGCTCGCCGTCGGCGGTGCTCATTGGCCCGGGCGCCCGTCCGTCGCTCAGCCCGGCTGCGCGCTTCCTGTTTGCCCCGCGGGTGGAGGGGAGAGACAATGAGCGGCCTAGGCGGTGTAGGTTCCCGAAAGCCGCTACCGCTGGCCTATCGCCCCGCTGGGCCCGACTTGCTCGCCCGCTGCCGCTGCCAGACCCGAGGCGCAGGCCTCTTCCGCCTCGCGGGCGCCCGAAGCGGGCCTTGCCGAGCTGGGCTGAGGAGGAAATCTTTCCCCGGGGGCTCGGCTCCACTCGACGCTTCCTCCATCTCGGCCGGATCTCCCCTGGGCCTCGCGCGCTCGGAGTCGCCGCTTCCCTGCGCTGCCGGGAGGCCGCCGCCGCTGCCGCTCAGCCCCGGGGCTGCTGCCGCGGCCGCCGCCGCTACTGAGCGAACCGGACCCGCCCCGCGAGCCCGGGGGGAGGGAGCTGGTATTGGGGGAGACACCCCTTCCGAGGCTGGAGGAGGATTTTCTCTGACTTTCAGCGCCTAGATTCAGTCCCAGTCATCTCGGCCCCATCCCCCTTAGTCCCAGGTTTCCTTCCACTTCATCTCCCACTTTTGTGTACCCTGGAAGCAGGCACTTAAAAACAAAGAAATAATCCACCTCACAGAGAGCAGAGCTTTCCTTCTTGCCAATGGCACCGAAGCAGCCACTTTCAAGTATATTTAAAACGTGGCATGTGTGTATATGTAAATACACATATATTTTATACATATAATGTATATATATAATTATAAGAGGTGCAGGATACTTTTTATTTAAAAATTCAGTCACATCATATTCTCTGTTTCTTACTCGTCTTGGTAACAAGTCAAATGTGAAAAAAAAAAAAAAACCAACACATGCCTACATGTTTTAAATACTGAATCTCAGCGAGTATTTTTTTTTTCTGGGAACATTTTAGTTATACTTTAAAATCTCGTCTCACTTATTAGATTAAGTAAATACTCCTTTTCTCTTTGGCATCCTTGCTATGTTGCTGTCATCCTGGAGAGGAAAATGCTGGGGTTTTTGTGTGTGTTTTGCCAACTAAGAGAAATCTATCTCTGCCTATTACCTTTAAATCTAATTGCCAAGAAAGGTTATGTTAAAGAGGTGGAAATGCTGTCCACAATAGCCTTTTTCTAGAAATCTGACTCAAGCAAGAATCCAGTTGCTGGGATTATATTTTGTGTGACAACACTGTGCCAAGGGATGGGGTTGTAAAGCCCGGCACTTAAACTACATTTGTGTGTGCCAACTGAAAAGGAACTCGTAATCCATTTGTGAGTGATTCCCAGTTCTAAAGCACATACTTTTGACCTGTTCTCATAGGATAAGAGAAGTCATATGGTTACTTGGCACCCATTTGTACAAAAGATAGACTTCCAGGGAAGTGACCTAAAAATCACAAGCAGGCAAAGCAAGACCATATGAATCCAACAAAGGGCTTGATCTCTTCCAAAACACATTTTAGTCTCATAAGTAGAAGAATAATTTTAAAAGCTAAGTAGCATAAACACTATACTATTTTACACTTTCATTTTAAAGAAAATAAGCTGATTTGGGGGGGGGGGGTAGAAAAAGAGGGGACTGAAGAGGAAGACAAGTGGAGTTGCAGAGGAGGGAAATCATAGTATTGTCTCTCTTCTTAGCCTATAGATCTGTGGGATAGAAAATAGCTCTCCCTAGAAGAGTTGTTGTTTTTTCCCCAGCTATTTTTCCAGGAATAGGGACATATGTTATGGGTCTAAGATACCACCTCCATGCCCCTTTTACAGTCTTAGTCCAGCCACCCGTAGAGAGTAAAGTATTTGGCCACAAGAATTCATTTCTTCATTGATACCACCTGACAAATGAAACCATTTTGAAACTTTTTTGGTCCGTAGACCATTCTGACAAAATGCAAAGACTTTTAATCTTTCTGGAAAAAAAAGTAACTTACCAGATATAGCAATTCTGCTGTTAATATGATGGTTTTAAAAGATATATGTGCTGAAAGCATCACACTCAAATTCAGAGGACCCTCTCAGATCACACTTAAAAGGGTGATTGCCATGGAATATTAAGAAGGTTGGAAATGGTCTCTGCAAAAAACACCTTTTCTTAACTATTCCAGTACTACAGTCAAACCTTGAAATACAGTTTATGTTCATTAAAAGCTGCCTGTTTTCTCAGCAGAGGTTACCCTCACAATGATACCTACTGCTATATCATATAGGAGTCCAGAATAGCAGTTCCTTATCAGAAAAGTACTGTGCTGAAAATTATTTATACTTTTTCCTTTCCGAAGATGATTTGAGGAAGTTCTGTGCTGGCCACTGTTTACATCACAGTAGGAGATCTGGGTGTCAATTGCTTTTCCCTCATCCTCAATTTCCTCACTTGGAGAATATTATGCTAAGTGAAATAAGCCAGTAAGAGAGAGACATTATCACATGCTCTCACTCATATGTGGAATCTAATGAACGAAATAGATCCAGAGAGCCTAGCCGGTGTGGCTCAGTGGTTGAGCATAGACCTATGAACCTGGAGGTCACTTCGATTCCTTGTCAGGGCACAAACCTGGGTTGTGGGCCACAAATCAATGATGTTTCTATCTCCTCCCTTCCTCTCTGAAGTCAATAAAAATATTTTTTAATAGATCCAGAGATATAGAAGCATAGAAAAGACTGCAGAATGTCAGAGGGAAGGCAGGGGAGGGCGGGTGAGGAGAGATCAACCATATATACATAACCCATGTAGACCATGGTGAAGGCCTAGGGCAGAGGATGGGTGGGCTAGAAGGGGTCAATTGGGGGAGTAAGGGGAGAGGGGACATATGTAATACTTTCAACAATAAAGACTTAATTTTTTTAAATCTTATATGTTATGTAATTTTCTTAAATCCTTTGGAAACCAATGAATATCTAAAGGCCCTGAAGACTTCTATAGATCTGCATGAACTCTTTCACCCATTTTCAATCCCCTTTTTCTCTACAAAGAGAAGAGACCACTAGGTAATGCTTGGTTCACATCTACAAGAGACCAGCCATTCCGTATTAAAAACAGCCAAAGCGACGCAGGTGGCAGCCACCTCCTTCTCAACACCACAGCTGCCCGCAGACCCCTCGTGAAACCCAAGATTGTCAAAAAGGGGAGCAGGAAGTTCATCCAGCACTAGTCAGACCCACATGTCAAAATTAAGCGGAACTGGCGGAAACCCAGAGGCATTGACAATAGGGTGCGTAGAAGATTCCAGGGCCAGATCTTGATGCCCAACATTGGTTCTGGGAGCAACAAGAAAACAAAGTGCATGCTGCCCAGTGGCTTTCAGAAGTTTCAGGTCCCCAAGGAGCTTGAAGTGCTGCTGATGGGCAGCAGACCTCACTGTGCTGAGGTGGCTCACACTGTCTTCTCGAACAACCGCAAGGCCATTGTGGAAAGAGCAGCCCAGCTGGCCATCAGAGTCACCAATCCCAATGCCAGGCTGCGCAGTGAAGAAAATGATTAGACAGATGGTTTAAATGTAGTATTTGTGTTACTAAAATCAAAATTCTGCCATCTGACATTTTGACAAATAAATAAATAGATACAGCCAAAGCTCTGGTTAACTCACCCCTAAAGGATTGCCTTTCCTCCCAGCCCCTACTGCTTGCCTCCTGAGCATCTATTACATGGACCACATGAAATTGCCAATATTCAACCTTTTTTTTTTTTTTAATCTAGAAAAAGTAGCTGTTATGTATAGTTTTACCTAAATCAATGTGGGGTTTTTAAAATATATTTTTATTGATTTTTTTTATAGAGAGGAAAGGAGAGGGATAGAGTTAGGAACATCAATGAGAGACAAGCATTGATCAGCTGCCTCCTGTACACCTCCCTACTGGGGATGTGCCCACAACCAAGGTACATGCCCTTGACTGAAATTGAACCTGGGACCCTTCAGTCCCCAGGCCGACTCTCTATCCAGTGAGCCAAACTAGCCAGGGCCAATGTTTGATTTTTTTTATTTAACTTTTGTTTTTGTGATTGTGACCCTCCTTTTTGACCTGCCCCCGCCCCATTCCCTCCCCCAGGTCTCTAACCTGTTAACATTGAATTTCAGGATTCTTCAAGTTTGTTCTGTTTACATAATCACTACCATATTTCAGAAGCATTCTAGCTGACATGATTAAGTATACTTAACCCCCTTTATATTTTGTATCTTCCCTACTTTCTCAAAAATATACCTTAAAAATCATATCTCTTGTCTTATATTTTCTTTTAAATATATTTTTATTGATTTCAGAGAGGAAGGGAGAGGGAGAGAGAGAGAAACACCAATAATGAGAGTAATTGATCGGCTGCCTCCTTGCATGCCCCCTCCCTCCCCAACTGGGGATTGAGCTCTGACTTTCTGGTTCATAGGTCAATGCTCAACCACTGAGCCATACCAGCCGAGTTTGTCTTATTTTTTCTTAATCTACCAAAAAGAAGAGGTAAAATTTTGAACTTTTACTGCATGCCAACTCTTTCACATATTTACTCTGTTCAGCCCTAGGAGTTAAGTATCATAAGTTTATCACTTTATAGGTGAGGAACCTGATGCTCAGTAAGATTATGGGACTTGTTCAGTTTCATTTTCAAATACGTGGCAGATTCAAACCCATATGTATCAGTCTTACCAGTCAATATACCAAGTCTTAAATGATCCGCTTAAAAAATTCAACTACGTACCCACCATGTAAAAAAATTAAAAAGATAAAAAATAAAGTAGATAAAACAGGTACATATTTATAAGGAAGGTCATTTTTAAAGCAAGTCTTTAGAATGTGAGCTCCTTGTGTTAGAGATCATGCTCTAAATATCAAACATGTTGATATTTAATATTAAGCAGAAAGATCGTCAATACAGTTATCTTGTGGGAAAATAAAGGATGAATAGAAAATTACAATTAAGCTGTATGAAAAAATTTATTTGACCTTGTAATAGTCACCTCGTTCAATATTTATTTCCCAAATGAGTTAGGCCCTCGTTTCCACTCAAACTCCACACCAACAACAACATCATGGCCCAAAAAGGACTGATGTTTTTATAATTCAAGAAATCCTATTCTCTTCATCCAGGCTATTGATATCCATGGGTACTCTAAATTTCCTAGTTATTCATAACACTTCCAAAATCATCTTCATGTCAATCCAGGAAGTTTAGTCCACTGACAGTTTTCTGAGTTGGTGCAACTTTCTGAGAAAAGATGGTTTACGAATTTCTATGTTAATAATCTGTCTTAGAAGGATTTAGAATGCTAGAAAGTGTCTTATTAATTACCTTTCTTAGAATAATATAGAATTCTAGAAATTATTTTGTAAATTAGCAAATGTTTCGAGGAACTTTACTTAATAATACTAACAAATGATCTAAGGTTATTAATAAACAACCTTAGATGCCACTGAGGTGTGTTGTCCTTAAATCAGCGTTTTTCAACCGCTGTTCCGTGGCACACTAGTGTGCCTCGAGATGTTGCCTGGTGTGCCGTAGGTGCAGACAAGACAAGAATTTTATAATTTTTCACTATTTTGTTTACTTAATATTTCATAATAAAGTAATTATAAAATACTTTCTTTGTGTTTATTTGATTCCTATTCAAGAGAATTACTTTATATATAGTCAATATAGGCACAGAGTTAAATTTTTTAACATTTTCTAATGGTGGTGTGCCTCGTGATTTTTTTCATGAAACAAGTGTGCCTTTGCCCAAAAAAGGTTGAAAAACACTGCCTTAAATGATGAGCAAGAGCCTGACTGGCGCGGCTAAGTAGCTGAGCATTGACTTATGAACCAGGAGGTCACAGTTCAGTTACGAAGGTTCATGCTGTAGGCTCCATCCCCCAGCATTTCTATCTCTCTCTCCCTCTCCCTTCCTCTCTGAAATCAATAAAATATATATTTTAAATGATGAGCAACAACCTTCACTATGAAGTATATTCATGCTTCATGATTCAATCTCATAATGAATTTTTTTCTATCCTTTAACCCTACAAATTAGACATATTCATTAACTAGTCCCAAAAGAACCAAGGCTTACAGAATGTAAGAGGAAGTAGAGAGCGGGGAGTTAGATAAAGAATAAGGTGGCTCTGAGACAGGTTTGGCTCAGTGGATAGAGCGTCAGCCTGCAGACTGAAAGGATCCAGGTTTGATTCCGGTCAGGGGCATGTAACTTGGTTGCGGGCACATCCCTAGTGGGGTGTGTGCAGGAGGCAGCTGATCGATGTTTCTCTCTCATCAATGTTTCTAACTCTCTATCTCTCTACTTTCCTCTCTGTAAAAAATCAATAATATATATATATATATATATATTTTAAAAGAATAAGGTGGCAGGGGGGAAATTGAATTGAAAACTATTTTTACCTGCCTTGAAGGAACAGAATTTTTTCATTTACCTCTGAAATGGCTGAAATCCTGCACTATCTCATCATTCCATTTCAACCCAAGAAGTGGAGTAAAAAAATAAATGTCCCTGGCTGGGTAGCTCAGTTGGTTAGAGCATCATTCTCTTGCTCCCCTCCACTCCTTCAGTCAATCAGTTGCCTGGGCATGTTTATTTTACTTCCTCTGCCATGGACTCACTTATTAATTTATTCTTTTTGTTTAAAAAAATGATTATGCACTTTTTCAGGCAAACAGAGAAGTAATAGAGAACAATATCATAATAATAATATACTTGACCTAGTTTAAGGAAACCTTGCAAATACAAATGGATACCCATTCAAATCTCAGTCTCCTCTCCATACCAAGGGCAATTACCACTTAAAATTTAGCATTTATCATTCCCATGCAATATTTTATAGTTTTATTTCACATGTACATATCCACATAGAGTACAGAATATGTTTGTATGTTTTAAAACTTTATGTAAATGGTATTATACTGTTTATCCTGCTATAATAGCTTCTTCCACTCATTATTTTTGAAATGTATCCATGATGAATCATTTCTCTTTTCACTTATTTTAAATGTTATTTAATGAATATAACATAATTTATGAATCATTGTGGATTACCACAACACTAGATATTATTATACATATATGTATTATGTGTATATAATTGAATTTAATTTTTAAAAAATTTTATTTATTGATTGATTTTAGAGAGAGAAAAGGGGGAATGAGAAAAAGGAGAAACATTGGTGTTTGTTCCACTTATGCATTCATTGATTGATTCCTGTATGTGCCCTAACCTGGAATCCAACCAGAAACCTTGATGTATCAGGACTAGACCCCTGGTTCCTAGCACAAAGCTGCCTAAGTGATAGAAGCACCAAGTGAGTTTTTGTTCAAATGCTTGGTCTTTGACCCAGAATCTTGACAGAGAGCTCCTAAATCCCTTGGAATTTCCTGGATGATAGGAGCATCTTTTTTCCTAATGAGGCAACTTTGCGTGGGCCCCTGGATGGGGGCTGGTCACTAGAAAGACAGGCCATGATTAGAAACTTGGAACTTTCAGTCCCCGTCCTCCCACTTACACCCCCCTCCCCGCCCCCAATCCTCCAGAGAGAGCTAATCAGTCATGCTTACATGGTAGAGTCTCCATAACATTCCCCAAAGTTTGGAAAGCTTCCAGGTTACTGAACACATGAAAGTGCTAGGAAGGTGGCATGCTGGAGAGGGTGCCTACACTCCTTCCCCATACCTGACCCCATGTCCTCTTCATCTGGCTGTTCATCTATATCAGGGATTGGGAACCTTTTTTTTTTTTGGCCAAGGGCCGTTGGGCTGTTTATAACATAATTCGAGGGCCATACAAAATTATCAATTTTAAAATTAGCCTGCTATATTTGGTCACACATTTAATTAACTCACCCATAATGACTTGGCCAAGGTCTGCGGGCCTGGCGTCCCCCATACATCCTTTATGGTATATGTAATCATATTTGCCTGAATCCTGTGAGCCATTCTAGCACATTATCCAACCCAAGAAGGGAATGTGGGAACCTCAATTTACAGCTGCTCGCTCAAAAGGATTGGTGACAATCTAGGACTTGTGGCTAGTGTCTGAAGTGGAAGACAGACTTGTAGGACTGAGCCCTTAGCCTGTGAGTGCTGACACTAATTCCAGGTAGACAGTGTCAGAACTGAATTGAGTTGACCCAGCTGGTGTCAGAGAATTGTTTAATGTAATAATCACACACAGTTGTTAACCAGAAGATAAGATTATTCGAGTGTGCAAGTACAGAGAGAAACAGGGAGTTTTTCCTAGGCAGATCCCTTACCATCTTCATAGGCCTCTGTCCATTTCTCTTCAAACAGCAACAAGTCTCTCCATCTTCAAAAACCCTCCAAATTGTTCATTATAGTCTTTCTTTCTTTCCTTTCTTTGTCCAAGGTCTCAATAACTTGCTGCCCACTGCCTTCCTAATTTAATACGACACTCAATTTCTGTCTTACCAAGCTACTCAAAATTGCTATCTTAATAGTTGCCAATGATTTCCTTATTGCCAAATCCATGGGTTCCTCCCACCCTCATTTTTATTCCTTTTCAGCTTTTTTCAGCAGTTGACACTCTATACATTTCCTCTTTAAAACTCTGTCTTCCCTTGCAAGGCCATCTGCTCTCTGTTTTTTCCTAAAATGAGTATTTCTCTGTATCTTTGCAATGCTGCCCAATGAAACGATCTGTGATGATGGAAACGCTTTATTTGTACTGTTATGACAGTGGCCACTAACCCGCTGTGACTCTTGAGACTTGGAATGTGGCTAGTGTGATCAAGGAACTGAATTTTCAATTATTTAATTTTAAATAATCTATAATAATAATAAAAGCATAATATGCTAATTAGAAGCAGCCGAACCACCTTCCAGATGTCATTCTGAACGTTCTTCCGGACGAAGCTACAGTGGTGGGGGCCAAGGCAGAGGCAGTTAGAGGCAATCAGGCAGACAGGCAGAGTGGTTAGGGTGATCTGGCAGGCCGGCAGGGGAGCAGTTAGGAGCCAATGGTCCTGGATTGTGAGAGGGATGTCTTATTGCACAGGATTGGGTCTAAACCAGCAGTTGGCTATCCCCTGAGGGGTCCCGGATTGCAAGAGGATGCAGGACTGGCTGAGAACTTCCCCTCTCCTCCCCCCCCAACACCCCTCCCCTACCCAAGCATGAATTTCATGCACCAGGCCTCTAGTTAAAATGGCCACAAGTAGCCAGTGGCCACCTAAATGGACACTGCAACTTTAAGGTTTCTTTTGCTCCTTCCAGCCCCTAAATGTGAACATTACTCCAGATTCAGTTTTTTATTTCCGAGCTTTTCTTTACAAATTCATTCCCTGGAAGCTCAACCATCCCCAAAACTCCAGCCCTGCCTCTAAAATCAGTCCCAAATCTTGCCAAAACTGGTTTGGCTCAGTGGGATAGAGCATAGGCCTGCAGACTGAAAGGTCCCAGATTCTATTCCAGTCAAGGGCATGTACCTTGGTTTTGGGCACATCCCCAATAGGAAGTGTGCAGGAGGCAGCTGATCAATGTTTCTCTCTCATCGACATTTCTAACTCTCTATCCCTCTCCCTTCCTCTCTGTAAAAGTCAATAATATATATGTGTGTGTGTGTGTGTGTGTGTGTGTGTGTGTGTGTGTATGTATGTATATATATATTTAATATATTTTATTGATTTTCCACAGAGAGGAAGGAAGAGGGATAGAGAGCTAGAAACGTCAATGAGAGAGAAACATCGACCAGCTGCCTCCTGCACATCCCCTCCTGGGGATGTGATTGCAACCAATGTACATGCCCTTGACCAGAATTGAACTTGAGACCTTTCAGTCCGCAGACCAATGCTCTATCCACTGAGCCAAACCAGTTTTGGCAAAAGTCAATAAAATATATATTTTTAAAAATAAAATTAGTCCCAAATCTTATCTTTAGTTGTTACCAGAATTCCAGTTCCATATCCTCAAGCACTGTAAATTCCTTTTGAATGTCTCACTTTTACTTCAAACTAAGAATGTTCAAAGTTAAACACATAACTTTTTCTGCAGACCAGCTCCCCTCTCCCTTAGGACATTCCTGTCTCCGACAACAATGTCCTCTTTGTTTTCTCAGGGGCCCAGAGGTGACGTTACCTCACACATTCCTCTCCTTCTCCCACTGGCCCATTGGCAGCCGTTTACCTGGTGCTAACACGTTTTCCTGCAGACTCTCTCTCAGCTGCCCGTTCACTGAAACCACAAAATGTATTGAACCCCATTCGGCAAGATATTGCATGGCCCCTACCCACTAGAAGCAGATAAACCAATTAAGAAACCAACTAGAAACATAAACAAAATCAGATATTACAGAAGATAGATAAAGTCTAAAGTACTCTAGATGCATTAAAAGGTGTGCTCGGAACTCAGAAACCACTGAGGATCAGTCAGCTCCCCCAAGAGATCACAGCACGCTAGCCCTGGCTGGACTTTCCTGCTCCATTCTGCATCTGCCACCAAATAACTCTTCCCCTACTGCTCAAAAAATGTCAGTGATGCCCATGATTTACTTACTGTACGCAAGGGTCCCTCTCTCACAACTCCTCGCTACCCTATATTTAATCATTCTTTCCTCTGAGCAGTGAACTCACCCTGCCGCCAGCATCGTCCTTCCCTACACCCAACCCCAGGGCTCATGCAAATTCTAACAAGCCTTCAAGCTTCAATTCAAGTCTTAACCTCTTTCCATAAAGCCATTGCTTCCAGCAATTAATAACAGCCTCGCCTTTAGCTTTCCGTTACCCTTGTAATTCATGGCGGCATTGTCACCACTGTTTTAATCATTAGCATTTTGTGCACAAGCACCCCTCACCCTTCTGGCATTCGTAGGCAGCCATTCTCAAGGAAGGAGAGCAGTATGGTTTGCAAACAAAACAGCTCTTCATTTGTCCCACTAGGACATTTTTTTTAAAGCTATCACATTAACTTAGTTGACTTTCAAGTATTAAAGGAGAATATTAGATTTCTATGCTTTATGAAGGGAGACATATTGTTTAACAAGAGTTCTATATGAGCAGATAGAATATAATCAACAAATATCTATTGAAGGGTATGTATGGGAGGGAGGGATGGAGGGGGCAAAAAAATCAATAAAATATATTTTAAAAAATATCTATTGAATTAACTCACTGATTTCATTAAGCCACGAATTTGGATTCTGTTAGGACTGAAGTTTCAGACTTCCTATTTTAATGGACAAACTGCTGATAGTATGACCTGGCAATTATAAAAGGGCCAGAAATCTAATATTCGTCAACTGGACAAATTATCAAAATCTTATAAGGAAATATTTAAATGTTTTTAAATATTTAATCAAATATTCGACATATAAAGTATGTGTAATATATATGCAAGTTATAAAGCTTAATAAGATATAAATGGGGTGATCCTATCACTTAATTTAAAATATTCCCCCGGTATTGATAACTACCCATAATTTAAGGGTTCTATCATCCTTGACAGTGTATTATTATTTTTTCTCTAATTATATGTATTCCATATAATTTTTTAGCCTAGTATATTAAAAAAATAGACTTATTAAAAAAATAGACTTAATTTTTAAATTTAAAATTATTACTTGTTAATATTTAAATGCTATGGTCAATATTCCTTTCTTATAGCATTTTAATTATTTTAATTTATTTCTAGTATGCTTATTTACTCATCTCTTGAGTTTTTACTCTATTTTGAACATTCTGATTTCACATTATGGTAAGATAATCTTTCTACTTCATATTTCCTCCACACTGAATTGAATAAACTACTTACCTGCTTATGCTCCTAGTCTACTCTCGTCATTTCATTCCTTCTTTGTATTGACTGTCCCTCTGTCTGGTTTTGTATAGTAGCTTACTGAATGTTCCTTCTTCTAAGTCACTGACATATAAAATTGGTCCTAATATTGATCCCTGAAGCTTTGTAATCCACTCCATTCCAAACTATGCCACACTTTGATATCAAAGTCAATGTTTAATCTACTTAAGTGGTTCATCCCTATACCATACTTCTCTAACTCCTAGATTGGTTGTTTATATGGTATTCCTTTCATGGTGCTTTATCTCAAGTAATTGGTTCATAGCTTTCCTCAGCTAATATTTGTCATTAGGCCCAAGGCTGAGGGAGGTAAGCTGTGAGTCCCTGACAGCTCATTTCACAACACTGAGGCAGGTAAGCTGTGAGTCCCTGACAGCTCTTTAAATTAAATCATAACTTTCTGGCACTTCCAATAATGGATTTTCTAGAAAATTTACAATACCCTGTCATCCATTGAAGTTAATCTTAGTAATTCTGCATTTTGTACTCAAGTGAAAAGGGATATTTAGGGAATGGGCAATAATTTAATGTGGATTTTATTTATTATAACTGATATAGACACAGTCAAAGATAAAGTCAACTTTGTCATTATTGATTAGTTCAAAATCTACTAAGAATGAAAAAGAAAATATTTAAATTATGAGAGTCAAAATCTAGTAGAGTAATAAAAAATTTATAGAATGATACATAAAAAGGAAAGTTTTACCATATGTAAATTATAGCTTACTTTTAAAAATAAATATTTTATATATATATATATAATATATATTAATTGATTTCAGAGAGGAAGGGAGAAAGAGGGGGGAAAAATCAATGATGAGAGAGAATCATTGATTGGCTGCCTCCTATACACCCCACATTGGTGAATAAGCCCTTAACCTAGGCATGTGTGCTGACCAAGAATTGAACCATGACCTGTTGGTTCATAGGTCGACGCTCAACCACTGAGCCACACCAGCTGAGCTAATAGCTTACTTTTTTAAATGGAAGAAAAAAGTAGAGAGAATCTTCATTTTAAAAATCTCATACAATACTGAGTGAAAGACTGAGAATAGCATACGGACTGTACATAGTAGAGTTGAACAGAGTTTAATCATAGAAACTTTTGAAGAGATCAGAGCATACAAGTAGAAAAGAATCTTTTGAAAGGTAGGTAAAATCACAGATAAAGCAGTGGAATGGAGAGAAGTACAAACTTTATAAGACCTAGTTAATGTATGTTAAATGTGAATGCATAGAAAGGACAAATTAATAAGCCCACAGGGCTCCCCACAAACACAGCTGGTTTGGCTCAGTAGTTACAGTGTCGGAATGAAGTACAAAGGGTCACAGGTTCGATTTTCGGTCAAGGGCACGTACCTAGGTTGCAGGTTCAATCCTCAGCCCCAGTCAGGGCGTAAGAAGGAGGGAACAAGTCAATGTGTCTCTCACATCAATCTCTCTCTCCAGCCCCACTTCCACTCACTCTAAAAAAAAAAAAAAGAACAATTCAACTTTCAGGCAACAATCCCCAGGTCACATCCCTGATTCTAAAAGGCGCTAACCTAGCACTTACTCAATAAAGCTGTGTATAGAAATATTTTCTCGAACACTTGTAAACTGCCTGCCTGCTTTATAGAGTTTCCTTGTTGGTGACCTTATTTTGCCATCCAGCTTCAATATTAATTCAGCATGGAAGGGGATGGAGAGATGTCCCAGCCTGAGCTTAAGCTGGGCTCAGAGCCAGGATTCAGATTCGTCTGGGCATGCCTGATGGGCTTGCCAGGAGTCTCTCAGCATGAGGGATTCGGGAGGCACATAGGAAATAACATCCTAAGGCAGTGAGTGTCAGGGGACGCATCACAGATCCCAAAATCTCCAGGGAAACTTAAAAAATATGTACACTATGTACAAATGTATCCCCCATCTGTGTGTGTGTGTGTGTGTGTGTGTGTGTGTGTGTGTGGTGCACACTACCAAAGAGCACTGCTTTGGCACCTCAGAGTTATGCAGATCGGCCTGCTCTGGGGACTCCAGACAGAGCACTGGGGTGGCTTCTATACACGAGAGTCCCCAAGGCTCTGGCAGTGTGGCCCTGCGAGGTAGTTCTGAACTCCTATGGCTTCTGCATTTCTGGAGCTGTTTGCATGGGGAATTCTTAAACCAGGTACCATTTACCCTCGCTGATTTGGCTCAGTGGATAGAGCATCGGCCTGTGAACTGAAGGGTCCTAAGTTTGATTCTGAGCCCACATACCCAGGTTGTGGGCTCAATCCCCAGTGGGGATGGGTGGGAGGCAGCCGAGTGGTGATTCTCTCTCATCATTGATGCTTCTATCTCTCTTTCCCTCTGCCTTCCTCTCTGAAATCAACAACAACAACAAAAAATAGATTTAAAAAACAACAACTAGGTACCATGAGTCCTGGGAGTCCAAGAATAGGCTACTCCTGAAAACTGCACACAACTTACTTTGTGTGTATGTTTATTTTTCTGGAAATAGATCCTATAAGTTTCCCAGATCCTGAAAAGAGGATGTGATCCTCAAAAGTTATATTGGGGTAAGCCAAAAGTGATATTGGGGTAAGCAGATTTTCTAAGATTCTGAGAAAGCCACTATGGTAGACATGGGGCAAAGCTGGAAAAATACTCCTGCTCTTTCCGTTAATGTGACATATTTACCGCCTCCCACCAGTGGCCTGCTGAAACAATGGTTATGTGAAAAAATATGAAATCCCACCTGTGCTTCAAGCCCACCTCAAATGCTCCCACCTCCTCCTCAGCCAAAAATTATCGTTCCTTTGCCTAAGCCTTGTGTCTCACTCATAACACAACACCTTATACCTTGTATTTTAGATATGTGTACACACACCATGTCTCTTCTGCAAACTATGAGCTTGGAGAGTAGGAATCGTGTCTTGCCCACGTTCTTTCTTACGGTGTCCAGCAGAACATATTTACTTAGTTATCACTGGATGAAGGAATGAACAAACCATAAATCCATCCTATCTGCCAGACCTTCTAACAGCAACTAAGTCCCATTTCTTTGCAAGTTGTGTGCTTTAACTGTATTCCTTATAATGTGTGTTGTTGTGGTAATTGATTTATTGTACTTCTTTATACATCATCTGATATTTACCTGTCTTATCTGCTTACTTGGTCATAAACCACTTAGAGGGCAAAGATCACATAGAATCCAAACCCTGTAAACCTACATGCCTCTTGGGGAGGAAGATATGGCGCTAACAGTGAGTTCAGTGCCCGGACCAGCACACCCAGGAGGAACTGTGTCCTAAGAAGACACAGACCTGAATACACAGAGGTTGGTAGAAAAAAAGAAAAGAAAAAGAAAACTATTAAAAAACAACTACTAGTATTAGTAGGAGTTAAGTAGAAGAGCAAAACCAACAGATTCTGGACCTGAATTCTGAAGAGGAGATAAACCAGAGAGTTAAGTAGAAGAGCAAAACCAACAGATTCTGGACCTGAATTCTGAAGAGGAGATAAACCAGAGAGAGCAGCCTGAACCTGCCTGCAGGAGAGTGCAAACAAGAAACAGCCCTGCGCCGATAGGGTGGGGCTGGGGGCCCGCCCTGCAGAACCCTGGTGTTGGCTCCAGGCAGGTTTTGCAAGAGCTGCGAGGGTTTTTTCTAGCCCCAGTACCCGATCTGGTTTGTTTCCTGTTTGTGTGGAGCTTTTCTCGTGTCCAAAAAAAAACACCCCTGACTGCACCACTCTATGTAAAATGATGTTCATGGAATCATTTTATACTTAGTCTGCTTGTCACAGGCAGAGCAGAGTGTTTTTAAACAGATCTGAGCCTATCCCTGGTTATCCCTGCATGGAGACCTGGCAGCTTTCTCCCTGTTTTCTTCGTTTCCTCTCAGTTTAATATTTACTTGCATATTCACTTACACATTAACACACCCTTAGTTCTCCTCAATCAGAGTCTCCAGGGTTGCATGACTTTGCTGGCCATTTCAGCTTAATGACTGAGTGGTTACATTATGGTTACCCTGGGGATGGATGTTTATTAACAGATGACGTGCAGGTTCACAAATGTCAGACCAAACACCCATGGGCAAGGGTCAAACTAGCGAGTGTGCATAGTAGGAGGGAAGGCCAATGAGGGATTGGCTACATGGCTAGTAGTTCAGCTAGTGACTCTAAATGAGCCCCTCCTGCCCAGAGACTGGCCCTTGCACACAGGGGCAATTTGAGGGTGAATGCAGTTAGGTAAATTAGATAACCTCACAGTGCTCATTTAGCTTACCACATGTTTAAAGTATTCACTGGTCATTCAACAGCATGTATTGAGTGCCAATATGAGGGACCCATTCCCAAACAGAATAAAAATCCCTGCCCTGGTGCAGTCTACATCCTAGCAAAACAGAGCCCCATCTGGGCATCATCTGTCAGTCCTTGTGGCAGCTTTGCACCTTCTCTCGGTCTGAACTGCTGGAGGTCATTATCTTGCTTGCCTCGGTTACTTCATTCCCTGGGCCCCAGAGGAGTTTGTTTTCAGCTCCCCAAGTCTTTGGAGGGGCTGGGTCTCTGCGTTTCCGGGTCCCGTGTCCGATCTGAACTTCTCCCTATGTGCACGTGCACGGCTTAACCGGGCATTTCCCCCACCACCGCAGCCTGCATCTTCTTAGGTTCTGGCCCTCGGGAGTCTGTGCCTACAGAGAGAGACTTCTAGGACAGAGGTTGGGGAAAATAGGAGACCATCTGGTTTAATCCACTCACCTCCCAGACTGAGACTCGGAAAAGCAAAGTGCTTTGCCAGCATCACGACACAGGGGGACCTGGGCTTATCCCGGCCACTCCCTCCCAGGCAAGTGCTTTTCCATCACCCCGTGAGACACACCCTGTGGGCTCCAAAGGCCAGAAGAGCTAGAAGTGGCTACAGGACAGGGGGCCGCAGGACACACGGTCAGGGAGCTCACACTTGAAAATAATGCCAGGGAGAACTGAGTGTCTTGTTAGACCTGAAATCCGCTCTAAGCTAGGTGTACGAGCACATTGTGTCACCTCCTCTCCGTCACCCCGAACAGGACAGGGCATAGGAACTGGAGCTGGCTGTCCCGAAAGCTACCGTGGCCATAGGCCAGACTAAAGTTAGAATTTAACAATCCATTTATACAGGGTGTGTTTTTTTTTTTAAGTAATTGTTTTCTGTTTACCAGCATGAGCCAATTTTGAAAGGGTTCATTGTTGTCACAGCTGGGCTGGACTACACTAAGAGGAAAAAAGAATTTTTTCTAGATCTTATTCAATATTGGGATTCCAAACACAAGTTTCCGAGCCAACAAGGCTATGAATCTAGGACAGAGAGAGTGAAATCACAGAAAACTCAAGCTTGTTTACCATCTTAAAGAACTCCCACAGCCCTGGCCAGTGTTGCTCAGTGGTTGGAGCATCAGTCTGTGCATTTAGGGGTTTTACATATTATAACATTAGTCTTTTAAAATTCAAAAAAATGAAACAATGTGTTTCTCTTACATTGATATCTCTCTCTCTCTCTCTCTCTCTCTCTCTCTCTCTCTCTCTCTCTCAATCCCTTCCACTTTCTCTCTTTAAAAACAAAAAAAGCAATGGAAGAAAAATATCCCTTAGATAAGGATTAAAAAAAAGAATTCCTACAAAATGTAAAACTTTAATAAGAAACCATATGATTCTTTAGTTTTCAACAATCCTTACCATCTCATCAATTAGCAGTTAAGTAAGAGCATGGGTTTGGGGTCAGAAGACTTAGATTCTCCACGTATCAGTTTCATGACTTGGAGTGAGAGCCTTAACTTTTTGAGCCTTGGCCTCTCCACTCATAAAATGGAGATAAGATCTGCCTCATCTTCCTCTCTGCATTGTGAAAATTTAATGTGAGCACTCTTCATAAACTATAAAGCACTGTAACATTTGAATGATCTTTATTAATAAACATTCAACTTGAAGACTTTCTTAATTAAACCCAATCTTACATTTAGTAACAATATGAACCCGAAACTCTGCTTTGGGGATTTCTTTTCTTTCTTTCTTTCTTTCTTTTTTTTTTTTTAAATATATTTTATTGATTTTTTACAGAGAGGAAGGGAGAGAGATAGAGAGCTAGAAACGTCGATGAGAGAGAAACATCGACCAGCTGCCTTTTGCACATCCCCTACCGGAGATGTGCCCGCAACCAACGTACATGCCCTTGACCGGAATCGAACCCGGGACCTTTCAGTCTGCAGACAGACGCTCTACCACTGAGTCAAACTGGTTTCGGCTGCTTTGAGGATTTCATATGTTGCAGCATCAATCTTCTAAAATTCAAAGAAAGAAAACAAATTCCTACAGGTATAATCATATGAACAAACATACTTTTTCTTTTTTAAACAAAAAACACATTTTTCTCCTTTATCAAGCAAGGAAAAGCTTAAAGAGAAACTACACACTTTATGAGCAGACGGACATTGTTTTCTTAATTGCTGAAAGATGGGAACAAGAATCAGCACTAGCTGCTCGCCCTCCACATGGGCCCACACTGTGGACTCCTGGGAAAACCTGCTTCTTCTGAGCCTCTGCTTTCATTTCCACCATGGAAATGCCTGTTGCTTGGTCCCAAGATGCATGAAGACCTTCTTTGCTGAGATAAGCAAAGCTTGGCCACTTTTGTATCTTTGATCCCAAGCTGACTCTACAGACTTGGCCACCCCCACGAGCTGACGGATGGCCAGACACTTATGAGTACGAACAGTCCGGAGGGATGCCCTGACAATGCAGTGATTCTGAAGTCCACATCTGCTGACCTCCAGGGCATCATTATTTTGTTTTATTTTTAAAATTACACCTTGCTCAGCACAGCCCTTGGGTGTCTGTAGAGACAATGAGCACATTGAAACGAATAAAATATCACAGAACAACAACTAATAGCTTGGAGTACTTGTTAAGAACCCATTAAGTAGTCTATTGCTGGGCCCCTGGGGAGGAGCAAAGTCCTTAAACCACTGAGACTGGGACACCTCAGTAAGAAGGGACTTTTCCTAGACAATGCAATAGGAGCAGGCGCTGGTGGAGGGAGAATTGGAGAACAGCAGGTTTTATTAGTTGATCAGAAACGCATTTTCCCCAGCAGGCCCACAAACGGTTCCCCAGTTATGGGAATGGGCCAGCACTGTCCTGATGACCAGCGGTGAGCAGGGGCAGATTTGAGATGACCCTTCCTTGACATGTATAAGCCACTCACTGAAGTCTTCTCTGCTTCTCTTTCCTATCAGTCTTAGACCTCATGTCCTCTGCCTTATTTTCCAAATAGGAAAGGTTCTGTATTACTTTAAAACCAAAAGGATACTCACCTACTGCACATGTAGTAATCCTAACACTAAGTAAAAATGTATCAATAAGCATACACATGCATGCACATACCCACAATGCACTCCCACAGGTCTGTCTTTACAGGCCCGTCCACAGATGATGACACAGGATCATGTAATCTACCAACCAAATACAACGCCAGTCCACTAGGCATCCTTAAAGAAAAAGGGTACTTTAATTTTTCTTGAAGCCTCCGCAGAGTTTTGCGTTGCTATCAAAATACTTTTGGAAATTCTGCGATGTTTCTGCTTTTCCCTTAGCTTCTTATATCTGGCAAGGACTAAGCCCCAAAATATCTTTCCTCTGGGACACTGACATAACTGTCCCAGAGCAGATGCCAGGCCCGCAGCTTCTCACAGGTTGGGGATAGACTTCGGAGGAAGGCCACTTGCAATGTGAATTGTTTGCGTCAAAAGCCCCACCTCCTGAGATTCTCTCAGAACAGGTGTGCAGGAGGGGTTAATCTTCCTGGATCCTCTCATTTTCGTTCATGCCTCCATCTGCCGTTTCACTTCTGTTTCTTCCCTCCTTTTGTCTTGGCCCCACCCCTCCTTCGGGTTCTATTTTAGATGTAAAAGAAAAAAAACCCCCCCCCCCCCAAGTGCTCTAAAGCTGCATTTCTCCTCTGCTGGAGAGTGAGGTTGGTGGATAAGGAGAGGACAGAGGTCTCCAGCGCCGCTGGCTGACAGGCACCAGCTGAGCGGCTTCCTCCAGACGAATGGAAACGAGGGGGGGACCCACTGTGTAGCCCAGGCAGCTCACCTCGACATCAGTCCTTCTCAACCCTGGTTGCATCTCAGAATCTCCTGGGAAAGGTTCCCCAAAATACCTTTGTCACAACACAAAAGAACGTTTGTCCAGGCCCATTGAACTGACTCCCAGGGCCTGGGCATCACCGTTCCTTTAACAGCTCTCGGTGATTCTGTTGTGCGGCAGGGTGAGGAGCCCCTGCCTGAGAGTCTGCCTGTGGATGTTATCCAACCCTGAGCTTCCTCCCTCCCTTCCAAGTGCTCCCCAGGAGACTCCTCTGCCTGTTCTCACACCAAAGATTTCTGGGAGCCAGGAAGTTGAGTACAGTGGCCTAGGGAATATGGGTTAGCTTTGGAAGGGAAGGCATGCTGGGGTGGGAGAAGGGAAGGACTCCAGAATGGGGACACTGAAGACTTGGGATCTGTGATGCAGACTCTGGGAGATGCAGAAGATCCTCAGCCAGCACAGGACAATTTAAACGTTCAGTGACATCTCTGCTGAAGGCTTAGGCAACAGGAACTAGGATGACTGTACATGCAGATCATGGTGGAGAGACTCACAGCGGCTGCCAAGGACTCCTCTGGGGGAGAGGGGAGGAGGGAAGGGTTCCTGAAGCTGCAACCCTCCACAGTCCCATCACCGCTCCCCGCCCTCCCCACCCCCCCCTTTCCCGCAGTTTGGAAAGAAGGGGGAGGTCACTCCTTGGAGCCAGAGTTCTAGCCAACCCACAGGGGTTCCCAACACCCCCTGGTTGCTTAGGCAACTTGTGGTCACCATCTCACTCTCGCAGGCCCGTGAGCGCTGGGAGAGGGCCTGCCTGTGCTCAGCTCTTGCTCGGAGGCTCTTGGCCACCCGCCTGCCTTCCTCTGGCTGCCTGCCGCTGCTGTGGAGCTCTTGGCTTGTTTTCTGCAGGAAGGGCCTCCCTGCCTCCACCCATCTTTCTCCCAACCTCCCTCTCCCCAGATGTCTCCGACTTTACGTGGGAAAGCGTGTTCTTACAGACTCTTAAAGAGACTCTCAAAGCCCTGCCCTCCCCACAGCCTCCGGAGTCCCCTGCCTCCAGGCGGTGTGGGAAGGGACTGGGAGAGAGCATGTGACTGTTTTGCATTCTCTGGGCAGAGCTGCTCATGTTTCTGGGTTTCCCCTGGCCAAGTTCTGACTTGTGAGCAGGGGCCCAGCCACAGGATTCATGCAGAGGAGCCCCTCGGTGGGTTCCACTCCGAAGGACCAGGCTTTTACACTTACAGCCTCCTTCTTCACTCAGCCTTGGTGCTTCCAACTTAGTGAAGTCCGCTTCCTTAGAATTTGGGATGTGTTTCTTCTTTTTATTTTTTTCAAAAGAAATTTAAGCAAAGACCAAATGAGAGTCAATGATCGGTCTTCCAGCTAATGATCCACCAGAGCCTCGGCTTGAGCTGTGCCCCAGCAACAAACCCGTATGTGTCAGCCACATGCAGGCCATCCTGGCCAGACCCTAACTCCTCAGGGACTGGGGACAGCCCCTTCTTAAAGAGCCAGCATAATATTAATGCATACGTGTGCCTTCCAACTTCAAGAAGAGTGTTTTAAATGAAGTGAAGACCTACGGTAACCTACGGTATTTGCATTCTAATCCAGCAGTCAGGTCTGGACACTGAACGTGCTTTATCTTTAAACCTTGTCGGAGTGATCTCATACCACGAGAGATAGGAACGCCCAAAGGTAGATCCTCCAACAGCAGGCGACTAGCAGGGAACACCTGCCTGAAACAGTCCTGCTGCAGGGATTTCTCTCCCTGTTTCATCATTAGGAACCAGAAAAACATGAAATGTAAAAAAAGGGCTCCAGTTCTAACCAATCCTCTCTACTGAGCTCCAGGCAAAACTAGAAAATGGGCCAGGCCAGGCTGCCAGGCCCCCCTCCGCTCCTGTGAAAGCTAAGGACCCAGTCTGGGACACCCTCCTCCCCAGCCCAGGGTGGGTGGGAGCAGCTCAGGGGTACATGCATCCTAGGAATGTCTGTGTATGGGACAGAAGAGCAGGAAAATCAGAGAAGTGTGTCAGGGAGTGTGTATGATAATTATCGTGATAATCATAAAAGTAATTATGGCTACTAGAATTCTTATCCTGGTTCTGGGTAGAGGTTTTGTGACCTTGGGCAAGTCATTTAGCCTCTCTCTTTCTTCACCTGCAAAGCAGTGATAAGTATCTACCCTGCCCTTGTCCCTTGGTTGTCATAAGAACCAGAAGAGATTATGTTTTTTTTGAAACTATAAAATTGTTTTTTAACCTGTTTAGATGGTCCATTCTTTTGAAGGCTACTTGATGTCAACAGACATTCAATACCAGATACCACACCTAAATAAACCTAGTAAAGAATAGCTCAGTTATCTATTGATAGCTCTAAATATGTAAGACTTGATGGGCACATCTGCTATGTTGCATTTTTCTTACGGTATTCCAAACTGTTGCTGGGGTATGTAAATAGCCTCACTGAATAAATCCAGATTTCATGACATGGTCGAAGTGGCTTCCACCCAGAGGTGTGGTGTAGTTCCCAGGGTCCCACAGGGGTGCTGTGCACAACTCTGAGTGGGTGGTGCAGGCCTCTAACTAGACCACATAAAAATCATGTCTTCCCTCACTGAACACAGCTCTCGCTATGATTTGTGAATAGGCTGCTCAATGAGTTCAAAAAAACATTTCCCTCTGGCTCCAGCTGGCAAGATGTCAAGATTGAAAAACACATTTCCTGGTTCTCTTCTTGCCCCAATTGGGATGGATGACCCTAATTCTCACCACCCCATTTCCTTACGCCATTAGCAGTGATTGAATCTCTGCCCACACCAACGAGCCCCACACAGACGACTGTAATGCACAGCAGCACCCATAATAGAGAGAACTATGTTGTGAAACTTCAAATTTACTTTTAATTTCATCTCTGACAGACCAAATAGAAGCCATGGCTCATGCTTTGCTGTAGCCGCTTAGCGCTCGCTGGAAATGCAGGCATCGCCCGGTCTGCAGAAGCTGCCCCCTCTCATTAGCCCCTGGGCAGGCTGCCCCATCTGCCCTCCTGTCGTGATGGTTTTCAGTCCATAGGAAGGGTTCGCCTTGACAGGAGTTGGTTTAGAAAGGACAGCTGGGGGCACTGGGGATCCAATAGGAGAGAAACAATAGGACAACCCCATATCCTCTTACTACACATCCCTCCTCTACACATCTAAGGCGTGCTGAGTGAGGAAGGAGTGGCATGAAACACACAAAAGCATTACAAGCAATATTCAACTTCTTAAGTGACCAGGCACGGTTGACCTGCTTGCTATACAGTTTCAGAGTAGGAAAAGATAATAACAGCAACATCACCATCGTCTATTACCCCTCTTCATCCTCACAATAAACCCATGAGGTACCATGATCCCCGTTTTATAGAAGAGGCAATAGGAGGCTTAGAAAGGCTGAGTAACTTAACAATCCAGAGAAAAATTTCAACCTAGATTCATCCAATTCCCAAGCCTTTGCTTTTTTACGACCGAACTCAGCTGCCTCCCATCGTCCTGGGAGTCAGCTGGGAAACCTCCAGGAAGGTGGGGTGGAACTGGACCGTGTGGGCAGTGTATGGTTTGGGCTGCCTTGGGGTGAGGGGGAAGCTGAGAGGGCATGTTCCCAATTATAGAGTTTATATCCCTCTGGCTTACAACACTGCCCGGTGCAGTTGGCCAGTGAGCAACACAGGTTTGAAATGCACAGGTCCACTTATACGCACATTTTTTTCAATACGTACATACAACACTGTCAATGTGTTTTCTTTCCTTATGATTTTTCTTAATAACATTTTCTTTTCTCTAGCTTACTTTATTATAAGAGTACAGTATATCATACTTATAACATGCTAAGTACGTGTTCATTGATTGTTTATGTGATCAGTAAGGCTTCTTTCTGGTCAACAGTAAGCTATTAGCAGTTAAGTGGGAGAGAGTCAAAGTTACACGTGGATTTTTTACTGCATGCAGCATTGGCATGTTATTCAAGGGCCAACTGGATAAGGACAGAAGCTCAACACCAACTTAATGAATGAATGAGGAACTCTACAAACAAAGGCAAGGAGATGGGTATAATTTGGAGAGCAAGAGCTGGGAAAGGGAAAATGAGAAAGTGGAAGAGGAAAGAAGAGCAAAAGGACCAGATCGGAGCACAGTGCTCATTGTGGCAAAGCGTGGGATATGAGCTTACCCCCACCAGATGGAACAACTTAATGGGGGCTAGCATTCTGGGGTGAGGAATTCAGATCTAGTTCTAGCCATTGTCGTAAAATAAATCCCTAAAGAGGGGCCCGACAAGGTGAAAGCCATAATTTAGAAGGATTAATCTCACCTAGTGAGCAGGAGGGGCTGGAGGTGGAGGGACCAGAAACAGGGAGACCAGCAGACAACAGCTTCCATCACGTGGGAACACGGGGGAGTGGGCTGTGGGGGGGTGAGTGTGAGCTAGAGGAAGAGCCAGGCACACACCTGTGTCTTAATTTAACAGACAAGAGAGGTAGGCATCCTACCTTGACTGAACTGTTTACAAGTAGAAGACAGTAAGGAAACATACAAACTCTCTTCATCCACAGCATGAATGGGGAGATATTCTGAAACTATCCAGCGCAGCTTCACTGCACAAAGAGTTACTTTTTAAAATCTTTGATCTCCAGGTTAAAGGGATTGTCTACTGGTCTGAGTAAGTGGTTGTAAGTGCTTTTAATGATCTTCATTGACTTAAGGTGTTGGGTTTTTTTTTTCTCCTTTTTTTCTTTTTTGTTTTGTTTTAAATCAGTTCCTTTGTCAAACTTGGGTGGACCCTCTTGCTAATAAGAGTCATGAACCATAGGTGCCCGTTGCTATAGAAACTTCCCCAGTCAGAGGGCCAACTTGTTGGGAACAAGGCCAGGTCTTCTCCTTTTGAGGGACCTCACAGGAGGGTCAGCACTGGAGACACAGAAACAGAGGCTTCCCAAGATCTGAGCCTTGACTTCCGAGGCACTGGGAGAGCTTTCCCTCTGTGTTCTATACAGAGCTGGCACTTAGCTGCTCCTAAGAAATGCTCAAAGAGCTGCTGAAGCTCCGTGTGTGCCCAGCCTCAGTTCTCTGGCTATACTTTGATCCCATACACCCGTAGGGGTTTTGTCTTTAAGAAATGCACCTGAGGCCCTAACCGGTTTGGCTCAGTGGATAGAGCGTCGGTCTGTGGACTGAAAGGTCCCAGGTTCGATTCTGGTCAAGGGCATGTATCTTAGTTGAGGGCACATCTCCAGTGAGGGGTGTGCAGGAGGCAACTGACGGATGTTTCTTTCTCATCGATGTTTCTCACTCTTTATCCATCTCCCTTCCTCTCCGTAAAAAAAAAAAAAAAAAAAAAAAAAAAAAAAAAAAAAAAAAAATCAATAAAATATATATATTTTTAAAATGCACTTGAGGGCTCTTAGATGTTGGCAGTACACTGTGAACAGAAAAGGACTTGAAAGTGCAGATCTGTGGATGCCCAGTCAATCACTCAACAAGGTATTTGCTGTCTACTGTATACCAGGCACTGTTTATGCCACTAAAAACGTATCTGTGAACAACACAGGCAACCCTGCCTTCGTGAAGGTTACCTTCTATTAGAAGGAGGCAGATAATAAACAACAAATAGAGCAAATAACTACATTAGTAGGTTGGAAAGTGGTAAGTGTTGTGGAGGAAATAAGGAGTGTGGGGAGGGGGAACAGTATCACAATTTTAATTAAGCTGGAGTAGGCCTCGCTGAGATTGTGGCACTGGTCAGAGACCGGCAGGACATGACTGTCTGTGTTGTCCCTTAATGAGAATACTTAAATTTAAAGTCCGTCTTAGAACACAAACTTGAGGTAAAAATAAAACACTAGCCTCTATCTGGTATAAGCCAATTTGGAGACAGGTCCTTTCTTTATGACGCTAATCAGACACTCATTTTCTACATTTCCCTTTTCACAACAAACGCAATCAGAAAACTTAATTTCCTGAGGCAGAACGTGTTAAAATACCATCTCCACACCCCTGTCCGTGTAAAAAGCTCCCCTGGTTAAAATCCTGGTCCTCCCCGGCAGTGCCAAGCTTTCTCTGAAAACTGCAATAACAACTACTCCCTTATCAAGACTCAAAACAGAAACCAGAATCTGCAGGAGAAAATTAACTAGCCAACAGCAAGCCTTAGCATTCATCTGGCGGTATGTGAAGTTAGGAAAATTCCTTCTGCCAGAGAAACCGTCAGCTGTCTCACCGCTCACCCAGCCACCTTTACTGCCCACTTGGTTCCACACTCTGGCTTTTAGGGGGGAAGTGAGGAGAGGCGGGGAATTATGTGTTCTATAAATTTGATATCTGTCCAACCAGTGATCACAAGTCATGTCTAAGCGCATGTTGTTAAAATGTAACCTCTCTTCCAGATTGAAAGCAATTGTAATACAGATGCTTATTTTCAAGACTTTCGGATTCCAAATGGCTCCCAAATCTAGGGATTTGGTCTTGAACAGAACCAACTTAGAGAAAGGTCCTGCAGGGAGCGTTCACGATTCTTAAAACACAACACGTGTCCGAGAAATGAGAAAGTCCGTAACGTGAGTGTGTGTTACATGTTTGAACTGAGTGTGTGAGTGGTGTTCATGGCTACCAAGTGGCTCTGTTCACAGATTCATCTGTCAGAGCCAATGCCACCACCTCCGCGTGTCTCCCTCCTGCCCGCCTTCCTCTGGCAGCTCATACATCTCACTTCTGACTGCTCCACACAGCTCAGGCCTTCCCCAATTCTGAGCTGCCAGCACAGAGCGCTTGGCTGGGGCACTCTTAAATATTCATGTGAAAGGAAGGAACTCAACTTCTGCTTTTGGGTCATTTAGTAACAGTTGCTCTATTTCTTTTTCTTCTATTAAGCAATCTATTTGCACAGAAAAATATAACCACCGAGTGATTTTTTTTAAACCAAGTATTAAAAGTAATGATAATATATTAAAATATGCCAGGCATTTACATAACCTACCATGCTCACTGGGCACGTCTAGAAATGTGTTGTGAGCCCTTTCAGAGGGGAAATAAACAACTTAAATGACTAAAAAAAATGTTATCAAATAGAGAAGAAAAAAAAGGAGGAGGAGGAGAAGGGGGGAGGGGAGGAGAAGGAGGAAGGAAAGGAAGAGAGGGGGGCGGGGGAGAGGAGGAGAAGAGTATGGCTTAATTGTGATTTGCCTCACAAGGAACACTTCCTGCTTCAAGCAAAACTACTTCAGACCATTGAGCACTCAGGTTGATGTTGACAATGCGCCCTGTTTATTTTCTCCATCTTTGCCAGACACTCAATTACAAGGCTTGGGGTGGAACCAATAAATATATCTGTTAAAACACAGGAAGAAATGGATGTTTTCTCCCTCAGGAAGGCTCAGTGTGCAAACATTTTCCCTTTGACCTATCCATTCTCCAGGCTCCTCTCAGGACTTTCCACATCCACAGAGCAAACTTGACCTCACCATAACCTCGACCACCCCCAGCTGTGGGAAGGCATTCACTGTGATGAGACGGAGCAATATGCCCAAGATCCAAGCGCCGTGACTGCGCCAACACTGGAGCTCAGGTCTGCTGACACCGGAACAGGCCAGTGCTCTGCCCAAGGCCATGCATGTAACTGACAGAAGGTAAATGAGTCCTGCTTTTCAGCTTCCAGCAACGCCCAGCTTCCTGCCCTCCCCCGCTCCCCTCAACACATCTCACGTCTGTGAACAGGCCATTGCAGCCAGTGTCTCTTCTAAGTCTTCTTGGTTGAGCGCTGCCTGTCTTAGCTGCAGGGATGATATTCAACATATTTAACAACTGGTACGACCCAAAGCACCGACCTACTGAAGGGTCAGGGAGCTGGGGGTGGGCTTGGGGGGCGGGCGGGTAGACTCAGGGATTCAGGAAAGCTCTGGGTAGGCAGCTTCGGAAGGGAAACTTGTGATGGCCAGCCTCCTGCCATTTGTATACTGTGTGTACAGTGCTTTCGGTTTGTCATTCATTCGACAAATATTAAATCCCTACAATGTGGAGAGTCTCATGGGAAAAACAGAGGCAGTCAGACATGCCCTCACAGCTTAGCCTATTTCCTGGTAGACTACATGAGAAATGTAGCTCAGTCGCTGCTCTAGATACCAGAAAGCGGCCTGTGTTTTAAGATAGGTCCAGGAAAATGGGTGTGGCAGACAAAAAAGGAGGGATCTTTCTGCTTGTTGATCGGAGAAGGTTTTTCTGGAGTGCTCATTTCAACTACGGAGTTTAAAGGGTGGGGAAGATTTTATGAGTGAGAGCTAAAAGGGACAGGTTGTGGGAAGAGAAGTGGCACACGCAGGTAAGAAATGGTAAAGAAGGGAGGGAAGGAGGGAGGGAGGGTGGGTCAGATAAGTAAAGGCAACACACAGTTGTAGCCAGCCCTCAGTGGAGGTGGCAGACAGGTAAGGGGGTGGGAGAGATCCCTGGAGTTCAAGGCAAGTTCCCTGGGGAGCCCTCTCATTTCCAAATTGGCCAGGCACTCCCTCCCTCAGTTCTCACCAAACTGAAGAGCAAGCCGGCATCTGCCCAGTGGCCTGAGGAAATCCAGTCCCTGCCTGGCTCTGAGGAGGCAGGCGAGTGCTGGCCACTGACCGCTGCCCCTGGACCCGCTGCCTGGGAACAGGATGCATTCTCCCAGCGGCGTGGAGGCAGCCCAGGCGCTGATCCAGTCCGGTTCTGGGGCCAGAGGGGTGCTTGGCCATGGCGGTGGGTGCTCCTGGCACTAACTCAGTGTGGGCGGGAGGAGGGAAGAGGAGGGCTGGTAAAGACAGACCTAAAGTAGGAGTAGGCAGAGAACACCGGAGAGGGCATCTGAGAGGGATGGTTGATTCTCAGAGTCGGATGCAGACACCATTGAGATTAGAACGTTGTTTTTCCATCCTCTAGAGTAGATGGGTCCCTCATAACTTTAGTTGAATGACAGAAACTAGTGACCTACTAAATGTAAGAGCATCGGCTCAGGGTTCCACCAATCGGGTTCAAGTCCTTTCCCTAGAGTGATGCATTGGCAGCGAGGGCATGGATGCAAGGTGAAGTTAGGAAAAGGGAAATCGGTGAGTAGCAGTTTGTCAGTGCTTCTCCACCATAATGCAGGAAGACGGTACTCTGTTCTCCAGCCATAGAGTCCTAACAAGAAATACCTTAGAGCCGTGGTGGGCAAACTGTGGCTCTCGAGCCACATGCGGCTCTTTGGCCCCTTGAGTGCGGCTCTTCCACAAAATACCACGGCCTGGGAGAGTCTATTTTGAAGAAGTGGTGTTAGAAGTTTAAGTTTAAAAAACTTGGCTCTTAAAAGAAATTTCAGTCGTTGTACTGTTGATATCGGGCTCTGTTGATTGATAAGCTTGTCGACCCCTGCTAGAGCAAATGCACATGGAGTAACTGGCTGCCCTGCCTGCGGGCTGTGCTCCCTGCGAACACCCACACGCTCTGCCCTTCATCTGCCTTCGGACCTGCAGCCCAGTTTCCTGAGGGGACCTGTGTTAGCGCCTCCTGTGTACAAACCAGCAGTTTTCAAACAAAGCCTTCCTCCTGCTGCGGTGTTTCTCAGATTGGAGTCTTCAATCACATTCACAGAGGTCCATGAATTCTTTAGAATAACTTTAAATTTAGTGTTTTCATTTTCAAGATGAATAAAAATTTCAACATAAGCATTACCTGGATTGACACCTTTTTTTACAGAGTAACACCATGTAATAGCAATGCCCGGTCTGCATCCGGAGCGCTACTTAGGCTTGCCTTTATGGCTGTTTTTAAAGTCTCATAATGTAAGAGTGAATTTAATGTTACCCAAACTGGGATATAGTCAAGAGTCTACACGTTTTCAATTTTGAGAAAGAGTTGCTGTTATAAAGAATCCAGCAGGCTGGCTTATACATTCGTCTCATAAGTTTGGCTTTGATGAACTGATCCTTTCCAGCTTAACCACTCAGAGGGAAGAGGCCCGGAAGTCACTGACTGTAAAGGTGAGGATCAGATCTGTCATATTTGTACCAATATTTTGCAGATCAGTAAAGCAGCCAGATGGTCCCCTGAAAAGTTCTGCTCTCTTAGCAGGACAGATGGATTGGGATTGGTTAATCGGAGAAACCAACCTTAGATTTGAAATAAAAGGCTTTTGGTCCTAAAACCCTTAATCGCTGCTCTGAAATTTAGGCAATAAAATATAGGCAATACTACTACTCCTGCTACATCACCGCCCCAGAGGGATGTTGTGCTAATAATTTCTGGCTTTCTGTCACACTGAGTCTGTGTAGCCCCACTCCTGGCACAGGACTCCAGAGGCTTACAATCTGATGAGATGAGAACAGAGGGGCATGGGAAAGAACAGCGATTGGGAAAGTCATCCCTGAAGTCTGGAGACTAGCTCTGGTGGAGCTAGCCAAGTTTCTTTAGGCAAATAGTGCGTCTGGGAGTTGCAGTAAACACTTGGGATGCAAGTTGCAAAGTAATGGAGGGGACTCATTGGCTCTTATAGCTGGGAGTGCAGGGTGGGTCAGGCTTCAGGGGTGGAGGCAGCGGCTCTGTTCTGCCCTCAGGTCAATCTCTTCCTGCCCCTCTGCCCTGCCAAGCACAGCATTTGGCCCTCCCTCAGGCTGGCTCTCCTCAGGGGCGCAGGATGGCTGTCAGCAATGTGCAGGCTACATGTTCTTCATCCGGAGCGCTACTTAGGCTCGGCTTTCCAAGCAAGAGCTCCAAGATGTACCCCGATTAGAGTCCTCCTGGACATCTCTCTTCTCCAACATCCCCCATCCGATCTATCCGAAAGTTGTTGGGTCTACCTTCACAATATATCTAGCATCCAACCACCCCTCGCCCCGGCCGCTGTTACCAGCCTATTGCCAGCCACTGGCATGTCACTGGATTATTGGGGTCAGTTCCTAACTGGCCTCCCTGCTTCTGCTCCTGTCCTCGGCACAGCAGCCCGAGTGGTTCTTGACAAATGAAAGTCAGACCATGTCCCACTGCTCAGAGTCCTCCTGTGGCTTCCCATCTCACCCAGTGAAAGCCAACAACCTGTCAGGGCGTGATCTGGCTCCCTGGTAACCTTTCTGACCTCAGCGCCTGACACCCTCCCTCCCACCCACCCCCCCTCGCCTCTGGTTTCTATTAACAAGCCAGGTGCGCTCAGCTAATGGCTGTGGGTGCTACTGGCTGTCCCTCTGTCGGGGGTGCTCTTCTCCCAGAGAGCCACTCTCACATCACGTGGCCAGTGACGCCAGCCCACGGCACCCATTGGAAATCGCCAGGCCCACAGGCCTCCTGCCCTCAGGATCCCCGCCCTTAATTATCTTTTCCCACCGTTCTGCCCACCTAGTATGTTTATTGCTTTGTCGACCATTTCCTCCAGCTAGGATGGAAGGTATTCTTGCCTATTTGTTTGACTGATGTTTCCTCAGACCCCAGACTAGTATTTAGCTGATAGCATGCGGTAAAAAAAATTTTTTGTGAAATGAACAAATGCATTGGACTGACCTAGACACCCAGGCTACTGCTGAAGTCTTGGGCGGGAAAGTTAAATCCGTAAAGCTGGGAAGAGGACCTACCAAACTGGACTGAACTGGGTGTCTCCAGAGCTTAGAGTTTAGATTATGCTCCAAGAAAGAAACTGGTAAGAATCGACAGGTAATGAGGTTAACAGCACTCGTAGTGTTTATATTGAATATTCCTGGGTCCCATCGCAAAACTATCAATACAAATCAAAATTTTGAGGGGCGGGAGAATCAATCTGCTTTTGAAAATGTTTCTTTCTTTCTTGTTCTTTTTCATTTTTATCTTTTTCATCAGCAGCCCTAGGCGATTCATCTAATCACTAAAACTGAGAACAGTTTGCAGAATGTGTCAGTGCTTGGCAGGCTCAACACAGGTGCACTGTGAAACACGACTATGCTGCGACAAAGAGAACTGAGATATAAGGAGTGGTACTGAGCAAACAGAAGAGAGCGTGTGTACATAGGAGAGGAAAGATGTTCTTGCACTTAGCAAAAGGAAACCCAAAGACCAATATTTGGGGGGTGTTTTCCCAGCACTGGCCAAGGGACGAAGACTAGACCTAGGGATGGCAGATAAGCTGGCCCCTCGCCAGGGCTGTGAGGTAACCTGTCAAGCTCTGCAACGTGAAATGGTCCACAAAACCACCGGTATTAGTCTGTTAGGGCTGCCGTAAAAAGCTAAACCTAACAGCTGGGTTAAACTACTTTTTGTCTCAAAGTGCTGGAGGCTAGACGTCGGAGATCAGGTGCCAGCAGGATTGATTCCTTCCTGGTGTGGGTCCCGGTGCGGGCTGTGAGGGGGAATTCCTTCTGTGCTCCCTTCTGGCTTCTGGTGGGTTGCTGGCAATCTGTGGGGTTCCTGGGCTTATAGAGGCATCATCCGATCACTGCCTTCCTCCTCACATGATGCCCTCCCTCTCTGTGGACACATTGTCCTTTTTTACAAGGACACCAGTCATTTTGGATCAGGAGCCACTCTACTCTTCATCTTAATATATTACACCTGCAATGAATCTGTTTCCAAATAAGGTCACATCCTGAGGTATTAGGAGTTAACACATGTGTCAAACACAAGGCCCGCGGGCCAAATCCGTCCCGCCAGGCCTTGCAATGTGGCCCGCACCACGCTGTCATCACTGCACTCCGCTGCGTTTCCATCACAATGACAGTTTATGACTGTTCAGTAAACCATTCGGCCCGCGATTTAGGCTGGATTTTAGATTTTGGCCCCTTCTCTGATTGAGTTCGACACCCCTAAGTTAGGACTCCAACATGTGAATTGGGAGGGGACACAATTCAACCCATAGCACCATCCTTTTCTCTGTTGTGAGTGTGAGATCTCACCAACCAACTTTCTGGTTCCCAGGAGTGTTCCCAGGTGCCCGGGACTGAGCAGTGAGGGTCCTGGAGAACATACCCACGAGTCTTTCAGTCACTGGAGATGCATGTCCCCATGGTGAGTGGTCATTCTGTTCACTTCAGAGTCTTCCGAGAGTCTGGCTAGCATGAATCAGTTCCCGAGAGCCCGGCCACTGTAGTTGCACTGACAGTGTGAGTTTTGGGGACTACACAGCTGTCAAACCCAATCTAACAAACATGATGGATGCCATTACAAAGGGGGTAGAGATATCTGAGTCGCAGGTGGGGATTCCCAGATATTCGACCACAGACAGTCCATCCTTTCACTGGTCCATCTTCCCCGAACAACAGGTGTTTTGAAAAGTGGTAAACTTCTGAGAGCTCGTCCTAGGGCCAGAGTAAATAAAGCTGTCAACCCAGGAAAATGCCCACCTGCCTTGACTGAGCTCTCTGACAAGACAGCCAAGTACCTTTAGTATCTGGGAGCCTCCGCCGAGGAGAAGAAAGGTCTTGATTTCAGCTTCAATATTCTTGCCTGTCAGTATCCTTTTCTGGCTTCGTCAGCTGTCTTTCAGGTCTCGCGCCCCTAAAAAGAATGCAGAGCTAAGACTTTGTGGAAGATCTCAGAAGGCCCAGGCATTGTCATAACCTAGGAAAAATGTTTTCTTTGATAAGCTTAGACATTTTATCAATTGATCTCCTTGTCTATCCATAGAAAAGGACATAATCAAATGGCCTTAAAATGGCTCAGTTATGGTTGGTTACATATGTAACATGAACTCTCTGGGCCATTAACACTAATTCTAAGCGGGAGAGTTTTAGGTTTTTATTTAAAACTCAAATCACAACAGCCAAAACTTGAGTACAATGAGATTCCCAAACCCTAGTTGTTGACCCAGAATTTAATCCCATGAAGTTTTAATACAGGTAGAAGCCCTCTTACCAGAACACTACTTAACCAGCTCACTGGCTTAGCCTTCACTCTCTATCCCTCTCAAACCCCCTCTGGGGTCAGGTGTACTGAATGCTAGGAGGCTACTGTTTAACACAGTATTTTTCAAACTGTCAGTCTTCATGTCAACTTACTGGGTTGAAATAAATTCACTGGGTCATGACTAGCATTTTCAAAATGAAACAGAGCAGAATGGTTGAATAGTATGCTTAGAATCACTTATTTCTTCTAAAATGTGTTTACTGCCTCATAAAACAATGAAATATAAGTGGGGGGAAACCCCGAACAAATAAAAACAGACATGGAAAATGATACAAAAATAAAGTCAAATGCTTTAAAAAGACTCTATAAAGGCAGGTCACTTAAAAATAAATAATAAAAACTGGCATTAAATTAGTTTTGAGCTAGAAAACTGTAAGAGATGAGGAGGAAATTGTAAAGCCTAAAAGAACTCCACGTGGACACTGTGCTATGTGTCCTTAGCTCTTTCTCCTCAGTAGAGACACAAAGGCTACAAGTCGTAAACCCAGTCCATCAAGAGTGGGGTAACCCAAGGAAGAAAATGAGTGATTTCAATCAGATCACCCACGCAGTAAGCCCAACACCCAAAGACTGGGGAATAAATGTATAAGTATGTACTTTAAGTAAAAATAAAAAGTTTAAAGTTCAATATGTTTTATAATTGCAATGACACCTGATAAAAGGACATACATATATTTTTAAATTTGGGCCAGATCTTAAAGTATGATGAAATAGGATTTGAATACTATAAACTCATTGCACCTATCAATGAAGACAGAAATCACAAAGCAACTACCTTGGCCAGTGTGTTCAGTGGTTGAAGCATTGCCCCGCAGGCTGAAGGGTCTCCTGTTAGATTCCTGGTCAAGGCCATGCAGATTTGATCCCCAATCCTGGTCCCGTGGTCCCCTGGTCCCCTGGTCCGGGCGCATGCAAGAGGCAACCGATTGATGTGTCTCTCCCACGTCAATGCCGTGTGTCTCTTCCTCCCTTCCCCCCCCCCCCCACACACACACACTCCTACCTTCCTCTTTCTCTAAAAATATCAATGGAAAAAAATATCCTTGGGTAAGGGTTAACAACCAAATGAAGTCACAAGCAAAGAATCACATGTATCAAAGATACAAATGATACAAATCACATGTATCAAAGAATGACATGATTAGGGCAAGGGCCAGGGGGGGGGGGGGGAAGTTCACACCAAGTAGGACTATGCTCTTACAAGCTAAAGATTCATGACCAGCCCAGATAACTGATTTTCTGCCAATCTTTCCCTGACTCCTTGGCACTGTCTTCTTGCCGCACTACAATTGGCTCCTCCTTCGTGTATCACTGACTGCTGCAAGTCTGTCTGCTGAGGGAGCTACCAGAGTCCCGGACATGATTCTCTGTATGTCCCTGTTTATACATGCATGCCCATCAGTCAGACCCAAAGCTCCTGAAAGATAAGGACCCAGTCTTGCCTGGTATTCTTAGCACCAGCCTGGGGCCTGGCACTTGGGAAGTGCTTACTAAATATTCGTACATGAATGACTCTGTGCAAAGATAAAGTACTGCCCTAATTTTCAATAAAATGGAACGTAAGTGGAGTCATTTGGAAAAAAATTAAAGTGTTTAGTAATAAAGGTGGGAGGCACTGGCGTGGCACAGAGAGATCGCAGTGCACTGGACTGTCACCGCTTGGTTGGAATAACCATTGAGACCATTCCCCTCGCTTTGCCTTCACTGTGGCCTGACTATGAAGCCTTCGGTGGTTTTGCTTCGCTGCCTGGGAACTTGAAACTGCAGAAGTAAGCCCCTAAGTAGGCAAGACTAAAGGAAATGTCTTTCCACTTCAAACTGATGAGCTGATTTTCTAGCACAAGTCAGAAACGATTGGCTGGTCTGGGGAAAATAAACAGAGCAAAACTACTGCTTTATCCTCAAAATTTCCCCCTCTCTATCTCTAACTATCCAAAATGTGATCATTTTTATCAGCTAGATTATATACACAGTATTTTCCCTGAGTTACAGAGGAATGCATACCAACTGTGAAAGAAGTTGGAGAGAAGTAATCATTATAAAGCAGCAGGGGGGAACCCACTCATAACCCAGCTAACTACACCAGGGCATCAGCTCTGTGTCTGGCGTGTTCACATGGAATCTGGGCCTGGGAGCGGAGAACCACAGGCGAGAGGGGGAACTGATGCAATGAACATCACTCGTTGATGATAACATTCCCAGGAGAGGGTCATGAGCAGGACAGGGCCCTAGTTGAGATTCTCAGAATTTGGGGTCATATTGGAAGCCTGTGCTCCCCTGGGGACCTCCAGCCCTCTGGGGCTCGGCCAGCTGCTTGGCCTTCAGGGAACCCTAACCTTTCTCTGTTCGGGGAGGGTGGTTGCTGGAGCGAAGGCCCTCCTCCTTCAGGGACGCTCAACCCCTTCCACCTGGAAGGGGCTGCCACCCGGTCCCCTGCAGGTTTCCCACGCGGGGCACCGGCAACGACCTCATGTCCAGAACCAGAGCCCTGGGCGGGTGGGTGGTTGTGGGCTGGGGCATGAGAGGCCCTGCAGCCCTGCACCCAGACCGGAGCCCAGAACCCAGCGCACCCCTCCCGCCAGGCATGGGAGCAGGGTCAGCGCGGGAAGCAGGCGCCGCGCTCCCTCCGACCTCAGGCTCCCGCCTCCGCCCGGCCCCTCCGGGCGGCGCGCCAGCTGGGCCACGGCCCACGGCTCCCCGCCATCTCCGCCCCCTCCTCCCTCCTCTCCTCCCCCTCCGCCCCTTCCTGCCTCCCATCCCCCACTCGGCCGCCTAACCTCTTCCCGCCTTCTCCTCCCTCCTCCCGCCCCTCCTCCCCCTCCCCGCCCTCCCTGCACCGCTCTGGCCCCTATGGCCTCCCTCCTCCCTCCTACTCGGTGCGCTCCCGGGGCGGCGGGGCCCGGTGGGTCCCCCCCCCACGCCCCCAGGAGCTGGAGGCTGAGAACTCCAGGCCCCGCCGCTCGGACCCACGTCTGCAGACGCCGGGCCAGGGACGGCCAAGCGGGTTAAGGGCGCACGTGGGCTTCCCAGGAGGATCCTGAGGCCAATGCAGCGTTTGCACACGCGGCCCTTCCTGCGGGCGGGGAACCAGGGGCCCGATTGCAGCTCCGTGCAGACTGCGCCCGGGCGCAGCGGGGCCCAGGCGCCGAGGGCAGCGGGGAGGGTGCAGGTCGCCAGCTGAAGGCCCGGGCACACCCCGCTGCTGGAGCCGGCCTCTCCCCGGGGCGCCGCGCCCTCCCGCGCTCCAGGCCCCGGGGCTGCCAGAACCCGCATAGCGCCTTCCCCTGGGGCCCCGGGCTAAGGGGGAGAAAAGGGGAGCCAGTGTGCTAGGTTAGGGGAGGGGATTGCAGCCCTGAGCCCGAAGGATTTAGAGCCAACAGGATGAACTGACCGAAAAGCAAAAACGATGTGTTCAAGGGGAAAAAAAATCCGTAAAGGACCGTGGTCGGCAAACTGCGGCTCGCGAGCCACATGCGGCTCTTTGGCCCCTTGCGTGTGGCTCTTCCACGAAATACCACAGCCTGGGCGAGTCTATTTCGAAGAAGTGGCGTTGGGAGAAGTTTAAGTTTAAAAAATCTGGCTCTCAAAAGAAATTTCAATTGTTGTGCTGTTGATATTTGGCTCTGTGGACTCATGAGTTTCCAGAGTAAAAAGATTCGCTTAAACCTCGGCCCTGCCTCTGGCTGAATGTAGGGCTTCGATGAGTCACTGAAGCTTTCCGAGGCCATTTCTTCATCTATCCAATGGAACTGTGACCCCTGCTGAAGACGCATGTGACACTGTAAACTCTCCTGTCTTCGCAGATTCATGGCCCCGTCCATCCGTCCATCCGTCTAAGCCTTAGGAGAAAAGCCTTAGGAGACTCTAAGGAGAAAAACAGATGGCTTAACCCTGCCTTCCAAGGAGACCACAGTGAAAGTCCTGTTTCCCAACACTGTGAGCAATGGCTGAAGGAGACGCAGGGGCCTGTGTGACTATTACACAATTCTTGCACAATTGTCTTAACCAGGGTACTCGTATTTCACCATCATTAAAAAAATGGCTTGTTGTGGAGTGCATCTGAGAGGAGGGAATGTTATGAATTAAAGGTTATATCGAAATAGTGAAAAGATGGGTGAAGATTATGAAGCATTCAGTTAAACCAAATAAAACAGTTTGTTGTGTCGCTACAGAATTCCTCGCAGCCTTCGGGATGCGTACCGTGACTCGGAGAGCCTCCCGGGAGCCAGCGTGTCAGGACTGACGGCTCTGTCAAACACCAGGCCTGTCCTTTCTCACGGCCTCACAGGCAGGCTGTCCTAAGCTCATCCTAGAAGTTCTAAGCTTTCGGACTTGAAACAAGTCGTGGGCATTTCACCTTCCTCATCTGTAGCCAAATGCTTGCAAAGAATTAAACCTTTCAGATTCTTACACTAACTATTGCATGCCTCTGTGCCAGACGCAGCGCGGGGCTACAGGTACACAAGCATATACAAGCAGTACTCCAGGTCTCAGGAGAAGACAAGCAGCTGTCAGTTGGCTTAGGGCAGGGACTGGTCTCAAACCCTGGTAGATGCCTACCAGGAAAGAGCAGGGATATATAAGGGTGAGAGGCTGGGCCTGCAGAACCAGGAAGATGGGGAGCCACCATGGAGCATGTCACTGACATCCAAGCCAGGTTACCACTAATCTTTCAAGAGAAGCCAGAGGTCTGAATTTTTGTGTGAAATCACCCGGTTTCACACTTTTACTAGCAGAAAAGCACGTGAAGGACCTCAAAACTCTTTCTGTGGGCCTGCAACTAACTACCCATGTCACCAAAAACCACTCAGAAGTATGACAATAATGCAAGAAGGTTGAGAAACACTGCTTGATAGCTACAAAAGTGTAAGTGCCAGGTGAATAATATTTAATCTTCCTAAGTACCCAGAAATAGTTATTATGGGCACAATGTGTGCGGGCCTTATTGTTTTGACTGTAATAACCTATGTGAATAAGTCATCAGGCTACTGTACTTTGGTTTATCCATAAAACGAAAACAAAAACTAAAAACTTGGCTTTGCCTGAGTAGCAAAAACAAAACAAAACGAAAAACTAAAATTTCCCCAGCAAAGCAAATGAGGGGAACTGACATAACTGTGGAATTCAAAATATTATTTTATGATCCCATCCCCTTCAGGTTCTCAGAATACTTGAGTTCGGGGAGGAATCCCAGTCTACACACATACTATATTTGTGCAATTGCCAATTGTGTTTGAAAACTGCTGCCCAGTACAGTTTGCATCCATTTTGCCAGACATGTCACCCAACGATAGTTTTTTTTATTTACTTTTTTAAGGGATGGAGTTTTGATAAAGATGCTATAGGGTCACAGAAGAGGGGCCCAAATACCATCCAGCCAGTTTGGCTAAGGTTACTTCAAGGAGAAATAAACAGGCAGATGATTAATTTGGCCAAGAGCAAAAAATAATTTATTTTCATTTTCAAATTGTTGGGAGGGGTGCTAGATTGGCGAGGAACAAAAAAAAAAAAGTAAAAAAAAAAGGAGGGAGAGTGAAAATTAACAGCCCCTACTATGTGCAGGCTGTGAGGAAGTGTTACAGACACAGAGAGTAAAATAGGCATGAGATTTACCCCACCCCTATCTCCCAGCAGATAACCACGCTCTCTGCCCACTTCAGGGACAAAGTGCATGCGAAGTCAGCATTTGCCTTTACCTTGCCTTCATCACAAAGGTAGAGCCTTCCTCCCCGGAGCCACATCTCCCATTCGTGGCCCCGCTCTGTCTCCCCTCTCTAGAGAAAGAGCTCCGGTTAAAGTCACCAATACCTTTTCTTTGGCCAAACCCTCAGTGATTAATTTTCAGTCTTTTTCTGAAGCACCTGACACTGCCTCCCCAAGCTTCCTCTCCTGGAACCACCCTGTCTTCCGTTTTGTGTGTTTCTCCTATTTCTCTGGCAACCCTTTCTCCGGCTCCTCCGTGGGCTCCTCACTCTCCTTCCTCGTATCATTAAAAGCGAACTCTTTTCCTTCTGCTCTTGTATCATTAAACGTTAATTCTTTTCCTCCTGGATGAGTTCTCCATGCCCACAGTGTCTATAATCACGTTTCTCAAGCCCACCCTCTGTCCTGAATTCTAGGTCAGCGTGTCCACAATATGTCCTAAGACAAGACATATCTCCAAAAGGAATCCTGCAGATCCCTCACACTCAACCTGTCAATGACTGAGTGCATCATCTTTACCCCAAATCCTGCTTGTCCTCGCCTATTCCTGCCCTTGGTTATGATGGTTGTTACCTCATGAGAAACCCAGGGGTCATCATCATAAGCTCCTCTTCTTCCTCCACATTCCCCCTTCCCCTCCTCCCCCCCACCAAGGGGGTCAGCCATCAAGTTGGATCTCAGTAGTTTATCTCCTCTTCACTTCACATAGCTTTGGGTTAGCTCGTCTCTCATCTGGACCAGCCATTCAGTAGTAGCATCACTTACCATCCTAACACCGCTTACTCCGCCTCCAGTCTACTGACGGCAGCAACAGTATCACCAGGATGACAGGAGACACACAACCGTTCACATCACTGTCTGCTTAAGTCCTGGAGGGCCTCCCGCCATCATCAGGACCAAGTCGAAACTACTAGCTACTTTGCCTTGCAAGCAAGGTCCTCTCCAGCCTCACTTCTCACTGCCTCGCTCTCTGCGTGTTATGCCCCGACAAGAACCATGACTGTGTACTCGTGTGGTGGCAACTAAATGTTTGCAACTCGGGATCTTTGTCCGCACCACGTCTTATCTAGAAAGACTCCTATCTTCCTCACCTCAGGGGCCCCTCCTGGTAGAGTGAGCCGCCTAGCACAGTATCCGTGAGGTGGCTTTGCAGGCGCCACTGCCTGCCTCCACCCTGCAGACTCTTTCTTTTAAATAATAGATATTGTTTTATTGATTTCAGAGAGGAAGAGAGAGATAGAAACATCAATGATGAGAATCAGTGATAGGCTGCCTTCTGCATGCCCCCTAATGAGGACTGAGCCTGCAACCAAGGCTTGTGCCCCTGGCTGGAATCGAACCTGAGATCCTCAGTCCTCAGGTCAATACTGTATCCACTGAGCCAAACCGGCTAGGGCACCCTCCCCTGTTGATCATTTAACAGCCTCCCTCTCACTGTTGCCAGACTCCTTGCCTTTCATCCTCTTGGGCCCCGGGTAACCCTGATGTTTGTCAATAGTGAACAGATGTGTGTCAGGGTCAGAAGGGCTTGCAGCCAGTGTCATCTTATTTTGGAGAAAACTGCCTTCATGAAGAGAGCCTAGTTCCTCTGACACAGGCTCTTGTCCTTTCAGGTTCTGCTCCCGGTGGATCTTTCCGCATAGACAGGGCAGACCCCACCTAGCCATCCGCTGAGGTCAATTGACCTCACCATCATCAGAGCCCTGTGGCTCCACGGATATTGTTGGTGAGGATGAAGCTAGCTTGAGCTTTCATGTTTCTCAAACATGTGCTTATTAAAAGAAAAACATTAGCCCTGACAGAGTGGCTCAGCTGATTGAGTGTTGTCTGTGCACTAAAAGGTTGCTAGTTCAATTCCCAGTCAGAGAACATACCTGGGTTTCAGGTTTGATCCCCAATTGGGAAGCATATGGAAGGCAACTGATCGATGTCTCTCTCTCTCTCTCTCTCTCTCTCTCTCTCTCTCTCTCTCTCTCTCTCTCTCCTTCCCCTCCCCCTCCCTCTCCCCATCCCCCTCCCACATACATACTTCTTTCTAAGCACATCCTCCGGTAAGAGTTAAAAAATAAAAATAAAATATTAAAGAAATGACAACTCATATGGTTTGAGGATAAGGCAAAATCATGAAGGCTGTTCACAAATGCCTGTAGTTGCGAAACATCTGTGCAGTGAATAACATAGGCCTGCATCAAGGAGGGCACTGAGCCGGGACTGGGATGAGTGAGAGAAAGGGGAAGGGGACCCTGGAGGACTGGCCTGAGCCAGGTGGGGCTTCCCTCACGTCACCACACCCCACACTCTTCCCCGAGTGTAGCTTTGGCTGCAGTAAGAAAGCCCTAACACTCTGGACAAGAAGACTCCCTGGAGAGATCCAAGATGGCTGCGCCCAGGTGAACACCTAGCCGCAGCCGCACACAACAATTTCAATAAAATACAACTAAAATATAAAACGGACATTGCCCAGAACTACAGGAAGGTTGACTGACTGGAAATTCTACAGCGAGAAGCAAGGAGAAAACCAGAAGGAGGCGCGGAGGAGCTGGAAAAGCCCAAGGTACGGAGACGCGGCGCGCGGAGAGGACGGACCTGAGAGGAGGGAGGCCGAGTGCCTGGCGGGCGTTCCCTAGCAGAAAGGAGATAAAACTCCGACTGTGCTGGGCCCCCGACTGCTCTGGACCCCAGTTCTAGGCCGGACCCCGGGGACTCAGGCTCAGCCATAGGGAGCCGGGCTGTAAGGCGGAACCCCGGGGAGAGGCGGAAGGAGGTCCCGGAGGCGCGCGCAGTGCGCGCAGAGAAGGGACTGTCGGCTGTGCAGGGGGATTGCCCTGACGGGAAGGAGACTGGGGCTCCAGACTGCTGTGAACGCCACCTCCTACTCCATTTCCAACTGAACTGAACCCCAATACCGGGCTCATTGGGGGAGAGCATAAACTGTTTGGCAGCAGGCGAAAATCGAGGGCACCTTTCTCTCAGAGGCGCTGGCAGCGAGCACTGAAGGACCCGCATAGGGCGGGGCTGACAGAAGCCAAAGCTGCAGGCTCCACCCTGAAACCCCGCCCCATCTGTAACTGCGAAATGAGACAACAAAATAGATCACAAATGAAAGAAATGGAGGACAAAAAGCGTCTGGATATAGAGTTCAAATCTACGCTTATAAGGTTTTTCAAGAATTTCCTAGAAAAGATGGATAAGGCCTATGAGGATATGAAAAGAGATCAACTAGAATTAATAAGGAGTCAACAAGAAATGATAAGGGATCAACAAGAAATAAAGAATACATTGTCTGAAATAAAAAATATTTTACAGAGTCCTAAAAACAGGAGGGATGATCGCAAGAATCAAGTCAAAGATTTGGAACATAAAGAGCCAGAAGACACTCCTCCACAGAAGCTAGAAGGCAAGAGAATCCAGAAAATTGAAGATAATGTAAGAAATCTCTGGGACAACTTCAAGCGAACCAACATCAGAATTATGGGGGTCCCAGAAGATGAGAGAGAGCAAGATATTGAAAACATACTGAAAGAAATAGTGACAGAAAACTTCCCCCACCTGGTAAAAGAATTAGACTTACAAGTCCAGGAAGCGTACAGAACTCCAAACAAAAGGAATCCAAAGAGGACCACACCGAGACACATCATTATTAAAATTCCAAGAGCAAAAGACAAAGAGAGAATATTAAAAGAAGCAAGAGCAAAGAAGGTAGTAACCTATAAAGGAGCACCTATACGATTGTCAGCTGACTTCTCAACAGAAACCATGCAGGCCAGAAGGGAATGGCAAGAAATATTCAAAGTGATGAATAGCAAGAACCTACAGCCAAAAATAATCTACCCAGCAAAGCTATCACTCAGAATCGAAGGCCAGATAAAGAGCTTCACTAATAAAAAAAAGCTAAAGGAGTTCATCACCGCCAAACCAGAATTATATGAATTGCTGAAGGGAGTTCTTTCAGAAGAGAAAGCAAACAAAGATAAAAATTATGAACAACAAATACGTAACTATCAACAAGTGAATCTAAAAACCAAGGAAATTAAAAAAATCTGATGAACAATATTAACTGTTGAATATAATAGAATCAGAGGTATGGAAGGGGAGTCAACTGATGATTCTTGGGGAAAAGGGGAGAGGGGGGAGTGGGAAGAGACTGAACATAAACTGTGCACCTATGGATGAGGACAATGGGGAGAGGGGAAAGGGCAGAGGGTGGGGTGGGAACCTGGTGGAGGAGAGCAATGGGGGGGGGGGGAAGGAACATTTGTAATAATATGAACAATAAAAACTTATTAAAAAAAAAAAAAAGAAAAGAAACATCAATGAGAATCATGGATCAGCTGCCTCCTGCACACCCTCCACTTGGGACATGCCCGCAACCAAGGTGCATGCCCTTGACCGGAATCGAACCTGGGACCTTTCAGTCCGCAAGTCGACGCCCTATCCACTGAGCCAAACCGGTTTTGGCTAAGCATTTATTGAATAAATAAATTTGTAGTTTCAAAGACTCATCGTTTCCAGGGTAGAGGTGAAGTGGTAGAAAATGAAAAATACTGAACCATTAATTCCATCAGGAGATATCAAAACTTTACTGATGTTAAGATCAGCATTTCCCGTGACCCAAATGAGTTTCAATGTGAAAATTCTTATCTATTGTATCAGTGTCAGTAAAGAGTATGCTATGCTTTTGCATGATCTTATCATTGAGGGGACTGGATAAAGGCTACATGAGATAATTTCTTACAATTGTATGTGACTCTGCAGTTATATTAAAATAAAGCATTTAATTAAAAAAAAAAAAGAAGACTCCCTGGAGTTTTCAGTGGGAGGGAAGGAGTTTTATGACACTCTGTCCTACAGGGAAGGCAGGGATGTGTGACCCCGTGTGCATGGAGGAGAGCGGCATGGCTGTCACTCTGCAGCAATAAATCGCCAATTTAATGATCTAGTGGTGTCCTGCCAACTGTGAGTTATTTGGTAGTTTCTGCAAGAAAACATCCCCAAATTGTCAGCAGCCTCCCCTGCGTCCTAATTATTGTGTCACTAACCGTGTTGTTCCATGTTTTTTCCCTACAAAATGGGTGCCTCGGCATGGGCTGATCATAGTTAGCGCTGTTTAATGGCCAAATCTGATGGGTTTACAGAGCTTGCCCAGCGCTGCTGGCCATCCGGGCCTCAGGCATCAGCGCCAGACAAACGTGAGCTGAGGAATCCTGCCCAGCTATTTGTCAGCACCTCAGAGAAGAAACTGTCAGGAGCGCGTGACAGTGGTCAAACTAGTTACAAATTTAGATTTAGCTGTTCTCCTTCTAAAGATTTTAACTATATGATGTTAACCATCTATTCTCTTTAAATTTCATATTAACAAGACTAGATAGTTTAATTTTTCTACCATAATTCTTGCTCTACCAACCATGGGTAGGTTAATACCAAAGGAATCTGAGATTGATTCTACAACAATCCTAGCTAATAAAAAGGTAATATGCAAATTGACCACCAATCTAACACACAAGATGGCCACCCCCATGTAGACACAAGATGGCCTGCAGGGGAGGGCAGTTGGGGGCGACCAGGCTGGCAAGGGAGGAAAGTTAGGGGTAACTGGGCCAGCAGAGGAGGGCAGTTAAAGAAAACAAGCTGGCAGGGGAGCATTTAGACATCAGTCAGGCTGGCAGGGGAGTGGTTAGGGTGTGATCAGGTTGGCAGGCAGAAGCAGTTAGGGGCAATCAAGAAGGCAGACAGGCTAACAGTTGGGAGCCAGCAGTCCTGGATTGTGAGAGGGATGTCCAACTGCCCACCGGGATTGGGCCTAATCGGGCAGTCTGATATCCCTCTAGGGGTCCCAGATAGGAGAGGGTGCAGGCTGGGCTGCGGGACAACCCTCCCACCCTCACCCCCTCAGGTACACAAATTCATGCACCAGGCCTCTAGTAATTACATAAACAATAATAGCTAACAGTTAACAAATGCTCCTACACACTAAGCCCTGTTCTGAGTGCTTTGTGTATATTGACTCATTAAATCCAACAAAAAATCTGTGAGACAGTTAGTGTTATTATTCCCATTTTACAGATGAGGCCTTGAGGCACTTTACTAAGGTTACATAGCCAGGCAGTCTGCCTTGAACACCCTTAAAACCAATTGCCCCCTCCAACAGAAGCAGCAGCATTTCGTGATCATCAAAAACTTTGTATTGAATACGTAGGGCAGACATGCGAACTGCTTCACAGTCTTCCTCACCAACCCCATGAGGAAGTGTGATCAGTCCCATTTTACGGGAGAGAACACTGGGTGGCATGACTGGTAAGTGCCAGGGCAGGGACGACGGGTCTGTCAGACTCTGCCACTATGGAAGGTGCCTGTAAGGAGAGGACCCTGACGCTGGCAGAGCAGCAGGCCCTATACGAAGTCGTCAGCGGGGAAATGTAAAGTGCCCTGGAAGGCCCACTGGGGAAATGGCAGCTTCTAGGGTGGGGGCAGCTGGGGCTGAACACACACGGTGAGCCTGGGGTGTTTCATGGTGACAGCAAATGGTGCCCCAGCAAAGCAAAACACAGACAGGATGGACGTCGCACGGAGACGGGCGCTCCCCGAAAGAGCTCCCAGTGTCCAAACTGGAACCACCGAGCAACCCAACGAACAACTGTGTGCGATTGTAACTCAAAGAAGAAATAAAGAGCCACGAGTCCATATTGATATAAATAAATGTTTGAATACACAGATAAATAAGCAGAAGAACAAACTGTGCTCACAGAAGGGTTCCAGATTGCAAATGTAGAAGGAGCGGGGTAAGCAGACAATCATTCCAGCCCCACAGTAATAACTGCTGCCAGCGAGATCCACTGAGGAATGAGAAAAGTAGTGCGTGAAACATTAAGGAGAAGCAGGATCTTAGTATTGCCTCAAAGCACCTATTCCAAACTATTAATTAATTACACTGGTGGTTTTAACATATACCCCCAAATTATTTGATGCTCCTTCCTCCAAAGAAGGAGCTTAATCCCTTATCCTTTGAGTGTGGGCCGAACGCAGTGCTTGCTGGTAACAGACGAGTATGGAAAAAGAAAGTAAGCTCCCGGCCGGTGTGGTTCAGTGGTTGAGAGTCAACCTATGAACCAGGAGGTCACACTTCAGTTCTGGTTGGGGCACATGTCCGGGTTGTGGGCTCAATCCCAGTGTGTGTGTGTGTGTGTGGGGGGGGGGGGTGAGGAATGTGGGAGGCAGCCTATCCTTGATTCTCTCTCCTCATTAATGTTTCTATGTCTCTCTCCCTCTCCCTTCCTCTTTGAAATCAATAAAAATATATTTTTTTAAAAAGAAGAAAAGAAAGGTGGCAACTCTACATGGCGAAACCTGGCAGATACCACCTCAACCAAGTGGTTAAGGTTAGACTAGCATCATTTGGAATGTCATGCTCATATGTGAACCCCCTGATACGATGCCATGAGAAAGGCACTTCCTCTCTGCGGTATTTCCCCCCAAACCCCAGTCCAGCCAACGAGAAAACATCAGGCCCAAACCCAACTTGAGGGGCATTCTACAAAACACATGACCGATGCTCTTCACAAGTGTCAAGGTCAGGAAGGAAGGCAAGCCTGAGAAGCTGGCACAGATTGGAGAGACGATGGCGACACGACAGGTAAGGCCCACACGGTGCCCTGGCCTGGATTCTAGAACAGAAAGAGGACATCGGCCAGGAAATCGGAAGAAGGTCCGAAGTTGAGTTAGCAGCCTGGTGTCCATATTGGTTTCTCCGTTTGGATGACTGTGCCATGGCGTGGTGCTGCCATTAGGGCAGCTGGAGGGAGGGCCTGAGGGGGACACCTGGGTGGCTGTGAAGAGGGGAGCGGTAAGAAGCTGAGGGGCTGGGCAGGAGGCCATGGGGATACCTTCAATGCGTGGACTGCTCTGTGCCCAGTGCCTCTGTGTGCTCTCGCCACAACTCGTCTTAGTTTGATAGTTTTTCTCTACCAGATTTGGAAAAATAGGTAGCCGGATATGGGAGTGGCAGAGTGGGCATGGAGACAGCTCCAGTGGACGGAAATACAACAAAAATATATCATGGTTGGCTCGTTAACTGTAACAAGCAAACCATGCTAGTCAGGAAGTGGAGTGGGAAGTAGATGGAAACTTTCTGTGCTCCTTTCTCAGTTTTTCTGTAAAATGAAAACTGTTCTAAAAAAAAAAAAATAAAGTCTATTAAAAATTTAAAATAAACCTTCGCCCCACCTAGGCTCCTGAAGTGAGCAGAGCACAGAGACTTACCTGGTTTGGCTCCAACCTGGTTTGGCTCCAAGGGACTTGTGAGGGTGGGACAAGCGGCAGAAGAGGGAGATGATGAGAGGCCCTGGAGGAGAGGGCACCATGAGCCTCCAGAACAGGAAAAGGAGGGTGGTGGGGGAGCAATGAAGGAGATCCCGCAAGGCAGGCCATTGTTTTACTGGGCTGCCTGCCCCGCCTCCACCTCCATCCCTCCCACCTGCTCCTCTTCCTCCCAAGCCTCTTGCCTTCTCACAGAACAGATGCTGGCTATCCTGTCTGTCCCGAGGATTCCTTCTCCACTCTTTTCTGCCCTGCCCTGGGCCCCAGGGGACGAGAGAGGAGGTGGTGCTGGCATCCTTCGGCTCCTGGCCCACCGTGTGCCTCCCCTGGCCAGGTCCCTCTCGCCGAGGCCGCGGGTCCCCTCCCCGGGGGCTGGCGGCTGCCCCTCCTCCTGGCCCGGCAGGCCTGGATGTGGGCGGTGGATTCACGGCAGGTAATTCCCGGTGCTACACCACTCCTTGTCGGCTTCCCTGAAGTCTGCCTAGGTCTCGGTAAACCTCTCCATGACCCACTGGAGTGGGTTTCTTGCGGGGACCACAGCTGACAGAAAAGGTGACTCATTATGTTCATCGTCTGTGGTTTGTCTTTCCTTTCAGAACATAAACCCCAGGAGGGCAGAGGTTGTGTATGCTTCCTTCACGGCCGTGGCACTGAGGGCACAGGCCCGGGGAGAGCAGGCTCATGTGATCGGACCATCTCATCTCATACGGTGCCTGTGGCTGAGGCTCGGGGCCGCCCGTCGAAGAGGTTCCTGAGTGCCAGGCCCGTTCTCGAGCTACGGGAGCCCACTCTGCCCCCTCTGCCCCGTAAGAGCAACTCCACGGCCCTGGCTGCTGCCCTCGTCCTGGGGCCGTGGTCGGCAAACTGCAGCTCGCGAGCCACATGCGGCTCTTTGGCTCCTTGGGTGTGGCTCTTCCACAAAATACCACGGCCCGGGCGAGCCTATGTTGAAGAAGTGGTGTGAGAAGACGTTTACGTTTAAAAAAATACGGCTCTCCAAAGGAATTTCAGTCATTGTACTGTTGATATTTGGTTCTGTGGACTAATGAGTTTGCCGACCACTGTCCCCCGGGAATTAATTGCAAGTCTGGGCTTTCTGGCATCCCCTCTCTTTGCACACAGACTTGGCCATGCGTGCCTTGCTTTTTTATACATGAACATGCTCATTTCCCTGCAAACTCTCTGTTTCTGGGATCACGGAGTGGGTGTTCTCACCAGGCCCTGACAGACCTGCAGCTTACAAAAGAGCCCTGGCCGTGAGCCGGGAGCCTCCAGCTGCGGGCTGACCCTGCCTGCAAAGTCAGCTTGCAAGATGCGCCAATGTCCTAATCCTCTTCCAAACCTCGCTAAGTAGGTTTTATCCGGTGACCTGTAAAACCGAATTAGTAAAGGGACACTTCATTCCAGCTCGCTGGAGAGCTTCTAAAATCTCCGAGAAAGCCAACGCAGCACATTTTGGTGCTGGGGGGGGGGGGGCGCGAGAAAACACATCCCGTTTTCCAAAGCAGAATCCATCGCCTTCCTTTTTCCTGGCGTGTCTCACGTCACTCGGCACACGGAGGTGTTTCCCGAGGCTTTCACGGGGATCCCCCCGAAGGTGGGGTGCAGAGGGAGAGGAATACGGTGGCCAGGGAGGTCAAATGATTTTCCGCCAGGTCCCGCCAAGCCCAGCCCCAGCTCTGGTGTCCTGACTCCGGCGCAGGGAACATTGGCTCTGGTGTTATTACCCCAGGAGCTGGCTGATTGCACAATATCAGGAAACAGTCCATATGAAATGCTGGCCCGCAGAGCGTGCATGCTCTGCTTTTTATTCCGCAGCTTTTTTAATAAAGTGTGTTTTCCTTTCCCATAATGTCATCTGGAAGCAATCCCTCCCAACAGCTGGATCTGCTTTCACGACTGGTAAACACGTAAAAGGGAAGGCAGGGACGGCGCGGGGTGTCGCCAGGGAGCCTCCTCCCCGCCCGCTTGGCTCACGTTCTGAGGCTTATCGGGGGTCCCTGCACAGGCCTCGTCGGAACCCGGAGTGCCTTCACACAGGCGGCCCGCGGCCACCCCTCCTCCCGAGGGTCAGCGTGTTCTCTGGGGGAGACATTTTCGGAATGCCTCGCAGATGAGATGGATCAGATGCAGACCAGACCGCCGGCGGCCAGGCGCTCGGGGCGCATGTGGAGGCCGGCCCGCGCGGCTCCCCGCTTCCCACCGCCGGTGCGGGCAGGGAGAGCGGAGCCTGCCCCCTGTCGCTGCCGCCGAGGACGCCCATGAAGAGACAAGCGCCCGAGGAGCACCCGCTGGGTCACCAACGGGGATGGGTGTCCCCACACGTGCTCCTCGGGCCGTTCTCACACAGCCCCGACGGAAAAGGCCGGCCCGGGCCAGGCGCACAGCTGTCTCTGCTGTTGGCGCGCCCCCCTCCGCTCTGTCCACCAGCACGCTCAGCTCTGGGCCAAGAGGCCCCGCGCCCAGTTCCAGCTGGAGCTCAGGCCGCAGCACTCCCGCTCCCATGTGGAAATGCTGTTCTTTTGGTGCAAGTTTCACGTTTGGGGGAAAGAGGCAGCTGAACGCTCAGAGGGAGCACAAGCATGCCAGGGGCCAGGCAGCCTCTGCGGAGGCCGGAGAGGGCCGGGTCCCCGGCCCAGCTGTGTGCAGGCCTCCGCAGGTGCTGGCCAGGGGAGGGGGCGGGACAGGGTGGCAGGGCTCCCTCCAAAGCACCCCCGAGTCTCCAGGTAGCACGAAGTGGCGTCCGTGCTGAGGGCTCTGACTGCCACGTTCTCCCAGCAGAAGCGGGCGCCCTGCCACGGCACACACCGGCCTGCCAGGGCTGTGCTCGCCGGGCCCAGCTCCGCGCACCGGCCGCAGGAGCCTCTGTGCCGGGCCCAGCTCCGCACACCCGCCGCAGGAGCCTCTGTGCCGGGCCCAGCTCCGCGCACCGGCCGCAGGAGCCTCTGTGCCGGGCCCAGCTCCGCACACCCGCCGCAGGAGCCTCTGTGCCGGACCCAGCTCCGCACACCGGCCGCAGGAGCCTCTGTGCCGGGCCCAGCTCCGCACACCGGCCGCAGGAGCCTCTGTGCAGGGCCCAGCGCCGCAGCACCGGCCGCAGGAGCCTCTGCGGAGGCCGCGGGTGCTCGTGCTCGCCCTCTCAGTTCTGCTTCCACCCCGGGACTCCGCTCTCTCCCTCCTCCAGGTGCAAAAAGCATCTGTGTGGAGTCAGGGGTCAGAAACTGCATCATTTTTATCACAGAAACTCACAGAGAGGAACCAAACCCACCTGTTTACCCCCCTGATGGTGACTGAATTCTGTACTGAGCCACCGAGGGTCTTTTTCTTTTTTTAAATCCTCACTCGAGGACATGTTCATTGATTTTTTAAAAAAAAATTATTTTTAAAATTTCTTTATTGATTAAGTTCTCATATATTTGTCATGTTCCTTGATTTTAGATAGAGGAAAAGAGAGAGAGAGAGAGAGAGAGAGAGAGAGAGAGAGAGAGAGAGAGAGAGAGAGAGAGAGAGAGAGAGAGAGAGAGAGAGAAACATCAATGCCAGAGGTACTCCAACCTACTGAGCCACACTGGCCTGTACAGAGACTCTTTTTAAAAAATATTTTTTTATTTATTTTTAGAGAGGAAGGGAGAGGGAGAAACATCAATGATGAGAGAGAATCATTGATCAGCTGCCTCCTGCACAACCGTACTGGGAATTGAGCCCAAAACCCAGCCATGTGCCCTGACTGGAAATCAACCGTGACTTTCTGGTTCCTGGTTCGGTGCTCAGCCCCTGGGCCACACCAGCAGGCTGCACAGAGGTTCTTAATCCCGACGCGTAGACGCGGGAGTGGGCTCTCCAGTACAATCAGGAGGTGATGAGAGAGGGAGGGCAGAGATAACTCCTATACGCTGTGACCAGGGGCTGCAGTGCCACCCTCGCCTCCTCTGCCCGCCAAGAAGGGGGAAGGAGCCTCTGTGCCAGAGCAGACACAGCCATCCTCGCCCGCGCTCCCTGGCCGCAGGGCTGTGTTTCCTCCTGTGCGCCTCCCACGTGGCTCCACGAGCAGCTCAGGGCCGGTGTGACACAGACCGTGTGCCCCTGAGTAACCACCACGCGGAGTTCCTGTTATCACCGCTCCCGGCCGCTCTTGCTGCCCTCACCCCCCAACACACTGCCCTGCCCCGCTGGCTTGCTGGCGGCCACCCTGCCTCATTCTCACAGACTTGCTCCAGGAATAGTGCTGTGCCAGGCGCCTTGCGAGGCCGGGGAGGGGTGGAGACTGTCTTGAGGGGCCTCGGAAGAGGCCTCTAGTCAGAAGAGGCAGGACGGACCAGACCCTTACTCCCTTCTTGGGGCTGGCCCCCGGCCCTCCCGGGCCAGGTCACTCTACAGTCTTGAGCCTGAGCCTTCACTCATCTTGAGAAGGAGGATTCTTGGCTGTTTTCCTATCACCTGCTTGTGGCTGAAACAAAGGCTTTTCTAGAAAACCATTCCCTGCCCCCACCTCCTCTGCTTTGAACTATGCTGGGTAGCCCCGGTTGGGTAGCTCAGAGGTTTAGAGCATCGTCCCAGAACACCAGGGTTGTGGGTTCAATCCCCAGTCGGGCCATATATAAGTAACAATCAAGGAATGCACTGTAAGTGGAACAAAAATCAATGTTTCTCTCTCAAATCAATAAATCAAAAGTAAAAATAAAAAAGAAAGAAATACGCTGGTTATTCTACTTTCCTGTAAGTTCTTGAGGATAAGCTAAGTGCGTTTTACTGGTGCTGGGCTGGGCCCCGCGCTCCCAGGCCGCTGGAGTGGAAAAGGCTGGTGCTGAGCAGCCTGCCTGAGCCTGTGCCAGCACACGTTATAAGGAAGACCACTCCCACAGAAACCAGAAACCGATTTTTAAATCCTAACTATAGGGTGGGGAATCAGGTGGAGGGGAGCTATGGGGGTGGGGGTGGGGATGGGGGGGAGAACACCTGTAATAATCGGAACAATAAAGATTTATTTAAAAATTAAAAATAAATATATATATGTTAAAAAATAAAATCCGAACTGCACTCTATCAAGCTCAATATCTGATGCCTTTCTACAGCATTTTAAATAGCTTCTCTTGTGTCCTTCCTCATGGTTCCCACCTTTGTCTCAATTATACGTTAATGAGAATACAAGGCTGACCAATGGCATATAAGGTTTGTGTTTTTTAGATTCCTGCTCATGTTTAGTGACTAACTGGAGCGCCTGCGCCCGCGCCGAAGGGACTGAGTGGGAGCTCTGCTGGTGTGACATGGCATAGCGGTTCAGACGTGCCGCTTGTCCGTGGGCACGTGGAAACCCAAACTCCGGCGCAGAAGGCGACCGGGGAAGGCCAGCGGGAAGAGTTTGAAAGTGGGCTGCTGAGAGGTCAAATATCCAAAGTCACAAACGTCGCCCGCCTCACCCAGAATGTCAGCGCCCTGCAGGCAGGAAGGTTCCCGTTTGTACGCGGCTGCACCCAGGCCTGGGACAGGGCCTGGCCCGCAGCAGGTGCTTCAGACGCGAGCTGCCGGGCGTGAGGCTCTCGCTGCCACTGCCCTCCCCCCCCCCCCCCCCCCCCCCCCCCCCGCACCGGGTGTCACCACCATTGCATTGCACTTGGAGACTGGAGATTTCTCAAAGCAGAAGTACATTTTTGTCTCTCATGCCACCTACATCATCATGATTGGGATTCAATACGTTCAGTAGTACATTGAGCATATTGAGCCAACCACACCAGGGATTAAATAACTTTAGAACAAAATCCCACAGAGCTCCTGGGGAAATCCAGGGCCCCGGCTCTGGAAATGGACAACCCCGGGGCCCCCAGGCAGTTCTGAAGTCCCGTGCGGCAGAAGCAGGTTTCCGGCCCCAGAAATCTGGCCAAAGAATCCATTTGAGGATTTCAGTCTCAGGAAAAGAGAGACACAAGGAAGGAGGCAGAGAAGATTTCCCCGGGGCCTGGAGAGGAAGGGTGTGTGGACGCCCCGGAAGGACCAGGTGCCAGCCGGGCGTGCGCTTCCGTTTAACCGCGTTCCCTGGGAGGCTCGTTTTTGGGAAGATCAGAAGCTCTGACTGACGGTCATTACTGAAGAGGATTCAGAGAAATTACCGCCGACTCCGGGCTGAAGAGAGAACCAGTCCCGGTCTCCTTTTGGTGTGACCCTCTACGGAAATGTGCTGGTTGTCAAATCAAAAAGGGGGACAGAGCTGGAATGGCACAACTCGGATGCCAGTGGAATGAAAGGGAACCTGTGTCATCTTAATCAAAGCGTGTGCCACCTGAGTCGGCGGCCGGTCTCGGCCCTTGGCCTTGGAGGCTCCCGGGAGCGGGAGGCTGAGGGTCTGTGAAAGAAGACGGGTTTTGATTAAGTGTTGCATTTAGTGCGGTGAGACCTGCTCTTTGTCGTCGCCAGGGAAGACTGGGGGCCGGGGGAGCTTCAGAGCCGGGTCCCAATATAAATGAGGAGTCTTGGGGAATGAGCGCTTTGCAGTCGGCCTTGATCTCGCCGGCGCCCGAGGAATGGGTGTGTGTGAGAGTGTGCACACGTGTGCTCGTGTGCGCGCGTGCATTTAGAAAGATGGCAGAAGAGTCAGCTTCCAGGTGCCTGCGCTCACGGGCTGGCTACCCTCTTCGCGTTGGACCAGCGATTGCCACACCAGGCTCTGGTTCTAAATCTGTCCCCGGCAAAGGTCCGTGTTGCTTAGGGGAATCTCAGAGCATCCATCCCTCCCTCTGGAGACCACGGCCTGGGTTTGAAGATGCAGAAGCAGGAGGGAGCGTCTTGCCATTTCTGAGCAGAGGCCGGTAGCGCCCCCCCTGACGTCACCCAGAGAAAGGAGGACGGGCGGGGCTGAAGCCGCCTCCCTCCAGATCTCAGGCGTGCAGCACTCCTGCAGGTCTGCCCCCGGCTCTGCGTGGCACTGACAGCACAGAGGAGACGGGCACAGCGAAGCCAACTCACCAGGAAAGGGAGACAGGGCGGGGATCGAGGGAGACATCTGGAAGGGACCACTCCCATCCCACACAGCTTAATCTCCCTAAAATGTTCCCGATATCAGGAGGCCCTTCCCTGCTAAAGCCCTTCTGTCACCCAGTCCTTCACTCCTCTTGTCTGCGGAGAAGATCCAGAAGATCCGCACTCTTCACGCTGGCACTGCTGCCAGACTCCTGGCACCGCCAAGCCGTTTCCTTCCTCCCCTCTGCCAGCGGGGGCTCCTGCCGCGCCCCTCGCCCCTCGCCGTCCCCGTGTCTCTCATGGAGAGGCTACCACCGCCCAAGGGCTGGCTGCAGCCAAAGGAGCCACAGGCCAGGAGATAATTAAAAAAAAATAAAAAAAAATCCAAATATATGAAAGGAGAGCCTAAGTGCCCAGAATAGCTCAGAGAACAAAACGTAAAGATGACTGCCTTCAAGGAGCTTGCGCTATAGTGGTGTGTGTGTGTGTGTGTGTGTGTGTGTGTGTGCAGCAAACACTAAAGATAAGGAGTAAATAGTACTACTTAGTAGCTGACCTTTGCTTTGAGAGAGAGAGAGAGAGAGAGAGAGAGAAAGAGAGAGAGAGAGAGAGAGAAGGGGAAATGAGAAGCTCCAGAGTTTGGGGACGGGGCCAGCAGTGTCACAGGACGGTCGGGGCAGGGGTCCCTGAGGTGCAGGGAGAGTGGAGGGAGGCGGGAAGCCAGCTGGGTGGCTCCTGAGGGAAGGGTGCTTTGGGCAAAGGCCTGCAGGCAGAGCTGCCCTCACGCCTCACTTTCCCAGGCGGCTCTGCACACGGCGCAGCTCTGTCTGTGGACAAAGAAAACATTAGAAAAATGCGTGATGTCGAATAATGAACAGAAGGGCCTCCTCTGTTGGTTTCGGCCGGTTCTGCATTAAGGACAAAGCTAGACAGGTAATGGAGCCGTGCCTGGGTTTTCACTGCTGTATTCAGAGGTAATTTTTTAAATTGGAAAAATGATTTATTTCTGTTCCTTTCATAGGTCTTAGTGTTCAGGAAACAACCCTACATGTGTATCTGAGTACGGGACTGTCACACACTCCGTTTAAAAGAAAAACACGGCAGGGAAAACCGACCCGCCATTCAGAGTTCTCCGCCTATGGGATCTTGCTTTCTGACCTTACAGTAATTTCTGAGAATAAAAATGTCAACTCCGAACACTGCGAAGGGGGTTGTAAAAAAAAAAAAAGTATTTACTTTCGTGGCAGAAATGGACTATATTTTCTTTAAGAAATGAGAAACTAAGAAAACCCCACTTGCATCATCGGCGTCGGTGTAGGTGGACAGGAAAAAGTACTGTGGGAAGCTTCCTCTTTGATTTCCAGGAGACAGGCTAGTCCCAGCTTTCCTATGCTTCCCATCTTTCCATGGAGGCTTCTTTCTGCTGCTGTCCACCCTCCCCCACATGTTATATTGGTGCAGCCTTTACAGCCTCACCAGCAGGCGCTCTGCCATTATCTTCTGATTTCTCCCCAGAGGCTCTCGAACCACTCAGATAGCCTGGCGGTTCTCATTCTCACCCACACCCCAGCCACGGAGAAACTCGACAGGACACAAACCCGCCGGGCAGAAGACACCTATTGGTTTTGGACGGCTGGGTGCAGGGTTATGAAACTTGACCTCCCAGTGTCAACAGGAAGCTGGATGTGAGTACTTGCAAAACAGGGCAAACTAGGTTTACAGCTGTTGGTTTGCTCCCATAGTATCATTTACTAATTACTGTATTACTGCACACGCAGGGAAGCGTAAGCCTGCATTTGCCTCCCCTGGGTCGTGTCCTTTACTTCACAGAACCAGCACTTGCAGGTGGGCAGGGACACAGCGCCCACTTCCTGCGGTGAGGAAGTGCCACACCCACCAGAGCCAGCTGTCTCAGCTTGAGCCCTAACAGGGCTGGCTCAGTGGATAGAGCATCAGCCTGAAGACTGAAAGGTCCCGGGTTCGATTCCGGTCAAGGGCATGTACCTTGGTTGAGGGCACATCCCTAGTTGGAGATGTGCAGGAGGATTCTCTCTCACTGATGCTTCTAACTCTCTATCCCTCTCCCTTCCTCTCTGTAAAAAATCAATAAAATATATTAAGAAAAGGAAGAAGAAGAAGAAGAAGAAGAAGAAGAAGAAGAAGAAGAAGAACCACCGGATTTGGGACAAAGTCTTCACGTCAGAGGCCAAGGGCGGGCTCAGCCTCAAGCCCCACGTGCCACCCGGAAACAGCTAAGGTGATTTTTATAAGACAGTCCAGCTGTAAGAGTATGGCCTGCCAATTGCCTTTTCACATGGGGAAAACGGCAAATGCGCTTGTGAAGCTGCAGACATCCCTTTGCCTCATGAACGAGTGCCTGCCCGTCTCCCTTTCCCACCCCGCAGACTCACCAGCTCCCCTGCCTCATCGCGGACACAGGGCCGGAGCTTTCTAACCATCAGCTTCCAGGGACCCCCCTCCTGGCGCCTGCACCGCTGGAAGCATCCAGCCTGTGGAGGGAGGCCCTGCCTTCACTCCCGTCCCCCCTGTCCTTGGCGAGTTACTCGGTTCAGTCGTTTATGCAATGGGGTTTATCTCTGCAGCGGGACACTGAAGTTGACTTCAATGTTTGGCTATTATAAGTTTTTGTTTTTATAAATGGTATGCAGTGCATATGTGCACGTAAGCCTTTTTTTTTTACATTTAGGATTATTTCTTAAGACAGAGTCTCAAAAATGGAGTTATTGAGTTAATAAATATGAAAGATTCAAATACTTTAAAATTGATATTGCCAAATTCCTCCTGAAAGAGGGTTGTATAATGTTCACTGCAATGGGCAGCAGGCAAAACTTCCAGCATCCCTCTGGCCCGGGACCAGAGGCACCCACTTTGGACCCAGGGCGCATGTAGGGGTCAGCCAAGGGGTGCATGGATGGATGGACGGGTGGGTTGATGTGTTTCTCTCTGTCTGTAAAATCAATGACAAATAAAAAATAAAAAAAATTCCAGCTTCCTATGGCTTCGACTGCACTGAAAATTATTACTCTCAAAAAAAAAATTTTTTTTTTCTGACTTAATAGTAAGTGATTTTGTTTTCCTCTTATTTAAAAAAAAAAAAATGTTTTTGTTGATTTCCGAGAGGGGGAGGGAGAGGGAGAAGAGGATAGGAACATCAACGATGGCGTGTGCCCTGACTCGGAAACCAGCCGTGACCTCCTGGTTCTTGGGTGGATGCTCAACCACTGAGCCACTCCAGCCCCGCGATTTTCTTACTCTGAGGTCTGCCAGAGGGGGGCGCCAGTCGTAAGTGAATTTCCACAGAGTAAGTGGCCAGCACCCCAGTCAAGAAGCTGGACATTACCAGAATCCCAGAAACCCTGCCACCACCTCCCCTTCTACCCTTCTCCCCCCACCCAAGGGGCACCGCCACCCTGACTTTACCCCGTAGATTAGTTTGGGAGAGCGGCATTGTAAATTTTAATTCCCTTCATTGCTAGAGGAGCTCACTATTTTTCCATGCACTAGTCTAGTGGATGAACCGTAGTTCTTTAGTGAACTGTCTTGTTAAGTGCTTTGTCCAGGAAATGGTTGGCTTGAAGCAATCTCCCAATGTCGAGTTTGGCTAAAGTTGGGCCGTAGTCATCATGGCATGGTTCAAAGATGGGGAAGTGTGTCTGTGCCTGTGTGTGTGCTGGTGCTCATGACCTCACTCGGACAACCCCCCCCCCCACCCACTTAAGTATGCCTCTTCCCTGCAGAGCAAGATGGTGGCCCTCTGGGCAGCACCCGGCAGGGTAACTCTCCGGGGACAGAGCTGAGCCTCACAGACTGCTGTTCTCTCGGCGCCTGCGAGAATTACAGAAACAGGTCACCGAACCTTTTTAAAAATAGAACTGACACATTTGGAGGAAGCATTTTTTCCCGCTGAGATAGTGCAAGATGAAGTGATCTTTAGAGGGCAGATGAGTTTTAGACATTTGGTATCAAAAATAGGTATTCTTAATTGTAAGAACTCACAGGAAACGCACCGGTTTTCAGGAGAAAGGGCTTTAAACATTGCTACCCGAACCGCCCACGGACGCTTTCCCACTCGCTCTAACGTAGGTCCTCCTGGGGTGCCAGCAGGAGCCGCTCAGCCCTGGCCGCAGCCACTGACGGGAAGGGGTCCCGTGTTGTTCCCTCAGCAAAGCCAAGGCCCCTGCCTCACGGGGTTTGCCCTCCTGCCCCCCTGTTATTACACATCCACCTGCTCACTCGGGCTGGATCCTCGGGGTGAGCCACCTGCGCCTCCGCCCCTCCAGCCTGACTGGCGGTGCAGGCCAGCCCAGCCTCTTCCCCTCGGGTGCCCCCTGAGCTGTGGAGGTCCTTAGCTAGGCAGTCTTCCTTACATCAGTCTGTTTGCTCACGGAGGCTGTGCTGCTTCCTCAAAAAGAGGGTACGTGGAAAAATCACCGTATAGACAGGAAATAGTATATAAATACAAGTCCTGATGATTATCATACCTTCTAGAGAAATATATCTCTACTTGGCAAAATGTAACCGCAATGATAGTAAAAGCACATTGCATGGCCTTTTTTTTTTTTTTTTTTACAGGTGTGTCCACTTAGGTTATCCCATTGGCATCCTTGGCACAGGGGTAGGGAAGGCATTGCCGTCCCATTTTAGAGATGGGGCACTGAGGGCGGCCTTTGGGACAGGAACCAAGGTGTGGTCACCCCCAGGCCAGGGCAGTGGCAGTGGCTCTCGACTTCTCTTTGATTCTCTCCCCATCGCCTCCCCGGGGCCTGGAGACACTGCACAGGCCAGCGCGCGCTCTCTCTCTCTCTCTCTCTCTCTCTCTCTCTCTCTCTCTCTCTCTCTCTCACACACACACACACACACACACACACACACACACACACGGCACACACCGCGTGCCTTCCTGGGAACAGCCGTGGTGGAGGAAGTGACGTGTCCGAATGCGGGGAAAGGAGCACCAGGCCAGCCTCAAGGTGGTGTGGCAGGGAGGGCACTTCCCACTGGGGCTTCCTCTTGGCCAATCAGACTGACAAGTCATTTCCTTTTTCTTCCGAAGACACACAGCGTTTCCTCCTACAGCCGCGCAGAAAGGCGTCTGAAGCACCGCCACCTAGTGGCCTAAACCTTAAGGTGCGTCACTTATTTCCCCACGCTACCCCCTCCAGCCCCCACCCCGGCCACCCAGCCCTTTGGAAAACTGGACCCAAACGTCTCACCTCTCATCAGGCTGAATGATGCCGAATGGATCAGGACTCTGTGAAACATGAAGCCACCACACAGGTGTTGGAAGGAAGCATGGGCGGATGGATGCACACCCTGGGTGTGGGGACAGTCTTTCTATGACTCAAACCCCCTGCAAGCCTGTGCCTCCGCTGGTGCAGGAGCTATGGGGCAGCTTCCTCTCCCAGGTGGCAGCGCGTGACTGTGCCCGCTGGGGTCCCCTGGGGCAGGGTGTGTGTGTGTGTGTGTGTGTGTGTGTGTGTGTGTGTGTGTGTGTAACTGCTGAGAGAGGAAGAGATTAAACACCAGCCAGACTGGCTCAGGTCAGCGCCCAGGCTCCTCCTTGGCGGAAGGGAAAAGAGGTCTCACTGCTGTGCCTCCCAAAAAGGCGACCCAGTCCACGCCCAGCACCTCCCAGAGAAGGGCTTTCTAATGGAAAACAACACGTCCGGGGGCAATAAAAGAGAAGGAATAAATTTAAAACAATTTAGAAAATCCAGCTTCGTGGCAAAGGAAAGAAGAACAAACAGATAGAAGTTTTTGTAATATTTATCATAGACACAAGCTAATCTGTAATATTAGGAGTGTAAGGAATATTTCAATAGTGAGGGGAAAAGACCAAAATTGGATAGAAAATTGGACAAAATGATCAATAGTTCACACACACACACACACACACACACACCCCATATGTAGAAGGACCTCACATGTATGAAAAGATGTTCAGCGTCACTCCGAATGTTAGAGATTCGGCTTAGAACTGCCCGGTCTTCACGGCACTCTCATGATCCGTGGTGGGAGTGCAGCGCGGTGCAGTCTGTGTGGGAGGGGTTTGGGACATCTAGCCAGACTACACATGCTTTATTCTAATTTCAGAAATCCACCCTGCAAGTACAACTCCACAAATATAAAGCAATATACTTACCAGGTTATTCACTAAGACAATATTTACAATAACGAAATGTTAGAAAAAGCCTATATGTTTACCCAGTAGGACACTCGCTGGTTAAACTATGATGAATTCACACAGTGGATTACCGTAAAGCTGAAAAGATTGAGGAATACATCTATGAATTAACACGTGGTGATTTTGAAGATATATTAAGTGAAAAAAAGCAAGGTGCTAAAGAGTGGATGTAGCCAAAACCAGTTTGGCTCAGTGGATAGAGTGTGGCCTGTAGACTGAGGGGTCCCAGGTTCGATCCCGGTCAAGGGCATGGACCTTGGTTGCGGGCACATCCCCAGCAGGGGGTGTGCAAGAGGCAGCTGATCCATGTCTCTCTCTCATCGATGTTTTTAACTCTCTATCCCTCTCTCTTCCTCTCTGTAAAAAAATCAAAATATATTTTAAAAAATAAAGTAAAATAAAATGGAGTGGATGTAGTGTGCTACTTTTGTATAGGAGAAAGAAACAGAGGAGGAATAAACCAGACACTAAGTGGCTCGAGTGGATGGATAGGAACAAAATGGAAGGATCAGGGAAGGGGCTAAGACTTCTGAGTATAATTTTTAATATACCGTAAGTTACTACACATCTCTGACCCACAGCTTCTTCCTTTGTAGAAAGAGAGATCGCGCCTATCCTGCAGGGTTGTCGTAACGGGCTCTAGGAATCATAACTCCCAGGTCCACCCCCCACGGCCACCTTGTTCCATCAATAACCACTTAGAATCCCCTGCACGAGGGAAGAGACACATCTTAACCCGGGGACTCAGGGGCAGCACACTGCGGTAGAGGCTCTGAGGTCAGGGCCGCGTGTTCTGGGAGCGCGGGGGCGTGGGGCGAGCGGGAGCCGGGAACACCTCCAGCAGGCCCTGCGGTCTGGGGCGTGAGCGTGTGGCCCACAGGGCGGTGAGGAGGGGAGGGACCTGCACACGGGCAGGGCGTGGGCAGGGCCAGGTCCGGAGATGGTTAAGGGCCCGGTCTAGGGTGAAAGGGTGTGTCCCGACCAGCGGGACAACAACGGGGGCACGCAGGAACCACCTAAGAGAATGAAACAAACAAGGAACGCGAAAGAATGAAGGCAAGACAAGGTTCTGATCAAGCCTCAGTTTTATTCTCTGAAATGGCTGTATTTATACAGCAGAGACAAAGGGGGGCAGGGTTGCCTATGAAGGGGGGTCTTTGGTATGGCAACACAGGATTGACTAATTGCCAGAGGCGGTGTGACATTCCAAGGTGCAACATTCCAAGGCTGGGCTATCTAGGGGGGGAGGATCAGGAAGGGGAAGAGGCAGGAAGACAGGAGATGCTAAGCCCCAGGTTAATCTTATCTTCTGGCCAAGCCCTCTGGGCACCACACAACCTCTGCTAGAAGGAACTTAATTCTATTAAGACTGAGTTGCTTGCCTCAACTCTGCAGGCTCCCAACAAGGGTGTCCCTAACGGGTGCATTCCCAACCATCACTGATGACCGGCCACGCCGTGGTGTCTGGTTCGGAGCGCCGTCATCGGAGCTCGGCTGCCTTTTTCTGGTTTATTTAGAAAACCATGACCTAGAGGAGAGCTGGACTGACAAGTAAGCGGCCACCCTCCTCGCAGCCCTCTTCCCAAAAGGAGAGGAAGCAACCAGCCCTGGCAATGGGGCTTGCTTTGGAGAAGAGAGGGGGTGAAGCTTGTCTGTCACCTGTGGCCACCGTCTCCTCGTCCAGGCTCTGTCCCCGAGCACCCAGTTCTGTTGGGTCCTCCCGTCAGCCCAGGCGGCAGGGATTTCCGATTTCTGGGTCACGCATCTCTGTTCTGCGTTACTGCTCCCACTCAGCACCCCTGTCCCCGAGGCCGAGGGCCGCTTCCCTGCCCCGGGGGGGGGCCCGCTGGCCGGGAGGTGTGGGCCCGGGCTCAGCCCCCCGCCGGGTGACGCGCGGAAGGAAGCGTCTTGCCTAATTCCCAATCATTTTTCTAAGAACAAAAACTATGTACAAATGAGTATTTCCATCTTTATTTCAAATTCTAGGTTTCAACTGCAATATTAATGCTCCTCCACGGTGTAATTTGCTTGTAATAATATATCATTATTTCCATTTTACAGTTCTCCTCTTAAAGTAGGAAAGGGAATGTTTGAAACAGCACAGCCCCGCAGCCCCGCATTCCCCATTCAGGCTCGGAATTGGTGCGCTCCTTTCAGAATGGCACATAATTGAAAACAATGAAAGCCCCCAATGTGTTAAATGCTCTAGTCATTAAAGCATTTATTTTATTTTATTTTATTTTTTACTTTGGAATAAAAGGCTGTTCTTGCGGTTGTGCTTATTATTTATTTATTTATTTATTTATTTAATTCCAGAAGCCCCACGCAAGCTGCTTCCTGTTCCCAGACTGACATCTGCTGGGGATGTCAGGCTGACTGGCTTCCCAGGCAGGCCCGCAGCCGGCTGCCAGTCCCCCACCCCGGGGGGCGGGGGGAAGGGGGCAGGGCACCGACCCTGGGGCGCCAGGGCCCCCCCTGCAGACCAGGCCCAGGCTCTGCTCAGGGCTGCCGCCCCCTCAGTCTGGATTAGCTTCTCTCCTGCTCCCAGCAGCTGGGCTAAACCCCAGACTGGCACAGGCCTGGCACGGAAACCCTGGTGTTGGTGGCTCAGGTGAGGGACTGCTGGGCTGGAGAGAATGTGGGGGCACAATAGGCATGTGGGTGGGACAATGAACTCTGTGTCAGCAGGCCGCAGACTCCCGAGGGGCAGGTCCTGTTTCCGTGCTTTCACCAGCATGTCTCCAGGTGGTCATCTCCAGGTGTGTGTGTGTGTGTGTGTGTGTGTGAGTGTGAATGTGTGTGTGTGTGAGAGTGTGTGTGTGTGAATGTGTGTGTGTGAGTGTGTGAGTGTGTATGTGAGAGTGTGTGTGGGTGAGTGTGTGTATGTGAGAGTGTGTGTGTGAGTGTGTGTGTGAATGTGTGTGTGAGTGTGAGTGTGTGTATGTATGTGAGTTTGTGTGAGTGTGTGTGAGACAGTGTGTGTGTGTGAATGTGAGTGTGAATGTGTATGTGTGTGAGAGTGTGTGCGTGTGAATGTGTGTGTGAGTGTGTGTGTGTGTGACTGTGTATGTGAGAGTGTGTGTGGGTGAGTGTGTGTATGTGAGAGTGTGTGTGTGAATGTGTGTGTGAATGTGTGTATGAGTGTGTGAGAGTATGAGTGTGAATGTGTGTGTGAGTGTGTGTGTGTGTGACTGTGTATGTGAGAGTGTGTGTGGGTGAGTGTGTGTATGTGAGAGTGTGTGTGTGAATGTGTGTGTGAATGTGTGTATGAGTGTGTGTGAGAGTATGAGTGTGAGAGTGTGTGTGTGTGTGCGCGTGTTGGTTCCTTTGCCGCTGTTAGACTGGCAGCCGGCTGCAGGCCTGCCTGGGAAGCCGGTCAGCCTTGGCATGGCTCCTCTAGTGATGAAGGTGGGTCTCCATCCTTCATCACTTCCATCCCAGTCCCACAGGCTTCCCAGTTAACACCCAGGAATCAGGCTTCCTTTGCTGTCTGCCTACTCCCTCATTTGTAGAAAGTCTGGGTCTCCCCCTTTAGAGCTCAGCGGGTAGGGAGGGGCGGGTGAGGGTGGGAGAGGCAGGGGGTTGGGGGACAGGAGTGCTCTTTTCTCTCACCTGGAGGTGTCATCAGCTCCAGGGCCCTGCGATGATCTCCAGACCTGCGTCTCTGGCTCAGAGTTCTGGCCTCCAGCCGGGGAGGGGCATTTTCCATAAGGTGCCCCCGGCCCCTCAAGTCAGCATCCTGCCCAGCCAGCCCCTAACACACTCTGCTCCGTGCTGCAGCCCTGCCCGAGCACCCCTGGACCCCTGCTGCTTTGCATGCTGTGGTCCACGCATCTGTCCCACATCTGTCCCTTTATGACCATCAGCCTGTCCCTCCCCCAGCCCCACCCACTTTCTTCTGCTTCTGCCAAACTGCTCACTCCTATCCCCAGATAACTCAAAGGCTCTCCCAAAATCCACTGGAAACATCTTTATTGAAACCTCATTGTCCACAGAAAAGCCCAAGCCCTCGGCCTGGCGTCCAGAGCCCGGAGCCCGCCCGGGGGTGGAGGGGGTCCGGGGATGTTTTAGGATGAGGAGGAGGCAACACAAAGATGGAGTGACTGAGTGAGAAAGTGATTCTGCTTTTCTCTCTCTCTCACTTCTTGATGAAAAGGAGAAAGTTTAGTTTTGTGCCAATAGACTTTTTTTTTTAATAAAGTATTTTTAAAAAATATATTTTATTGATTTTTTTTTTTTTACAGGGAGGAAAGGAAAGAGATAGTCAGAAATATTGATGAGAGAGAAACATCGATCAGCTGCCTCCTGCACACCTCCTACTGGGGATGTGCCCGCAACCAAGGTACACGCTCTTGATCGGAATCGAACCTGGGACCCTTCAGTCCACAGGCCAACGCTCTATCCACTGAGCCAAACCGGTTTCGGTTTTAATAAAGTTTTTACTTTAGAAGAGACGTAGAGTTACAGAAAGGTTACAAGAATGTCCCATAGAGCTTCTGTGTGCCCTGCGCCGAGCCCATCGGGGCCATTGCCAGAGGGGCTGTGAGCACCTCACTGGCTACTCTCCTTTCCAGCAGAGCCGGGGGAGCCCCAGCAGGTGGGCTGGCCCTTAGTCCCATTGCTTCTTCTGCAGTGAACATATTTTCTATTATCTTCTATTTCAAGCAAGTGAGACTGTTCTTCCCTATTCTAAAATCCAAAAAGCTCTGAAAACCGAGTTGTTGTTTGTTTGTTTCTGGTAATTTTGGAGCCAGAGCTGATTTGAGGCAAGCTATAGATAGTCTTTATCCTACTTTGTAGAAACAATCATACATTTCTCTTCAGAAATATTCATTGATTCTCTTGCCCCCTAGGGTTGTCAACCAATGTTGGGTGTAAGCACTATATTACCTTTCAAAATCAGAAGAAAAAAAATTAAAGTTCCTGAACACATCTGGCACTGTGAGCTCATCATTTATGTTTGTGACATAAAATTTCCTTTAAAAATGGATTTATTTCCCTCTCTCCTTCCCTCTGGGCACTTACATCTTCCCTTTCTTTCTCTTGAGTTCCAAGGGCCTTTCTTTTGCTCCTGAAGCTTGTTTCCTGAGCCAATGCAGCACATTTGGCTCACTTCTTCCACAGCTCACTTCGAATGCCATGACTTTTTTTTTTTTATCCTCGTCCAGGGATATTTTTCCATCGCCTTTTAGGGAGCGTGGAAGAGAGAGGGAAAGACATTGATGTGAGAGAAACATATCGATTGGTCGCCTCCTGCATGAGCCTGGAGGACCTTGGCTGGGGAGGAGGCTGCAACCAAGGTACATGCCCTTGGCTGGAATCAAGCCTGGGTCCCTTTGGTCTGCAGGCTGATGCTTATCCACTGAGCCAAACCTGCGAGGGCTCACTCCTTGGTTTCTAAATGAACTTTTGCTTGTATTTGAGTCTTGGCTCTGAATTCTTTCTTAGCCAGAGCTCAAGTACTGAGGTGGCTAACCAGGAGTCCAGTCGCCAGTGACATTCTGGTGCGGTTTTGCTGGTACCAGCGGCAGCAGTGTGGGTCAGGGGGCCATCCTGTGGGGCACTACATACAGTACTGCAGGTAAGGAAGGGGGTTGACCCGTAGCTCTGCTCCTTTTAGCTGGGAGATTTGGGTCACTTAATAAGAGTCATTAAACTTAATCAGCAGGAGTGCCACTATCTACTGAGCTCACCCTCTATTCTAAGTCTATATGGATTGCTACTATAATCAAACATATGTTTACATGTATAAATTCATTTCCTCCTCTTCACAAGCCTGAGAAGTAGAAAGTGCTTTGGTGTCCATGTAACAGAGGGGGAAACCTGAGGCCCAGAGAGGTTAAGCTCCTTTCCCAAGGTCACAGCGGGCAGGGGCAGCTGGGATTTTTCCTCCTCTGGCCCTCTCACTCCCCAAGTCTCAGGGTTCCTGGGAGAATAAAAAGGGGTAACCTCAGTCAAGTGCTGCACCTCTCCTTTGCGGGCTACCCCCGGCCAGGCCTGCACTCAGCACCCCAGCCTGGCAGGCACTTCCTTGTCTCTGAGGCGAGCTCCTCTTTGCTGTGTCCTCTCCTGGCTGGAATCTTCCTTTCTAAGCCCGAGCTGAGCGGGGCCTGCCCACAGCTTCTTGCTGTAATCGCTACAGATTTACAATTTGGGCCTCTCCCTCTGAGCTAAGCAGAAAGAAATGTTCCTTCTCACTTTTGTCTTTTATCTTCCACCCTGCACCCAGTCTGAACAACAACAACAGAATTTGGTAGACGTGAGAGTAATCCGTAATGAAGGAGACGTATGCCTGGATAAATGCCTGGATGGGTGGATGGATGAATGGCTGGATGGAATAACGAGGACCGAACACATTTGTGTCCTGGGGATCTCGAACGTGTTTGACAACCTATGACTCGGGCAGGGTGGAAAATAACATTGACCAGACAGCTCTTCCAGCCAGATGTTCGGAGGCTGAAGAAGGACGGGACGAAAACAACCCTTCGCCCTGCCTGGCGTCTGTAGCCGAGCCTTGGCGATCTCAACTCGACTTTTCCCAGGACCTGGGAGGCTGAGGAGGAAACAACGGCCATTCCTGAGGAAGTGAAGACCTATTGCCGGCGCGGGCCACTATGGACATACGCGCAGTGAGCGGGTGGTGTAACAACGCGAGCCAGTGACCCGCAGGCAGGGGCCTCGGTGGCAGCGAGCAGCTGTGCAGTGCGCGGCCACCGAGAGGGACCAGATCGGGGACCACCACGCATCAGCGCTGGGAGAGCAGCTCCTCCGGGAGAACCACTTGGAGGACCGAGACAGACAGCCCAGGTGTCATGACAACCTAAGGACAAAATGTCACTGACACTCAATTTATTAGATTACTGACCCCTTATCTTTTTCCTTCCCTTCTAAATTTGGCAATGGAAGGATAATATTCATTAATGAGTGCATTTTTTTTTTTTTTAAAGTAAGGGTGTCTAATTATGGGATAAGAAGAAATTATTTTGCTGGAGAGTATAGAACAGCCCTGAGTCTGGGGATGGCACCCTCAGACACTGCTGTTTAATTTATAAGCTATTTATCTCCTCCCTTACACCTGGCAGAAACAATTAGCATTTGGTAATTTGTTGATCTTATCAGGCCCTAGGATGTGTTATCTTAGCTGCCGCCAATAGAAAGGCTATGTAAAATAAACAATTTAGAAGGAGCCTGCTATTAAACCAGGCTTATTTAACTGGGTTTGAATTTATTTCAGTCTTCGCATGTTGGTGTCACTTCTCAATCAATATATTAATCTTCCAGGGGATTTAACATGCTCCCAGGGCCTTCTGCTCTCGCAGTGGGGAACCAGGGCCTTTTCAAAAGTGCCTCCGGCCCTGCAGAAAGCAGTCCCTGGCCTCAGAGGGAAGGTAGGGGAGGGTATGGGCAAAGGGGAGAGATCAACCAAAGGACTTGTGTGCATGCATATAAGCCTAACCAGAGGTCATGGACAGCAGGCGGTGGGCATACATGGGGAGGGGTTTGGATGGGAATGGGGGGTGAGGACAATTATGTGACATCATAATCAATAAAGAAATTAAAAATAATAATAGTAAAAAAATAAAAAAAGAAAAAAAGAAAGCAGTACCTGTGGAAACAGCACAGTGGAACAGGTGCAATCCAGTAAGAAATCTTCAAAACACCATCAAAAGCAGCCATCTCCCCGCCACATGCCCCCAGCAGCCTGGTTACCCCAGGCAATTGGGATTCCCTCAGCTCCCTTCCCCCCACGTTGGCAACTTTGCCCTGCAAGGCAGATGAGTCTGCAAGTGGACTCTCACTGGACCTGAGCCCACATCTCCTTGGCACCAGCAGGCTTCTCCACAGGCAATGTGGGAAGCCTCCTCCAGAGTGTCCCTGAACTGTGCCTGCAACACTGGCCCCAGTTCACACCGGTGTGATGGAGTGAAAGGTGTTCTTAGACAAGAGCTTGTTCACCCATCTCTCCCAGTTCCACACTTTCTTCCCTTGTCAGCTGATGGAGGGCGCTGCCCTCACTGCCTGAAGGGGAGGCTTCTTTTAAGACAGAAAACAGAACCGCCCACAACCGGTTTCTGTTATTCAAACCTAAGTCCTTAGGAGAAATCAGCAGGTTCTCTAGCGAAGTCTGGATGAACTGAGGGGTTTAGTCCAGCAGGGAAAGGTTCTGAGGTAGGGGGAGGAGTGGAGTGAAGGCAGGAGGGATGGAGGGGAGGAGAGGGAGGAGCGGGAGGAGGAGGAGGAACTGGAAAGGGAAGGAGAAGATCTGGCAGAGAAGGGGAGGAAGGGAGGGAGCCGTGTCCATGCGGTTATGCGGAGACCAAGGAGGAGGCAAAGGAAACTGTCTAAGGCTGGTGGACCAGGGTTAAAATTCAGAAGCTTCCAGGAGCCGGCAGACTGGGTGCAACAGCCTGAGAGTCCACAGGAAGTGATGTGGACAGAGGCACAGGAGAGAGGTGCATCCATGCACCCAAAGGTTGTTGGTTTGACTTCCGGTCACATGCCCAGGTTGTGGGCTTGATTCCCAGTAGAGTCTGAGCAAGAAGCAGCCAATCGATGTTTCTCTTTCCTTCTCACTTCTTTCTCTCTCTCTCTCTCTCTCTCTCTCTCTCTCTCTCTCTCTCTCTCTCTCTCTCAAATAAATAAATAAATAAATAAATAAATAAACAAGCAAATTAAGTAATTAATTAAAACATAAACAAACAAACAAAAATAAGACAGGGGCCTCATGGTAGCCAGCACAGCTGCACTGATTCCTGCCTCCTGGTACTCACACCCTTGTGCAGCGCCGACTAATAGGAAATTTGGGGATAGATGTGTGACTTCTGAGGCTAGGTCATAAAAGATGCTGTGGCTTTCACCTTGCCCTTTCTGGATCACTCACGCTGGGCTAAGCAGGATGACGTCATGAAGGTTCTTGAGTAGGTCCATGGAGAAGTTCACGTGGTGAGAAACTAGAGTATCAATTTGCCAGCGTGAAAGGGTCGGATCTCTGAGGCATGTTCTCCAGCTCCACCCAGGCCTTTATTTAGGTGACTGCAGCCAGCTCAGCTGCTCCCAAATTTCTGGCCTGCAGAAACTGTGGTAGATAACAAATGTTTATTGTTATTTTAAGCTGTTAAATTTAGGAGTAATTTGTTATAACTAACAGAGCACCTATTCTCTAAGAGTTCTATAACTTAGCAGGGAAACAAAGAGGGATATAGGTATATACCGATATGTGAAATAGGCCAGGATGTGTATGTCAGATGCTGCCTGTTACAAGTTCTGAGAAATGGGAAGGAAGGAAGAGGTTGTACAGCTGAAAAACAAAAGGCCCTATTTGGGACCCTTTCAGGGGGTCAATTTTGAAAGAGAAAGAGATTTGAAGAAAGGCATGAGCATGTTTTAGAATCTCTTCTTTTTGGAGAAATCAAATTTCTGAGAAGTTTATGAAAGTGTTATTTGCAAAATGTGAAATTCACTTGAAAATAAAGAATAAATCCTTTATAAAATTTTTAATTTAATATAATGAGGTGGCATTGGACAATAACATTATATAGGTTTCAGGTGTACAATCCCCAATACATCACCTGTATATTGTTTGTGTGTTCACCACCAAAGTCAAGTCTTTTCCCTCGCCACTTATCCCCATTTACCCTCGTTTACCTCCCCTTCCCTCCTTTCCCTCTTGTAATCACCACACTGTTGTTTGTAAGAGTCTATAGAACAACAAATGAGTCAACTTGCTTTTAGTAAAGTTACACAAAAACTTACTGATGCACATAAAAGTTGTTACCAGTTTGCTATCAATATGAGATATGACAGAATATTTACTTGTAAGACTGGGTTTAAATTAAAGAATAAAAAGATTAGTTCTTGATGAGCTGGTTTCCATGCTGGAGAAATAAATGTGTATAAACTGAAATGAAGGGAATGATTTCTATTTAGTTGAAAGAAATAAAGAAACAAATAAGAGCCCAAAGAAAATTAGTGCCTCTTCCCACCCTATTGTTTTCATTTTGCTTTGCTTTATTTACTTATTTAATTTTACTTTTACGGAAGTTTAGAACCAGTCATGATGGTGTGAAATGATGGCAGGGAAAAGCATGCTGGTATCTTTTCATTTTGCCTGATTCTCATTCAAGATATCAGTTTCAAATGGCATAAGAAGTTTGCTTAAATCAAAGCACATGAATCAAGCAGCTGGAAGAAATATAAATGAATAAGTATATAAAAATATACTTATCCTCACAAAAATTGAATAAATGCAAACTAAACTACAAGGATATACCATTTAAAAACCTCTATCCGATTGGCAAAAACTAAAAAGACTGATAATGCTCAGTAATAGGGAGTAAGGGGAGTCAGGAATATCACACGTGAGGGGGAAGAATATAAATTGATACAATAATTTTAAAAAGCAATTTGACAACACCTAGCAAAATGTTAAATGTACAAACCCTTTGACATAGTAGTTCCATTCCTAACAATATTTAAAAAAAATTTTTATTGATTGATTTGAGAGAGAGAAACGTTGTTGTTCTACTAATTTATGCATGCATTGGTTGCTTCTTGTATGTGCCATAACTGAAGATGTATCAGGATGACACTCTACCAAATGAGCTACCCAGCCAGGGCCCTAAGGATTTATCTATCCTACATGTGAATGTATAAGTACAAGCTCAAGGATATTCATTGCACCTTGCTAGAAATAACAACAACAACAAAAATTAGAAATAGCAATGTATACAACAGAGGGCTGACTAAATAAACAAGTATATAATAAACATAGGGTGCTTTCTAATTTTGTGTCAGCACTGTTCTAAGAGCTCTATGTATGTGAAATCACGTGATCTGACATGAACCCTGAGACTTCATATTATGGTTCAGCCATCCAAAAGCACAGGGGTGGATCCAGGTGTGCTGACACAGACTACTCCAAAAATACAAGGGATAAAGGAATTTTCAGAACTGGCTGTAGAGCACATTCTCATTTAAGATAAAAAAAAAGTAATAAAAAAAGTAAAGAAAATGTCTAGAATGATAACCCAGAAAGAAACAGTTAATAATGGGATCCTCTAAATTATTGGGACTGGTGAAGCCAGAGAAGGGATGAGACTTTTTCATATTTTACTTAATACCTTCTTTACTTTATTTTTTTAAAATTAAATTATTATCTGTCTACATAGCTTACCATTATCTTCCCTCCCGCCTCCCCTTCTTTACTTTAAATTTCATCTGTGGCCCTAGCTGGTGTGGCTCAGCGAATTGAGCCTGGGCCTGAGGACTGAAGGGTCCCAGGTTTGATTCTGCTCAAGGGCACATGCCTAGGTTCTGGGCCTGATCTTCAGGAGGCAACTGATCAATGATTCTCTCTCAACACTGATGTTTCTCTCTCTCTCTCCCTTCCTCTCTGAAATCAATAAAAATATAGTACAAATTTTTCATCTATGTATTTATCAATCTATTCACCTACTTATCTACCTACAATGCATGTGTATATATTTTTGCCTGAAGTTAGACAGATGCAAAGGTTCAGGTCTCAGATCCCAAGAATTTCTTTACTTCTAACTTGGGCTGTATGTGTGGGGGTGTTCCCCAAATCATCGCCAGGGATGATAAATTCTCTAGAGGGGCTCACAGAGCCCACAGAGAGTTTTCATATTCATGGTTACAATTTACTGCAGGGAAAGGATATATAATAGATTAAAACCAGCCAGAGGAAGAGATACAGGGCTGGGTCTGAGAGGGTCCCAGGCATGAGGTCCCCGTGTCCTTCCTGCGGAGCTGGGATGCATCACCCTCCTGGCATCTCGGTGTGACCATGGGTGTGGAGTCCTGCCAACCTGGGAAACTCACCTGAGCACCAGCGCCCACAGCTGTTAACGGGGTTTCATGACATAGGCATGATTCACTAATTGGCCACATGATTGAGGGCCTGAAAGCTGCCGGATACTACAGGACCAAAAGCCCCACCCTAAATTACACTGGTCTTTCTGGAGAGACCAGCCCCCACCCTAAGAGCCAGTGTGGCCATCCTGTGCCCTAGCAAAGACAGTCCGATCAGATGTGACAGATTAATCCCAGAAGCCAGACCAGCCCTCTCTTCAAGCAAGGCCAAGTTCTTTACTACAAATTTTTGTAATTAAAATCTGGAATAGGAATAGCTAAGTGGTTGGTTTTTCCATGTGTTTGTTGGTAGGTAGTTATAGTTTCTGAGTTGTGTTTTTATGTAAGAGGATGGCCTGATGATGTGGCTTTTTGTTCTTTTTCTTAGATTCTATATTTGTCTATTTGACATCATTAATCTCAGGGCCAAACTAATGGCCAAAGTTGTTTAACATCTCCTCTGTGAGCCAGCTTTTGTGGGTGTATGAAAATACTATTACAGACCCTCCCACCAATCAGAGTCCATCCTCCCCCACACACACCTCCTTTGTCTAACGCTCACCTGCCAAGCCAATGTTCCTCTGCACACAACCAGCGACCACCCCTGCAGCCCAGAGCCTGCCTGCATGACTCAAACCAGCCCGTCCTAAGCTGCTCCCCTGCCTTGCTTGCCTTTCCTGTGGAAAACAGGGGCGGTTCAGGGCCATGCTTTCCCCTCACTACTTCTGCCTGTGAATCAGCCTAGGGTTTCCCCCCGTGGCCCTGCGCCCTTCTCTCGGGAAATGCAAATAGTAACAATATTCCCTCACTGGCATTAGTCTCTTTGTGCTGTCACCCAGTCACCTCCATAAACTAAAACCCAGTGGGTTTAGTCCAGACAACTTTGAGACGCCTCCCCACAGGCCTAGGTTTCCAGGGGGCTAGCGTCCTCACAGATTGGCGCAGGCCTGGCTTGGGCATGCTTGCTAAGTTTCATAAACAAGTTTCACACGAGTGGTTGTGCTCCACTGATGCAGGAGATAAATTCATTCCTCTCGCCTGGTGCAATCAGGAATTTGAAAATAAGTTCGAGTGCTTGGTCCCTGTTCTTTTGTCACTCTTTCTGCTCCTCTCTCCCACCGCCCCACCCTCTCCCTTCCTCACTATATAAAAAAATAAAATAAAATCAATGGATCACGTGCCTATCCCTGTGCCTGGAAGAGAGATCACATGATGAGTTCAGACCAATAATGATTCATTTCCTAGAGCTGGGCACATTAACTCTCTGAGGAACCAAATTTTGTTAGCAAGGAAAAGGGGGTGAGCTGGGTATGTGAGATGGCTATGGGTAAACAGTAAGCAGTGTTTATGATATTTGGAAGCCTTAGCAGGTGAAAGATAAGACATCATTTCCTGCCGTACCCAGTTTGGCTCGGTAGATAGAGCGTCGGCCTGCGGACTAAAGGAGCCCAGGTTTGATTACGGTCAAGGGCATGTACCTTGGTTGCAGGCACATACCCAGTAGGGGGTGTGCAGGAGGCAGTTGATGGATGTTTCTAACTCTCTATCCCTCTCCCTTCCTCACTATAAAAAAAAAAAAATCAATAAAATATATTTTAAAAAAGATATTATTTCCCAATGACAGAGCTGGTCATTACTATTCAAAGGACGCAAAAAAAAAAGGGAAATTCTTTTGTTATATTGTTTAAATTGGGTAAATACTGCAAATCAGATATCTTATGTGGCACTGTAAAAGACACAGGACAGGCTCTTTCCTTCAAAATAAAACTTGGCCAAATTTAGCAGTTTTTCATTAAATCTACTTTCAAGTAAAAAAGAAATGTCTCGCCGAAACCGGTTTAGCTCAGTGGTAGAGCATCAGTCTGCGGACTGAAAGGTCCCAGGTTCGATTCCGGTCAAGGGCATGTACTTTGGTTGCGGGCACATCCCCGGTGGGGGGTGTGCAAGAGGCAGCTGGTCGATGTTTATCTTTCATCGATGTTTCTAGCTCTGTATCTCTCTCCCTTCCTCTGTAAAAAATCAATAAAATATATATTTTTTAAAAATGTCTCAAGGTCCCTTGAATTCATCCAAAAATGACAAATAGTTAGCCAAACAGCTGAAATCACTATCTGACTTATTTCACTTAGCACAATACCCGTAAGGTCCACCCATGCTCTTGGAAGAGGTAAGATTTCATCCCTTTTTAAGGCCAAGTAATATTCCATTATACATACATATCAGCACTTTTTTATCCACTTTTCTATTGATGGGCACACAGGTTGCTTCCATAACTTGGCTGCAATGAACATGGGGGCATTCATTAGTGTTTTGCACTTCTTCACATATATTCCAAGCATAGGAATCATTCTTAATTCCTCCCTTCTCTCCTCTCATCCAATCCATCCATGTGTCTTCCTCCAGCAAGCAGATCAAATCAAGTTGCATCTCTCCATTTGTAGTCCAAGTTAAGAGTCAGTCTTATTGGTACTACTATAACTGCTCTCTCCTTGCCATAGGCAATAAGCTCTACACTTAAAAAAAAAACAAAAAACAAACAAACCTAGAAATGAGGATTTAGCATACATTTTTTACGTTTAGCTTTAACTGAAAACACATCCAATCTGAGCAAAGCGAGTTTTTAATTAAATTTGTTGGAATCCGATGGGAATGAGAGGGAAGGTAAACCCCTAGATCCACACTGTCCACTACAGCAGCCACTAAGCCACACGTGGCTACTGAATGGTGGAAATGTGGCTAGTTTGAATTGAGATGGATTGTAGGTGTAAAATACACTCCTGATTTTGAAGACAATATGAAAAAAAATATATCTAAAATGTCTTAATAATTTTTAAATTGAATACATGTTAAAATATTAAAATTTGGATTTGAGTTAAAAATACATTAAGATGAATTGTTTCTTTTAAAAAATGAGGCTGCATCAAAACCGGTTTGGCTCAGTGGATAGAGCGTCGGCTTGCGGACTGAAAGGTCCTGGGTTTGATTCTTGTCAAGGGCATGTACCTTGGTTGCGGGCACATCCCCAGTAAAGGGTGTGCAAGAGGCAGCTGATCGATGTCTCTCTTTCATCGATGTCTCTCTCTCTTCCTCTCTGTAAAAAATCAATAAAATATATATTTTTTAAAAAATGAGGCTGCTAGAAAAATTTATATGCATACCTGGCTCACATTGTATTTCTATGGACAGTGCTGCCTGCCCTGTGCACTTCTCTGGCCTCTGACATCCCCTGTGCTGCTCCTAGGCTCTCTGCTCCATCTGCCCTCTGTGCACTTTGCTTTCTCCTCTCAGCTGGCTCTCACAATCAACGGGACGGGGGTGGGGGTGGGGGTGAGCTAGGTAACGTGGCAGAGGAGTCAAGATTCTAGGTGATCCTTAAAGATGTAAATAAGATCATATGCCTCTTGCTAAAAACCCCTCTAGTGGCTATCCGTTTAAGTTAGAATAAAATCCCAGCACTACATTGTACATGCAAAGCACTGCATAACTGAGCGTCTTGTACTCATTACACTCTAGCCACCCAGCCTCCTGTCTGTTCCTCAAAACACCAGGCTCCTTCCTGCCTCCCAGCCTCTGCATTGCCTCCCTTCTGCCTGGGATGCTCCTACCCTGCTTCCTTTGAGGGCTGGATCCTGTTCACTCCTGAGTATGGGCCTTAGCCACCATCTGATTACATACCGGGAGCACCTTCTGCTGTGAATGAAAGGACTTACATTCTAGTTTACAAATTAGGCCCTTTTAAGTTTGGGAAGTGTTCCACCCAGCATCAGCTGAACTGAAAAAAAGTCATGTCTCTAGACCTGCAAGGACCAGATCGGATGTGTGGTTTCAGAACTCTGAAGTGCTGCTTGCCGGGTCAAGTGAGGCCTCTCGTTTTTATATTTCCTGATTGCAACATGGGGCTTTTCAGTGAGACACTAATTATAAGTGGTTCCGGATATTCAGAGAATAAAGGCGATTCAAGAACTGTCAGTTTTTATAAGGGGCCCCTTATCAGTTAGGAAACAAAAAAGTCACTCAAAAGTCTAACCCAGCTTTTAGTCTACCAGCAGGGTATTTTTACTAGCTTAAATAGATGAGACCCATTTTCCCAGCTAGAGCAGTTTGCCATTAAACAATGAATATTTCTGAAGTATCTGGCAAAATAAAGAGCATAAGTGTATTTAAGTAGACTACTCAGAAAAATATAAGACAGGAAAAGAAGGAATTTTTCTGTCTCTCTTTGAGGGGAGGAACTTTGAGAATACAATACAGAGACAACTAGGAATAAATATCAATTTGGATTTTAATGCCATAAAGTTGATTGATCATGAGTAAGAAAACTTACTTCCCAAATGGACCTGGCAAATTACACATAAACAGAAGCTTCACACAAAACGATGTTAATGATGAAAAGTATCTGTGTTCCTTTTTTGGTGGCAGGGGATTCTGGTTCTGGTAAGCCACGCCGAAGTGCAAGTTAGGGAGATAACATGATAAAACTCAACTCAACTCAACGATATCACACACCTTTTCCTAAGCTTTGGGCAAAAATAAAATATCTTTTAAATTAAGTATATGATTAAAATGGAGCTAGATAGGTAAAACAAACAAACAAAAAAAAAAACAACCATTCAATTATAATCCTAAAAATACAGATAATTACCACCAGTATTAAATATGAAGATATAGGCATACTCTTGGTTATTTGTATGCAAAAGTTCTTGGAATTCTCAACTTTTGTAGGAAGTACAATTTTGTACACATATTTAGAATGTTGCAGAACCTCTAACCAAATTAAACATTTTAAGCATTTAATTTCAACCCCTAATAAATGCAGTTACCTCAAAACTCATTCCTTTCTCTTAATGGTTCTGTTCTGCAATGTGCAATTATCACATTAGAAGTCAGCAAAAGTAAAATCACACAGCTGTAAAGGCCTTTAAATAAGATTTCAAATGTATGTGAGAAGTCTATGCAATTTACTTTGGAGAAGACTCAAAAGCAAAATATTTTATTTCTTTAAATCCCTAGCAATATACTAATCTATATACATTCCTCCAATACAGAAACACATGAATTTTCATAGCAAACTTGGTCAACTGCACCTGTACTTGAGTTTCACTTAGGTTTTATTTAGTTCTTTAAAAAAAAAAAACACACACAAAAACACACACACAACTTTCCACTTAGTCTTATTATTTCTCTGCTGCAGTTTATGAATTTTTATGTTTGCTAAAGAATATCTTGCTATAGTTCCTCCTTACACATGGTTTCGCTTTCTGCTGTTTCAGTTACCTGTGGTCAACTGAAGATCAAAAATATTAAAAGAAAAATTCCAGTTTTAACAATGAAGTTTTAAATTACATGCTGTTTGGAGTAGCATAATGAAATCTTACGCTGTCTCACTCTGGCTGGTCTAAAACATGAATCATCCCTTCATCCAGTGTATCCACCCTGTACATGTATATGCTACCTGCCCATTAGTTACTTAGTAACTGTCTTAGTTATCAGATCGGTTATGAGACCATATTTACATAACTTTTATTATAAATGTCCTATTTTACTATTGTTACTATCTTACTGTGCATAATTTATTAAACATTTTCATAGGTAAGTGCATATAGGGAAAAATATACATAGGTTGGGTATCCTCCGTTTCGGCCATCCACCAGAGTTCTTAGAACATATCCCGAGGATAAGGGGGGACTACTGCATTTGATTCTCAAAAAGAGCATATTCACTTAAGAGCTCCTATTACATTCACTATTCAACTAAATCCTTTTTAAACATCCTTTCTTATGGACTGCCAAAGCTCCTTTAAGATCACTTATTTTCTTATCTTTTGTGCTATGTTGTTTCAATGTTAAGTTTAAGTGTGTGTTTTCATATTTCCTCATCTTTAATGTGACACAGTGATACAGTAGAATAAAGGGCTAACCTAGGTATGACTGCATTCCACTGAAATGATCCTGTAATCACAGAGAACAAAAGGGCACAGATGGGGACAAGGGAGGCCTTGCAGGCGTTAGTGTGGGAGAAGGAGGGCTCAGGGATGAGAGACTCTAAGACTGTCCTCATTAGAGAAGAAGGCCAAGTGCCATTGGTCTCCAAAGAACTAATTCGTCATTAGTTTCTTTCAGAATTTTCTAGCGTAATTTTAGAAGGGCTTAACTTATACACACTAAAACTTCAACTGGTCTAAAATATTTTGATAGCAAGTATGAAAGCAGGTTCTTTTTATTTTCAAGGACTGATCTTCTTAGTAATAAACTTTTACACTCACTACTGAAAAAAAAACAACTCACCAAAGACATGAGTGAGTTGTTCGCACAATAATTTCATCATTTCAAAGGAAAAATTAAAAATAAACATTCTCTTCAATATGGTCAGAACAACAACAACAACAACAACAACAACAACAACAAATCCCTTACTTTTGAAGTAGATTTTTTTTCAGCATTTTTTTTTTTGGTCACAGTCACCTATGTTATATTCTTTGTAGCATCATTGCTATCATCCTTCACTAAATGTCCATCTACAAATTAATTAACTTTCGTGAGACAAATCCTTGGTAACTATTCTTCTGATTCCCATGAAAGACTCACTTTTAAGATACAATTGCAGCTGCCCCACACTGCCAGTTACTGTGTCACACACGCAGTAATCAGCAACCACCAGGTGCCGTATCGCATTCAGCACACCACAGTCAGTCAATACAGACATCCCCAAACACACCAAGGCTGGTTTTGTCAAATGTTTTATTGAGTGTAGACATCTGGAGTACTGTAAAACATGCATTATCTGTAGATTCAAAAAGGAGCAAGCCACATTGTCCTCACTGTCAAATGTGTCAGGCTTGGCATACATGATGGAGATTAATGAAGTATCATGAGAGTAATATGGTTCCTGAAAAGCTTCCACAATTTGGAGTAGGGTCTTAATCACGTGAAAAGCAAAGCTGTTCACATTAGAGAACTTGCATTTCATTGAAGGTACACAGTATTTTAATTTTAAAACAAATAAAAAATAATTCTGTTTGTAGAAGATTCCCATCCACCAACTTTGTGTGTCCCTTCAGTTTTCAGAAATTTTAATTAAAAAAATCATATGCTTTTTGGAAATCGTATGTTTATCTGAGCAATAACTAAAATTTATTTTTTCTTCGGTTGCTGAGGTGTATTAAATTTGAAGAAGATAATATCTCCGTCTTCAACAATATAATTTCTGCCTTGTTGTCTGTACTTTCCAGCGGCCTGCAAGTAGAAAATATAGAATAAATGGGTTATTGTACAACTAATTGTGTAAGACATAAGGTAAATGGTAGGAACAGATGCAAAAGGTATTATACTCATAGGTTATATATATATATATATATGTGTGTGTGTGTGTGTGTGTGTGTGTGTGTGTGTGTTTTAAAGAAATAAATATAGGAAGGCATACAAGTTTAAAACTAGAATTTGAGAGAAGCAAAGTATTCCTGATTTGGGCAGAACTAGATTTTCTATACAAACATAATCATAATGTATTCTCCACTAAATTGTTAGTATATAAATGTAATTATACCAATATCATTAAGTTTCATTACATGCTGCTTATGGTACATTTCTGATGTGTCTGCAAACATCCAGTAAGTCACTGTAACAAAACAAGATCAAGCCAGGCAGGAAAAAAAACACAAAAACTACATAACTAGTAAAAGGTTTCTTTGTTTAAAGAAATTCTGTGATGTCAAAAAAGCTGGTTTCCTACAAGAACTACTACTATCAAGTGTAAAAATACACAGATTTTAAATTTTTTTCCTTGTAGTTTTTTATTGGTCTTGACAATGACTATGCATAGTGCTCTGTATTAGAATGCATCATGAAGATTACCAGCACACCTCAAAGATATCACAGGTTTGTTCCAGATCGCCACAATAAAGCAAGTATTGCAATAAAGCCAGCTGTAATCTTTTTTTCTGGTGGAGGGTCTGGCCTTCAATTTGTAAAAAACACAACATCTGTGAAGCGCAATGAAGCGAAGTGCAATAAAACGAGGTGTGCCTGTACTAACAGCCCTAGCCACAAGCAGACTCTAACAGGTTGGAACTGCAAAGACAGATTTTTTTTTCCACTTGTGTATTAGTTGGCAAAGCAATTGATTCCACCTGCTGGTATGCAGATTTAGACATGCAATCAGTCAGCAATCCTAATGCAAACACATGGCAGTTCCAGAGACCCAGGTTCACCGCACGGCGCAGCACACACACTTCACCCTGAGCGCAGCAGACTCTTCAGCATCTACACTTAAACCTGCACAAACTGACATAGGTCCGTGTGACTCCATCACCGACCACTCGACAATGAGGACGTGATCTTTTGAAAAAAACTCTCAAAAGTATTTTCCTTCTGTTAGAATTTACTGAGAACACAAAACCTTTGCCCAACAAGATCACTACTTCCCTTTGAACATATCGATAAGAATGTTCAAAGTCAAGTGCAATTATACTAATGAGAAACAACACTAACGAAGATCATACATCTGAGGTTAAAATTAACAAACCAGATCAGAGTTGTAGTAAGCAAATTTTCAAATACTAGCCTACATATACAAAAATCACCTACTAATAATATGTATTATTAAAACTACTATTAAAACAGCTAATTTTTAAAAAGCCTTGATACTCTAACATTCTAAATGGCACAGACACTGCCCCCCACACACCCACTCTCTCACATGATTTTTATAAAGACATAATATATTATAGGCCGTCTGCTACTTATTCTGATAATATAAAACTCACAGTTATAAAGCTATTAATATACAATTTAAATCAAATACATACTGACATGACATATTAATATAAAAGTTTATATACTTTGTTACCACTCAAGTTTACTATTAATTAAAGGTGACAGTGTTTCTTTAAATTCTCTAGAGACCATTTAATCCATTTCCACTGCTATCAGAAACACTGGTTTAAAAAAAAAAATCAATACCCATTTGTGAATCTTGAGTATGTATTAAACAAGACACGTCTAACCAGTTCATTTGCACTTGAAAGCAGCCATCTGTAGAAGGCAGCTTTGCCTAAGCAGATATGATTGCTAATAATGTGATATCCCTGTAGACTACAAAGCCCACACAGAGCTATTCAGTATATAGTTCACAGCACTGGCATTAAATTAGTTATGCTGCACTGGTACTAGAAATACATATACATACATACACACATATACTAATCTTGCTCTCGAAGCTAAAACCTACTTGATAATATGCAAGTAAATATTTGTTGAATAAAAGAGTATAAGACAACTCATAAATGCTTTATTTACTTGGAGTTTAAATTCCGAAAAGTTAGTTTTAGAGGTTAAAAACCACATAAAATACTAAATGGTATTTGAAGCTGAAAATCCAGAGGTCAATAATTTCCAACTTATAGTACAAAAGCCTCCAGTTTGTGCCAAGCATTTCTACAAGCAGGAAATATTACTTTATTGTATATTATAAAGTTTCCAGGTGTTGTTAAAGGAAGTATTCACAATTTATATATCTTTCAAGTTTATTACAATAGCATATCTATCAAGAATTGGTGCAGGCTTATCACAGAGTATAAAAAAAGTATCTGATTTCTGAATTCTAATAATAGAAAAATATCCTTCTTTTAATTATCCTATTATATGAAAAATGTATATGCTAACATTATGTAGCATGTTAAAAAATAACCTGAGGTTTCCAAGTCTAATTAGTATTCGTGACAAAGTTCAATTTGAGTATTTGCATACCTCTCTATCGACACAGATGACAACCACTGGAACGTTAATGACATTTGGTTGTAAACTGTAACTTCTCTCACTAATTTTTAAAAAACAAAATGACTCCTCTTCCTGGGGTTCCAAAAGTTCTATTAAAGTCATGCTGTTCCGTATGATCTTTCCAAAGATATCAATGAGAATACACTAAATTTGAAATAAACTTTTCTGCATTCCTTTCAAATTATGAATAGTAAAAACAAGAAACCTCTTTAAATTCTTTAACATTTCTATGGCAGTCTTCAAATATCAGATTAAGCTAAGATAAAGAAGCCTTGCTTATTACAATGTCAGTTTAATCACTTGACCTATCTACCGATTAGAGATGACATACCAACTAGATTCTGCTAAGGAAAACATAATAAAGTCAAACAAAACTAAGCCTGAAAAAGGATTTACATTATAAAAATTAATTTATTACCCACATATAATATTGCTTTACTGTCAGAGCTGCAAAGCAAATTACATTTATTAGCTAAAATAAAGCACAATTTTGGACCTGCCCTCTAGTGTTGAGAAAGCAAATCAAATCCCCAAATATCTTAAAAAAAAAAAAAAAAAAAAAAGTACAACCATGAAGTTTCAGTAAGAACAGATTTTTCTGTCCCTTTGAATTAATAAAAAGGATATAATACTACTTCTACTTTAGATACTACATTTGAATATCTAAAGTAGAAGTAGTATTATATAAGTATAATTTTTCACTGGCCATCAGTGAACAAATTCTTTGAAATTATTTATAATTACGTAAAACTATTTTTTTCAGTTTTAGGAAAACACAATTCACACATTTTTAAAATTATCTAAAAGCATGTAAACATCTACAGCTGTTCAATCAGTGGATAGTAATACAACCCTGATACAGAATTTAAAAGATGATTATTCATTTTAATCATGAGTATTTTCCTATCAGTAAAATTACAAAATATAAAACTATAATTCTTTACCTTGACTGCATTTTCAGAACCTTCCTCTTTAAAATCATCATATTTCATTACTTCAGCCATAATGAATCCTTTTTCAAAGTCTGTGTGAATCTTTCCTGCAGCTTGAGGAGCCTTCGTCCCTTTCTTTGAAAAGAAAGACCAGAGAAAACTAATTGCATTTAAGATGAGGATTGTAAATGTCGAGTTTCTTTTTTTTAATCTGTAGTTGTGGCCAACTTAAACTTAGTTTAATATCAGTGAAGATGTCAGGTACACAATTAGTACCTTTTCAACACTGGGCACTATCTGTGTGGCAGATTTAGCACAGACAGATCAGTCGATATTAAAGAAGCACAGCTTTGTTTTTCCCTACCAGTCAGTCATCCACAGTTTTATTGATTTAGATGCAGTGGTTTGGTTCTGGTCTGGGTTTCATTTCGATTTTCTATTCTTCACAGTGGAAAAAATAAGGATTTTAAAAGTAATTTTTAAGATATATTAGCAAAGGTTTTAAAAGGAAAAAGCCTTGAAATTTTTAGTACATCTAAAGAATATAAAAAATCAATATATAAAGAGACATTTAAGAGGTATTTTCCAACATATAATGTATACATAAAATTCATGTTTAGCAAATAATTTTGAAATTCTTATAATAAAAATTTTGAGCATTTTACATTACACACCCTGCTTCTAACCATCACATAGGAAAATTGAAGTCGATGTAGGAAGAGAAATGTCTTGTAATTACCGCATATGTTAAATTACAAGGACATACATTTCAGACACACACAACCATGGAGAGAAATCTGAGAAATAATGGTGACCTAAAGACTGCTTAATAAAGCATGTTAAAGTGATAAGAAGTCTGACACTATAAAGCACAGTTTTTACAATAAAAGATGTATTGGGTTAATATGGCTACTCACTGATGCTTACCTGACTAAATATCTCTTAGCACATTAAATCATGGATACTTACAATCAGTCTTAAGATAAACCAGCTTTCAACATTTTCAAGTCCAGAACACATTATCTTTCTTGTTACAAATACTTAAGTTCAGAAGTTTTAAGGCTTTAAAATATATAGTAAAAATAAACCCTGACAATTTATTTACCAACTTATATTTGCTTTGACATTATTTTATAAGTCTATATAAAAGGACCTTGGTTAGAAATTAATCAAACATTTTTCTTTTTTTACAAAGGGGAGAGGAGATAAAAGAAAAGTGAATTTCACATTCATACAACGCATTTAACATTATGTTGAACTGCCTTCTCGTTCTATCCACATTAAATCAAAATAAATATAACAATAAATTGCGGTAGAATTGCGGTAGAAATCAAAGTAGCACTAAAATTACTCATGTAGCATATATTTAAAAAGCACAATAAAAGAATGAATAAATATTTCTAAAAGTTCTGACATAATTTTTACATTCTATAACACTATGTGAGACTATATATATTTCAAAACATTTTTCAATAGTAACTACCTTATTATAATACATTTACATTTAAAAGCAAGCCATTACAGTTCAGTTTCTATTGTCCTCTGGGAATAAATTAGTCATTCTTTTTGGTCCTAATCAGTACACATCAGTATTTAAAATACATAGCCATTTTTAAAGAAGAAAATTTGAATATATAACATTGAAAAAATAAACACTACCTCTATGAATTCAAATTACAAAAAGGCATGAATTATTGCACATTGAGTTTAGCTCTTTGAGCCCAACTGTGTATCTATGAAGAGCATAATGATGTCATATTGCTTTTATTGCTGAAAATGTAATCCGAGCAAAGCAAAGGAGGAAAGAACCACCCGCAACCCAAACAAACTTAGCGAATACAAAATGAAAAGCAACATCAATTTCACTGCAGACAAACCCAGTCACACAGATTAAGCAAGCACAATACTGGTGCGTCTTATCTCTGACCACAGGAGGAGGGTAGACAGATTCTACAGGATGAAGAAATTCAGACTATGTAATAGGCAGAATCAATTGTTACCTGCCTCAATCAATGCCGCTCCACTTTCACTGTTCAGCAGCTCACAAATAATTAAAGTTATCCTGGACAAAAACCTCATCTGTAATGACTAGCTAACCGCCACCATGACAAACTTCAAAGTCAGTGATATCAATCTGAATTCAATAGTGTGGAACTGGATATAGCTGATGAATAAGTATGAATCTTACCCTGATGGTCCATGCACGCACTTCATCTGGGCCTGCAGTGAAAAAGTATTCTAGTTGGAGTGCTGCAAACCCAGCCTTAATGATCTTTGGCAAAGCGCTGAAATAAAATGAAACAAATTCACATATAAGTTAATTGTACCACAGATTGGTACAGAGCTAAAATCATTCATTTCAAGTAGAAAATGTTAAAGATACTAGTAAATGACCATTCATCTTTCTAATGCTCTTGAAGAGGTCAGAAAGCATATAACTATTGCTAAAAATCCCCTTTAAAACCAATTCTAATTGTATTAGTCTAAATATATAATTTTGAATTGTTTACTATAAAAAAAAGAAAAACCCAATCTACCCATTCTATGACGATTTCCCCCAATATTAATTATTTCCAGGATGTAGGTCATGAAAGCAAAATTATTTGATTGAAATCCAATGTTTAAACAATATTTTAACCGTTACTCAGAAAAAAATCAGGCAACTGATTCACCCTTTCCCCTCCCCCACTGAACATGACGAAAGAGTTTTGGCGATCATTCCTTCTCAAAATATACATAACTAATACCTATGTTATAATTAAAACACTGTACAGAGATGACAGATGACAGTTAAAAACTTAATTTAAAATAAATCTTTTCACTCTGTCTCATGGTAAAGAAAGGAGAAGATTCCCTCTTTATAATGGTAATTACTCTGTCATTTATTATTCTATCAGCGCAAGCAATTAAATTACTGCAAGGAAATAGTTGATAATAAAGTGTAGGGAAAATGAATGCTAAATTAACCTTTGTGTCGTGTTCGCTTCCAGATACTGCTGTCTCTCCTCAGCACTCAATTCTTGCAACTTGAGTTCCAAGGCCCCACTAAAAGGAATGACCAAGGCACCTGGGTCAGACTTGTCCACCCACTCTTTGATTTTTATCAACCTGTAGACAAAAAAGGGCACAACATTATCTTGTAGTGCATGCATGACTGTACCACATTCATTATTATCAAGTAGCACATACATATTCATAAGAATTGCACGGTTTTATGATGCCATCTTTTTGTGTATAGCTTTCCAAGGTCAAGGCATTAACAGGCAGCAATTGCTTCAGGTATATGCCATAATATTTTACTGCAATTTAGTTTTACTTTAGCACATTATCTATAGAAACTATTACACAAATATTTTAAAACTTTTAAAAGTTACACTAAATTTGTTCAGTGTTAACACCTATGCCCTTGAAAATCTCAATTTTATGATTTATTTTCCTTACTTTACAAAGCAAATTTTTGAAAGACAAAGTTTGTTTGTATAGAAATCAGATCTAAAAGTACCAGCCAATTTTGAAGAGTCTTTGGAAAACAATTTCTTCTACCCAAATATCTATAATACTTGCTTTAGTTCCTTCTTAGATTAACAATAAGTTACATTTGTATTGTTTTTGAGGGATATTTTTTGCTAATTAAAACAAATATGTCCAGAAATATACATTAACAAACCTAGTTGATTATGTATACACTGCTCTTATAAATCTCACTTTTGTAGATCTTGAGTATAGAACTACAGATGAAAGAAATTCCTTTGAATTCAAAAGGGATTGAAAAGCCAAATCAGTTAGGAAACTGATACCAAGTGTTATTTAAAAAGATGACTTGAACCCCTCTTCCCCCAAATCATGGAGTATTCTGATAAAGTAGCAGTGAGAACATAAGTGAACTAAGTATAATGAATATATTAATCAGGTCCTGATCCTACCACTTTACTAGTTTTTTTCCTTGGGCAGGTTATTGAACCTTTCTAGGCCTCAGTTTCCTCATCTCTAAAAATGGAGATAGTAATAGTATATATTATATTATATTATATTATATTATATTATATTATATTATATTATATTATATTATATTATAAAGAACCTTGAAAAGTAATGCCTAGCATATAGTAAACAAATATTAACAGAAATAATATCATTAATTTTCATTCTCAGATCATCACCCATATTTAAACCAAGGTTTTAATAGCTACTATTGCAAAGAAACTGTGGCAGGAATCCTTTAAGTAATCAATGCTAAGGTCACGTTAGGGGAAAAGAAGGTCACTGTAGAAGAAAAGACACAAGGAATTAAATCACAGTCATTAATACTCAACCTACCAAAGAAAATGGATGAGAATCAGAGTTATCAGAAAATTAAAAATATATGTAGCCTACTAAATAGGATTTATCAATACAATGGGATAAAGGCTTGGTATATGCTTGTTTTACAAGGCTAACTATACTTTACTTATCTAATATGTCATTAGTGGTTCTTGCTCTTCATAATATTTATTCCTTCTGGTCATATCCTTAAAGCACACACACACACACACACACACACACCAGCCCAATAAATAGATGAATAAAGATTTGTCTTAGTGTCCTTTAAATAGGAAATCCAAGCTAGATATTTTCTTGCCAAAATGATGAAGGACAGGCTAAGAGAAAAAAAGGAAAATTTAATTCGATATTTTGCCTATTCTAAGTTATATCACAGACTTACACTATTCAAACAAAACTGTATATTAAAATGTAACATACATTTATGGTACATCAGATACGATCAAGTATATAATTAAAAAAAGATCACATACCAAATATAGATTCAATGAAAGTTTAACAAAGCAAGCCCACGTAAAAGGATAAAATAGCATATACATTTTGTTTCATAAATATGGTCAACATAACTAATAAAGCTAGAACTGTTATGAAACAATAAGAAATAATTACTTTGGCTAAAACATCAATTCAGAATAACAATAATTCTACCCTGTCATTCTAACAGCCTTTCCTGCAGAGTCCTCAGAGAGATTATTTGCATTCCTCAGGTGCTCTATTGTACAATTCAGATGAATAAAGACTTACAAATCATTTTTCTACTGCCAATGTGAGACTTTGATCTGGTGAATACACCATTGTACCTTAACTATAATTGGCAAAAAACCTGACAGTGTAGAGCATCACAAGCTTAATAACAAAGGAGAATATCTCAAAGTGTTGACAGATGATCTTCATAATGCAGAAGCAGAGCTGGTACATTTTAGCAATAAATGAGCACTGAGGTCTAAAGGTCTCTAAAGTGACTGACATCAGACCTGCTATAGCCTCACTAAAAGAAAAAGGTACCGTAGCACTCTCCGTAAAGTGAGTTAGGTTCTTTGCCTGCAAGCTTCACTTTTGTGACTTTCACTGTCACAGAAAACACAGGGAAGATGAAAAGTGAGGTAGGTTCTTTGGTTGTCTGCTTTACTTTTGTTACTTTTACTATCAAACAAAAGTGAGAAATATCCCAAAGTGATTTTTAATTAAATATTTGAAATAAACAATGGGTAATTTAAGAAATATAACTCAATTTCATGATTACTGACTGAAATACATAACACAACTATTAAACCTGATGGTTACAAAAGTGTGATAATGAGGCAAGATCACAAGTTTGAACCCCATTGGGACCATTTACCTTTTGCAGAAAAATGTCTATTCTATTGTTACAAACCATGCCCCAAACTGTAGTTAGTCATCTAAAGAATGTAGGCTACTGGCATATGAGGGATATTGAAAAAAATCAAAGTAGAGCTCAGTATCAATACTAAAAAAACAATTTCAAGTATATTTTACCAAAGTGACTGAATAATAATCATCATATACAAACGTTAGCAGATGTCTGAAACCTATGCAATTGTTAGTGATCAAAATAATGATAATATTGTCATAGACCATCTACGAGTGGAGAAGAAACATTCAAGACAACACACTCCCAAAGAGTTAAACTGTAAAGATTTTCATAAAATGTATTCATTTTACAAATTTTATGAACAGAGTAGTGCAAGAGGATCCATTCTTCTCTTATGGAGCCAGATTGATTTCCTCAAAGTCTTATGAGTGACAAATGGGAAGAGGAACTGCCACTAGTTGTATTTCTCTCCCTGGTAATGAAGCAAAAGGACAAAGCAGGGACAATCAGTTTTAAGACTAAAAGGGTGATGCTTTGAGATACACTGGTATGTTTGATTCTTTGGCAGAATAAGATCTTTATTATTAAGTCAGAATTCGATTTCTCAAAGACTGTGTCTCAAATTTACCTTTAGTTTTATGATCTGTTTTAGCCGGTCTTGAAATCCAGATTCTATAATTTGATTTTCCCAGGGTTAGTTTACATTGTATTTGTCTTCCCAGATACTAATTTTATTTCTAAAAATTCTGTTTGTTTCTCTTTCAAATCTACCTGCTCTTTTTTTTTTTAGAGAACATTTTACTCTTGTTTAATAAATTGTTAATCCCTTTCAATCTCTTCAGCAGATTAATTTAAAAGTTCCTTTCAGACTGCTCTAATTACTTCTAATTTCTTGGGTATAACTTTGTCCCTACCATTTGTCATCTGCTAACCTCTGACAATTGGCTCTTGTGTATGTGCTGTGTTATTTTGGTGTGTGAGGTCATTTGGCAGCAGCAGTTACATAGTTATGTTCCAAGGGAATGTGTGGTCCCCAAGTTGCTGAGATACATATCTACGTGATAGTTTTATGGTTGTTGCTTCTAGGGAAAGACCTATAGAAAGTGTCTTGGGCTCTGAGTCATTTTAAGGCTTAGTGTTTCAGCTCTGAGTTTATTGGTACTGCAAATTAAGGGCCCCTACCTCCTATAGTGAAGTCAGGTCTGCAATTTCCTGAGATTAACAGTTTCCTCCCTTGTTCAGAAGGGGTGCGAGTGGGGGCCTTTTTCTAGTAACTGATTATGGAAAGGATAGCTTTTTTTAGGCTTTATGAGCAACAGCTTTTCTAGGCTTGTTCCAGCAACACCCGTAGCATAAGGCCTGTGCTGAATTTTTAGTCCTATATGGACATATAATCGCAGTTTTCCCTCAGGACCATAAACTCTGCTGTCAATGGGTCCTCTTTGTTTTGGGTATCTAGAGAATCTTTTCTTGCTTTCAAGTCCCACCATGTGTTCTAAAAATACCATACCATCATCAACACCACCCTTTTCTGGTTATTTTCTCTGGTGTTTCTACATATTGGAAACAAGAAGGGGATTTCTTATATTGGCTCAGTCCACCATCTTAACTCAAAGCTCTCCACACTAGAGTTAAATCCTTCATTTTATTGTGTTCTAATACAATAGCTTTCAACATTTTTTGACCATCACCCACAGGAAGAAATGGATTTTATATTTGACTTAAACATATGGTACACAGACATTATTTTTATACACATCCAAACTGATACAGGTTTCACAAAACAATACTTACCTTTATAATGGGAAATAAAATAATCCCAATGACTATTTGATATTTTGAATAAAACTAAATTCTTGCAACTTAAAATAAACCCCTGAAATAGTTTTCTCTAATATATTTTTTCTTTTTTTTAAATTAAATTATTATCTGTGTATATATACCATTGCTCTAATATACTTTAATAAGAACTTTAATTTATTCTTTTCTATACTTCATGTCCATCTAGCCATTCAACTACCCTCAGCTTCTCAAATTCTAATTATATTTTCTAAAAATCCTTTAAAGATGGCTCAATCTAGTACTAAAGCTGAGTTATATTATCATTTCTATCTTCATTAAATATTAGAACTCTCAAATCTGCTTATTCTACTTTACAACATCAAAATACGTTTAAAATCTTTGAAGTTGTTACATATGGTAATATTAGGTCTTACACACACCTTATATAGTTTTGTGTGTGAATCTAGGTCTTGACTTTTTAAAAAAAATCAGCAGTGATATGTTTCTGACTGAATATAACTGCTGGCAAGACCACGTGTTAATATTCAGAAAAAGATACAACTTACACAAAGGAGGACCCAGAGCTGGTTTATTCAGTGACTTGACATCATTCAGTAAATGTTATGAAGGACCTGACCTTTACTAAGCAAGTTCCCCTCAAGTTATTCATGGTATGGATGCACCATAAATCCAGGGGACATGGATAAACAGTGAGGTCATTTCCAGTCTCCCCCTTTCTTAGAAACGTGGCTTACTTTCACTTCTATTAAAACTGTTCAGCCCAGCTGGGGTGGCTCAGTGGTTGAGTGTCGACTCATGCACCAGAGGTTGTTGATTTCAATTCCCTGCAGGCTTGATCCCTAGTAGAGGGCATCCAAGAGGCAGCGGATAAATGATTCTCTCTCATTGATGTTTCTATCTTTCTATCCCGATCATTTCCTTTCTCTCTCTAAAATCAATCTCTCACAAAAAAATTAAGGCTTATGGAAGGTAAGGTTATTTTTTTCAAGATTACATAAACATTATTTAGTCAACTCAATTATCTTACAAATGGCAATAATACTGAAAACCTGCACTAAAAGTAATAGCACAAACTATATGCAAACTAAAACATATGCCATAAATAATATTCATTCACAATAAATAAATTAGCTCTAGAAAATAAAAAAATTCCCAACTCTTAAAAATTCTTTGTTGAATAAGTTATTAGAATGGGTTTATTAAGGAAGTCAGTGGGGAGAGAAAGGGAGAAAGAAGTCATAACAAAAAGGTAATTTTCTAGTATAATTGATTAGTGTCTGGAAATTAATCTCTCTTCTAAAAGAGATTACCATCTTTGATGTAGGTAATAAACTTCAAATTTCAGTGTACTTCACAGAGTTATACAGAATAACAATTACAACTTTGCTCCTCAGAGTGTGGCACATCATTTGGGTGCTAGTTAGAAACACAGAATCTCATAATCTGCATTTTAATAAGGTATTTCTTATGCATGTTAAACTTTCAGAAACACTGAACTAGTAAAGGACTTTGAAAATAAAAGCACATTAACTGAAAGCATAAAAATGTTTAAGATAACTCTGAAGACCAACTGGTAACTAAGCAGATGCTGACTACCTACCCCACAGACCCCACTGATATGAGAGGAGCGAGAATAATAGAAAAACTCCTGCTTACATTTCCCAGGTTCAAAAACCACAAGAAGGAAAAGTCACTAGAATTTCAGGAAGTATGAGGGAAATGTTTGCTCTGAATTCCCTGCAATGTCAAAGAAGTTTCAGATTCAAAGAAAAATTAACTGACAGATTATCTAAAAATAATTAATTTAGAGTTTCTTACTTTATGAGACACAATTATCCCTCTCTCATTCTAATAAGCCTTAATTCCTGGGAAAACATATGTAGTAAGTTAGCTTTAGAGTCTAGATTCAAATTACAAGAAGTGATTCCAGCAGAGAGGACTTTCATGGACTCTGAGTTCATAACAAGTAAAAGGGATATTACCACAAATTGTTTGCTATGAGGGCCTCACAGAACCACTCTCTGGAAAACCACATTCATTGTGTGGTCACTATGATAAAATGGTATTTGTATCCATACATAACTATATATATATATGTATATGTGTATGCATAGGAAAGAAAAATTCTAGAGAAATGCACATTACTTTTGCAGCAAATAAACAATGGGTTTCAGGTTTTCTGTTTCAAGGATTAATAAGCTTTCTGACTCTAATGGCAACTAGAAAGTTATGAGGAAATTGAAATGATAGGTGTTATGACAAGCAAACAACCTTAAAAGCAAATTGGAAGAATTGGAATATATTGATCCCAACACTTTGGGCTCACCATGACTCTGGGATTTCTTCTCTTAATATGCTTTTAAAAATGCAATTAATCTGTGTAACATGTAACAACTGTATGAAAAAAAAATTTCTATAATAAAAAGGCCCCCTTAATAAATCTCTTGCAATGAATAAACAAGAGAAAACATCAAGGTGAATTAGTTGAGTAAATCATAGTAATCACATTCTCCAGCTGGCAACTGTTTTGAGAATGGGCACAGGAACCAGATATGGTCAATGGGGCAAGAAGAAAAACCTAGGGAAAGATCAAAAGGTTTCATTTGGCTCTTAAAAAGACGAGTCTCTGCTGTCCATTCTGTCTGGATCTTACCCCAGTAATGCCAGAATTTTGTGACTTCAAGAGTGGAAGTGGGGAAAGATAAGAAAAAAACCTTTTTCTTGATAATATAACAGGACATTGAATTAACCAACCCTGGAGACAAACTACCTTGTTGTTAATCTTCACCAGAGAATATCTATAAAAATAAAAGTATAATATGCTAATTAGACCCAATAGCTGAACGACCTTCTGGACAAAGCCATGGTGGCTGAAGCAGAGGTGGTTAGGGGCGATCAGGCAGCAGGCAAGCAGTTAGGGGTGATCAGGCAGGCAAGCAAGTGGTCGGGGAGATCAGGCAGACAGGCAGAGGCAGTTAGGGGCGATCAGGTAGGCAGGCAGAGTTAGGGGCATTGAGGCAGGCAGGTGTGGGATCGGGCCTAAACTAGCAGTTGGAGATCCCCCGAGGGGGTCCCGGATTACGAAAGGGTGCAGGCTGGGTGAGGGACACACACCCCCATGCACGAATTTTATGCACTGGGCCTCTAGTCCTATGTAATAAAAGCCTAATATGCTAAGTGTTGTTGGACCGTTCAACCAGTCACTATGATGTGCACTGACCACCAGGGAGCGGACGCTCCAATTGGTAGGTTAGCTTGCTGCTGGGGTTCGGCTGATCAGGACTGGGCGAGATGAGGCCAGACACGCCCTGGAGCCCTCCGAGGTTCCCTCCCCAGCCTCTAAAATATTGCTTCTAATTAATTAACTTCCTTTCAATGTACATGAATCTATATATATAAAAGATTAATGTGTTAAGTGTCTGACCATTCGACCAATCACTATGATACACACTGACCACCAGGGGACAGATGTTCAATGCAGGAGCTGCCATGATGTACACAGAGAAACGGCACAAGGACCTAGCACCCACAAAGCAACACTTGGCTTCCCCCAAGTGAGACACAGGCCCCGCCACCACCCTGAGCGACAGCCCACCAAATCGCAGCTGACACTGTCGAGACCCCATGGTACAAAATGTAGCCCTCAGGCCAGCCTAGCCCAGAAATGGTGGCTGTGGACACCAGGTGAAGATGTCATGTAGCAACACCTGGCTTCCTCTCCCTAGCAATGACTAGCCTCCTTGCAGTTTCTTCAGCCCAGGAACATGACTTGCTTTGTAGCCAGGTGCAAACATTTCACACTGTAACCAAATGTTTGTGAAGTGTTTTCCCATGCCTCATTTCATTTGATCCTTACAGAAGTCCTAGAGTAGGTAGATCCTATTTTCTTTTCATTACCCAGAAAATGGAGATTTAGAAAGTTTAGAAACTTGATCCAACTGAAAAGAAGTAAGAAATGGTGGACCTTGAAAATGACTTCAGGTTTTCTCACTGCACAGAATATAGTCAAACACTGCTGCAGTTAAATATTTTACCCTTTTTCTCCCTGTGTAGTCTATAATAATAATCTGCTTCATGTTGCTATTTACTTCTGTGTTGCTAACAATTACCTAAAAGAGAAGTTGGAGTGCTTCATTGGGCTGGAAAAAGTTTAGCTAAATCAGAAAGCAGGTCTAATTAAGCAAGTTTATTTTCTATAAGTAAAAGACTAAGCTGACTTGCACATGTGTGATATATATAAAGCTCTCACTGGTGCCAATCGCATTCATGTGTTTCGATGTGTCATTGTTGGTTGTGAATTGGGCCAATAGTGATATTAAAATATTTCTTCTAATTAATTTATTTTCAATGTACATGAATTCGTGCACTGGGCTTATAGTATATAAGTATTTTATGTATTTTTATTGATTTCAGAAAGGAAGAGGGAGAGAGAAATGATGAGAGAGAATCACTGATTGGCTGCTTCCTGCACACTCCCTGCACACTGGGGATCTAGACCACAACCCATGCATGTGCCCTGACCAAGAATCACAGTGATCTCCTAGTTCACAGGTCAATGTTCAACCCCTGAGTCAGGCCAGCTGGGATACCAGAGTGGGAGGGGTGGAGGGGGCAGAAAGAGAGAGTGAGACTGGTTGCCTCCCAGGACCTGACCAGGGCCAGAGATCACACCTGCAACCCAGGTACATGTCCTTGATTGGAATCAAACCTGAGACCCTTCATTCTGCAGGCTGACATTATAACCAATGAGCAAACCAGATAGGGCCATTTTACCATATTTTAATAAAAGCCTCTCCTTTTCTATTTTTTGTCCCTCCCTATTCCCTCACCTTGACTTACTTTTATTTATAGCACTTACGATCTTAGCGTTTACTGTCTTCCTCCTAGCATTGGTGAACCCTCTTTATCCCAGTTATTAGGGCAAGGAGTCTTTTGAATATTTTGTTCACTGCCTTATCTCCAGCAACACTTATAATAGTGCCTGTCACAGCAGATGCTAGGTGAACGTTGGGGGGGGATCAATGAATAAGAGTAAATTAAGTTGAAAGGTAATCTAAAAAATAATAGGTAAACAAACACTTGGAAGTACATACATATGATCCTTACAGACCTTAGCTACCTGTCTTTTCTGGCAGAGTCAACCTATAGACATTAATAAGCTATAGTTGACTTGACCAGGAGATATGCACATTTATAAGCTAGAATGGTGAAGTTTAAAATCATACCAACAGAAATGGAGGAAGCATACCTAATTCAAGTTCAATTATATGAACAAAAACTCATAGTATAGTGGGGTTATTTTGATTCCCAAGATAATCTGTGGCTTGATCTACTTGTAATTCAAATATGAACATCAAGGTTCATTATGAATGTACCAAAATGAGCATCTCAAATGTTAAGATGTTCCCTGAGTCTCAGGCTACTAATTTATGATTTGTGTTCATTTTAAGTAGCCCCAAGCTGGGTACATTTTTGACACTTTAGAACATTGTTTCTCAAAATATGTTTCTGGATCATCTGTGAATCCAAAACTCTATAAGAGAACCTAGATTTATAAATTCTGGAAGTAGGATTTGCACCCAATCCTTACAACACTTTGCACTCTGATGGCTGAGAGCTACTATTTTTGAATCTCTGTCTTCTTTTTATTGTTGCAATTCTATATTCTAGTCTTAAATATTACATATAGAAATATTTTGTAATTAAAGTTGTCATGAGGTACGAAACCAATTATTTACAGCTTGAGACCATAAAAAAATTGTCAGCTGCAAGAATACTTCCCAACTATGTTAAGATCTTATAGATCTTAACATAGTTGGGAAGTATTCTTGGCCATGGGACCCAGGGATAAACTATTTTTCCTTCTACTTTTGTGCAAAGAGGAAGACACCAGGTTTATACAATCCATAATCAAAATATAAACTTTTAAGGGGAGTTATATATCTTTATTTAACTATCACAGATTTTTTTTTGAGAGAATGTAGATGGTATCAGAAATGAGACTTCCACATCCAGATTCCTTATGAAGATAAAGACTACCCTCTAATATCTTGAGAGAGGGAGGAGAAAGGATGCTTGAAATAAGAGTGAGTACATGTAGTATATATGGGGTGGGAGGACAGAGAGGAAAGGAAGGAGGGAGAAAGAGACAGAGAGGAATAAAATGAGGGAGAGAGAGGGAGAAAGAAAAAGAGGGAGGGGGAGGTAACGAGGAGGGAGAGGGACAGAGAAAAAGGAGGAGGGGAGGGAATGAGGGAAGAGAGAGTGAGTGAGGGAAGGAGAGAGTGCATTGTAACGTGTCATAGTGGTGCATAGTGTGTCAAGAAATGCAGAATCATAAACATGATAAAAACTTCAGTATTGAGTCTTTTTGAGATTGGCCTAAACTTATGAAGGGCTTATTCTATATCACACATGTCAAACACAAGGCCCGCGGGCCAAATCCGGCCCGCCAGGCCTTGCAATGTGGCCCGCACCGCGCTGTCATCACTGCACTCTGCTGCGTTCCATCACAATGACGCGCGGTGACATAGGAGGCTTGTGATCTCGCCGGCCGCTGTACTTGCTATCTATTACGCATGCGCATAGATAACAAGTCACTCGAGATTCAGGAGGCGTGACCTATAGTCCGGCATCCGATGTGGTTGTGCGGGTGGCAGAGCAGAGGAGAGAGTGAGTGTGCGGGCATAAAAAATACACAGCAGAAGCTGCCAGTTCCTGGCATAAAGTGCAGGCATAAAAATCACAACAGAATCTGCTATCTGTACCCAGCCAGGCATTTATTGACTGACTTTTTTTTTCTCCACTCCATCTGCCAAATCAACTATCCCTGTGGTTTTCAACTTTTTCCTTCTAACGCAGATTTCCAATAAACTACATCTTTTACTGCCAATATTTGGATCCCAAAATGTCCAGGAAAAGAAAAGTTGACGGTGAAGGCAGACAATTTAATGACAAATGGGAAAATGAATACATGTTTGTGCTTAGAGAGGGCAAACCAGTGTGTATATTGTGTTATGAGACAGTGTCGGTGATGAAAGAGTACAATATACGTCGTCATTTTGACACCAAACATAATGTTAAGTATGGCAAATATACTTTGGAAGAAAAGCATAAAATTGTTAAAGAACTAAAAGGCAAACTACAACCACAGCAGCAAATGTTTACAAAGGCTACAGCGAAAAATGATGCTGCAGTGAAAGCAAGCTTTATAGTGGCTGAAGAAATTGCCCGTACTTCAAGGTGTTTTTCAGAGGGTGCCTTTTTGAAGCAATGCATGCTAAAAGTGTGTGAGCAAGTATGCCCAGACCAGATACAGAGTTTTCAAAATGTCAGTTTGTCAAGAAACACCATTGCAGATAGAGTTCAAGAACTCTCAGGAAATCTATCATTATCATCACAGCTGGCTGAACAGGCATGCAGTTATCTCGCTTTTTCACTTGCTATTGATGAAAGCACAGACAACACTGATACAGCGCAGCTGTCCATCTTTATACGTGCTACGAAGACCGACCTCTCTGTCACTGAGGAACTTTTGGATGTAGCTGCCATGCATGGGACGACAACTGGTAGAGATATATTTGAGGCTGTGGAGAAATCTATAAATAATTTTAAATTACCCTGGGAAAAGTTGGTGGGGCTAACTACCGATGGCGCACCTTCAATGTGCGGAGAAAAGAAAGGCTTGGTTGGACTAATGAAGGAAAGAATGCAAAAAAGTCACTGCCACACACCCTTGATTACTTATCATTGCATTATCCACCAAGAGGCTATGTGTGGAAAAGTTCTGGACATGAATGACATAATGACCACAGTCATTAAAACTATTAACTTTATACGGGCACGTGGCCTGAATCATCGCCAGTTCCAGCAGTTTTTACAGGAGGTGGGTGCAGAGCATGGAGACGTGCCACACCACACAGAAGTAAGATGGCTGAGCAAGAGCGCAGTCCTCAAAAGATTTTTTGAGCTCAGAGAACAAATTGCTCTTTTCATGGAAAGTAAAGGAAAGCCCTTGCCTGAACTGTCGGATCCCGCCTGGCTATGTGATTTTGCTATGATGTGTGACATATGCGAGCATCTCGCCCAACTGAATCTGAAGCTGCAGGGACGCAAACAAGTCATAACGAAGATGTCTGACATGATCACAGCATTCCAGCGTAAACTTCAACTATGGAAGTCCCAACTGGAACAGGACAATCTTGCCCACTTTCCCGTTTGTTTGAGTATCTCAACCACTATTTCTGGTACTTTTCCTTGCAGTCGGCTGGCTACCAAAGTTAGCCGTTTACTAAGTGAATTGAGCGGCGCTTCTCTGACTTTAGAACACAGCACTCAGGTTTTGACATCTTTGCCAATCCTTTTACAGTTGATGTCAACAATGTGCCCCATCACCTTCAGATGGAGATAATCGAGCTTCAGTCTGGCAGTGGCCTGAAATCAAGGTTTCAGGATGTTGAAATTGAGGACTTCTACCCTCTACTGCCCCCTGACTCAATGCCAGAGCTCCGACTTCATGCTGCCCGTATTCTATCCATGTTCGGGAGCACCTATCTTTGTGAACAGATGTTTTCAATAATGAATCTGAACAAAAACAAGCACAGATCACGCATTACCGATGACAACCTCCATGCTGTTTTGCGGGTTGCTACAGCCCAAGAAATAAAACCGAACATTGACTCATTGATCCGGGGAAAACGGTGTCAGACATCTAGCCAGAAAACAAAACAATGAGCATTTTAGGTACATTCCAATATTACTGTTTTGCTTGATACCAATATTACTGTTTTGCTTGATAGCATGTGAGTTGGTTAACAGCACTGTTAAGGAAAAGATTGTTCCACTCATTTTAAATTCACATTTCTGGTTAACATTGTCAGTTTATGACTGTTCAGTAAACCATTCGGCACGCGATTTAGGCTGGATTTTAGATTTTGGCCCCTTCTCTGATTGAGTTCGACACCCCTATTCTATATAATAAAAACCTAATATGCAAAAAGACCAAACAATGGAATGACCAGCGGAACAACCGCTTGCTATGTTGCACACTGACCACCAGGGGGAAGATGCTTAATGCAGGAGCTGCCCCAGCCCACAGGCCCCAGGCTGGCCAAGGCAGGTGCTAGCAGGGGCCCTCCAATCACCCTGCCGGTCAATCCATAAATAGGCCCTGATCACAGTCCAGGCGTAGGGACCCTACCCGTGCATGGGCCTCTAGTAAATTATAAAAACTAAACAAAGATGGGAATATATTTAACAAAAGAAATGTACTTGTACATAAAAACTACAAAGCATAGTTGAAAGGCATTAAAGGCAGTAAGTGGAAAGAAGTGTGTTTATGCATTTGATGACAATATTGTTAAGATGGCAATATTCCCCAAATTAATCAATAGATTCAACGCAATCTATCAAAATTTCAGCTGCTTTTTGGCAGAAATTGACAGGCTCATTCTAAAACTTATACAAAAAATAAAAAATCCAAGTAACCAAAACTATTTTTAAAAAGAAAATTGGGGACATATTTTTCTAGTAAAAAACTACTATAAGACTACAATAATCAAGACCTCATAGCACTGGCATAAGGCTAGATATATAGATCAATGGGACAGAATGGAGAGTTCAGGAATAAACTCCATACAACTGCAATCAATTGATTTTTAAAAATATTTTAATTGTGGTAGAAAAAAACCATAAAATGTACCATCTTAATTATGTAGTTAAGTAGCATTAACTATATTCACACTGTAGTGTAATGAATTATCAGAACTTTTTCATCTTGCAAACTGAAATTTTATACCAATTGGACATCTACCTGTTTCTTATCCCAGTCCTGCCCCTCATTCGACTTTCTATAAGTTTAACTATTTTAGACACCTCCTACAGTTAGAGTTATATAGTTTTTGCGATTGGCTTATTTCACTTAGCATAATATCCTCAAGGTTCATGCTGTAGCATGACAGGATTTCCTTCTACTTTAAGGCTTATAGATCACATTTTATTTATCCACTCATTCACTGGAGGTCATTTGGATTGTTTTACTTGTTAATTATTGTGAACAAGGCTCCAAAGAACATGGGTATGCAGATATCTCTTCAAAATCCTGGTTTTAATTTTTTCGGACATATAACCAGAAGTAGGATTGCTGGATTATATGGTAATTACATTTTTACTTTTAAAAGAAACCTCCATACTGTCTTTCATAGTGGTTACACCATTTTTCATTCCTACCAACACTGTATCAGTGTTCCAATTTCTCCACATCTTTGCTAACACTTATTTTCTTTTTATAGTGGCCATTTTAACTGATGTGAAATGATTTATATCTCATGGTTTTGATTCACATTTCTCTAATAATTAGTAATGTTGAACATCTTTTCATATACTTGTTGGCCACTTGTAGTTCTTCTTTGGAGAAAGGTTTATTCAATCCTTTAACCATTTTTTAAATTGGTTTGTTTTTGTTTGTTATTGAGTTTATATTATAGTCAACCAATATTTAAAAGGGTACTAAAACAATTAAATGGGGAAAGAATATTATGTCCTTCTTGTAGAGATAGTAGTGATTAGTAGAAAAAGCATAGAGTTTGAAGTAAGGCAAAATATCAATTCAAATTCCAACTAAATCGCATACTAGTTATAAGATCCTGGGAAAAACATTAAAGCTTCCTGAACTTTAGTTTAATAACCTGTAACACAAATAATACCAATCCTCACAGGTAAATATAGTCTTAAGGTGCCTAGAACATAGGAGGCCTTCAAACATTTGTCCCTAATCTTAGCTGTCTCCTATTAGTGAGGGGTCATTCATTCTCAATAATTACTGCAGAGATAAAATTAGATTGCCTGCATGGAAAGAATGAGAGTTCTTTTTAAAAACCGGGTCTGTATTTCTGGGAAGAAGTCTTGCCTAAACAATTCTCTATAGACAGGGAGGTAACTAGAAGGGAAAGAATTCAAGCACAATGACTGCAAAAAAAAATATATTAACTGTGTGTACTAATAAACATTATGCTAGATCTTGGGAATGCAACTTTGAAAAGGGGGGTGTAGAGAGGGAAGGAAAACCTACATAATTATAAAAGAACGTAAGTGATATGACAGAAAGTAAGGTGCCACAGACAAAATGAGGAGAGGGGGGCACAATCTCAAGGAATTTTGAAAAAAGAAACCAATACACTTTATGATGTTTTCAGTTATCTATCTATCTATCTATCTATCTATGCCTAAGAGAGCATACATCCATTTGACTGGTTGCTATGACGCAATGACCACCAGGGGGCAGACTCTCCAACCAGTAGCTATGATGCACACTATCAGGGGGCAGGCACTCAATGCCAGCTGCAGTGACTTGGCAGCTGCGGTTTTCGGGTGACATACCTGGAACCAAGAGAGGAGGGAGCCCAATTCTGGGTTGCATCACTCGAGAACCGCCCTCTTACAACCCAGGATCCCTTGGGGGATGTTGGAGAGCCAGTTTTGGCCTGATTCCCACAGGCCAGGACAACGGACCCCACTGGTGCACGAATCCATGCACCAGGCCTCTATTATAATTATAACATTTCCTCAAGTTAATTTAGTTATAATGGAACAAGCAGAAAAGGAAAGAATGTTTCTTCATGATAGAGATGAAATTCTCTGGGGCCAGTAAAAAAGTAAGAAACCCCCAAGGGAAAAATTAATATGGGTATGTATGTCAGAATTCATTTGCACAGAACTTCTTCCCCAAATGGATCCTTCTTCCTGAAGTAGTTCTTAATTCAGCCTCTGGAGTAGGGGTGTCGAACTCAATCAGAGAAGGGGCCAAAATCTAAAATCCAGCCTAAATCGCGGGCCGAATGGTTTACTGAACAGTCATAAACTGTCATTGTGATGGAAACGCAGTGGAGTGCAGTGATGACAGCGCGGTGCGGGCCACATTGCAAGGCCTGGCGGGACGGATTTGGCCCGCGGGCCTTGTGTTTGACACATGTGCTCTGGAGGATGCCTCCATCTTCCAACAAAGAAGACCATTCCCTCATGATTCCATTAATCCAAGCCTTTATTACCATGTGGGAAACATGTGAATTTCACAAAGGAGTAGACACAAAAGAATACACACCTAAGAAAAATGGTTATTGTGGAAAAGGGTAAGTCACTGTTTCTGTGTCTTTTGAGAAAAGGGGTTTGGGGGAAGGGAAGAAATAAGCAGCACTAAAAAAGAGAAAAGCTTTTATGTAAACTTCAATAGTTGCAAATAGGTGCACAAAACTCTTCTTATCTATACATATAAAAGCCCAGCGACTGGAACGGCAGAATGACCAGAATGACTGGTGGCTATGACATACACTGCAGCAGGCAACCAGCCTGATCTGGGCCCTAATGGGCCTCCCCACAGTCAGCCCGGCCCCCGATCAGCCCCCAACACCCTGATAGGGGAAGGGGCCAGCGGCCAACCACCCATGGTCCCTCTTCCTGCTGGCCCAGCCTAATGGCCCCCTTGGGGCGGCTGGCCAGAACTCACTCATGCATGAATTCATGCACCGGGCCTCTAGTTAACATATATATATATATATATATATATATATATTTTAATATATTTTATTGATATAATAAAGGGATAGAGAGTTAGAAACATCGATGAGAGAGATACATCGACCAGCTGCCTCCTGCCCCCCCCCCCCCCCCACTGGGGATGTGCCCACAACGAAAGTACGTACCCTTGACAGGAATCGAACCCGGGACTTTTCAGTCCACAGATCGATGCTCTATCCACTGAGCCAAACCGGTTTCGGCTTAACATATACTTTAAACAGTGCTAAATGACACCATGTTATACAATAGAAGAAGTGCCTTTTCCCTATAGTGTGGTATGCAATTTGAGGCAAAACTTTCAGCTGCTCCTAAAATAACTTATTGTCTATTGTAGGAATGTTTACTTTAACAAAATCCAGTGTGCATAGTCTTAAAGTGCAAATTTGCTTAATGGAATATTTTTAACAGAAGAAAATGAATAATTGACATAGAATCACATCGATCAAAATTTGTAGTTGATGTTATAGCTTGTCCTATTAAACAATAATAAGCCAGAGTGTATTATTTTACTGAAAAGACATTGTATGCAAAACCAACTTTTTAAAAAATATATATTTTATTGATTTCAGAGAAGAAGGAAGAGGGAGTGAGAGTTAGGAACATCAATGATGAGAGAATCACTGGTCGGCTGCCTCCTGCATGCCCCACAGTGGGGATCCAGCCTGCAACCCGGGCATGTGCCCTGACTAGGAATTGAACCATGACCTCCTGGTTCATAGGTTGAGCTCAACCACTGAGTCATCCTGGCTGGGTCAAAACTAACTTTTAAAATACAAAAGTTAATTCATTGTAATGGCAGGTTCCTATAATAAAAGGACTCTCACAGGCAATACCTTTGCAAAGGGAGGCATTATAGACTATGGTTACAGAGAACTGGGGCCAAACAGAGCAGGGATCCTAGTCGCATCATGGAAGCTTTCTCAAGTCTGTTTTCTCACCTTTAAGTGAAGATAGTTACACCCATCTACTTCAGGGGGTTGTGAAGATTCAATGAGGAAGTGCATATGAAATGCTTAGCTTGGTATCTGGCACAAGGTAAGTGCTCAACTTATATGTACAGGGTGGGGCAAATGTAGGTTTACAGCTGTGAATACATGAAACAGTTTATTCTTGTACTATTATTCATTAATTATTATATTATTTTCCATATGTACAACTATAACCCTATTTTTTTCACACCTGAAGATGAGCTATTATTATTTGTAAAGCGAAGTATTTGTTTCTTTTAAGGCTCAATGTTCAGACCACAATTTCTTAAGCAGAATTGTGTTTATTTACCTGTAATCCAGCTATTAATCAGATTTATCCTGAGAACGCAGGTCTAAGTACTAACCATTACAATATTTATTTAAAGGCATTTATTTATTTTCCTCCTTAAAAACTGTCCTGTTTGCTGTATAAGAAAAATGGCAAGTTTTGCTACTCATTGCTGAATGATATTCCCATGCTTTCTAAGGAGCAAAAAATTATTTAGGTTGTAGATATCACATATAAAATAGAATTGAGATAAACCAAGTAGGAAGCATACTTGACTTTGCTATAATTTCTAAGATAATATTATTCAAAGTAGTCAGTCTAGTTTCTTGGCTCTAGCTTCTCACAACCTGTTCACTCACCATAATGGAAAAGACAAAACTGATGGAACATTTATTCCTTTGATCCCGTTCCCAATTCAAAGGTTTTTCTCTACTACCCTGATGCATTGCCTGCTATATTTACCTACTGTTTTAAATAAATTCACTTGAAAAGTGTACTCATTTTTTTAATGGTGCTTTCTGATGAACAGTTATTCATTATAATGAAGCCCAATTTTTCCTTTTATGGTTAGTGCATTTTGTTTCTCATTCAAGATATCTTTGCCTATCCCAACGTGTGAAGATCCGCTCCTGGGTTTCAGTGAAGGACTATGGACCTAGAAAAGGCAGAGTGAACATGTTTAAAGCATACCAGGATACCCCACAGATGAAAAGAAGCTGCAGAGTTGAGGATGATAAGCTAGGAGACTGCTCCCTAACTCAAAGATGAAGTTATGAGGGTGTAGTCTTGGTTGATAAGCAGTGCAATTGAAGAGGAAGGGATGAAGGGCCAGATTTAGAAGAAAAAAAATACAGAATTTAGTGATTAAGTGACTATGGTGTATGAAAGATTTTAAAAGGATTTTAAGAACTTATACCTAAAAGATTCAGAGAGTGCTAGGATGACTAATAAAGATTAGAAAATCTGAAAGTAGATTCCATTATGACTGGATTATAGGAAAAAAATAAGTTTAGTTTTATAAATATTTAGCTTCATGGTGATAATGCAATTATCTTATTGACAGTCAGAAATAAACTTGACTACACCATAATGTAGTCAAATACAATTTTCTTATTGACAGTCAGAAATAAACTTGAAAAGGGCTAAGAGGTGAAACTAAAATCGCTGTACCTTTGCGAATCACTAGCTGAGAACAGTGCTTCTCAAAGTTACATCCATGTACCAGCAGCACCTAGAACTTGCTGGACATGACCATTCTCAGGCCCCATCCCAGACCTATTGAATCAGAAACTTGGGGCGGGAGGGGAGGGAGGAAGAAGGGGAGGATGACAGCAATCTGTGCTTTAAGAAATCCTCCAGATGATTTGGATGTTTACTAAAGTCTGAGAACCACCGATATATAGATTAGAGTTGAAGGCACTGAAGGCCAAGGGCAGGGGAAAATTAATAGTCACTCAATTACTGATCCCTAGGGAAGAGGTGTGGCAGAGAAAAATCAGTAAAGAGAAGAGATTACAAGTGAAGACTAACATACCTGTTACCCAAAAGCCAAGCAAAAGAGAATGCCATCATGTTTCTAAGCACATTTTATTCTGAAAGGGCAGCGACAGAAAAACAAACAGGTACACAGAATGGAGTGTTCTTTCATCTATGCTAGACCCCTCCACTCCTCCTCTCCATGGGGGTAATATTGTTTTGAGGAAAAATATTACTCAGGATGTATATTCCATACTGGTTTTTGTTTAAATAAGGGAAATCTGCAAACAAAGTATTATATTAAAAATATTACTATACAACCGCATTTCTTTTAAAAGGAAGGAGCAATTGACAGTTATCTTACATATATAATTTCATGTAATACCTATATAACTCTTTCAAAGGGAAAGCAGATAATGGGCTGCAGTGTAAAAGGCAAGCAGGGTCAAAATAAGTTGTTGTTCTAAGGACTGGAGAAGTAACACCATGCTCTATGCCACATGTGTCAAACACAAGGCCCGCGGGCCAAATCTGTCCCGCCAGGCCTTGCAATGTGGCCCGCACCGCGCTGTCATCACTGCACTCCGCTGCGTTTCCATCACAATGACAGTTTATGACTGTTCAGTAAACCATTCGGCCCGCGATTTAGGCTGGATTTTAGATTTTGGCCCCTTCTCTGATTGAGTTCGACACCCCTACTCTATGCTGATGGGAAAAACTGACAATGTGGGAGAGAGAAGGAACCACTGCAGTAGGTGAATGGGAACGTATAATCACGTGCAAAACTGAAAGGCTGTCTTGGTTAAGTGCGCAGACCTGGGATCAGTAAATCAATGCATATTTTTGTATGGCCCACAGGGTGAGAATGGTTTTTACATTTTTAAAAAAGTGAATCATTTTGAGTCTCAGGAAGTAGGTAGATAAATGTGTGGGTTAGTTTGAGCATTATAGGCTTCTTTTCTTTTTGAGGAGACATACTTTCTACAAAAATGTTCCAAATAAAAGTTGTGCCACCACGGTGAGCAAAGCTTCCACTATGAGAAACTTCTAACTTGGCAGGCTTTTATATTTTAAAATGACTTCTCAAAAATAATTAAGGAAGCCCTGGCCAGATAGTTCAGTTGGTTAGGGCGTCATCCCGATATGCCAAGAATGGGTTTGATCCCCATGTGGGCACATACAAGCAGCAACCAATGAATGCTTAAATAAGTGAAATAATAATCTCTCTCTCTCTCTCTCTCTCTCTCTCTCTCTCTCTCTCTCTCTCTCTCTCTCTCTCTCTCTCTCTCTCTCTCTCTCTCTCTCTCCTCTCAATACATTAAAATTTTTTGTTTTTAGCCCTAAACAGTATGGCTCAGTGGATAGAGCATTGGCTTACAGATTCAAGGGTCCCGGGTTTGATTCTGGTACGGGGCACGTGCCTTGGTTGCGGGCTCATCTCCAGTGGAGGTGTGCAGGAGGCAGCTAATCGATGTTTCTCTCTCATCGATGTTTCTAGCTCTCTATCCCTCTCCCTTCATCTCTGTAAAAAATCAATAAAATATACTTTAAAATATTTTTTTTAAAGAAGACTATTTTGTGCCCATGAAACTCAAATTTCAGTGTCCATAAATGAATCCAACTGATTTTACCCAACCAGTCATTCAATTAATCAATACTTACTGAGTCCAGTGCCAAGAATGAGAAATATAAAATGAACAAGACAGCTCTGCCAGTGTCGCTCTGTGGTTAGGTGTTGACCTAAGAACCAGGAGGTCCCTGGAATCCCAGACAGGGCATACACGCGGGTTTCAGGCTCGTGCCCCAGCAGGGGGCATGCAGAAGGCAGCCAATCTATGATTCTCTCTCATCATTGATGTTTCCATCTCTTCCTCCCCTTCCCCCGCCCTTCCTCTCTGAAACCAATAAAAATATATTTTTAAAATTAAAAACAAAATGAAAAAGATAGGCATGATCTTTATTCTCATAGAATTTAAATTCTTATGAGACAGATAGACAAAAAAAAAAAAGAGATTAAATTGTTTGTGGTAGTGATCTGAAGCAAATATACATGATGCTATGAACAAAAGGGAGTCTAGGGGATTATTCGAGACAGGGTAGTAAGGGAAGGTGTTTCTAAGGAAGTCACAGGAGCCAACCTTGGCGGGCCCATGGGTGTGGTAAACAGGGGAAGCAGATAATTAAATGTTCTTAGATTTCCACAGATATAGAAACAAGCAAGGTTGCAGAAATTTATTCATTATGCGTAGTGCATACATGGAACACTTTGATAAATTTTCCAATGGTATTTTTACTACAAAGTATACACAGTGTAATTATATAATGGGTTCAAATGGTTTGGGAACAAAATACAAATTAAAAAACCCCCACACTGTATAATTACTTAATTACCCAAGAGTTAGGAATGGTTCCAGAGACCCATTTCCGCTTATCAGGTATATACAGTAACAGTCTTGTTTTTTTAATGGGGGAGAAACATTCTACACAATGTTTCACAGGATATTGGCAAATACAAACATGCCAAGGAGAGTATAAATGGTAGGCATTTCTTAATTACTTAAAACAAAATTAAGTTTTCCTCTCTTTAATTCTATGAACATATCACAACAAATATTTTTAAAAGATCATAAAAGAATAAACAATACTAGAAATCATAGAATATTCTTCAGTTGTAATTCATACATAGTTAATGAAACATAACATACCAGTTTAAGCTTGACAAATGATAAGCTATGAACTTTGGGAAAGAGTGTCATTTGATTCTTTCTTATTTTAGTTTGAGAGAGAGAGAGAGAGAGAGAGAGAGAGAGAGAGAGAGAGAGAGACAGACATCAATTTGTTGTTCCACTTATTTATGCATTCACTGGTTGCTTCTTGTATGTGCCCTGACTGGGGATCGAACCTGCAACCTTGGTGTATCGGGACCACACTCCCACCAACTGAGCTACACGCCAGGGACTGTAATTTGGTTCTTAATTCTAAATTTCTTACTAAGCATATACCAACATAACTATTTAAAACACAACCTGTATATTTTGTGGGTTGGCCAGGCAAAGTTTGTTCCATGTTACCATAATTAATTCTTTCATTTTCTTGCTTTTCGGGCAAAAATGAACCCCTTTCTACTTAAAAGTTAAGGAGGTAAAAGGAGTACAAAATAAAATGTTCAGTAATCTTTTAGATATTTATAAAATTATGCAATTCTAGTTTATTTTCCCTTATAAAAATGACAAAACATTATTTTCAACCATTTGAAAAGCTAGACACAGGTCTATCGAAACATAAGGTACATTCAATGTAATGATTCATCGTGTCTCTAATAGAAAGATTCAGCAGTTCTCAATCGAGACCTTTATTCCTTCTCTGAATAAATGATGCCTGAAATTTTTATTCTTGTTCTAATGGAATTTCAATGGCCTTCACTGCAAATCTACTGGAAATTTTTGCATATTAAGTGGAAAAAATTAAATGATGTTAACTACATTTTAATGTGATTAAGGCTGACAGGGTCATTATTTCTGCTAATCACTCAGTTTAAAAAGCTCAAACAAAACTTTCTAACAGACAAGGTTTTTAATTTTCTGAATATCTTGTTGAAATTAAAAAAGAAAAACTGTAGAAGAAAAAGGGAAAAAACATACTAGAATCCTTGACCAAAACCAATGAGTAGTTCCTACAATTTGCAGATGGGTTTCATTATACTTGATCTGGTGATGTAAAAACAAAAATGCAAAACAATATTATGCTGCACATGCTCCTCTGGTTTCTTGCCTTTTAAACACGAAGAGGAAAAGAAAATGTGCTTTGTAGAATTTTGAGTTCTGTGTTTCCTATTTGCTGCTAAATGGAAACAAATACAGTTTTCCCCCTCTTTAGATCTCATAGTAAACTAAAAACAGAATTAATGCGCAATACAGCCTCAAACAATTCTTCAATATTGTATTTTTTAGATTAATATATGCCTTGCAACTATGAATATGTCAAATATATTAATGTCAACAAAAAATTTTCACTGATAAAAATCTCCAAGAAGAGTGATGCTAATTGCTATCAGAAAAATGGGAATTCTAATGATTAGCAGTACTTACAGATAATGTGTCTTTTCTTTTCTGAAATAAAATGTAGTTTGTTCATTGGTCATTTACACTTGAAACAATATTATTAAATTAATTACTTCAGTTGCAGGTATATTTGATAATTCTGGTGCTCTACTTGCAAATAATTGTTTTTAACAACATTCTTGATACAAAAATGAGGAGCCTAGCCAAAAAGACTTAGGTAGTGTCTTCTCTAATTTTCTGAGCATTTCAATATTTTCTATAAAGAATAACAGTTAAGCTACGTATATAATTATATAAAATTAGATGTAATACCTTTTTGTTGGTTGTCAACTGCTAAACCAATACTGGTTGCTGAAAATCTTCATCTTTTAGATATTAACATGATAATTTGTAAAAATGATTTGAGGGTTATAATTCATTTTGGCCTATGAATGTAATATTCCTAATGCAGTAGCTATAGTTTTTATAGAAACAATATTAATTAGCTTTCAGAAAAATATGACAAGCAAATTAGTTTTGAAAAGATATACACACCTGATGTTCAGGTAGTCTAATTCATATTGATTCACTACAATCTAGTGACTTACCCCAAATTCAATAACTAAAAACAAAACATTTCAAACATAAAAAAAGATTAAGCAAAAAATATAAATATATGTTGCATTGTAGTTTTATAAAGCTTTATGAAACCATGATCATTGCAAATAATAGTCAAACTAACAATTAGTAAGCTACAGGTGCAGTGCCTTTATAAAACAAACATGATCATCCTTTTCATGGTAAATTACTCAACTGCATGCAAGTAAATGAGTTTACATCACTGATCACAATCTAAGCAGCTAACAAAAGCAGAGCACCTGGCCATAAACAAGTCCTTTGAAATACAATTTAGTATTAAAGTTTGAGAAATTACTGTTTCCTCTTTCATATTAAAAACTTTTTACATGAAGCTCAGCCTTTTATGAAGGAAAAAAAGATGGGAATCTGTAGTAAATTATATAAATATCAAGAAATTCAATATTAATGCTGCACCACAGCCATAATCTTTGATTCCCATAGAAAGAATTAATATTATTGAACTTAAAATTTTTAGTGTGATGCTTTGCACTGGTGCCTCAACTAATATCCCTCCAGAATTTCTGTGCTCATCTAAAAAGAGTCCCTGCTGAATGTTCTAATGCATTTTATTGTGAATCTTCAGCAAATAAAACTTCATGTATGAGCTCATGATGTGCTTTGCTGCTGGAAAGTCACAGACTCTGTGGGAAGCTCTTTATCTTCCCAGCAGTCAGTGTTCTGAGAACATCAGTGCAGCTACTGTAGTTACCTGTAGATTACTTGTATTTTCTCACATCTGTGTCCAGCAATCTAAACCATGATGATAAAGGGTCATTAGGTTTTGAGTGAGGAAGGGGATGGACTAGACAATTTGCTCTGATAAGCTCCTTGTTGGGAGCTCCAGTTTAGAATGTGAAATGTCGTATATGTACAGTTTTACACTAAAAGGAAAAAAGAATTTTACCTTTCTGCTTTTACAATTAAATATCATGCAGTTTAATGCTTCACTATAGCTTATAGTTACATTTTCTTTGGCATCTTTATTAATTAAAGGTATTTAAAGAAATAATTTCTGCTTGTAAAATCACGTCTATGCTCTATTAGCCACAAAGAATTCGGGGACAATTACTAAGATAACTGCTGTTTGGAGCACAGCAAAGCAATTTCCCACAGTGGGACTTACAGTTCAATTTACCAGTTGGGCAAATATTTTGTGCTCGGTAGTGGTCTAGAGAGTTAAAAGCTATAGGTAACATTTGAGCAGTGTTATACCTAGAGAAAAGTTTCTTCAACCCAAATCGATGGTTTAGATTTCAAAGTAAAGAGTTTCCTAAAAACAACTCCCAAATTAATATTACATAATTTGAAAACAATATATAAAATTTAGTTGTCATAGAAACCTTGACTGACCTCTTGTCCTCCCCAAAATAGAGCTCAAAATTTAGAACTCAACACTGTACTTTATTTTCACATTTTATTGGATCCTAAATCATTATGATACTTAATCACATTTTCCTAGTAATCAGCTAATAGAATGCTATGTTCTTGATTAGATTATAGAATGGAATACTAATTACTTTGAAATGGTTTAGAATAACTGTCAAGCTACAGAAACAGAAAAAAAGAAAAGATTTGAATGGGTGGCTTTTTTTTTTTTTCATCCTTTAGTTTTATGTGGCATATCAGATAGATAGGATGAAAAGAAGTGTTTTAGTTTAATGAAAGAAAGAAGAGCTTAAAAATGTTTGCAAAATTTGCATTCATAATTTACCTCCTTTTGAAATTATGTTTATTTTAGTACAATATTATGTCTTTTACCCATCTTCCTCCAAAATGAAATTTAAGAGATAAGTCTTAGGACAAATAAAACACTACCCTGCCTCAGAGTACAATATTAAAGTTACAAAAGTATGTGAATAAAAGCATATAATATTTTAAAATAAAATATCAAGTAGTGATTTGGGTATTTTTAGAAATGGTTTTAAAATGGTATTTATTTGGGCACCATTTGATGATTTTCCAATGCTGCTGAAGAAGAAAAATAAAAATACTTATTTTGAAAGTTGTTTGTTAGCACTAAACACAAGCTAGCAGTATTTCCCAACCGGTTAAAGATAAACTAAGCTCTTAACAATTCCCATTCTTCCTCCCCAACATATGAATTATCTAAGTTCCTTTTATGAAAGATCACATAAGATGGAAGATTTGTCACTATTACCAATGTACAGATATTTCTTAAAATAAAAATTATCATAAAATCTAACATTTTGGTAACTAAGATTAACATTCTAAGGCAATATGAAAACACAAATCCATAATAATTATTCATACACCAAGCCACTGTAAACCTAAATCATTTCTGAAGACCTGAATGTGTCAAGAACTTTGACAATTATGACTGGAGCCAGGAAACTGTAGCAGTGCAGAATTTCTTATGAATTTCTCCAGTTACTTTTTATAAATGCTGTCTTGGATGACAGCTTAATGTGTACCACATGCAATATTTATTCTTCTTCAGTGTCAGACTGTCTAGCCATCCAAAGGAATACAAAGAATGTCACTTATTAGGATAAAAGCACAAGGAAGGTAATCAAGGACATATGTAACATCAGCCAATCATGCCCTATTTCAACATCCTATTTCATTCATAACAGTTCAACAATTATTTGCTTACTGATAACTTGCTTTCAGGCTGTTTGGGTTCACCATAATGGTGGTTTGCATTCATTTTCGCTCTTTAAAATTGGACACTTGCTGTGCCATATGTGTTTGTCAAAACTTTATATCTTCTGTCAGAAATGGCTTAGCATATCAAATAATTTCTATTTGTCAGAAACCATCAATACAACAATCTCTAAACCTTGATGTCAACAGGGCACTAAAATAACTATAAGACAGCAAATTTAAAACTGTTAAGTATTTCATAGGAAAAAAATTCTATAAGTGATACACAGAAAATTACTAGCTAAGCCACATTCATGCACCTTCTCCTGCAAATGGCTAAGAATGATTATTAAGTACTGCTTTTGCTCTTGTTTCAGCATTTCAAGATTTTGAAGCTGATAGAATTTCCCAATCTAATCTAGTGGTCTTTAAACTTTGTAGCCAAAACGTCTAAGTAATACCACGTCATATTACAATATCCATTTGGCCACACAAACAAATTTCACTTAATAGATTTAAAATAATGTCTCACCATACATCATAATCATGAAATATGTAATTGTAGAAACATAATTACTTAATCATATTTAATCAGAAAACCTTAACCAGGTATGATTTCAACAATGTATTCTAAGTAATACTTAAGAGCTTTAAAAAGTATTAATTTTAAGAAAACTAGGTAACTAAGATGTTTTCCTCTGAACATAGGAAGGAAGACTAATGGTTGATATTCTCTCTCTTGGTCTTTTTTCCCCTTCTGCCTCTATCTCAGATTTGACCTGAAGTAAATTCTATGATGTGAGACATATTCCATACAAACTATTCCATGCAACATCAAAATAATACTCAAAAATACTTTTAAATAATTAAAACATTATTACAAATTTTTTCCCCCAATCTACATCTATGAACTATTTTGTACCCACTGATTTTGTCATTTAGTAAGTGTTACAATGCGCTGCTTATAGTACTAGTGAAAATCCATTTGGAGAGAGTTGGAAAGATATAGGAATCAGGCTTGATTAATGAAAAGAGAAACATAGCAAGATTTTTTAAGTGCTGCTATTCCATTTAAAAGTCTTACACATTCAAGAAATGGTAAAATCTCTCCAAATATGAAGTTTGGTACTTATATTTCTAAACAAACTTTTAACTGGATCCCAAATTTAAATTTTAGTTTATTTTTTTTTGAGGGAGGAGAAAGGAAACAAAAGCACAGTGAAATAAAGGGAAAAATAAGTGACCTTATAAATTTCAGAAGACAGAACAGCTTATCTAATAAAGAGTTAATATGCTAATTGATCATCACACCCTCACAAAGGCAGTGCTGCCCACAGCCAATAAGAAGGGAATATGCTAAGTGACTGTATGCCCTCAAAGATGGCGGCGCCCAGTCCCTCAGCCCCGCCGGGGCACCTGCCTCCAGAGTCCCCCCAGTCCCTCAGCCCCCCAGGCACCCAGGGCCAGCCTGAGGTGCAGGCAAGCCTCAGATGGCAGCTACCCAGCTGACGCCCAAGGCTCAGGCAACCAAGGCCAGCTGAGGTTTGTGCTGCCACAAGTGGCAGCAGCAGAGGTGTGATGAGGGCATCGCTTTCCCCTGATCACTGGGTCACCTCCCTCCCCTGAGGGCTCCCAGACTGTGAGAAGGGGCAGGCCAGACTGAGGAACACTCCCTCCAGTGCATGAATTTTCGTGCACCAGGCCTCTAGTGATATTATAAGAAGCAAAAACATGTATATTTAGGTGAAACAGAAGAAAATGGAAGACTGTTATTCTTTATTTCTTGAGGTTAGGTTAAAATAAAAAATTTAGACTTTCAACTTGACCTCACGAAAAGAAGTATAAAACATTTTATTGCATGTTGTAGCATGCTTTTCATGGACAAAATGTGCAATAAAAGTTGGCTATGTTGGTTATACTCTAGTAAAAATAACACAGAAACCCGTACCTGCTGGAAAGCAAATACAATTTGCAGTGTTTATATAATTAAGACTTGGGTTGGTTAAGAGAATTTACTATGTAATTACAACTGCCAGACACTAACTATAGATCTGTCATATATGTGCTTTTTTTCTTTTTTCTTTTTTACCATATTATAAAAATTAAATTCTAAGATATGTTTATCTATTTCTACCACAGAATAATTTCACTTGGTATACATAAAATATTTAATTCTCATTATTTATAAGAAAATCTTTCTATTCGACAGGTGAGGGAACAATAACTATAAGGAAATCAGCAAACCTATTTTGAATCCTATTTATATAAAATGTTGCATTTATTTTTGCTCTCTAGGTGGTGTAGGTTCCTGTGTAATTTTCACTAGGAAAACTCTGTGCACTTTTTGTTGCATGAAAATCATGCTATACATGCAATAAAATGTTTTATATTTTCTCTCATAAGTTTGGGTTAAAAGAAGTCTCTAAAATGTTTAACTAGGTTTCTTCATATCTCTGAGTAAATGGGTAGATACTTGCCTTACAACATTGTGATGAGGCTTTAATCAAATAAAGAACACAATTGCCCCAAAGTCAGCATATAATAGACTAGAGGCCTAGTAAACAAAATTTGTGCATGGGGGTGTGTGTGTCCGTCAGCCCAGCTTGCACCCTCTCCAATCTGGAACCCCTCAAGGGATCTCTGACTGCTCGTTTAGGCCTGATCTTACCTGGGAGGTGGACATCCCTCTCATAATCCAGGATTGTTGACTCCCAACTGCTTGCCTGCCTGCCTTCCTGATTACCCCTATCCTTTTCTGCCTGCCAGCCTGATCACCCCCTGATCACTCCCCTGACAGCCTGATTGATGCCTAACTGCTCCCCTGCCCTCCCCTGCCTGCCCTCCCCTGCAGGGTTGGTCAACCACAACTGCCCTCCCTTGCAGACCTGGTCCCTCCCAACTGCCCTACTCTGCTGGCCATCTTGTGTCCACATGGGGGCAGCCATCTTTGACACACATCTTGTGTTGGACTAGTGGTCATTTTGCATATTACTCTTTTATTAGATAGGATAGAGGCCTGGTGCATGGGTGGTGGCCAGCTGGTTTGCCCTGAAGGGTGTCCCTGATCAGGGTGGGAGTTCCCTTGGAGTCTGGGGCGACCTGGGTGAGGGGCCTGTGGAGGTTTGCAGGCCAGCCATGCCCCCGGTAACCCAAGCAGAGGCACTGGTATCTGGGGTTTATCTTCTATAATTGAAACTTTGTAGCCTTGAGCGGAGCCAAGCCTCCTGCTCACTCTGGCTGCAGCCATTTTTGTTGGGATTTATTTATCTTCTATAATTAAAATTATGTAGCCTTGAGTGGAGGCCTGGGCCCGCCAGGGAGGCAAGGGAAGCTTGGCTTCTTCCATCACCAGGGGTAACTCAAGCCTTCTGCTCTCTCCAGGTCCGTCACTGTTGTCATTTTTGTTTGATTTATTTTCTTTAATTGAAAATTTGTAGCCTCAAGTGTAAGCCTGGGCTATCCAGGGCAGCAGAGAAGCTTGGCTTCCTCCATTGCTGGGGAAACCCAAGCCTCCTGCTTGCTGCAGCTCTGTGGCCGCAGCCATCTTGGTTGAGTTAATTTGCATACTCGCTCCTGATTTGCTGGTGGGCATGGCTTGTGTGTGTAGCAGAGGTACAGTCACTTTGCATATTATTTTTATTATATAGGATGCTCCACAAACAGTACCCATTATTTTGTCCAAGACTTGTATGTATGTATATATGTTCTTTCCATTACATTGCTATGTACAAATACAGTATTTAAACAGATTATACAAATTACCGGTTTTTACTTCAACTAATAAAAAGAAACAAGCACACATGCATAACTCCTTACTGAAAAGAAGGTTTCAAAAACAAAGCCAAGCTACTGAAAATGCAAGGAAATGGAACAAATCACTACTTGGTTAAAAACAAGACAACCAAATAGTAGAAAAAAGTACTTATTTAAAAAAAGAATTGATAATATGTAATTTTCTATTTAAAAAAAGAATTGATAATATGTAATTTTCTATGGGAAAATATAGAAACTATTTTAATTGGCAAGCCTACAAAAAGCTATTACATTTTAACATGTTTGGAAAATAGTTTTCAGTGACAAGTCCATGAAAATAAAGGTACAGATTAGATATAAATTTTATTTATCTCAGTTGGCATTTTCTAATCATGTTATAATGAATTTTAATCTCAAATTTTATAGTGCATGAACTATTTAACAACAATAAAATTTTCATAATCATAGGAAAAATGGCTAATATATGACCTATTTTTCAGGCCTTGTGTACTTTTCCAGCATCACCAGTGGCCCAATGCTGTCGTACTATGGCATAGTAGTGAGGAGCATGAACTGTGGCTTTAAACTGCTTCCATTTGAATCTTGGCACCACTGACTGGCTATGTAACCTAGGTCAGGTTTCTCAATCTCTCTAACTTGCTTTGCATTCCTTAAAATAATAAAGGTACCTACTTGAAAAGCTACTAGTAGTCTTAAGTGTAACTGGCATGTAGTTAAGTGTTCAGTAAATGTTGATGATACTGCCTACTAATACAATAACACGTTAGGCACATGAACTACCTGCCACTGTCCTATCTCATGATGTTTTCTCAATTCCTTGTTCCTTTACACAACTCCCTCACCCTCAGCAGTGAAGAATTATCCTTAACAAATGTTATGGCATGCTAGCAGGAAAAAAACAAATCAAATTCTACTTATATTAACATATAAAAACTGACCTGTGGTTGTAGCTATGTTTTCTGGGGTTCTGTAGTACTACTTTAGACTTGGCAACATGATGCAATTTTTGGTTTTGGTTTCAATACGAGCCACTGTATTTACTCCACCAAAATTTTTATGTATGTTTAAAAATAGATGCTAAAGTGGTGCTAAAATATATTGCTATAACAATATTATATAGTTAACAAAATTATAAGGCAAGGCAAAAACGACAGCAGTTGAAGCTTATTATCCTAAGAAAAGCACGGTTGTCATCTTGAGAACTGTTTCCATTTATTAACTACAACAATTTGGTGGAGATGTTATTTTCTGAGATAAAATGTAGCAGAATGGAAAAATTAATGAAAGCAATATTTTCAAAGATTTCTAAAGATTCACAAATATAGCTTGTACAGTCATATGTGGAACAGGCACAAACTTTCAAGTCAATGTGTCTATTTCTACTATTTCGCTGTTATAAGAACTTGGCATACTCTGTATTTCTCCAACTGCCCTAAATAGTCATGATAATACCTGTTTTAAAAAATATTTGTAAAATTTGCCAAAATTGGTTTGGCTCAGTGGTAGAGTGTCGGTCTGCGGACTGAAAGGTCGCGGGTTCGATTCCGGTCAAGGGCATGTACGTTGGTTGCGGGCATATTCCCAGTAGGGCACATGTGTCAAACACAAGGCCCGCGGGCCAAATCCGTCCCGCCAGGCCTTGCAATGTGGCCCGCACCGCGCTGTCATCACTGCACTCCGCTGCATTTCCATCACAATGACAGTTTATGACTGTTCAGTAAACCATTCGGCCCGCGATTTAGGCTGGATTTTAGATTTTGGCCCCTTCTCTGATTGAGTTCGACACCCCTACGGTAGGGGGTGTGCAAGAGGCAACTGGTCGATGTTTCTCTCTCATTGACGTTTCTAGCTCTCTATCTCTCTCCCTTCCTCTTTGTAAAAAATAAGTAAAATATATTAAAAAAAAGAAAAAGATTCTCTCTTAAAAATAAATATTTGTAAAATTTTCATATAAAGTTCATCTATTCTATTAACATCTCACTAATTTGTAAGCTCAAGGGTACCTGCCACATTGCAGGAATTCAATAATCATGGTGGTTTGCTATATATGTCTTTTGATTTGGTACAGAAAAAGCTAAGTCAATGTCACTTAATAAGAGGATAGGGCGAACAGACAAAAGAAATATAGCACAATTTGAAAGGTAACAATCTATATATATAAAAGCCTATGCAACCGGACGACCAGATGACTGGCTGGTAGCTATGACACACACTGACCACCAGGGGGTAGATGCACAACCCATGTGCTGCCCCCTGGTGGACAGTGCGCTCCCACAGCAGGAGCGCTGTTTAGCTGACAGACAGCGGGCTAATGGCTGGGGAGCACAGGTGCGGCAGCACAAGCCTCTCCTGCAGATACTTCCTCTACACACCTGAGCAGGGGCAGCAGCAGCAGGTGTGCGGGGCCAGGATGAGCAGGAGCTGCACAGTGCCCAGCCCAGGCTTGGGCTCCTCCCCGGCTGCCTGCCACTTTGTGTACTACTTGGTGCTGTGCAGGACTGATGGGACAGCAGGCTGGAGCCCAACGAGCTGGCAGGTAAAATGCTGGGCTGCGGTGGCGCAGAGGTACACTTACCCCACAGGCCAGGCTAAGGGACCCCCCGGGTGCACGAATCTGTGCACCAGGCCTCTAGTTTTAAATATGTTAGGTATGAAAAGTACTACTGACCTTCATATTTCAAACATCCAGATATGCTATTTGGAAAAATTTTTCTGAAAAATTATTTTTAAAAAGTTAAAAAAGAATTACTAACAGACATATTATTCAATCTTTTCCTTTTAAATTTAAAAATGGACTAAACCCAAGGTATTTTCTACTGGGTATGCTATTCTTTTTAAATAATTCCTAAGGAAAATGTTGATAATCATTCAGAATTATTAATGACTACCCCTTAATCTACCCCCTCCCCCACTAAATCACTAGATTATTATAAAGTATATGATTCAGGAAAATACAGATTGGAGAGATGCACAGAGCAAAGTATGCAGAAAAGCATGGAGTTTCCATGTCCTCTGCAGGCACTCCATGCTCCCTGGATATTCACCAACTCAGAACCCTGCCACTTGATTTTCATGACAAATATTTAAAGCATTGAAAATATACTTTTTGTGTCTTTATCAGGAAACAGAACTCTTATTTATCTCTCTGCTAGCTTACCTCATTCCTAAGCTCAAATGCAGATCGCTTAAATCAATGATGAAAATGCTTCATTTTAGTAAAAATTCAACTTAAGGCCAAAATAATATGGTGTCAAATGGGCCATCTCGGGATTTGTCTGAAGACCCAATGAAGTAATGTAAATTGAAACACTGTAAAGTTTTCACAAATGTAGGTTATTATTATTCTTAGTATCAGTTCAATTTACTTTTTTGAGGCCATACATCAAGGGATTTAAATATTATATATATATATATATATATATATATATATATATATATATATATATATATATATTTTTTTTTTTTTTTTTTTCCCAGAGAGAAGGGAGAGGAAGAGAAAAACATCAAAAGCTCTATTAGTGAGAGAGAATCACTGATTGGCTGCCTCTTACACACTCCCTCCTGGGGATTAAGCCCACAACTAAGGCATGTGCACTGACCAGGAATCAAACCCTTACCTCCTGGTTCATAGGTTGACACTCAACTACTGAGCAACACAGACCGAGCCATTAGGGATTTAAAAAAAAAAATAAAAATGCTTTAAGTGATATTGTTGATCAGCAAGTTTCTAGACAAGTATGAAAAAAAAAAGATGAAATTAAAAATAAATCTATATAATTGCAAATATTACTTTAAAGGTTGCTTAAAACACAGCAATCAAAATATAGGATTAACTATAGCAAACTAGAAGATAAATGAAGGTCATTCTTAAAACCCCAAATTAGATTTTAGAACAAATTTAGGATATGTTTTAATATATATTTAACCACAATGTATGTGAATAAGAATTTCAAGGTATTTTCAATTGGGTGTCTTCACGTTTTCTTCTCTTTGATGCTCCATCGGACTTGACTTGGCATTTGCTGTTCCCTCTCCCTGAACTGAGCTTCCCTCAAATTCTCTCATACTGCACTCCCTAACTTCACAAAGGCCTTCTTTGACCACCCTAACTAAAATAGCACCCCCTTACCCTGCTTTATTTTCATTCATCAACCTAATCACTTACTGACACTATATTAAATATTTGGTTGTTGGTCGTCTATAATGCCATGAGACTATATGTCTTATGGAGGGAGGCAGGCTCTTCTTGTTCACTACCTAATACGATATGTGACACAAAAAGGGATCAATGATTATTTGCTTAGAAAAGGAAAAAGAAAGCATAGTACATACCTCCTCAGTGAGCTCATGTCTTCATAAGGAACATAAATTTGAAAGTTAAGTTCTCTTCTTGATAAAACATTAAAAAGAATGAACAAAAACTATTGTGCAGCCCCAAACTTAGAGTCAGGGTGTGCTAAAAGTTCCCAAGTCAGTTATTTTGGAACACATTTTAAAGCAGAATTTAAAAATTGGTGACAAAAACGGTCACAAATACCAAAATATGCCTCACCCAAATTGCACTATTTCTACTACCTTGTGAATTAAGGAGCCTTTCGAGCATGTTTCATAAGCTAATGTTTTTGATAGGGAAATGCTTTCTAGTTCAGTTAGAATAAGGAAATATAATAGTTTGAAAAATGTAACTAGTATGAAATGTAGATATGCCAATGCTACAAATAGGTTTTATTTCCACTTTGTTCTCAATCCAACCAGAGCAACAACTGTGTCCACTATGAGGAAACAGAAAGTCATAGTGAGATCCAGAAAAAGACTTATTTTCAAGGGGTAGAGATATGAGAGATGAAATAAGAGTCTTATCACCAACCCAACCAGAGAAGTTGCTCATAAATTGTGTATTTACAACCTTGGGAATACTCTGTATAGTTCCACAGTTAAATTCTAGCACTGGAATGAAACCTTAGGAGTGATCTCCTTTAATTCTTTACTGACCTTCACTGCCTTTACCTCCAACAAACATAGGTAAACTCAAAAAATATAGAAACAGATGCAGGAGATCACAATATAACTTTTAGAAGGCTTTATAAAAGTACACATCTGTTTCATAAAATTATGCTATTGTAACAATTAAAGAATGATGTACTCTAATGAAAGTCAAGGAGTGACGATAAAATCCTCTAAGTTGCAAATGGTGAAGTCATAGGGCCCAATCTGAGAGCGAGATGGGGCAAAGTCACATGGAAAATGGTTGTATCAAGGAAGTCTTATTGTTACTGCTGTTACTGCACAATAAAGATGGCTCTCAGTTGCTAGTTTTGTTTTGGAGGACAATAGTTTCAAAGCATGGAATTACAGTTGTAAAATACAATTGACCCTAGAACATGGGTTTGAACTGTACAGGTCTACTTATATGTGGGTTATTTTTAAAAAAGTTTACAGTCAGCCCTTCATATCCTTTGGTTTCCATTTTCAGATTCAACAAACTATAGATTGAAAACAATTTTTGATTTGAGGTTGGAAAGTCCATGGGTATGGAGGTCCAACTGTATTCATTGTTTTACACCATTCTATTTAAGGGATTTGAGCATCTGCAGGCGTCCTAGAAGCAATCCCCCTTGGATACTAAGGACGATTATAGTTAAATTTGGGGGGAGTCAAAAGCTCTATACAAATTTTCACTGCATGATGGGGAGGGAGTTTGGCACCTCTAATCCTGGTGTCACTTAAGGGTCAACTGTGTGTGTGTGTGTGTGTGTGTGTGTGTGTGTGTATATATTGCATTTTATTACTTAATCCATATATTAGAAGGAAATTCGGAAATTATTTATAATCCTAATTCAGCCCTGGTCAGGTAGCTCAGTTACTTGTCCTAGTATGCCAAGATTGCAGTTTTGTTTCCCAGTCAGGGCACATTCAAGATTCAACCAATGAATGTATAAATAAGTGGAACAACAAATTAATATCCCCCCACCTCTCTGTAAAAAAAAAATTAAATTAAAAAATCCTAACTCATAGTGCATATGATACTATTTCAAAGTTTTATTATAATACAAATTAAAAAGCAAATGTAACTTTAAAATATCCAGTAGCCTAAACAAGAAATTATAACATGGAGAAAGGGTCTTAAAGGTTTTCTTTTTAGATTCATTTATAACTTACCTTAGTAAACCTAAAAATACCTTGTATAGGAGTTACTGATTTAATCAATCCCATTTTTTTTAAAAAGGTAATTACTCAATTTGGAATTCCAGAATACTCCTCATCTGCTCTCTCACCCTCTTAATATCTGTCAAAGAAGCAAATAAGCACTCACCCCTACAAAGAAATCACCACTAAAAAGTATTTAATTTATGAAAAAACTTACAAATCAAAGCTTATAAAATGTAGTTCCACTAAAAACCTCCTCACATGTTAAAATAAACCTACCAAAATTATGTTATAACTAGAGGCTCCGTTTGCGCACCAGTGGAGTCCCTCAGCCTGGCCTGTGCCCTCTTGCAATCTGGAACCCCCTTAGGGGATATTAGACTGCCGGTTTTGGCCTGATCCCCGCAGGCCAGGCTGAGGGACCCACTGGTGTGCAAATCCGTGCAGCGGGCCTCTAGTATGCATATAAGATCCTTGGTTAATCAATTCCCGCCCTTTCCCACCCCCTTCCCTCTGAAATTTATCAGTCTGTTCCATGTTTCCATGCCTGTGCATTGAGCATCTGCCCCTTGGTGGTCAGTGCACATCATAGCTACTGGTCGAACAGTTAAACGGTCACTTAGGCTTTTATTTATATAGATTTCAAGTAGGTGAAACACATTCCCACAGTCTTCATAAAGTTAGGTATGTCAACATGAAGCTAACACAAACCCGTCCTCTCCCAATTTTGTGAACCATAGTGATAAAAAATAGAAATTATAACCCCAAAGAAACATTGCATGGATATTTCAGAACTTTTACTATGCCAGACTAGTGGATGTTAAAATGAAACATTTAAAAAATCTTATACATGTGAATCTTGCTTTATGTAATATCCTGAACTTTATATGAAAGTGAACCTAATTTCAAATCTACTTAAGAAGCCCCCTGAACTAAAATAAATAACTTATTTAAAAATAATTAATCATTCCCATTTTGTTTCAAGTAAATCAAATATATAACAATATGATTATATAAAAAAGCAACATGTGTTAAATTTCTAGCTTCAATGAATAATCTTGTCAGAAATTCATGACTTCTTAAAATCATTTTACAGAAAGTTTTTTATTTATAGATATATGTGTATATATCTATAGATAAATGTACATATAAAGTTAGGTTAAAAAAAAAGACATACTTTCCCCTTCATACAAAGTTGCTGAGATATAGTACTTGCAATTCTTATAAATGCTTCAAGAAATGAAGAATATTGAATTTACGCTACAATTCTCCCACTAACCCAGCACATAATGTAAAGTATCACCAAACTATTTTTAGTTATTGTATACAAATTATGTGGAAAACTAACAAAAAAAGAAAAGTGGACATGGGGAGAGTGAATTATAGTATAGTAAAAACTAATAAAACTTTTTTCTTTTTAAATTTCGTTTGGTGAGCCTGACACACTGCCCCTGAGTATACAACATTTTAAGACTTTACAAATATTTGTCCACCTATTCTAAATCAATTTCAACACTCAGATTAATTGACTCTTATATAATACTAGCGGCCCGATGCACTAAATTCGTGCAAGAATAGGCCTTCACAGCCACAGTGGCTGCCTTGATCCCTCCCTCACAGCCAAGGTGGCTGCCTGGATAACCTCCCTCGCAGCCTCGGCAGCTGCTTGGATCCCCCGGCTGTAGCCCTGGCTTTGTCTGGAAGAATGTCTGATCTAATTAGCATATTACGCTTTTATTATTATAGACTAGAGGCCCAGTGCAAGAAATTCGTGCATGGGTAGGGTCCCTAAGCCAAGTCGGCGATCAGGGCTGATCGGGGCCTTCTGATTGCCAGCCAGGGCCTCCCTTCCACAGCTGAGTTATTCCTTCGTTCTGCGCCATCCCCTGGTGGTCAGCGCATGTCATAGCAAGTGATAGAACTCTTGAAGGGACAATTTACATGTGCCCCCTGGACACAGCACCCAGCCTCATGGAGGGGCTCACAGGCCCAGACACTCCAACAGCAGCAAATCTAGCCTCGTTGCTGGGCTCCCATGGCCCTCGGCCAGGCTGACAGGCTGGATACTCCAGCAGTGGTGAAGCAGCAAGGTTTGATCTGCCCCCTCCGGCAGCAGATCCAGCCTTGCCACTTGGTCCTGTGGCCCCCAGCCAGGCAGACAGGCCCGGACGACTCCCGCAGCCCCTGGGCAGGTCAATAGGCCTGGACACTCCAGCAGCAGCGAAGCAGCGAGTCTGGATCCATCCCCAGATCCAGCCTTGCTGCTTAGTCCCCTCAATCCCTGGCCTGGCCAACAGGCCCAAACACTTCAGCAGCGACAAGCAGCGAGGCTGGATCCACCCCCTCTAGCGGTGGATCCAGCCTCGCTGCTGGGCTCCTGTGGCCCCCAGCAAGGCTGACAGGCTCAGACACTCCAGCGCCATCTTTGTTGGGTTAACCTGCTCCTGATTGGCTGGAGGGCATAGCGGAGTGATGGTCAATTTGCATGTTTCTCTTTTATTAGTGTAGGCTAGAGATCCAGTGCATTAAATCGTGTGAGTAGAGCCCCTAGGGCTTGTGAGTAGGGCCCCTAAGGCTTAGCCTCCTGTGATCAGGACCATCTTCTGCCTATATGGCTGTCTGCAGGCCAAATGCCGCCTCCACTGTTGGGCTGTCAGGCTGTTGGGATCACCAGCTCATCCCCAGCTGCGTGTTACATCAGCGGCTGGCCCAGTGCACAAGCATGGAGGTGAGGTCGCTGGCGCCTGCTTTTGCCCAAGCAGCCAGGTATGAGATGATCCCAACGGCTTGACAGTCAGCCCAGTCCTCCTGCCACCCACCCCTGTTCACCACCACTGATACATAAGAGCCTACAGGCCAGGAGCAGGTCAGCCATTCAGCCCACTCGCCAGGCCCCAGTCCCTCCCCACCCAACCCCAACCCACTCACAGGCCAGGGGGGAGAGGTACTCAAAGTACCTCAGGATGACCAGTCATTTGGTCGTCCTGGTCATCACAGACACTGGCTTTATATATATATATATATATATATATATATATATATATATATATATATATATACACACACACACACACACACACACACACACACACACACATATATATATATATATATAATATTCAGTGACCACAAGCCCATTAGGACATATGTAAATGTGTATTATACACACATACAAAAACCTAAATATCAATTGTATTTTTCAGTTGAGTAAGATCATGTAGTTAAAAAATAAAATATCTTTTATCAATAATTTTTAAGACAGATGGGGGCAAGAGAATACAACATTGAAACATAACTGGAAGCCACATAGGTGTACAAAATACATAGTTCCCCTTTTCAAGGTTTTGCTTCCCACAGTTTCAATTAGCAGCAATAAACCTTCAAACAAAAATATTAAATGGAAAAATGCCAGAAAAAAAATTCACAAGTTGTAAAATGTGTACTTCTCTGAGTAGTGTGATAAAATCTCACACTATCCTGCTCGCCTGCCCTGGGCATGTACCATCCCTTTGTCCAGTATCGCCACGCTGTATACACTACCTGTCCATTGTCACTTAGTAGCCATCTCGGTTATCAGTTTGACTGTCTCAGTATTGCAAAGCTCATGTTCAAGTACCTTTACTTTACTTAATAATAGCTCCAAAACACAAGACTAGTGATGCTGTCAAATCAGATATGTTAAAGAGGAGCTGTAAAGTGCTTCCTTTAAGTGAAAAGGTAAGTGCAATATAATAAAATATCTTCAGAGAAAGACTACATTTGCAAAACTTTTATTACAGTATGATGTATAAATTAAACTTTATCAGAGAGTATGTATGTAGGGTAAAAACAGCATATATAGGGTTTGATACTATCTGTAGTTTCAGGTATCCATTGGGGGCTCTTGGAATGCATATCCAGCTGATAAGAGGAGAACTACTATATCTAAAATTAGTTTTACAGATTTCATAATTGGATGGACTATACCATTAACAGAATAGCAAAGATGCAAAGATTGGAATTTAAATCTAATTAAGCAAAGGTTTCAGAGTTCTAATGTCCTATACCTGCTTGACACCATGACTCAGTAGCAATCGCAAATGAAAATTAATACTGCATATAATATCATCTTAATTATATAAGTAATACTGATTAAAAAAAAAAAAAAAAAGAAATCCTCAAGTGTTCAAAAAATCACTGGCTCCCACCAATGAAAAATACAATTACTTCCCTATAGTTTTATTCATTCAAATAATAGTAATTTATAATAATATAAAAAAACCCTCTTTCTGTGGATTCCCTTACATCTTGATTACTGTCAACTGATCATAACATAATTGTAACTCTGCTATCATGTCAGCTTCTCTTCAGGGGATAGGTATTAAATCAATAGAATGACTAATTCAACATTGTTAAAACCAGGGAGTAGATGCTTGGAGCCATTCCAGTTTTTACATCTTTCAAAGGGTCAATACACCTACTCACTAACAATAGATTTTAGCTTTCAAAATGTGTCCCATTTTTCTAACACAGAAAAATAACATTCCATTTAAAGTGAACTTCAATAATTAAATTGTTTATTACTTCTGAACACACGAAAATACAGTTTTAGTCTTTCTCTTGTGGCCAAAATCACAAACCCTGTCTCCTCTTTCCTGACCATTTAAAATAGCTTTATAGACCTAAAAGACCCAGGAAAATATTTATTGCTGCTTCCTACATCAGTCTTAATTTGCTTCAGTAGCATTACATAATAATCTTAAAAAGCAAAATCTTTTCTTTTGCTAAGGGAGCAGCTAATGCAAGTGAAGTTTAGATATAAACATTACCAAATAAATAAATAAATAAATAAACCAAGATGCTAGCAACAATTAAAAGGCTTTAGTATTGAAAATGAATTTTAACTATTTACATCTGCTTGCAGTGTTATAAATGGTGAAAACCTAGTGTTCAAATCCTTCATAATAAAAATTTATTCTGCACTTTAATACAGAGGCTATGTTGCAGAAACAGAGGATTTAAAGCTGTAGCAGAGTGGGTGAATGAAAGACAAATGGCAATCTTTCTGGCTCCAGTAGATGCCATTCCCTATCACACAATGTTTCCCACTCATAAATACATGACAAATACTTCCGCAATCATTTTTTACGAGCAGGGATGCACAGGGGGTAGTCAATGGCTAGCCTGAGGGAAAATAGGAACAGCAGGCGGCAGAAACTGTACAGAAAATGGCTATGTGGTAAATTCTCTTCTGGAACATCACTCAGTTACCCAGTCTTTGATCTTTCAGCTACAATTACACTAACTTCCACAAGAGCTAACCCCCCCTTCAGCCCCCCAAACTTACACACAACCCAAACCAGATCATTAATTATACATAAAAATCTAAAATTTGATTTTATAAGTAGGACCATCCATTCCTCTACATGTTTATAAATTAAAATTTGCTATTTAGACAAGAGCTGGTTTACTTTCAATTGGCTATAACCATATCATCATCACAACTGGTCTCACAAAAAAACATGGGGTGTCTGGCGACAGCTAAATCACAGACTGGCGTCTCCCAAGCAGTCTGTCTACCATTAGGGTATGGGAAATAGTATTTACTATACAATTAGAGCCAGGGAGTTCTACCTGTAATCATCCAAATACAGGTGTGAGAAGCCCCTCTGGGCAAGGAAACTGACTCATCCCTTTTCATAGATACTTTGATGTCAGTATTGTTTCACGGAACCTCAGGAAACCTTACCATTTATACCATAATGAGAAGATTTATTAACTAAGGTCAATAAATTTAAAATTCTTTCCCAAAGGTAATAATTTTTAACACATTAATCATCAAATTTATAAGAATTTGAAATAAGACACAAGTGTTTATTTTAAATTTATCTATTGGAGGATACTGACCAGTGAGAACAAAATTTTCATGTTAAGTTTATGCTTTCTAGAATTACCAATAAAGAGGTCAAATTCAACTTTCTATCAGGATCACAAAATCTTATAGTAATATTAACAGGACATTTTTAGTTGCAGTAATTTCACAGAATTTATTCTAATGATTTATTGGAGTTAACCATCTGACATTAATTATTGTTTTGGCTTCCAGTCTATGAATGTTTATTTTTCAGTTTAAAGCTTCTCACTCTTTGATATCATATGGAAATGAGAATTTTTAATGGAAAATTGAAACCATGTGCATCTAAGTACTTAATGAAGTACAGGAAAAAACCGACAATATATTTTAGGGGAATTTAGATATTTTGTTGTGGATAGTTTTAATTTGTTTGTATAAAATACTGAGAGCCCAGAGGGGCAAGTCAAAGCAAGTATTATGCCAAATGTGTATATGTTCACATGTTATATGAAAATATAGATTTTTTTGAAGTTATTAGTGAGTGAAAGGAAACTGCACGTTTTGGTTGCATGTCAACAATTATAATCAATACATGGATACATAGTTTTTAACTTTGCCACATTTTTAAAGTATTTGAAATATATTTGGTCCTCCCTCTGCCCCACAGTTGTTTTTATTCTAAATTAAAAATAACTTTTTTAAAGCATTCGATCTGGATTTTAAAATTTATGTCCAACTGTAATCCCAAGTAGATATTTTAAAGTCACTTATCAGCACAGCTAAAATTCCTAGCTTAAAATTTTTTATTGCTCTAACTACATTTATTCTCATTTTGCAAAGAAAACAAATGTTCTTTAAATTTAAATTTGAAAAGTAAATATGTATGATTCAATATTATCTAATTTAGTTGTTTGTTTTTTTTAGTTCTCTCAGTGTAAATAAATTAAAATATTTATCTCAGAATTTAAACCCAGGCAAAGCTTTCTCATCCATTTTAAATTTTTTAATAAGGGGGGGGGGGAATTAAAATCCAACATAGCAGTATATACATATGTATGTGTTTGTATACAGATATGATATGTCTGGATACCTGAGGAGGAAAAACTTACCATTTGTTTTTCTTTCTAATGTAATCTTTTTCAGAAAGATTAACCAAGTAGACCATTGGTTTTGAAGTCAGAAATAAGTATTTATTCAGCACTTCAATCTAAAGTGAGAAACAGAAAAATAATCCCTTTTAAAACTTGATAACTATTTAACTGTTTAAACAAGTAGCCTTTGCACTTTTATAAATCTTCTTTCTAAAAGATTAGTTATTATAAAATATCAGGAACAGGAGAAAAGAATTAACAATCCTGGGAATAAACAATCATTGACAGAACTAGATATAATAATTAGTGTAAAATAATAACTCTAATTTGTTTTCTAAGAAATCAAAGCAAAGGCAATAATAAATGGCATAATATTTATAACTTACCTCTTTGTCATTCCAATCATGATAGAAGCGAACAGGTTTCTTTTGGTCTATAACCCAGGATTTGACTTTGCACATTATGTCCTATATACAATTGAGAGAAAAAGTAAATACAAGAATACTACTAAGCATTTAGACTAAAATCCAACTAAATACTAAAATTAAAGGGGGAACTAAGACATACAGATAATTATCTCATCTCAATGAAACATTGTAGCATTAAAATATTAATATATAAAATGTGAAATACTAGCAAAATTAGTAAAGGTCTTAACATTTTTAAGACAATTCAACTATTAAAGACAGTAATATTTCAACATTACCAAGTGATGCCACTTGCAAGATAAACATACTATTAGGAAATTGGGGGCGGGGGGAGGGGGAACACTAGAGAGAGACTGAATTATAATTTCTTTCTTAAAAAGAAAACCAAACAAATAGATGGACTTGAATCTATTATTGATAACCCTTTTTAATATGAATTAATTTTTTGCCAACACCTTCTCCCTGCCCACTTCTCCTGTCCCCACTCCAACAATCCCCCTCCAACCTGCCAAAGCCTCCATTACACAATGGCAAGAGCCCTGCACTGGTGACCTCCAACCAGCTGCATTCACTTTCAGAACATCTCTCTCTGCTGGAAATCTAAAGGCCTTTTAGTTAGCAAGCTAGTGTGCATTCAGAAGGAGTAACTGCAGGAAGAGCCCAATGTGCTTTGTTTCTCTGGCCTTTCTTCACAGAAAGATTAATCATCTGTGAAATGGAAACGGCAAACAGCAAGTGACACAAACTGAACCCTTCAAGCCTTTCCTCATCAGTTTTGTGGTTCTGAATCTAAAAGCTGCGTGTGGCAAGGTTCCCCTTACAGGCAGGTGTTAATAAAAGGCTCTAGGGTCTGAAAGGTCAAACTTAGCTCTTCCAGAAGAAGTGCATTTGAGAGTCATCTGTTTTTTGTTGTTAAAGATAATTTATGGATGTTTAAAACATGCAATTTAAAAAATCTGTAATACACAATTATTAGTAATAGGTCTTTTTAATTTTCATCGATGCATTTTCCTTTACCATAAATCAGTTATTCTTATGTAAATATCCACTTATATAATTTACCTCAATATTACTATATCTTCCATCCAAATCTTGCTGTTAATAACAGAAAAAATAAGGAAAAAGTCCTATATCCTTAGATCCTGATTTGAAACACTCCAGGAAAAGGACTTCCCACAGATTTTAACAAGGAAGGGGCAAGCTAAAAACTTTTAATGAAATCTAACATGCTCTGCTTAAGAATAATCACTTTTACTCTTCTATAACTGAATTTCACTCATAAATGTTTAAAAGTGGCTAATGTAACACCATTTCCTACAAGGAGAAGATCAAAGTGCTATATTACAAATGCATTATGATTAAAAAAGCCCTGTGCAGCCTTGCTATTAACTGTTCTTTAAACCCTAAAAGGCTTCCCATAGATCTCACTTGGCACTGCATATACAACCTTTGACAAGTAATGTAGACCATTTTTATTCATTGCCTAAAATTGTAGGCAATTATGTGCGTCACACTGGCCACCTGCAAATTCTGAATGCCTGCTCCAGTTGTCAGTGTAAAAAACTAATGTCGGAGGGGATTAATCTAGGGGGAGAGAGTCCTCTTTAATGGCTCCAGCAGGTGAAATGGCCCAGCTGGTTACTATGATGAGTGGCCAGCACAGCTTATGTAGGGATACGCAACAAGATAGAAGAAAACAGTGGTGCCATCTTATATTTGGTTTCATTAGTTTTTTTTTTTCAATTAAAGAAAGAGAAGAGAAGAAAATAGACAAAAGAAAGCCAAACCAAAAATAAAGGACATTAAATTTTAATTATGTAAAAAGTATAAAATACTTTTATAACTATAAACACTTTTACAAAATGAATGGGATTCAATAAATGCTGGATGCCAGTGAAGGAATTCCAGTATATCTCGCTCATTTTAAATTAACTAGACCATCCCTTCAGACATAAAAGTCTTATCACAAATGCTTTTAGCATCCCCCACCTCCTTACACCTAAATACTGTATTGTAAATTAGAAGCACTCAAATTTTAAAGAGAATTAACTCATAACTAAAGTTACCAAATAGTGTATTAATTAAAGCCACACTGAAATCTTTTTAGAAAATTTGTCACTATCTTTGAACAGTTGAAAATAAAAATACCTTAAAATTTAAGATATTTTATTTTGTACTCAGTTCTCTCTTCATTATTCCCACAAAATATTTAATAGCCAGGAAAAGACAGATTAGCAAAAGATGTCAGTTTTACTATAGACAAAATATAGACTGATCAGATAAGATTATGTTACATACGTGATCATTATATGGTACAGTTGCAATGCATTGTTTTTTCTTACTTTTAGTAAAAATTAAATTTTAGCAAGAAATTAAAAGATATTATGTTCCTTATCTAAAAGACTTCTAATTAGATAAAAAACAACAACAACAACAACACACATTTGGACTTATTTGTATATAATATTTAATGGATCAACTGAATTTTTTTTCTTATGCTTGTATATATAAAATTATGGTTAGAACAAGAAAGGGTTCCAGTTCAGCGAATTTCGTTAACTGAAAAAATAATCTAGTACATACCTAACTTACTTTTAACAATTAGAATACGGCAAGAACATAAAATAAAACATTTTAATGCTTGATGACTCAGAAGTTATTTTAGGATTTTGTATTTCTTTAGTAACAATTGTGATGTAGAAATACAGATATAGAAGGACTGTTTTGATAACTGTAGCAAATTCCTCATTTTCAAAATAAATCCTGCACATGATGGAGATTATACAAAAATTCCTGGCCATTTGAACTTTTTTTGTTACAAGGCAGTGATGTGTGTATACTACTATTTGTAGAGTTAACAGCTTAATGATAAGTGTGGAAATAAATCCTAGGTCTACCACTCACCAGGTCTGTGACCTATTACTTCACTGATAAAATTCAGATGGGAATACTATCTACTCTCCTAGGGGTTGCTATGATCATCAAAAGAGATAATGCATATAAGGAGTTTAGTTCAGTTTTGGGCACAGAGTAACTTCTCAGTCAATGTGAGTTGTGGCTATTGTTATTATGATTGTTGAAAGATTAAATGTTAGTGATCTACAAAATGGCAATATATTTCTTTGGGCACTCCTTTAAAGCAAATAAGTATACATTTTTCACAAATGAACAATTGTCCAGTAGTCCTTTTTTCCAAATTACTGAAGGTTACCAACAATAATGGCTTTCTCAGTGAACTCAATTCAGGTTTCTAGTCTTAACATTCTATAAGAATTAGCTAGCTTTGTTGAACTATTTTTTAACTGCAAAAAAAAAAACACCTTAATACAAACACAACTCAGATACCTTGCTCTTCTACTTTGACTCATCTTACCAAAAACCTCATATTTCACTTTTAAAATGCTCTATGTTTTATGCATTTTATATTGTTGTTGTTAATAGCACCTGTAATGTTTTTAGAATCAGGGAGGATGTGTGACTTGCTCAAATTCCTATAGCTAGTAAGTGTCATAGCTGAGACTAAAATTCAGATTTAAGTGATTCGAAATTCAAGTTCTATCCTATCACCTTGGTCTGTTTGTCTTCTTTACTGCCTTTCAAATTGCTCCTTTTTTAGCCTAGCAATTTCCAAAGTTGTCATTCAGTCTTCATTCTCTTCCCAAGGTCATCAGAGAAATTCAATATCCTTACTTTTTAGGTACAATCTGTCAATTCATGTATCACAAAAATAATATTTTTCTCTGCATAAAATAATACAACCCAGTTATTTATTAGATTCCAAGAATAATTACTAGTCTTCTCTATTTTGATATTCTTCAGTTTCCATAGCAGAAATTATTCATCTGTAATCCATGGAATCAGTGGTTCCCTCACCCTGAAATTGAATTTTTTAAAATATATTTTTTATTGATTTCAGAGAGGAAGGGAGAGAGAGATAGATACATCAATGAGGAGAGAGAAAAATTGATTGGCTGCCTTCTATACACCTCTACTGGGGATTGAGCCCGCAACCTGGGCATATGCCCCTTGACAGGAATCAAACGTGGGACCCTTCAGTCCACAGGCCAATGTTCTACCCACTGACCTAAACCAACTAGGGCTAAAACTGTATTTAAAGTTCTCTGTTTATGTGCCTTTGAAGGATGATGGCGCATTTCTTCCAAATGCTTTTAAAAGGGATTTATTATCCAAAAAATGAAGAACAAAGGTTTGAGTGTTTCTGCGGCAATACTCAAATGCAACAACAGCCAATAAAGTAAATGTTCCAGGTCCATGGACTCCCAGATGTGAGGTTCAGACACTGACCTAAAACTTGCTTCGGCCAGACCCTGCACTCAATTTTCATCTATCCTGATCAACACTTTGCAGATAAAAATTCTACATTTATCTAACATAATTCCAGTTAAATCCCAATAGGGATGTTGGAGAACATTACAAATTGAATATATCATTACTCTGAAAGAATGACTTGCGTGAGAGTATAAAAATGTTTAGAGAGAAAAATGTGTCCTGCTTTACTATATATTAAAATAAACCACAATATACAATGGAATACTATGCTCCTACACAATGAAATACTCTGCTGCTACAAAAAGAAGGAATTCTTACCATTTGTAGCAGCATGGATGAAACTGGAGAGCATTATGCTAAGTGAAATAAGCCAGTCAGTGAAAGAAAAATACCACAAGATCTCACTCATTAATGGATAATAAAGAACATTATAAACTGACTAGAGGCCTGGTGCACAATATTCATGCACTTGGGTGGTTCCTTAGCCCGGCCTGGGCCCTCTTGCAGTCCAGGAGCCCTCAGGGGATGTCTGGGAGCCCATGGGAAGTGTACCTAAGCCAGCAGTCAGACATTCTTAGTGCTGCTGTGGAGGTGGGAGAGGCTCCCCCCACCGCCACTGTGCTAGCCAGCTGTGAGCCCGACTTCTGGCTGAGCGGCGCTCTCCTGTGGGAGTGCACTGACCACCAAAGTGCAGCTCCTGGGTTGAGCATCTGCCCCCTGGTGGTTAGTGCGTGTCACAGTGACTGGTCATTCCTCTGTTCAGTCGATTTGCATATTAGCCTTTTATTATATAGAATGAACAAAAAGATATGATACAGAGGCAGAGAAGCATCAAACAGACTGTCAAATTACAGCAGGAAGGCTAGGGGAAAGGAGGAGATCAACTGAAGGACTTGTATGAATACAAATAAGCATAACCAATGAATGCAAGACACTGGAGGATGGGGGAGTGAGGGTCTGTGCCAGTGGGTAGGGGAGGCCAGGGGAAGGTAAATGGGAGGAAAAAAAGAAGACATATGTACTACTATTTATAATACTTTAAACAATAAAAGAAAAAATATATATACACACACACATACACATATATTCAAAAAATAAAAAATAAATAAAAAGACTAAAAAAATAAAATAAACCACAAAGCTACAGTAATTAGAACAGCATGATACTAGCACCAGAAGAGAGGTATAAATTAGAAACAACCTTTGCCCTGGCTGAGTAGCTCAGGTGGTTAGAGCATCGTCTTGATATGTCAAGGTAGTGGGTTCAATTGCCAGTCACAGCACATACAAGAAGCAAACAATGGATGTATAAAATAAGTAGAACAACAAATCAACGCTTTTTTTTTTCTCTCTCTCTCTCTCAAATCAATTTTTAAAAAGATAGAAACAACCTAAAAACCCATAAACTGGAGATTTGCTAATAAATTATGGAGTATTCTTAGAACAGTTTTTATCCATTCAGACAAGATATATCTATATATACATTCACATGCAAAAATGTCCAAAATACATTGCTTATTGAAAAAAGTAAGTTCAGAACAACAGAATAAGTTTAAGAATATGGATTTTATCATCTAACAGATTTGGATATAAGCCCTGGCTCTGCCAGTTTCTAACTGTGTAACTTTGGGGCTGCTACTTAACATAAGTTTGTTTCTATAAAAGTGGGAATAACCCCAATTTAAAATATGATGATTTTAAGAATTAAATGAGAAAATACATGTAAAGTAACTGCCACAGTTCAATAGACATTAAGTATTACTATTTATGACAGAACACATAATGTGATTCCATTTGTGGTTTGAAACTATATATAATAAGTAATAGTAAATGTACTCAAATAATGAAACTGAATAGGAGCTATATCAAATTGTCAACAACAGAAACATTTACAAGATTGGATTATAGAGGACTCTCCTTTTCTGCCTTATTTTTAAAAGCCTATGGATATTAAACATTCTGTATTAATAGGATGAGGGTAAAGGAAGGACTTCATCTATTCTCTGCCCACCATCTGTAATCCTAAAATTTGATGGCTAAATGGATAGACTTGGCATTTTATCAAGGTGACTCACTCTTATTCTGTGATAATTATAGCCTCCAAGCCTGATACTTTTCTCTAGCTAAACCCGTTACCTTAATACCCGATGGTGACACTCAGATGAGCTGACCTGTGCTGGCTGGGTGGCTTTAACAAAGCACAGCCAACAATGCATTCAGATTAGAAAAATGGCAGCAAGGCCTCGGCTCAAAATAGTCTGGCTAGAAAGTCCATTAATACAGCTTTCTCCTGCTTCAGCCCAAGTATTCCCTTTAAATATTCTAAATTGAGACAACATCAAGCTGGGCTTTCTCTCATAAAATAAACTTCCATTGTATATTCTATCAATAAGTTAAGATTTAGGATCTGCCTGAATCAGAATATTAAGCATTTGTTGCTCTCTACTAGATGAGTGTTGCTGTTTATAAAGATCAGAGAACTGATCTCTGACTCTTCCTCTTTCTACAGGAAAGGTAACTAATATAAGGAGTTTATGGAGATACTAACATCCTATTTTTAATTTTCTTCATGTGTTTGGTTGGCTATAGGCAAAGAGAAAGTAGACAGGTGGGAATATCCAAGAAAGTATGCCTTTAGTGTATGCACCATAGCATCAGTTCTTATCTGAGTTAATTTCCCTTAGGATGCACATACATAGATGGATCTAAAGTAGTCTGGCCTCCACATGCAAAAGAATGAAACTAGATCACCAACTTACACCATACACAAAAATAAACTCAAAATGGATGCAGGACTTAAACATCAGACGGGAAACCATAAAAATACTAGAAGCATCCACAGGCAGCAAAATCTCAGACGTATGCCAAAAGAACTTCTTCACTGATACTGCCCCTAGGGCAATGGAAGCTAAAGAGAAAATAAACAAATGGGACTACATCAAAATAAAAAGCTTTTTTACAGCAAAAGAAACCATCAACAAAACAACAAGAAAGCCCACGGTGTGGGAGAACATATTTGCTAATAACACCACTGATAAAGGTTTAATCTCCAACATCTACAGACAGCTGATACAACTAAATAAAAGGAAGGTGAATGATCCAATTAAGAAATGGGCAATGGACCTAAATAGAATATTTTCAAAAGAAGACAGAAGGAAGGCCAAAAGGCACATGAAAACATGCTCAAAGTCACTAATTATCCGAGAGATGCAAATCAAAACAACAATGCGGTACCATCTCACACCTGTCAGAATGTCCAACATCAACAAATCAACAAACGACAAGTGTTGGCAAGGTTGTGGAGAAAAAGGAACCCTCGTGCACTGCTGGTGGGAATGCAGACTGGTGCAACCACTGTGGAGAACAGTGTGGAATTTCCTCAAAAAACTGAAAATGGAACTCCCATTTGATCCAGTAATCCCACTCCTAGGAATATATCCCAAGAAACTAGAAACACCAATCAGAAAGGATATATGCACCCCTATGTTCATAGCAGCACAATATACAATAGCCAGAATTTGGAAACAGCCTAGGTGCCCGTCAGCAGATGATTGGATCCAAAAACTATGGTACATCTACACAATGGAATACTATGCTGCCATAAAAAAGAAGGAATTCTCATCATTTGCAGCAACCTGGATGGAATTGGAGAACATCATGCTGAGTGAAATAAGCCAATCAATGAAAGAGAAACACCACATGACCTCACTCATTTGTGGATAATAAAGATCATTATAAACTGATGAACCAAAAGATAGATACAGAGACAGTAAAGCAACAAGCAGATTGTCAAATTTCAGTGGGGAGGGGAGGAGGATCTGGGGGAGATAATAGATCAACTGAAGGACTTGTATACATGCATATAAGTACAACCAATGGACATAAAGCTCTGGGGAGGGAGGGGATGGGTGGGAGGGAGGGAGGGGGGAAAATAAAATAAAATTAATATAAATAAATAAATAAATAAATAAATAAAAAATGCAAAAAAAAATGGAATTAAGAAAAAAAAATAAAGTAGTCTGGCCTCAAATGAGTCTAATTCTTGTGACACTTGCCTCAAACACAATACATTCTTTTGTATTATCCTGGAAGTCTTAAGCAGTGTTGCACTTCTGAACTGCTATTCTCAAATAACAGTGAGCACTGAGGACTTACAATGTACAGCTGCTCATTTTACACAGTATATTAAATACATTATTCAACATGGTGCTTTACTCCCAGTATTTTCCTAAAGAAATCTGACTCAGTCCACATAGTCTCCTGGCCAGAACTAGTGGGCACTTGACCTATGAAGTGGTCTCGTTAAACACACACACACACACACACACACACACACACACACACACACAACCTTGATGTGATAAATAAGCCGACTCTAAGTAAGCAGAAGTAACGAAGATGCAGAAATCAGGAACAAAAGCAATATATAAAACAGCAGATGAACAGCAGAGCACCGCCAGAGAAACATCCTGGGGCTGTCCTAGGATGACACAGAATTCAACTCCAAAAGGCCTGACTATACCATACTTCCTGCTCTTCAATATTTTTGGATTTCCTTCTCACATTGCATTTTAAAAATAAAAACTCATTTCTTAAAACAGTCTAAGCTGAGTTTCTGTTCCTTACAACAAAAAGCCCCCAATTAAAAAATACAACAACTCTTCTCAGATTCAGTGACTTAAGATTTAAGTCTATCAAATCATACCTATTTGTTCACATGATATAATAGGGTGTTTTTTTTATTTTCATCGTGATGTATTTTCCTCTTTTACCATAAATCAGTTCTTCTATAACTATCCACTTACATAAATTACCTTGATATTTAGTATATCTTTCTCCCAAATTTTGTTACCAACAGAAAAATAAGGAAAAAGTCCTATATCCTTAGATGCTGACTTGAAACACTCTAGAAAAAGGACTTTCCACAAATTTTAACAAGGAAGGGGCAAGCTAACTATTTGTAATGAAATCTAACATGTTATGCTTAAGAATAATCACTTTTACTCTGCTATAAGTGAATTTCACTCATAAATGTTTAAAAGTAGCTAATGTAACAACATTTCCTATAAGGAGAAGATCAAAGTGCTATATTACAAATGCATTATGGTTAAACACAATGATTTGTTTAAAATAATTACTCTAAGCCAATAAAGTAAAATTTCTTATGCAGTGTTAAATTAATCCTGGTCAATTATGCTTACACTGGAGGCATGGTGCATGAAATTCATGCATGGGTAGGGTCCTTAGTCCTGGTCAGCAATCAGGGCCAATCAGGGCCTTCTGGGTGCCAGCAGGGGCCTTCCTTCACTCTGCATCGCCCCCTGGTGGTCAATGTATGCCATATTGAGTGACCGAACTCCAGGTATCCCAGTAGAACTCCCGAGGGGACACTTTACATATTAACCTTTTTTTATATATATGGATTCTCATGCTTCTCATCCCCATTCAAGAAAAGGGAGATTCTATCTCAATCCTTCCCACTGGCCTAGGAGTATCATTGTAAAAAAAAAACAAAAACAAACAACCCTCATTTATGCTGAGAATAATTACTATGATAACTGTTTCTCCAGGAGCCATGAAGTAGTCCCACCTACCACAGTCTGACTCCCACAGTGGTATTCCCAAATCAAATTAAGCAACTTGTCATTTTTATTTTGAAAATTTTATAACCCATTTCCTAACTTCTAATCACATTCCTGGTTCCTGCATTTTCAAATGGTCTGCTATATTTAATAAACAGTTTTAACTTTGGGGTTCATTTCTCCAAGTTTATTTTTATAAAAGCAATAAAATCAAAATATAAAAACATTTAAGGGGAAAGCACTCGTAACTCTACCTCCCTAAGCCTCTTTTATCACAACATTTCCTTCTAGGTGATTTTCAATAATTTCTCCAACCCTAGCTGGTTTGGTACAGTGGATAGAGCATCAACCTACATACTGAAGGGTCCCAGGTTCAATTACTGTCAAGGGCACATGCACAAGTTTTGGGCTCAATTCCCAGTAATGAGTGTGCAGGAGGCAGCCAATCAATGATTCTCTGTCATCATTGATATTTCTCTCTCTCCCTCTCCCTTCCTCTCTGAAATCAATACAAAAATTTATTTTAACAAATGTTATATCTACAATGACCACACTTCTCTATCACTAACACTTTGAAGATATACATAGCAACCATATAAACACTCAAGATTACAGCTAAACATGACTTTTTTAATGAACACCTTAAATAGCCTGTCACCATAATACTTGGTTGCCAAAAGAAAATGAAGTTTCTCAATAATTTTTTAACAAAAGAGATCCTTGGATTGTAAAATTCTATACCGATATTAGATATTTTATTTTAAAATCTTAATCAAGAAAAATGAACTTACAGTATCTAAAGCTATAAATTTTACTTACATATTCAGGTTTTAGTTTTTTATCTCCTCCTCTCACAGCCACTTTTTCTAGTTTATCTATAATGGGCCCAATCATTTCTTCATCTTTAAGCTGAAGTTCTTCATGTATTATTTCTATATCTCGAATAGGATCTACACTTCCTTCAACATGTGTGATGTCATCATCTTCAAAAGCACCTAAAATCAATTAAAAGGAAAAAATTAAATAATTTTTAAAAATCCAGAAAGTCATTATTAGAATAAAAATCCCTGTAAGGTTAATAATTATATAAATTATTCTGAATTCTTGCAAGTAAGATATAACAATTTTTTTCTATTTAGTAATATTTAGGGCACTAGCAACAAAACAGTAATTTAAGAGCTTCAACATTTAAAAAACTGACTAAAATAATGATCTTTACAAAAAGAAAATTATGCTCCAGAACTATTGGTATTTTCAGGTTTGGTACATTAAGGTACTGAATTCCAGGCTGAGAGCCTGAAGTTCTAAGACTGTTAGGGTTTCCAAGGGAAACCGAATTTGAGGGAGGCAGGAAAATCATCTGGCAGACCTCTTCCCTGCTTCAATCTACTTTATCACTGTGGTTCTGACGGTGATTAGATAATGAACCACTCAGACACACAATTTACACAGCAGCTAATTTCATCGGCCTGATTTGAGGGTATGGTTTTTAGGGGGCTATCAAAGAAGCAGATGAAGGTGCATTTGTCATATATGAGTGACAACCATTCACACTATCTGAACAAAATGGTGCTGGCCCTTATTAGAAACACATGCTATTATCACATATTTAAAGTGCAGTTGAAGCCATAATTTCAAATTGCCAACTGGAAACATAAGGGTAAAACAACCAGATATTACTGAAGCATGTGTACTGACTTTATGCCCTTTTGAAGACATAATGTGGCAACATAATTCAACTGGGATTTACTCAAATTACCAGATAAAGAACAGCATTGCAAAAATGAACAAATACTAAGAAATATTACAAATAGAGAGCAATGACATACCCATAAACAATAAACAAATTCATAAACAAATTGTTAATTAAATTAAAAATTAGATTATGCTCCCAAAATGAGATGTTTTAAAACATAAAGAATTGTTATTTTACATAGAGGTACCATAGGAATCATAAGACAGTTTGAGTTTGATGGAAAAACAATGAATATAGCTCATTCAACATACCAAAGACCAAACTATTCTCATTACAGGTTACAAAGGGTTTTAAAATATAATTTCCTCAAATTAAAAATAATTAAGCTCTTTGTATCTCAATATGGAATTATTCATTAATAATAAAGCATACATATATTACTGCAATTAAAACATACGTATTTAAAATAGTAATTAAGTTTTCTTGACATACAACTGAGGTTTTATTATACAGTGCCAAATTCATATGAACAATACTGAATGATGTAGGAAGAAATAAGAAGAAGATGCAGTATGTCTTTTTTTTTAATTAATATATTTTATTGATTTTTTACAGAGAGGAAGAGAGAGGGATAGAGAGTTAGAAACATCGATGAGAGAGAATCATCGATCAGTTGCCTTTTGCACACCCCCCACTGGGGATGTGCCCACAACCAAGGTACATGCCCTTGACCGGAATAAAACCCGGGACCTTTCAGTCCGCAGTCCGATGCTCTATCTACTGAGCCAAACCGGTTTTGGCAGCATTATGTCTTATTAATAAACATATGAGACAGATCAGGATTTAGGTAAATTTTTAATTACCGTATTTTTCGGACCATAAGATGCTCCGGACCATAAGACGCACCAGTTTTTAGAGAAGGGAAATGAAGAAAAAAAGATTCTGAAACAAATAGTGTCCTAAAATATTTTATGTGCATTAAAATCCAACATCACAGTCATAAACCCATGTAATCAACCCTGTAAAGTAAACAGCAGCATTTAGAACCATTTTAGAGCCGGGAAAGCACACAGAGACCACACAGAGCCGGGCAAGTAAAAAAACTTTTTTTTTTAAAGTATATGTGTAGGCTATATTTGGACCATAAGACGCAGGGACTTTTCCCCCCCACTTCTGGGGGGAAAAAAGTGCATCTTATGGTCCGAAAAATACGGTATTTTAAAAGTATGCAAAAAGTCTCCCTGGAAGGACAGCATCATGTATTTCTTGTCATGATCTGAGGCATCTTACACAAATGGCACAATACAATAGGAACATAAAAATAAAAGTTAGCTTGCTGGCAGTCTGAACAACAAAGAAAACAGGGTTAGTTCACTTATAGAAATAATTAAACTTTTTCTGACACTCAAAATGAAAAATATCCTAAATAGTTGTCATTATGTAGGGGCAATGAGCAACTACTATAGTAATGTCCTCAATAACATCCCTACAGTAAATGTATCAGCAGGTTTTAAATGGCAATGTCTTAATGAAAACCCTCAATTTTAACCAAGTGGGTAACAGAGAGAAACAATAATCCCAACTCTCCTGGAAGCAAAGAAAATAAAGCACTCTGATAATCTGAACTAATCCAAACAGAAAACCTAGAATAAAGGTTGGGGGATCACTTGTCTATCTTACAACCTTCAAATTATTCTCTAGAATGCACCTTGCCTGGTGTCTGCCAAGGATTAGGTTAGGAAAGGAGTTGTGACTGGATCATCACTAATCTATTGCCCCTTCTATAAGAATAAAAACTTTATTTCCACCACCAACCACCACCACCACCCGATAACTGTCAGTTCTCTATCTATGTCTATCTCTATTTTGCTTGTTAGTTCATTTTGTTGATTAGATTTTCCATATGAGTGCAATCATATGGTACTTGTCTTTCTCTGATTGGCTTATTTTACCTAGCATAATGACCTCCAAGGTCTATCCTATCCATGTTGTCACAAAGGGTAAAATTTCCCTTTTTTATCCACTCATCTATTGATGGACACTTAGGTTGCTTTCAAATCTTGGCTATCCTATATAATAAAAGCCTAATATACTAAGCTTATAGAAAATTTGGTGCCCATTTGGGCAACTTACCATTTCTTAGAACTGAAAAATTATTGAATAAGCTTTTCAAAGACATGCTCCTGGTTCATTAACAGACTTTACCGTACACTTACATTATTATAGCTTTATTGGTTAAGAAAAAGGGCTTTAAAGTCAGACAGGCTTACTGGTCATAAAATTTTAGCTAAATCATTGAACTTCTAAGGACCTCATTTTCACATTTTTAAAATGAAGATCTTTCTACCTCTCAGAGAATGGATATGATTAAATCATGATAACAAAGTGCTAATCAAAGAGCCCAACATTTAGAATTATTTTAAGTAACTGGAACATATACTAATTTTTTTAAGATGAAGGAATTAGTAATTTAGAAGAAATTCCAAAGTAATGCACTCAAACATTAAATTTGAGAAATAACATTTCATGTTACTCAGTATTTTAGAATTGGTCAAAAGAAACTTGTGAGTTTATAGGGTTTCCCCTTTGCCACCCCACTAATTCTGGCTAGTTCAGCAGATCATTTTTACCCTACTCTATGACCAAAGTTATTTATTTCAATTGCACATTACTAAAACAGTTATAATTTTTGTAATTAATAAATATTTGTAATAATTATCACAATTCTCCTTTGAGAAAAACACTGTACTGGTAAAGATAATTTCATTTACCTTGAAGACTATACTATAGCATACTGAATTGCCTGGTGAGAAAGTTATTTCCATTTCAATTCTCCTTCAGCCTTTCTATGTCAAAGAAAGTCTCAGTTTGATGCTGTTGGTCTTTAATAGCTAACGTTTATAAATTTATCTTTTTAAGAACAGAGCAGGCCTCAGCCTCTGTGCTTCTAAAGACTAAAAGCTGTAATAAATCGGTAGTTTTCCCTGTATTTTTATTTTCTTCAATATTGGCGATACTCATTTTCCACTTACATTAGAGACAAAAATTCCTGTTTAAGTAAATTTTGGAGTAAAATCACGAAATGCGAGAAGTATTAACTATTAGAGGCCCGGTGCACAACATTTGTCATGGGAATAGGGGAAGAGGGTAGTTTCCTCAGCCCCGCCCACACCCTCTTGTAATCTGGGCCCCCCAGGGGATAGCCACCTGCTGGCTTAGGCCTGCTCACTGCCATGAGCCAGGCTTCTGGCTGAGCAGCACTCCCCTGTGGGAGCACACTGACCACCAGGGAGCAGCTGCTGTGTTAAGTGTCTATCCCCTGGTGGTCAGTGTGCGTATTAGTGACTGGTCATTCCGCCGTTTGGTCGATTTGCATACTAGGATTTTATTATATAGGATGGTCATTTTGGTGGTGGAATGTTATCTAACTTAAAAAAAAATTTTGTACTATTCTGTGTAAAATAGTATAATACAATAGAGCTTGTATGTGCTGGGGGATGGGGAGGACGGCACATTGCTGTGTAATACTTCAGCTAAAAGAGTCAGGGAGGCCTCTGAGGAGATGACATTAGAGCTGACACCAGAATGGCCAGAATATGAATGGTAGCAATATGAAGATCTGAAAAAGAGGGTTCTAAGAAGTAAATATAAAAATTTTAAAATGGGAACAATATTGAAATGTTCAGAAATAGGAATAAAATCAGTATGGGTGAACCAAGCAGAGTATGGTAAATAGAGTTTAAGGCAGTTCACATATGTTTGTAGGATATGGAAGTTTGGATTTTGTTCTAGTTGTAATGAGAAACCATTGATTGGAGAGCTTTAAATAAAGGGGTGGGTAATTAAGATTTATGATTAAGAGGGGCCACTTGGCACTTTAAAAAGAACAGACTCTAAGGAAGGAACAAGAGTGATGACAGAAAGACTAAGTTAGGAAGTGGCTGTAATAGTGCAGATGAGAGATGACCAGAAAATGTAGAGAAAATTATAAGTTTTTGTTGAGGGTAGACTTGATGTAGGAAGGAAGATCATGACTGTAGATATAAAATTAGGAGTTACCTGATATTTTTATTTAAAGTTATGGGTCTGGATGACATCTTGTAGAGACAGCACCCCAACACTTCGATGTCTGATAGGGAAGGCAGTCTTGGCAAAAGAGAATAAGAAGGGATGACAAAGTCAGAGAAAAGGTAGTATTAATAATATGCTTTCCCCGGGAGTAAAAGTAAGAAAATATTTTAAGAAGGAAGAAGTATTCAACTGTGTCAGATGCTGTTTAGAGATAAAGAAAGATAAGTATAGTAAAAAGTGGCTCTTTGAGAAATACTTTAATAGTTATATCCCTTTTTACTACTGTCTATTTCTTCCATATAAAAGAGATGTGAATACTATGACCCAAGGACATAAAACATGGACCTATCCTCTTATTTCTTATAACTCATGGGTACAAAAGGGCTAAATTTCAGCATCTCTAAGTTCACTCAGTATTTAAAAGTATTCCTCTCTCTATATAATCTAAGTGGACTGATGATATAAGGTAAAAACAGCATATGATTTCTCATATCTTTAAGAGAGATCCTACCAATCAAGAAGAAATCATAGTCACTTTCAAAGTTGCAAACCTAGGTAAGCTGGCATAAATAAACAACGAAATAAAACTTGCAGTTGGTCAACCAGATAGAGAAACATCAACACCACACATGTCACCAATATCAAAAGCAGTAAAATCAAGTCACATATAAGGCTTTAGAATTCTACAAGGGAGCTCTATACCAAAAAACAGTGGGAAAATGTCTTCAAAGTTCGAAAGGAAAGAAATTGTTACTCCAGAATTTTATATCCAGCCAACTGGTATTTTACTGTTAGAAATAGAAACCAATGGCAAATAGACTCTGAGCTTAATGTTCTGTAACATATAAAACTAAACAACTACAGAAATTATGTTAGCAAAACAGAACATAAGTACTGTATTATAAACTATGAAAAGTTAGGAATAGTAATATAAAAACTCAAAGATGAGGAGAGGGGAAATAAAAACATAATGGTATTCATTTCCTCATCTTTCAGAGTAAGGAATCAATAGATGCCATATAAAGATGAAACATGTAATTAAAATATTTTCTCCAACCTTTTAGTGTTTCCATGATCCTATAGTAGGATCATCTAAGTTCACTGATTTCTTCTATATTACTCCAGTTCTTTTTTTTTCTCTTTCAAACTTAATTAAAAAACAAAATTTAGTGTTCTATTTAAAATAACAGATGTACTGATGATCACATTTATATAAAATCTTAGATCATTCTTAATAAAAGTGATCAAATGTTAATGAAAATAATTCCTTGGCAGTGAGCAATTTTGCTAATTTTCTTTAAAAGTTTTTGTCTTGCTTAAACTTTTTATAATGAACATGCATTGTACATACAGAACAAATCATTTGTATTATTTTATTTTTTGTTAATCCTCACCCATGGATATTTTTCCCATTGATTTTTAGAGATTGGTAGGGAGGAAGGGAGAGGAAAAAAAGAGAAAGAGATCATTGATGTGAGAGAGAACCGTCAATTGGTTGTCTCTCGTATGTGCCAAACGAGGGCCAGGGATCGAACCTGCAACCCAGATATGTGGCCTAAACCAGGAATCAAACTTGTGATCCTTCCATACACGGGCAGACACTCTAACTACTGAGCACACCAGGCAGGACCAAAACAAGTCATTTTAAAAAGTCATTCTTTTTGAAACACAATAAAAAATAACTTACAGAGAAATTTGCACAAATCTTAGTCAACATTTTGGTTTTGCAGTTTCTAGTCACAAAGAGAAAAGCACTATTACCATGAAATTTATTTTATATCTATACATATTTCTCTCTCTCTCTCTCTCTCTCTCTCTCTCTCTCTCTCTCTCTGTCTCTGTCTCTCTCCCCTCTCATATGCATGTGTGTGTACATGTCTCTCTCTCTCTCTCTCTCTCTCTCTCTCTCTCTATATATATATATATATATATATATATACATATCCTACATAATAAAGAAGTAATATGCAAATTGAATGTCACACCCTCACAAGATGGCTGCCTACAACCAGGCTGGCAAGGGGGTTATGAGGGATGACCAAACAAGTGAACAAGCAGGCTGAGTGGGACAACCAGGTCAGCAGGGGGGTTAGTGAGGGACAACCGAACAACTAAACAGCAGGCTGTGTGGGGAGACCAGGCCTACGGGAGCCATGAGGGGCAACCAGGTCTATAGTTGGGGGTGACCAGGCCAGCAAGGGAGAGCAGTTAGGGGTGACCAAGCCGGAAGTTGGGGGCAACCAGGCCAGAAAAGGGGGCAGTAAGGAGACCAGGCCAGCGGGGGGAGGGGGGGGGAGGATGCAGTTGGGGGTGACCAGGCCAGCAGGCAGGTAAGCAATTAGGAGCCAATGGTCCACGATTGTGAGAGGGATGTCCAACTGCTAGTTTAGACCCGATCCCCAGCATTGGAGAGGGTGCAGGCTGGGCTAAGGGGACTCCCTAACCCCGTGCACTAATTTCATGCACTGGGCCTCTAGTATATACATATAAAATAAATAAATGGGTGGCTGAAAATAATACTAATTATAGTAAACCTTCATCATTAAATGATTTGCTATAGGAGAAAATTAACCATAAGCTAGCCTCAGTCTGGATTCTATCACAAAGATTTTTTACAGAGCTATCCTACAACATTTCCTTTTACAACAAAGCACCTTTTCCAAAACTTTTGTGACTTCTCTCACATTTACAATGCTTTCAAAACAAAACCACAGCCCTGGCTGGGTAGCTCAACTGGTTAGAGCGTCATCCCGATACACCAAGGCTGCAGGTTCATACCCAGTCAGGGCACATACAAGAATTAACCAATGAATGCATAAATAAGTAGAACAACAAACTAATGCTTTCCTTTCTCTCTCTCTCTCTCTTCCACCTACCCCCTTTCTTCGTAGGAGAGAAGCATCAGATCAATAAAATCAATAAAAATAATTAAACATACACGCAGACACACATAACTCCGCTTAACTTAAAAAAACAACACAAAAAAACCTCTTCTTTCCTGTTACCCAGAGATAACCTACTATTTCCCACTTCACAGGAAAAATGCATATCATCTTTGGAACACCAACACCCCTTTTATATATATATATATATAATATTGATTTCTTATAGAGAGGAAGAAAGAGGGACAGAGAGCTAGAAACATCGATGAAAGAGAATCATCGATCAGCTGCCTCTTGCACACTCCCCACCGGGGATGTGCCTGCAACCAAGATACATGCCCTTGATCGGAATCAAACCCGGGACCTTTCAGTCCCCAGGCCGATGCTCTATCCACTGAGCCAAACCAGTCTCGGCACCAACACCCCTTTTTGTTTTTACTCAATCTCTTTTTCTTTCCAGCAATAAAATACCACCTTTCACTAATTATGACCAATTTCTCTACCATCTCTGTTCTGGATCTTTATGTTCTACCAAGGAAGTTTGCTCCACAAACTTCTTTGTATTTCCTGAGACCTCAACCTATTATGCCTTCCTCTCCTATATCATTTGTATCATCTTCACCTCCACTAATAACTCTCACATCTAAGATTCTAAAGTAAATGAATCATTTCAGTCACCATTAGACATTAATTCCCATTTCAGCTATTGTTTTCTTTCCTCCAGTTCAGTGTCAAACTTCTTGAAAGGGCTGTTTATATCTGCTCTCTCCATTCTTTATATCCCATTTAAAAATTAACACACTGCAGTTTGGAATATGCTCCTACCATACTATCAGAAATTGATTTTTAAAAAGGACACCAATAATTTGCCTTCATGGAGGTAAACCAAAGAGCCATTGTTCAGGAATCATGAATGATCTCTCTCAGTAGGATCTAATTTGAGAGCAATAAAGTCTCTTTCACTACTTATTTCCAATGGCATATCCTAACTTTCTTCTATCTTCTTAAACCATTCCTTTTCTTGCTCCAACTATCCCATAAAGGTTGATATATCCCTTAGCTCTCTTCTCTGATATCTCCCTTAGCTCTCTTATCCCTCTATTATATACTAATTAACATAATTTGTAACCCAATAACCCCCGAGTAGCTTTAGTATACTTTGAAGTAATAGATAAAAGGAGTCAAAAAAATTATTTTAGTTATTATATATAAAGTATCTACACTAATAAAAGAGAAACATGCAAACTGACTGTCCCTCCACTATGCCAACCAGCCCATCAGGAGCAAGTATGCAAACCAACTCAACAAAGATGGTGGTTAATTTGCATACAAAGGTGCGGAGAGAAGACTGAAGGTGGCATAGAAGGAAGCCAAGCGCTGCAGAAGGAGCGAAGTGGCACAGAAGGGAGCAAGGCAGCAGAGACAGGAGGGAGCAAGGCAGTGGAGAAAGGAGGAAAGCTCCTTTCTCTACTTCACTCAGGCAGCAGAAAGCCCTATTCTTGCAGGAATAGGCCCAAGGAAGCCCTATGCTTGCAGGAATCTTCCTGCAACAGGCCTCTAGTTTATATTATAAAAATTCATTCACTAAGTGAATATTTAAGCTAACCTTGTGGTGAGACACATTTGACTATTCATATGTACTGAGATTCTGCATATTTATTTCTTGGTATGATGTGGCAGAAATGAGTTAGCTGTTTTCAATTATTATACGTCAATTGAAGATTGATCAATTTACTCATTCATTCAAAACCTATCTTATTCCATAAAGATATAAGTAAGAAGGATAAATCTATACTCTGTTTAGGATGCTAAATCTAACTGCAAAGAACTTTAGAAATAAAAATATACTTTGGAAATTCAAGAGTTTAGTTAACTGCTCTGCTACTTAAATTTAGGCTGTCTTAGAAAGAAAACATCCCCAGCTAGAATTAGAAACAGTTTTAAATACATGATATATTTAAGTGTACATATTCCAGAGCAATACTTCATAAACCACCTGTCATGGAAACTTTGATATTCCAAATAGCATGTCTATAGAGTTTTGGTGGAAATAAGATATGTGGTCAAGATGAATTTATGATTAATTAATAATAATATTATAATTATGTTTTTCTATTCTTTAACACTATACAGTGTAGAGATAAGGAATCCTTTGGTATATACACCAATGCACAAACTGCCATCCCTTAACACATATGCAAACCACAAGATGCCTTGCTAAGTAGAAGCTCTCTACTTAAAGAAAGTTTGCTTACATACCTAACAATATGCTAAGTCTTATGAGAATTAAAAACAAAAATCAAGTCCTGGCCAGTGTTACTAAGTGGTTAAAGCATCAGTCTGCACAAAGAAGGATCATGAGTTCGATTCCCAGTCAAGGGCATGTACCTGGGTTGCAGGTGCACTCCCCAGACCTGATTGGGGTGTATTTGGGAGGCAACCACTCCCTCTCACATCAATGTTTCTCTTTCTATCTCCCCTTCATTCCCTCTCTTCCACTCTCTCTGAAAAACAATGGAAAAAAAATATTCTCAAGTGAGGATATATCAAAATAGTAAGACCCTGCTCTCAATGATTGGACAATCTTGATTAAGTAAACAAATTTAATCCAGTTTAAAAAAATGAGAATACTCACTAGCAAGAACTTTAAATATAGGTTTAACAATAATTAATTAGTAAGGTCCTTAAATATAGAAAACAATAGTATAGGCTAAAGAAGATGAAGAAAGATTGAATCTTATTCATGGCACCAAAACATCCTGTATGCTATATGACTTCACATTCTTTCCAGCTTGTCTTATGTGGCAAATAATGTTTTTATCTATATTCAAATCCAGAGTACTACCAAAATAACGCCACATTCCTAAACCAGTAAAAGATAAATTTTTAAATACGTGTTAGAAAGCAAAGATATACTGCTAAAAAATCTTTCTTTTCAAATTCCTAATTCATTCTAAAGAGACAGGAGAGAGCTAAACTTACATTGGTAATTCACTTAATGTCTATAGCTTTATTCATAGCATGGGGACATGCCAGTTCCTATTTACTTTCCATAAATGACATGACAAAAATTCTTTATTGTCTGGGGAAAAGAGTAGTTTAAAGAGAGAGTTAAAGCTGTTTATTGCACACTCCGAATGCTTGGATTTAGAAATACCCTTTAAGCACAGATTTACAGATGCACTTTAAAACTCTAGTCTTATTCTAAATAAAGCCCCTTCTCATCTTGACAGTAAAAGTGATTTGAGCAAAACCAGAACCTAATTCATAGCTGGACCTCAAACTTGTGTAATTTAAAAAAATCTTTATATTAAATGAAATGTGTAGTTTTAAATAGTTTTCTTAAGTTAGAAAGTGAGAGAAGAGCACCTCAATTTATTATATTTACTTCAAAAATCAATTTGCTTTCTTAAAAATATCCAGGAACACATAAAAGAACTAATAAATCATTCTGCTAACAAAATTCTGCTAAAAAGGATGTAGGCTTAAATTTCTAAGCTTTCAGAATTTAAAGCAAATGAAAAGGGTTGTATCCATCAAATGTTAATTACTATAAGTGGTTATATTTATAGGCCTCTGGAAAAATAAAATATTTTGTAAACATATAAAAATGGAAATAATTGGTCTAGTAATGTAAACTGCTAATTACTTGATGCACTAGCATAAATGGAGTAGCATAACTAGATTTGGTGGGTTATACTTATTTACAACAACAAATCAATCAAAAGTAGCCTTTAAAGTCTTTAACCTTCATTTTCCAGAGGAAAACCTATTATTTGAGATATAGGAAAAAAACCCTAAAATAATCCAGTCTATGCCACAGGCTAATTGTTTAATGCTTCAGGATAGAAAATAGAACTATGGGTAGTGTAAAGATTTGCTTTTTGCTCTGCTTCTCTTCCAGAGCTTTCCCCTCCTCTTCTCTCATACAGGGAAAAGCTTTAAAACTAAATCCTGGCCAAGAGGAAGTAAATTACCATCCCCTAAAGACTCCCAGACATCCATCCGCCAAGGGCTCCTGGACTGTGAAAGGGTCCAGTCCTGGCTGAGGGACCCCACCACGAGTTCACGAATTTCATGCACTGGGCCTCTAGTATACTATAACTAAGACCAATAAACACAGCAATACAAGAAAAATCAAGACAAAGGATCAGCATGAATCAGACTTAAGGAAGGAAAGTTTAAATATAGATGAGATCTTTCTGAGACAGATATTAGCAAAGGGAAGCAAAGTTAAGAGAACATTCCAGGCAGGATGGAAGTGTAAATATACCAAAGGCACAGACTGAAATCAGACTATTCGGTTCAAATTTGAATTTCAGACTGTTTGATTCATTAATTGTATAATTATTGAATTTCTCTGTGGCTTAGTTTTCTTGTCTGTAAAATATAGACAATGATACCTACCTCACAGATTGTTTTGAAGATTGAAAGTGATAATATATGTAAACATTTTAGAATGGTGCCTAGTACACAGTAAGCACCCAAAATATTAATTATGATTACATATGAAAACCTATAGACAAAGTATATACTATTGATAGGACTTGTCAACCTTGGCACTACTAATATTTTGGGCCAGATTAATACTTTGCTGTGTGTGTGTGTGTGGGGGGGGGAGGTAGGGACGGGGGAGTGTTGACCTGTGTACTGTAGTTTTTTTAACAGCATCCCTGGCCTCTACAAACTAGATGCCAGTAACACACATGGGCATGTGCATACAGACACCCCCTCCCCAGCTGTGAAGACCAAATATGTGTCCAGACTTCCCTAAGCCATAGATGAGAAGCACTGGTGTGCACTAAAATACAAAGGTAGCAACCAAAAGATGTTGCCACAGGTTCCAATGTGCAGATATCAACAGATGGGAAGGTTCTAACACTGACTGAAGGGTTATTATAAAATTCTTATGTAGATTTTTCAGAGACGCGCTCTTGTGATCTTGCTCTTGCTCACTATGTACAAGATCTAAAAGCTTGGAGAAAGACTGATGATCACAAACAAAGCAGTTGATTATTGGGTACAAGTTTAGAAATAAAAACAAAAGTAAGGTCAAATCTAAAAAGGAAATTAAAGAAAATCTTTACAAAGATTTCTTTTTCTAGTAGTTAGGAAGAATTATATCAAGTGGAAAAGAAATGAAATATGGTCAGTCATGTAATTGGAGGTGTATAATCCCTAAAGATACACATTTATTTAGGTAGCATATTTAACAAGTGTTTACTGAATGCTAATCACAAAGAGAGTTGTGCAGGAGCTGGAAAGGGAATTTCAGATGAGAAAAAGCTGAAAGATTAATTTCTTCCCCCAAAGCTGTTTATAGTCTAAAAGGGGAAACAGACCAGCACATAATAAGTACAAAAAAGTAAATCCAGGATGAAGGAGAGCAAAGAGAGTGTCAGTATTCAGTACAATGCGTTGGGAAAAGACAGCTTCAAGGCATCAAACTGGAACATTGATGTATAGATGCCATTTAAAATTTAGATTAAGATTCATGTACATGTTTTGAAGTAAGTATAAATATTTTAATTCCACATTTAAGTGTACTGATGCTGTGATAAGTACACTTGGGTCCACTAAAGTGTGAAACTAATGTTTAAATGCTTAAAAAAGTAACATGTGACAGGTATTAAATAGTTAAATAAATTATCTATTAATTTTTAAATAACTATTTTATAGCTTTATCCATAATATCAATAGATTATGACTTTTTTTAGAGTATGTACTTTAAAAAATATATATCTTATTGATTTTTCTTTTTTTTTTACAGAGAGGAAGGGTGAGAGATAGAGAGTTAGAAACATCAATAAGAGAGAATCATCGATCAGCTGCCTCTTGCACACCCTCTACTGGGATGTGCCCGCAACCAAGGTACACACCCTTGACCGGAATTGAACCCGGGACCTTTCAGTCCGCAGGCCGATGCTCTATCCACTGAGCAAACTGGTTTCGGCAGATTATGACTTTTTACCTTGTACTGAGGCAGGCAAAGTGGATAGAAAGATGGAAAAGGGAAAAGTCACCTACAACATCTGGTATTACAATAGGAAAATGATGGTTTAACTAAATCCACATTGCACAATAGGAATCATATTCTTGAGTCCAAATGAAAAGTTCTATGAAGATAGATGTTCTAAACCAGATAACATGCCTCACAAAATAATTACACCCTTAAATACAACAATCCACATTTCTAAAAAAAAAAAAAAAAAAAAAAAAAAAAAAAAAAAAAAGGCAGAAACATGGAAGGAAGGGTAAGTCCTAGAGAGATCAAGAACAGGCAAGTAACTACATCTTTGGGAGCAGACTGTGTAAGGAAAGTCACTGCATGCCCGGCAGTCTTCCAACCCAATCCACTCTAACTGGCTCAACAAAATGGGTACCAACTACCTAAAAGTACCCTAGTCTTCAAGATCTAGTCATCACCTTAAATAGTTAAGCCTGAACAAACAATCACCACCAGGTGGTGCCAAATCAAAGCCAGTCCTAGAAAGGATTTGGCTAGGCGTGCACCTTGCCACACCCTCACCCCCAAAAGCTAGTGATGCAGGTTCACCTCTTCTTTCATTTAGCAATACAGTTACCTCTTATTTTATACAGCGGAAGCTTTAGGACCCATGTAACATATTATAGCAGAGGAGGGGAGGTGGTTGTAATATACATTCTTTGAGGTGGGGTGGTGGTGACAGCTTGAGTTTATTTATGAATTAATTTTTTTTTTTGTTTGATGCCATACTTATTTAATATAAACTCAGGTAAAGTTTTAAAAACAATCAGGAAATCATAAAGAATCCAGCGTACAAAAATTTCTGACTAATCAAGACTTTAAATAATTAAATATGAACACAATTAAAACGTCTAGACTTTCTTACATGGCTCTACTAATGAACCATAATCTTCAACAAGAGTGAAAGGATATAATATCAATGATCCCCTTGCAGAAATTTAAAAAATCCTAAACCTCTTTCGTCTTTAGAGCACAAAACATAGGGACTTACAATCATAAGAGTAAGGCAAATCTCCATATCCTTCCCCAATGTGAAAATATATATATATATACATGAAAACAAATTTTAATTTCTTTAAGATTCATCTCAAATTTTCCAGTACAAGACTTCATGGCAAACTTACTACTCTCCATCTCCATCCTATCTCCCCCACCACCAGATTTTAGCAATGCTCATATGTTATACCTGTCAAGATCTGATGACTGTATGTTATGTATTCATCTGAACAGAACCACTACACTTAGTTACAGGCTATCATCAACCAATTCATTCTCTTGCTAAAATCAAGTCATCCAATTACTCCTTGACTAATCAAGGCTGTTTTGGCTTTTTCTTTTTTCAAAAGGTACTCAACAGCATAAACAGTTCACTTACAAGAAATGGAAAGGGGCTAATCAGCAGAATTATTGTTTTGCTGCTACAATTTGCAGTATTTAAATTTAGTTGCTGATTGGACTGAAAGTTTTATGATATAGCATATGAAACTAGTTTAATACAACTGTGAAACTGTGGCTATATTGTCTTGTCATGGCTATATTGGTCTACTTTGTAGGCTAGACAATTAACTAATTTATTTAAAATAAGGATATGTTAAACATAGTTTCAGTACACTTTCCCTCATACATTGGTTTTATAAGAAAAGGCAACAAGCTATTAATTCTTAAGCATTAATTTTAAAGTCAGCAACTGTATGCACACATACACATGTGAGCTTGTTACATGTGTATAAAACTACAATTGCTTGGGTTTTTAATCTACATTTATTTTGGCTTGTAAGCAACAATAAACTAAAGGGACATTACTTAATTATTTGATTATTAAGAAATAAGGATTATCTAAAATGAATACATGTTTTAAATAAATGTTACCCCTCCTTCATATAATGAAACAGTAGACATTACATTTATAAAATGGGGAGTATTTCAATTACAAGAATAATTCTGGGTGCGCACAAATTGTAAAATAAAATTATTATCCATCAGTATTGTTGCTCTTATTTATATAGAATTTCTGAAAGAATATTTAACAAAATGATTAAGTAGTAAAATCTACACACTAAGCTGAAACCTTGATTTAGTCACTAAAAAATAAGAAAGGATTTATGTCAAAACCTTGGAGATGAGATCCAATCCTTTAATTTGTTAAATATAAAAATATGTTAACAAAAAGAACAAATTTTATTTTATAGGAAGAAGAAACGCTTTTATATTAAAATGAAAAGTTTGGCTTTTTAAAAGCCTTATAGCATAACCAAATTCTTTATACATTAAAATAATGCTGTCATTAACTATCAATAAGAACTTACATATGGAAAAAAAAACATAACGCATAAATAGGATTAAAACAATTTCAGAATCTTTTATATGTGTGCATATAACTTTGCATAATACTCTATAGGCATATATTTTGCATGCTAAGACTCCATCCAGAAATAAAATTTTATACAGAATTGTAAAATTATTCTTCCATCAAATGTCTGATAGGACTATAAGACATAGACAAACATTTCAGGAAAGTCTTAATTTCACAAATGCTTTTGAGAAGGTATATAAATGTTAGTACATTTCAAACCAACTATGCTGAATTTCCAAACAAATATACTACCATTTAAATAAAAATTTAAAATATTAAATTTGGTTATCTATGCTGAAATTTAAGAAAGCATATAAATTAAAAACTAAACATTAACAAAAGACAACTAATATTCTTTAAAGATGAATATTTCTGAGTAGGCACACCTGCCAATATATTAAAATAAGTAAAATCAACTACAAAAGTGATAAATCAAATGCCATGGTAGACTTGACTTCTGGAGACAGCATTTTCAGCCGTCTTTTGTGGCTTTGTTTGGCGCCATAGTCCTTTAAGTTTTGTCTTCATAAAGCCCTAACTAGTTGTAATCATTTGCAGCCTAATTGTGGACATTTATCTGCTTTTCTTATGCATAGAACATAGCTATTAAAGCTGAATGGTGATGGTGTGAAGTATAGGTTAAATTGGGTGAAATTAAAGCAAATTACTCCGGGATGTGGAAATCTGAAAATAGAAACCACCAATGATTTGCAACCCTCTTGATGATCAGCTTCACAGAACCCTAAACGACAAGAAAACTTACATATTTTAAAGTTAACTAGGTTTTTAAAAAAATAATATGTATAAATGTATTTTTAACTACATGCACTTCTTAGTAATGGTGGAAAGATTATTCGTTTAACTCAGCTGCAATGTTAAAAAGAGCTCTCAGTTTTCTATTTTAAATAGTACAGTTCATTTCTTAAACAAGATTTCCTTCCCAACATATACTTTTTTTACCTACAAGAATTCATCCAACTATATCAAACACAATAGTATACACATCATAAATTATTTTGCTAGGTAAGTTTTAACCCTAAATAAAAGTATTAATAATATTGGAGATAATATAACACTGAAGTTACAGTAATAAAAACAAATTAAAAATGTAATGATAAATGTATTTTACATGTATAGTCATAGATAAATCTGCATTGTGTGACTAGCATACAGAAAAAAACAGAAACCTAGCATTAATGTAAAACATTAAAACACAAGATTTTTATTTTTATTTACCTAAAATCTTACTGCTTGATCCTCAGGTTTGTATGAAAACAATAAAAGCACTCCCATTTAAACCTTGCATATTCTCTTAGACAAAAAAACAAAGTAGGATAAGAAATTTGCTAGATCGCAATTTAAACCAGCTTACTCTAAAGCTGGAAAAAAATTTCTAGCAATGAAACTGATACCCTTCTTTTATTAAATACAATGTAGAAAAACATACTTCAGTATCTGGGAAAAGATGAAATTATATAATATTGCTCACACCTTCAAGGAGCTTATAGTCTAGCTGGAGAAATAAGACAAGCATATGTAACTAAATCACGACTACATGAAATGTAGAGAGCTCCTGATCTCAAAGATAGGGAAGAAAGAGCAAAAGGGTTGAGTAAGGGAGTAAGATCACAGAGGATATGGACCTTAGAGAATAATACTTAGCTAGAGGTACAGCAAAGACAAGGGTGACATGCATAAGGTACATTCAGAACACAAAGAACAAATCCATCTGAGGAAAATTTAGAACAGAAAAGAAAGCACTGAAAAACATACTAAAGCTTGACAATGAAAAGCAGTGAGGACTAGCCAGAAAATGGAATTCCCAAGGAAGGCATGAATGTTTCATAAACGGCAATAACATAATCAAATGCCATGACTCACACACAAGCAGTGATACATCTAATTTCTCAATGTCTATGTCACCAGTAAAAGTGATAAGCTAAAAATGTGGTCCTCTGAAATACTACCAATATCTCCCTCTTCTTGCCTCATACCAGGCTAAGAAGGGAATGCTTCTTACTTAATAACTGAATCCTAATGTATCCATTATCTTGTGGCTTAGAATCAGCATAATACAAAATATTCACTACAATTTTCAGCTACTGATAGATTTTTATTTGTGCATATTTTAAAACCATAGCAAATATATATACTTCTAAATAACACTGCAATGTTATTAAAACAGAAGTAGGAAATTTAACAAAATGCACACGATTATTTTCTGCTTTGTGAAAAACAGGCATTGTTTTCTCCCTCCATGATATGGGACCCAAATGCTTGGACATAGTCACTATGGGGCATAAGAATGGTTGAGAACCACTACTCTTGAAGGATGAAACTGGAGAGATTAAAACACATATTTTCAAAATCTCCAGGGTACAGATGATTTTCAGCCATCTCTATGATTCTGGATCACTAGGGTACTGCTTAGAATTCTGTATTTAAAAAAAAATGTGTCTGATGCAGATGATCCCAGGATTACAATGATCAGCAGAGGGTCCCAGCAAGAACGTATTACTAAGGTCAGTGATAATGCATAACAGCCTGAACTAAGAAGTAGCAGTATAAATAGAACGAAGTAGAAAAAGAAGTAATTCTAGAAAACACCAACAGAAGTTGATGACCAATTATATCACTAATACATATAAAGTAAATCACTGTTACCTCTAAACAAAAGTATGGGTGCCTACTTAGAAAACTAATAAAAAATATAGATACCAGAAGACTTTTTTTTTAACTTGAAAAAAAATTTTTTTTCATTTGGAGAACAGAACTTCATTTAACCAAATAAACAAAAACTATTAAAAAATAAATAGTATAATATAAAACCTTTAAAACATGGCATTTAATGAAGCTTTATATTTGTACTCTGCCTTTTTTCATGTAGACACTCTTAAAATTTTCTCTAACCCAACATAGAGCAATATGAGGCTCTAATATCACTCTGCTTTATGTCTGCTAATCCCACCAAGTAACAGATCAGTTTCACTTTCATGAACAATAAATTTCACCACATAATTGATGAAAAGGAAACATTTTTATTATGGCTCTAGTTTTGAAATTTCATCAGAATTATACTGTTTTAACTCAATAATGAGATGTTTTAAACCAGTATTATGAGGTATTAGCATGAAAAGTTGAAACTTCTCAGTAAACAAAGTAAACAGGTTCCTCAAAAATTTTAAACATAAAATTTAACAGGCATTTTTACTCTGTTCCAAATTAACAGAATCTTATCTAATAAAAGAGTAATATGCAAATTGACCATTCCTCCAACACACAAGATAGCTGCCCCATATGTCAAAGATGGCTGCCCCCATGTGGACACAACATGGCCACAACAAGATGGCCAGAGGGGAGGGTAGTTGGGAGGGACAAGGCTGGCAGAGGAGGGAAGATGGGGGCATCTGGTCCTGCAGGAAAGGGTAGTTGGAGGGGATCCAGGCCTACAGGGTAGAGCAGTTGGGAGGGACCAGGCCTGCAGGGGAAGGCAGTTAGGGGCAATCAGGCTGGCAGGGGAGCAGTTAGGTATCAATCAGGCTGTCAGGGAAGTGGTTAGGGAGTGATCAGACTGGCAGGCAGAAGCAGTTAGGGGCAATCAGGAAGGTAGGCAGGGAGCAGTTGGGAGCCAGCAGTCCTGGACTGTGAGAGGGTCTCTAGTTGTAAATAATGTTCAAGTTTGATTCTGGAGCATACACATTTGTTGTCAGCTCCCCAACCCCAATCTAGATCTTCAATCTCCCCACACCTCCCAATTATTTCTTACAGTTTAAGCAGTTCCACATTAGATTATTCCATCTGCCACAGTGATCAAAGATTAAGCATGGTCCAAGTAATCTAAAGACCTTTTATTGGAAGGCTAGGCCAAAGTCACTCTTTCTTCTCTAATAAATGGGAACTATAAACCACATGGCCAGTGAGATGCTGGAAGCCACCTATTAGGATAAGATCAAGTTGTTCAAGGCAGAGGACAGACATAGACAGAAATTAAGTACTTAGGGACAGCTCTGAAACTATATATTTTATCTGCTCAGCAGTATACTCTGATAGATTATTTTTAAGCCATTTCAAAATGAAATTCTATTGTACCTGGAAATATCACAACTCAGAAATTATGCTTCCTACCATAAGCATAACACTGTAATAATGAGTATCTATTATCACATATTTTAAAAATAATGCATCCAATTGGTATAAAATATTGTGGAAAGGGTATGTTCAAGCCAACAGTCCGAACTTCAGAAACTGTCAGTTCTGCCATGAACTTGCCTAAGGTCCTATAGCTATAGCAATTTTTCCGACTCCTAGATTCCTCATCTCTAAAGAGAGATATTATCTATTAAAAAATTGTGTAGCAAAATCTCTGATACAAAGAAGGTACAAAACAAGTGGAAACTCCATGCTAAGGAAATTCTTGGTCCCTTTCATCTAATCAAAGCCTATCAAGTTCAAATTTTATTTCCTCTTTAAACATAAATGATCCATTTAAATGATGTTTAAGCACTTATCGATCATATGCAAGAGTACCACTTATGAAAGAAACTTGTGGGGGCAATGGTGAGCAAGGGCAGAAAAGGGGTAAGGTGAATTTAAAGAGAGGCAAAGGCCAAGTCATTCTAGAGCTGTTGCAGGCTATGATATGTAGACCTTATTTTATGAAAAAAAGACTTTGAAGGAAAAAGGCATGATGATCTAATTTAATTTTAAAAGACCATGTTACTAAGTGTCCATCACTTTGTCAGTTATTAGTTGTGTGTTTTTTTACTTCCATTCTCTGGAATATTACATGGCTATCTAAAAAAGAGAAAAAGGAAAAATTAAAAAATTAAAAAGGAATCAATCAATAAGCAAAAGGGAAAGAATGATATATTCACCTGAAATAATGTCCATGATATATTAGGTAAAAAATAAGTAAATAACAACATGATATCCTATATAATAAAAGCCTAGGTGGCATCATACCCTTGCACAAGGGTCATCACAACATGGCTGCCACAAGATGGCTGCCATAAGATGGCCGGTAGGGGGAAGGCAGTTGGGGGTGATCAGGCCAGCAGGGGAGTGGTTAGGAGGTGATCAGCTGGCAGGCAGAAGCCAGAGGCAATCAAGCAAGTGGGTAAGAGCTAGCGGTCCCAGATTATGAGAGGGATGTGAGATCGAGCCTAAACCAGCAGTCGGACATCCCCCGAGAGGTCCCAGATTGGAGAGGATGCAGCCGGGTTGAGGGACCTTGTGTACGATTTTCGTGCACCAGGCCTCTAGTATTATATATAACATAATCCATTTTTTAGAAACAGAAAAGAACCAATAAAAATATTCAAATAAAAAAATAAATTGTCTTAGTCTGTCAAATTAAATAAATCAGTAACAGAAGAAAAAAAATGTACTTTATAAAGATACTAAGACTATCTTTCTTCTTTTCATTTTCTAGCAAATTATTACTTATAGCTAAAATGTTACATCCTGTAAGTTTTTTTATGTATCTAATGAATATTTTACCTTTGACTCAACTTTGGGAATTTCAATTCACCAATGAAAAATAAGCCAATGTAACTTACAAGTAAAACCTAAATTTGCCTCTTGTGCAGCAGAAAGATATAACAAAGCCTCTGAGAAGCAGTTTCCTAGCAGACTAAAGACAGATATCACTTTATTAGTTATGAATTGGTAAACACAACAGAGGACTAGGAAGTTCTGACAGGAACCTAACTGAGGGAGTCAAATCCCCAATCTGGGTATGTGCTCTGACCTGGAATTGAACCTGCCACATGTATCCAGAATATATAAAGAATTCTTTTAGCTCAAAGAAGTCAAACAATCCAATTAAATATAAGCAAAAGACTTGAATAGATACTTCACGAGAGAAGATATATAGATGGCAATTAAGCACATAAGATGCTCATCACTAATCATCTGGAAAGTAGAAATTAAAGCCACATGAGAAACCCTCTAGAACATCTAAAGTTTAAATGACTGACAATATCAAATGTTGGAGAGGATGTGGAGTACCTGGAATTTACATATTGCTGGTGAGAAAGCAAAAGATTACACCCATTTGGAAAACAGTATATGGCAGTGTCTTATAAAGCTAAACACACACTTAGCAGACACTTCAGTAATTCCACTTCTAGGTATTTATAAAAATAAAAATAAACATATTCACACAGAGACTTTACACAACTATTCATAAGTGAACTGGAAACTTGAAATTCAAATGTACATCAACTAACAAATGGATAAGCAATAAATAATAAATCCATACTATTGAAGGCTACAAGCCAATAGGGAAAAATATTAATATACACAATATGAATGAATTACAAAAACATTATGCTAGATTAAAAAAAAAAAGTCAAACATAAAAGACTACATACCATATGATACTGCATGAAATTTTCAAAATGACAAAGCTACAAATGATAAAAAGCAGGTCAGGGTTGCCAGAGGACCAAGTTGAGGGAGGAAATCAACTAAGAGAATATGAGGAAGCATTTTAGGATGCTTAAAACATTGTATTTATCTATTGTGATGGTGGACACATAACTATAAAAGAAATTCATACAATTCTTATTTAAAATGGGGCTTTACTGCATGTGTCTCTCTCACACTGATATTCCTCCTTCCCTTCTTCTATCCCTCCCTTCTTTTTACTCTAAAAATAAATGGAAAAAAATATCCTTGGGTGAGGATTAAAAACAACAACAATAAAATGTGTGGTGAAAACTCCATTATCTAGAAAAACTTGATATTTAAAATTATCTATGTTAAGGTTTCATACTTGATTATTAAAGCTCAACACTATAGTTTTTTAAGAAATTGAGACTGAATTTCACCTATTCTGAAATCTTAATATGGGAGAACAGTTTACAATGATTTGCCATCAATTCATTTCAAATTTCAAATTATTCTGGTCTCAGGTTTCTAGAGGAAAAAAAAAGTGAAAGGTGATAATCAAGTTAGTAAAAATAGAAGAAAAATTATTTTAAAAATACCAATTTCAAATATCTGTTGTCACAAACACTGAATAATGAACATTTTAGGGGAACGATTCCTAGAGAGGGGAACAACATGCTACTCCTAGCGCTTTAGGAATTTTCCTAGATTCCCTTCCCTATGATTTTGGAGCTTAAGATATATTACTTAAGATATTAAAAACTGAACATTTCACCAAGGTAAGACCCTAGTCTTAGAGAGATAAAGAACTTAAAAAGCTTCTTATTACAAAAAAGGGGGAGGGGATTAAAACAAAGAAAACAAAGCATATTTTTTGTAACAACTTTATTTTCAAAAGGAACCAATTTCAGATAGCAAACTCATCAATGCAGAATTTTGTTTTTCAAAAAATTTCCTCAATGAAGCAGTTCATTTCTGTGCTCTTTAGTTCACTGTATTTTTACAAGCACCAGGCTGAGCAAACCATGATTGAGAGAAGCCATCTATGCACATTGCTGTTGTCCCACATCATTCAGAACAAACCTTTTTAGATCGTTAACTACCACAGGAGTGCTGATTACACAGGCACTAGCAATTTCCTAACCAATGACCACCTGAACAATGATGTGTTCAGCTTCTCAGACCCTGCATCCTTTCAAAGGTGAATCATTTCACAGTTTGGAACTAGATCTCCATAGCAACTTCCCTTTGAGGGTTTTAGAATCACCATCCAGTAATTCTATGATCATCAAGCTCAACCATTCCCAATGGTTCTTTTCACAGCAGATGGAAAAGGAAGCCTTGAAATTTTACAGTCTATTTCAAGCAATTCATCTGGCAGCCTATTAGAATTCAAAATATTTCGACCTTCAATCACAAAGCATGTTATCTGAAGCTGTGGTGATCTTAAGTCAAGACAAGCAGACATTTTAGTCTAATCATCCATGATGAGAAGAGACTGACAAAAAACTCTTAATTCAACCACCATCAAAATGCTTATTTTAACTGCATGAAAGTCTTTCAACAGGCAATGAAAACACACCATGTACCATTTTATCACAGCCTTCTGTTCAAGGAAAATATGATTTCTGAATATTGACATGAATCTTTGCACTTCTTAGACTGCTTGGAACAAATAATGTTTCTTGAAAGTCAGCATAAATCTAATTTAAGTGCAATATTATTCTCTGCTTGCAAGAGTCAGAAACCATAAGCAAAAGGCAATAGACTTTTGATAAACTCAGTTTAATAAATCAAGTACATTTTGATCGTTTAAATTTTGGGCAACCCCTGACATGCTTAATCAGAAAATAACAAGTCCTCAGGAAATTAATACTAGTTAAGAGGAAAAGGCAAAGCTTAAAACAAAAATCTTAATTTACAAAAAGTCATTGACTTTTCTCCAATTCAACCAATTCTCCAAAGGTTTCAAAATATACTACCTTTTTTCTTTAAAATATTGAGTTTAATCATAAGAAAAGCTATACTTTCAAATTGCTAATAAATACACTTAAGTTTTTATACAAACCCTTTCATACTTGAAAACTGAAATATGTGCAATAATTCATTAAATAAATAATTGTCAGAATTATATAGAAACAAAATATAGGTATTTATTTCCATATTTCTTACAGATGTTTAGTGGCATATTGCTAATCAAATTAAAACATAGCTCCCAATGAAGAGCTAAACTAACTTTAAGAATAAACAAAACACTGGTAAAACAAGACAGCTACAATCTATAAATCACTAAATCAATCCAAAGCAGATGATAATTTTTAAAAACATCAGAATATAAATATTAACTATTTTTGCATAACCTCAAATATAAAATAGACCATGGAAATATACATGGCTTTCTAAATGAGACCACCTAGTGTCTTCATATAGTTAATGACTGCTGAACGAAGCCAATTTTAATTTATGAATCCATCTCCTTCCACAAAGGAGTATTATAAACAAGCAGCAGTTACATAGCCTCGGTCTCTGGAAAAAGTAAGATCTAAAATTAATCATTTCATGAGCAAAAAAATTTCATACTTATTCTACTTCCTTAAGACAAAATTATAGACACAGACATACACACACTTCATATGCTCAAACTCTTATTACTTTCTGCATAAATTGTGCCAGCTAATTTAAATTGTCTTAATATAAAACTAAAAAGTAATTATATTTCCAAACACATATATATTTTATTTTCTGCCCAATATTTTTAACCTAACCTTTATGTTCGGTTTAAATGTCTAATTACAAAAAGAGAAGATAGCAAAATTATTTTATGTTGTAGAATCAGTTCCACAAAACTGGTACAAACTAGATAAACTCCTGACTTTTGAAAACTATTTCAATTTTTTTTAGAAATAATAAACAATTTAACAATTATTTCAAAAATAGCAACATTAAACTTTCCTCCTTGGAAATATCCCCTTACTTTCAAAATGTCTACTTCCACCAACCAGGAAGTATAGAAGAGTGGAGTAAGGAAGAAGCCATACATTAAGCTTACCTGCCTTATTTTGGACTCATTTAGTTTATAATCTGAGCTATCTAACTTAAATTTAAACCAAAGATATTGCTCAAATTAAAAGAATAATAAGAAAAATTATATATATTTATTCATGCAGTTTCTAGTTTTAACTGTACGTAATATTAGACAACAGGCCCAAAATGGAGTCACCCCATTAGCAAACCAAGATTTAAGACTTAAACTTAGCCAAGTTTCAGCCTCCCAGGAATGCAATCTTAACCAGTCAACATGGAATTACCCGGTCAGCACTACAGCCCAATAGGCCGCTTCTGTTCTCTTTAGGAGGGCAACCCTGCCTGAAACGATACATTCTTGGCTAATAACTTTTTTCTACCCCCTTTCCACCTTTAAAACATTCTTTTCTACAGTGTGGTGGAGCCCCTTACTATTTGTTAGATGGGATGCTGCCTGATTCATGAATTGTTGAATAAAGCCAATTAGTCCTTAAATTTAACTTGTTTGAAATTCTGTTATTTAACAGTAGTTTATTTTACTCAGATCGGGGGTGGGAGGTAGGGTGGGGTGGAGGGGCAAAAGTACAACCAAGGGTATCAGAAAAACAAATAAAAACAAAAATACTTACTAGTGAAACTCTCACTAATTCTTACTCAAAGAACAATTTAATGGTTCTTTGACATCAAAGTGAAAAATTGCTGGCTATTAAGTTTAAATAAACAGACTCTTCTCATAAAATCTGAGTTCAGTTTATTAAATATTCCAAATTTTATGCCATCATGCTGGATATTCAAATAAATATCTTTGTTGACCTATAAGGCTCTTTCATGGACAATCTATCTTAACTTAGGAATACTTAAAAATTCTTCACTATCAATAAATATGAAGCCTATAATATTTGTGCTCAACTATCAGTAAAACAGACAGAGACTCATATTAAGGTTATATGGACATTTATATTGTTGGTAATATTACAATAAACTTTCTAGAACAACATATCCCTTAGAATACAAAGCAGATTCACCTCATTCTGAGTTACGAATTCCATCATTAGTCTTTGATTCTCCCAGTTGACTGTAAACTTTTAAAGGACAGATATATTATACATTTTACTAACCCAGTCCTTAGGGCTTTATATCCGAAATTAAAGGCACTTAATAAATGTTAGTTATCAATTATTAGATAGTAGTGATGGCTATAATTCAAAAACGCCATGTTCCTGAAACATTCTGGACTGATATCTAAACTACGTTTTATATACCAATGAGAACCAGAAATGGAAAAAGATTTATTTATTGAGAAAGCTTAATGAAAGAAAATATCTTGCTATTTCTTTATTGTTTACTTTTAGCTTCCCCTTCTCTCTCAAAGTGTACAAGAAACCTGTTCCTAACAATAAGCTAATATACAACCACTGAGTATAGCAGCCTAGGGAACATATAAGTAACTCAACTGGACTAGACTATTCAGCTTTTAAGTCCAGCATCAGAAATTCAGCCATATAATCAGAGTATAACTGTGTGTGTCTGTGTGTCTGTGTGTGTGTGTGTGTGTGTGTGTGTGAGAGAGAGAGAGAGAGAGAGAGAGAGAGAGAGAGAGAGAGAGAGAGAGAGAGAGAGGGAGAATGATCTGTTTCTTCGATATAGCAAAAGTGTAGTTACCACAGTACTCGACCTCAGATTGGGACAGCAATCTCAAAGAAAGCACCTCTAGTAAATGTGTTGTTCCTCAGGTAAGATGGCAGAATGTAGTATAATGGCTAAAATCTCTTTCCTAAAGACAGTAATGCTGCTTCCAAGATATTCTAAGTCACCAATACTCTGAATGCAAAAGTTCAGGTAGACTCTCTTCTATTAGAGTAGCCCTGACAGAATATTAAATTATGAAATTCCAAGTTATACTAGAATTCAGGCATATATAGTTTGATCCTGACAATTTGAGAAAAAATACAAATATAAAATAGTAAAAGTATTTCAGAGGTATTCACAATAAATGCTTAAAGCCTTAAAAATAAATGTTAATATCATGTGTTCGTAAGGAGGCAGCTTACTAACAAGTAGCCAAAGCCTTTAAAATGCATGCATCCTTTGACTTAGTAACTTCTAGGCTTCAGGACCCCTATATCTGCTATTGCCTCTGTGCCCAAATATTTACATGATTTACATGATTTGACAAGGGCATGTACCTTGGATGTGGGCACATCTCCAGTAGGAGGTGTGCAGGAAGTACCTAATTGATGTTTCTCTCTTATCGATGTTTCTAATTCTCTATCCCTTTCTCTTCCTCTATGTAAAAAAATCAATAAAACATATATATTTTTTAAACTAATTTTTTAAATTCAGATATCACAGGCATACATTTTTTAGTTGCATGCATGACAAGTTTTTTTCAGTATGCAGTCTTCATATAGTAACTAATCTAAAATAGAAAACTGTCCTTGCACCAACTCAAGTATCAGGGACAGATGCACTGATTAGAGACTTAAACAACATAACTTATGCAGTCTGAAAGGCCTTCTGAGGCAGATGTTCCATCTTATTATGACTCATCTAGTCATTTACTTATATACTAATGTCCACTATGTTATATCACTTACATCAGAACAACAAAGCAGTGAAAAAGAAACTGCAAATTTTGCTCCTGCAAATATAAAGTTCCCATTAGACTGTATCTGAAAAGAACAAAAAAAGTCTTATTCGTCAGTTTTCTGCTTCTGACTCACAGGACTCATGTAGATTTTGTGTTTAAAACAACTGTCAAAGTGTAGCAAGCCAATTATATTGCTGAGATATACAACTGACTATCTTAGAAAAGGCACTTACATTATACTTTACCTTTCACTTATTATTAAAATAAATACCAAATAGTGATATTCCTAAAGCTTTTTACAAAGCACAAGATAAATTTGCTTTAAGTGAGTGATTTTATTCTATTAGTTCTAAAAATAGGTTCACTAAAAAATGTATCTCGCCCTAACTGGTTTGGCTCAGTGGATAGAGCGTCAGCCTGCAGACTGAAGGGTCCCAGGTTCGATTCTGGTCAAGGGCATTACCTTGGTTCCCAATATCAGGCAGCTGATCGATGTTTCTCTCTCATTGATGTTTCTAATTCTCTCCCTTCCTCTCTGTAAAAAAAAAAAATCAATCAATATATATATATTTAAAAATTTATCTAAAAAAAATCTTGTTAATTGAAATAATGCCAATATATTAGAGTTATTAACTTAGTTAAATAAATTACAACAGAATTATTAACAAGACACCACAGGAAAAATACTCAGATTCCTTAAAATACATTGATAAAATTATCTAACCCAGATTGCCATGCAGAGTAATGTTATCATAAGAATAAAAAAAGTTATCTAACAGTCTAAATATTTATTCTAGTATCAATCTTAAGTCTTAATCAGTTATACTTTTTTATTTTTAATAGAAGAAAATGAATAAAAATGAATGCAAAATCTTTTTAACTGGGAATTTAAAAATTAGAACAATACTATTAAAGTGATCATGAATATATCATATTAAGAGCATTAAACTTCATTTGAAAATCAAATCGTATAATTGAAGGATTTTACACACACACAGGGTTTTCTACATTTTATCTCTTAATGTAATATTTATTAAAGGCAAATTTTAAAATTGAGAAAAACCCTTAATAATATAACCACCTCCTTATTTGCTATGAAAAGAAAATTTTTATGGAACTGTCATGTTAAATAGTAGTCAATAGCTGCATATAATCAGTAAACAAATTCAGTTCAAGGCAAGAACTACGTTTCCATTTAGTGATTCCAATTTAGATTATTCTAGCGTGTAACACTTTAATTGTATAAAACAAAGCTGATGTCACAAATACAAAAGAACTTCTTGCAAAGCAAGTACCACAAGTAATTTCTATGCTGCCACTGACGGCTGACAAGTGATGAGCACTTTGTTCAAATGTATACACTATGCATTTGAGACAACAGGTGGTTTATAAAAAGAAAATACTGAAGAGAAGCTCTTAAAATTTTCATAATCAACATTTTATAATGTCTTGTCAGAATATCTGCTTTGATATTTGAATAGATAAAGCACATCTTATACAGGAAAATATACTATTCTTTTTTTAAAAATATATTTTATTGATTTTTTTACAGAGAGGAAGGGAGAGAGATAGAGAGCTAGAAATGTCGATGGGAAAGGAACATCGATGAGAGAGGAATACCCCCTACCGGGGATGTGCCCACAACCAACGTACATGCCCCTGACTGGAATCGAACCTGGGACCTTTCAGTCCGCAGGCTGACGCTCTACCACTGAGCCAAACCGGTTTCAGCAAAATATACTATTCTTTACATTAAAAAAGAGGATAAGTTACACACACACACACTAGGATTAATACTGGTCTAAAAATGTTTATAAGAGAAAATGTATTGATATTACCAATGTATTTCATAGTTTCATAATTTAGGTTAAAATATTTCCAAAAATTTATAAAAATATCTATCATTATTAATTGACATCTGGATATTGTGATTCAGTGCTGGAGAAAAAAATATCCCCATAAAAGCAAACAAAGAAACACCTAAGTTCTTTAGGCCTTATCAGTCAGCAGTGTTAGAGGTGTTTTCTCATTGATGCAAATAAATGAAACAAATGGCCAAAATGACTAGCACGCCCCACCACAACTACCACCTCAATCTAAACTTTTTAATTTTTTGTTAATCCTCACTCTAGGATATTTTTTCCATTGATTTTTAGAGAATGGAAGAGAGGGAGGGGTAAATAGAAAAAGACAGACAGACAGACAAACAGACATATCAATGTGAGAGAGACACATCAATGGGTTGGCTCCTACACATGTGTAGTGGTGTTTATAATATAATAATCCTTTGATGCATATACCCACTACAAACCTTCTATTTACAAGTAAAATAGGCAAACTTTTAAATTCTCATCCATTAATCACAAAGTTAGCAAAGAGAGGCTGACAAAAAAAAAGCAGAAATTATCACAGAGAAGGATTAAAATTATAGCCTGGTCATAATTTACATCAAACTTAACTCGGAGATCAATTGCAAAACCCTGCCAAGTACAGCAGACCACGTACAAACCATCACCCTAATGAATTCCAGGGCATTCAGACTTCTCTATTCTCTCCCAACAACTGCCTAGTTATATAGGCTTTAGAAATAAGTCTCACTCTTCAGGCATTTCTAGCTGTTTCCCTACGCAAGTCACCCAGCTCTTCCTTTACTCTCCATAGGGTAAATAGTTATGTGGTAGTCTTATTTGACTGATTTATATACACTTGTTGTTCCCAATATATACTGTATAATTTACATTTATAGTTGCTTAAACAGGATATGGTAATTCTACTAAAATCAAATTCAAGTATTCCTTTTGAAAATCAACATGGCAATGTCCAGCAAAAGTTAAATATACGGTAAAATAAGTATCCTTTGACTCAATTTCTTCTTTAATAAATACTTTAAGAAATATTGTAATACAGAAAAGGCAAAAAGATATATAATGAAGTCATTCACTGGAGAATTGTCTATACTAATAAAAGGGCAATATGCTAATTAGACTGGGAGACCTTCCAGGAGACCTTCTGGACAAAGCCATGGTGGCGGGGCGAGGCAGAGATGGTTAGGGGTGATCAGGCTGGCAGGGGATGGCAGTCGGGGGTGAGCAGGCTGGCAGGGGAGGCAGTCGGGGGTGATCAGGCTGGCAGGGGAGGCAGTTGGTGGTGAGCAGGCCTGTGGGGAGGGGGGGCAGTTGGGGGAAATCAGTTCGGCAGGGGCAGGCAGTTAGGGGTGATCAGACCACAAAGGAGGGAGGGGCAGTTGGGATTGATCAGGCCGGCAGGCAGAGTGTAGAAGCAATCAGGCAGTCAGGCAGGTAAGTAGTTATGAACCAGTGGTTCTGGATTGCGAGAAGGATGTCCCTGTGGGATAGGGCCTAAACCAGAAGTCAGACATCTCCTGAGGGGTTCCAGATTGAAGAGAGTGCAGGCTGGGCTGAGGGACACCCCACCCCCGTGCACAAATTTTGTGCACCAGGCCACTAGTCTATCATAACAGAATAACTGAAAACATATTCCAATATTCCCAGAAAGCTATAAATTACCCACAGTTTCAGTTTTTCTATCTATCTGACAACCTGGCATGAAATAGAAAAAGACCAACTGGCCTTAAGAGAAGGTAAATACTGTTGTCCCTTTCATCTCAGATTCAAGGGAAGAGAAACAAAACCATCTTCCCCTAAGCCAACTCCTTACCTATGCAAAGTACAAAATATCTGAAGGTCTGGTGGCACAATGGGTTTGTTTAGGTACTATGGTAAGAGCTGAGTCACTCAAGTCCAGGCCAGCCAGGCAGGCTCCTTCTTTCCTCCCACAGGGGGAGCACGGACAGCAAAGACAGATTTGGAGCAGAGAAAGTAGACCAGGAAGAGGATATCACAGATCAGACAAGCAAATTCCATATCAGAGCCAGTCTGGGAGTTCTGAATGGACACCTTGACTTCACCAATGCAGAGGAGAGGAAACTTAAGGTTCTAAAGGACCAGTGCTGCTACACAACCCGTAGCCCTTAGAAGAAGTCCCACTTTTTCTTTTTCTTTTTTTAATATATTTTATTGATTTTGTACAGAGAGGAAGGGAGAGAGATAGAGAGTTAGAAACATCGATGAGAGAGAGTCATCGATCAGCTGCCTCTTGCACACCCCCTACTAGGGATATGCCCGCAACCAAGGTACATGCTCTTGACCAGAATCGAACCTGGAACCCTTCAGTCCCCAAGCCGACACTCTATCCAATGAGCCAAACCGGTCTCGGCAGAAGCCCCACCTTTTCTTCAAATGCCTGAGCTGACAAGTTACACTACCAAACCACAGGTTCAAAAATTATAAGTCACTGATGTACGAAAACTGTGTCCAAGATACAATGGATGGTTTAAGGGTTTCAGTGTAAAATTTGCAAAAGGAGAAGTTTGAGGAAATTGAAGGCTCATGTAATAAAACACAAGTGCTCATCTGATTTCATTCATGCAAGTTAAATGTAACAATGAATGCATTGGTTTTTCAAAACCAAATCAGTCTCAATACTTACATTTTTAACTTAACATAATGACAGTGTTTTGACAACTAAGAAAAATACAGTTCAAAAATTCGATGCTTAAAGATCAAGAGACTCTCCAGGACCTTAGAAGTTGCCCTCACATCCCTGAGTAATTTCAACTCATTAGTGAAAGAAGAGTTTTAAAAAGAATCCATATAGTTGCTATTTTGAACAAAGAGGACAGGACACAAGCTCTCTAAAACATGTCAAAAAGACATTCAAGAAAAAATGAGAATGGTTCATGTACCTAAAGTAGATATAAGACCACTATGAATATGAGGATATATTCAAGCAATTAAACTGGAAATAGCTAGTAGATTAAATAGCTTCATACAATATTACAATGCAAAGTAGAAGGAAGAGTTTCCTTCTGCTACAATATTTTCCACAGTAAACAGAATTGGTTATTAGAATGCATTGTATATGTAGACGAGAACCACTGCATAATTACTTAATCCGTTGAATTTGTACCAAAGAAACAAAGAAAACATATGATTTTTGGTCAGATTGTTTACTGCAATCCGATACTAGATTAAATTAATAAATACTGCTGAAAAAGAAAATTACAGGATCCAACAAAAAAAAACTCCATTATTTTAGGATACAATCAAAGACAGCTTTATATTGACAATTTGTGTCTATGCAAAAATGTGTGACTCATTTTAAACTTTTAAACGACTGTGCTTATCAGGGGGGGGGGGCACTTGAAAACAGTAATTTATGTTTGTGGTAATTAAAGGTGATTTACAAAACATATAAACACCCAACTTAACCTAAGAGGGGGTGGCAATTAAATGAAGGCATTTTTACCTTCTCATTTAGCAGTTCAATAAAGTTGAAGTGCCTAGAGGGCTCCAATTCCATATAAACTAGAAAGGCAACTTAAAACCTATTTCTTCCATCAGTGCTACCTTCATCTCTTTTTAGCAAATATAGGCAACAAAAAACTAAAGGAGCTCACTGGAATCTTACATTAAAGCTCTAAGGCTAAGCAATTTAGATATTTAAATTCAAAGAGATACAGAGAGACAGTAATATAAAACAGAATGAAAATGCATCTGTCATTAATAACAAAGTAGAAGGAAGAGGACTTTTATTTTTCCTGGACAAAAATTCTAACCATCTGCACAGAAATCATCTATATAGATTGTCTTAGCTCTCTATGGGTAAAAACTTGTCTGCCCAGTTTAAGAAGGGTGAAGGCTGAGATATAAATAAAATCAATGAATAACTTAAAATCACATTGGGGGGGCTCAGGAGAAGACAAGTATTTTCTAAGAATTATAAAACTGGATAGACCTTCCAAAACAAAAAGAAATTACATCAAAATCGAACAGTACCATTAGCAGTTATCCCAAAAACTGAAATGCTCTATTTTATAAAGTAGACTCCCTTTTCTAAGGAAAATAAACATTGAAGAATAAATTCAAATAGCAACTAACCTCTTGCATATAATCAGTAGAAGAAAAAAAGCATATATCCTTTCTGATTTTTTAAAAAAGAAACATAATTACTTCTGGAGACGGAACAAGGGGACAAACATGAAATTTTACTTGAACATCTGAATTATTTCCAATTTGTTCATAATAACGTTATATCATTAAGAAATTTTTATATATAATGAATATTTTTTAAGTAACAACATCTGGCCATTTATAATTAAAAGATAGAGTAAAATCTGATAAAAAACAAACAAACTGGGTACTCATAAGATATGAAGGAAAAGGGTGCAAACAAATTAAATTATAATTTTATATGCACTATGGAATGATACTCATTTTTTCTAACGCACAAATTTTTGTACCCTAACTGCATATAATTCAACCTATTATAAGGGAACAGTTATCTTTCTAAAATATATTTTATTGATATTTTACAGAGAGGAAGGGAGAGAAATAGAGAGCTAGAAACATCGATGAGAGAGAAACATTGACCGGGCCTCTAGTATGCATAACTTCTTTGGTTAATTTCTCTTCACCCATGCCTTCCCTGTGAGATTCGCCAGTCTGTTCCATGCTTCTCTGTCTCTGATCTATTTTGTTCCTTTCTTAGCAATATTTTTCCAGACTGCTGTACCGATTTTTCAGTAATTTCCGAATCTGCCACTATACCGCTGTACCTAAATTTCGGTACTTTGCCTAGACCTATTTTCTACAATGTCTCCGAATTCTTCCATCTTATTCTAACCTCTTGTTTCCATGTAACTAACATTTTCCTATATCATGTTGATTTTTTTCTCTTTAATGCTCAGGAGACCAGGTATAGGGGACAGTTACGTTTAGGGCCTCAGGTCTGGTAGGGTTAACACTACCTTTAGCCTAAATGAAATACAATAAAGTATGTATAATCCTAAATAAATTCATTTCCCCCTGAGAGTTAGGAAAACAAGTCAGATAAATATTATACAAAAGACAATAAAACAAAAGATTTGGTTACATTTATTAATGGTTTCAGGCCATTATCAGGATCTTACCATCATCCTAAATTGCTCCAGCTCTTGAAAATTTAAGTCAAATATCCATCTCTAACCACATACCCCCTTTATACTCATATCTGTTCTCGAAGCACATCAGGAAATCAGATCAATGAGCCTTCCACCTTTCAGCCCTCTCCTATTTTCACTCCTACCCTGTGTTAAGTTCTACTCTACCTGTCAGTGTAATCATGCTTAGACCCAAACCTTCAGTTTCCTTGCCCCCATATTCCTGTCATACCTGCCCTATCAATCATACTTCCTTACAGACATCTCCTATATGGATGTCTTAGGTATACAAATTCAAAAAAACTGTCCAAATGGAACTCATTAACTCTCTCCCAACTCTCTCTTCTTCTATATTTAATATCTCAGTAAATAACATAAAAAATAATTCCAATGGCCCAGCCCAGAAACCCAGGAGTCACACTTGATTCCACCCTCTCTTTGAAACTCTCATATGGGTCACCAGAACCAATGAAAAAAACAATCTGTCAGAAAATAAGAGGTTCTCACCAATGTACATGATATAACAAAATTTCCACCATCTCTACCCCACCCATAACCTTATTCTTTGTCTGTACCACAACTCTTCCAGAAGATATCTCCATTCCTTCATCCAAGGTAAAGCTACCCAGATCAGTGCTTCTCAAACCATTAGTGGCGAGCTTTTATAAAATACAATAAAAATGAGTTACTATGCAAGTGAATTTTTTTCTAAAAACCAGCACAATTTTATTAAATCCAAATGACAAAAAAAAAATTAGTCAAATGACATATCTATTTCTAGATGTTCATTTTCAATTGCTATAGGTATATAGTCAAGAAGCAGTAACAAAAACAAAACAAAACACTAAACCAGACCACAGTAAATAACAAAAACAATAACAAAACAAAAACACACGAGCCCTTACTTCTCATTTGTTTCCTTTGTTTGCATTAATTTTCTCATTATAATACTATTATCTAACGTGCAGCCTTAACTTGAATCTTAACCTAAATCTTTCTATTCTGTCAGAGATTTACTTAATATATGCCTTTAGCTCACTTTAATGATCAAAAGAACACAAGCCAACACATAATCCTACCTATTTGTTCAGCTTTCTATCTTTCCTTAATCTTCTCGTGTCTAATTAATAACCTGGCACCCTTCTTTCCTCTGAAATAATGGAATCCCCTCCTCTATCAATTCCACCTTCTTGGCACATGGAAAAGCAAGAATGAATAAAAGTTTGACAAGTTAAGAAAATTTCAAAATGCCTCTATAATTAACAAAATTACTTCCACATAAAAACTTCTCAATGAATCTAATCCAAAACAGGGGTCAATATTAAATTAGAATATAATATCAACACATCATATACTTGCTATGGAATAAGCACTCTCATATGGAGATTACACTAAATAACATTAGAGTCACAATTAACAGATGAATCCACATTTCATCTTGTGAAGTAAAGCAAATCTTCTATTAAACAGTCATTTCTAATTTTATTTGAGCAATGGAAAGAAAAAACTGATCATAATGAAATCAAGTATATAAGCAACTGTACTTACGTGTTAGATGAAAGATTCCATCACAGGCACTAATATGAGATAAAAAGGCATTTCCCAGGCCTTGTCCATTGTGAGCTCCTTTTACAAGACCAGCAATATCCACTACATTTAGAAAGGCAGGAATTTTACTGAGGAAAAAAAACGAAAGATGGTTTTATTGTAAAACAGTACTAAGAACCTACTTATTATTGCCCTGGCAGGTATGGCTCAGTTGGTCAGGCATCCTCCCATGCACCAAACAGTTGCTGGTTCAATCCCCGGTCAGGTATATGCCTGGGTTGCAAGCTCCAGCCCCAGTAGGAAATGTACAGGCGGCAGTCAATTAATGTTCTGCTCTCACATCAATGTTTCTCTTTCTCTCTCCCTCTCCTTCCTCTCTTTCTCTAAAAATGAAAAAAAAAAAAATCAACAAAATTATATTTTTTAAAAAGAAATCTATTAGTTAACCAAATAGATTTCCCAAACATTTCCCATGAATTAAGTATTTCTTTTCTTTTTTAATTTCTTGTTTATTGATTTGAGAGGGTAAGGAAGAGAAAGAGAGATAGCATATCAATCTGCTGTTCCACTACCTATACATTCATTGGTTGCTTCTTGTATATGCCCTGACTAGGGAGTGAACCCAAAAGCTTGGTGTATTGGGATGACATTCTACCCTATTAAGCTACCTGGCCAGGGCCTAATTATTTCCTTTCTAAAATAATGCTTAGAAGACTCTTAATAATTATTTAGTAAATAAATAACAAAAACAAAACAAAAAATAAATAATATTTTATTACATTAGGACTTCCTTACCTAGGGAAGTGTTATAAAGCAGAGTAGCTGTTTTTATTGTGTCTCTAAAGATTAACAAATATTATCCTATTCTAATTGGTATATACACTGCATATGCACACCCGAGCACGCACACACAGACACACACGCAGTAGAGAACATTTAAGAATACACTGATTCAATGCAAGGTAATCATCATAGAATAAGCCAATGTACCTTGTGTCAGGCATTGGACTAAATCACATGTGTCAAACACAAGGCCCGCGGGCCAAATCCGTCCCGCCAGGCCTTGCAATGTGGCCCGCACCGCGCTGTCATCACTGCACTCCGCTGCGTTTCCATCACAATGACAGTTTATGACTGTTCAGTAAAGCATTCGGCTCACGATTTAGGCTGGATTTTAGATTTTGGCCCCTTCTCTGATTGAGTTCTACACCCCTAGACTAAATGCTTTACATGCATTATCATTTCAATGTTCAAAACAATTTTATCAGGTAGATATTATTTATTAATCCTACTTTACAAATGAGGAAATTAAGCCTTAGAGGAGTTAAGAAACCAGTTGTGGGGATTCAAACACAGGATTTAATCACCATATAGATTATATAGCCTAAAACTGCACGTAATGATGTGATCCAGTTACCATCATAGTAATAATCCAGTTAACAACAGCAACCGAATTAAACATATATATAAAATAACCTTTGCTTTGCTCAAAGTAAAGGCACAGTTAACACAAATCAGAAACCAAGTTAGAAAAACCAATCAGCCATGTAGAAATGGAAATTAAGAGTAAATAGTTTTTAACATCATCTGACAAAGGTGTATGCTAGAGGTGTATGTATGTATGTGTGCATGTATGTCATCTCCGTCAATTTTTAAAGAAGTATTCATTTTTTAGAATGTGAGTTTCACCATATGATAAAATACAAAATGAAAAGTTCCACAAAATATTTCCCTATTATCTGTATGGAAAATGAATCTTTTAAAAGTAATTCTTTAAAAACTGTTCTATAAAAATTTTTTATACATATAGTAATTACATGGCAATTGTTATTAACAAATCCACAGGAAATACACACAAAATGTGGTTAGTTTTTGTTGTTGGATATTGTGGTTGCCTCCCCAGAATCCTTTGCCCCTTCTCTTGGTAACTATATTGATATTCATTTCGCTAGCCATACTTCCCCAAGATAACCCAGAGCTTTGAAGAAGATGGCTCTACCCCTACCTCTAAAAGGGTGGCATATACTTTAGGCCTATACCAGGCAGTTTAATCTCCTCCCCTAGGCATGATTAATGATTCTATTTGCCTAGAAAGACTTGAGATTTGCCAAAGGGGCTGAGCAGTGTTATGGCTCATGAGTCTTCTGAGAGAGCTTCTAGAAGCAAACCCCTCCTCCTTCCCTCTGAATGAACATGGATGAGAAAGTATCCTATTCCAAGATTTGAGAAACAGCCTGTGACCACAAGGAGAAAGCAATCTTATGATCAACCTGATAAAGAGAGTAAAATGGAAAGAGAAAAAGACACCAATTCAACACAATTGAGTTGCTGAAACCAACACTAAACATCCTGCTACCTATTATAAGACAACTAGGGGCCCAGTGCACAAATTCGTGCACCTTGAAAGAAACTGTGGGCCAGGAGGCTGCAGTGGGCACAGGGCCAGGACTCAGCCCATCCTCCACACCCCTGCCCAGCCCCTCCTGCTGTGGCCCCCAGTCCCGTATGCCAGCAGCCCTGCTCCTGCCGCTCCCACTCCCATGCACTGACAGCGCTAGCCCCACTTGCACCCTCTGATTGCGCAAAGCAATTGGGGCTGGCGCCAGCAGCAGGTGCAAGTGGGGCCGTCAGCAGGTGTGAGCATCAGCTGCTGCTCCGATCACCCCTGAAGAGCAGGGGAGGCCGAAACCGGTTTGGCTCAGTGGATAGGGTGTGGCCGGCCTGCGGATTCAAGGGTCCTGGGCTCGATTCCAGTTAAGCGCACGTACCTTGGTTGCTGCAGGCACATTCCCAATGGGGGGTGTGCAGGAGGCAGCTGATCCATGTTTCTCTCTCATCAATGTTTCTAACTCTCTAGCCCTCTCCCTTCCTCCCTGTAAAAAATCAGTAAAATATATTAAAACAAAGTAAGAGCAGGAGGAGGTGGAGAAGCCCTCAGGGGTAATCAAGGCCGGAAGCCACTGCTCGCACCTGCTGACAGCGCCGAGCAATCAAGACTGACACCAGGCAACAAGTGCAAGCGGCAGTGCTGGCTGTGGGTATGAGCGGGGCCGGCCTTGGTATCAGGTACGAGCACCAGGCAGAACTGCAGCACGCAAGAGCGAAGAATTTTCAGTAACTACCAGAGGCTCACCAGATGACAGCAACCAATGCCCCACCTTGGTCTGGTGCCCCCACTCCAACCAACTGCCAAAGTGAAGACAGAAGGCAGCGGCCAGAGCAAAGGCCTGGGTCCCAGGTGCTGGAGGACAACTGGTGCCAGCAGTCAGGGGAAGGAAGGCCTATTCTTGCATGAATCTTCGTGCAACAGGCCTCTAGTTTATTATATCAAGGTAAAGTATAGGTGACCTTTATTCCTCTCTTTAAACATTTCCATATTGTTTGAACCTCCTACAAAAAAACCTGTATTATCTTATTTTTTATAATTAAAGAAATAATTCGTATTGTAATAAAAATTTCAAACGCAGAGGAATTTAAGAAATGAAGTAAAAATCACCTTAAAATTCTATTACCCAGATATAAACATCAATTAATTTTTTATCTTCATTTCATACATTTTCCTATGAATATACACATATATGTATAATTTTACATAAATGAAATCATATAAGATTAGTTACTCCCTCTACTTCATATTCCCCAGAAAAAAATAATTGCAATTGCTAACAACCAGATATATCCTTCACCCTTGTCCATGCTCTGCTTTATTTTGCAACCCAAAACAATACTGCTATATTAATTTTGGGAAGTAAAACTTTCTACATGATTTTAAATATATGACTAACAGATATTTAGTCAGTTTATACAGGGTGACCAAATAAAAAATGGCATAAAGACTTTCTTACCTTACTGGTTTGTGGTACTGGCAAAGAAAATCAAACCTTTCATCTGGCACAGGTACTCTGCTCTCATTGGGATCAATAGTGCAGAATGGGAAATTCTCTGCTGAAGCCTGACTATTGGTTAATACATTGAAGAATGTAGATTTCCTAAAATGAATAAAAACAATTGAATCAATTCTTAGACTAACACTGAGAAAAAAATTCTCTAATTTCAATGCTCAAATAAGATTTATGAGGATTTATAAAACCAATCTAGGATGCAGGTGAGGAGGAATACAATTTTACTAACAGAAATTAATGGAATTTACAACAATGATGTATAATTAGGTTATATTCCTATCTCAGTGTATTTGGACCTTGAAAAGCATTTTCCCAAAGAATCTTTGTTATAAATGATAGCTAGTCCCATGTCACACCACAAATCTATTTAATTCCTAAAATACCTGGTAGTACCAATTTATCACTTCACCTATATCTAATATAATCTTCTCTAGCATAAGTGTAGATAGATGTGTATCTAGTTAGGTCAATCACTTCCCAAGCATTCTGAATTGGTTAACTAGATGCTAATTGTCTAATAGGAAATAGGAGTTTAAAACTCAGACTTCCTTCTAATTATTAGTACATAAAGATTAATACTAAGTCTAGAATTGTGAATTATGAAAGTTAAAATGTAAATTTTTTTCAAGGTATAACAAATTTTAACATCTATTACTAATTAATAAGTTGGTTGATAATTTTCTAATTATCTGATTTTTATCAGGTAATACATACTCAGAGAATACCAACTCATATTAATACAAGCCACATTTTATTTTATACATACATATATATATATATATATATATATATATGTTTTTAATTGGTTTCAGAGAGGAAGAGAGAGGGAGATAGAAACATCAATGATGACAGAGGATCATTGACTGGCTTTTTCCTGCACACCCGACACCGGGGATTGAGCCCACAACTCAGGCATATGCCTGAAGCTGAAATCGAACCACAACTTCCCGGTTCATAGGTCCACACTCAACCATTGAGCCACACTGGCTGGGCTACAGCAACCATATTTTAAAAAATATGAGCCCTGGCCAGTGTGCCTCAGTTGATTGAGTACCATCCCACGCACCAAGAAGTTCCTGGTTGCATTTCAAGTCAGGGCACATGCCCAGGATACAATTCGATCCCCAATAGGGGGCTTGCAGGAGATAGCCAAAGATATTTTCTTTCTCATCAATATTTCTCCCTCTCTCCCTCCCTCTCCACATCTCCCTTTTTCTCTATATAAAAAAATCAATAAAAACAAATATTTAAAAAATAAATAATATGATTGCAGTGCCAAAAAACAGATTAAAATTTTTAAAAATGGAATTTTAAAGGTTTGTTAATCTGTTTTGTACTACTTTTCAATTTCATCAGTAATACAGACACATTATAGTGACTTTTTTTTCCTTGCTCCAAAAACAGAACACACATGATAATTTAAAATAAAAATTAATATCATATATAACTGGAGAAATTGAGAAAGTAAAGGATTATATGAGAATTCTGAGACTGATGCTTGCTAACTCCAGCTAGACATGATTATGTAAAAATGTTTGCATATAGACTAAATTTGATAACAAAAGAATATTCAAAAATAAAATGGTTGTGCTAGGATGATGGGATTATGGATAATTATTATTTTCTTTTCCAATATTTTTTAACGTAAAATGCCTAGTAATATGAGATGTAAGCCTACCAGTACATTTTTCAGGAGAAATTAACTCACACTAAGTTAACTCATTTGATTGAACTTTTAACCCAAAGAATCAGACCTTTTTTTTAAAACTGAGAATCTTATAAGAGAGTAAAGAACAAAAGCCAATAATCAAAGCTTATCTAAATACTACTGGTGAGAAGCATGTTTGGAAACAAGATACTTAAAACAGCCTATATGTCTTTAAATATTGGTGTTATTGCTTCTTATATCACATTCAGACAAAACATTTCAGAAAAATGTAGAAATGGATAAAACAGCCACTTAAGTCATTACTGGTTGCTTAGAGCACCATTGGTCAAACCAGTAGCTTTCAAATGCCTGCCTATAACAGAATCAGCTGAGAATGTAAAGGCATGCATGCCTCTTTCAAGATGTGGTGTAGGCCCTAATATTTTAAAAATATCTCAGGTGATGCAGATGTTTCAGCCTCAGCTAACAACCTACTCAAAAATATTGACTGTTGTAGAATTTATACTGGCAACCTCTAAGAGCCTGGTAACAATTCCAGACCCCTAGGAATGATAATTAAGATGACATCACTTGTTTCCACAGAGCTAGATTTTTTTTTTAAAGCATTGGACTATATAGGTATGTAGATAGATATATAGATATATAGATATAGATATAGATATAGATATATAGATATAGATATAGACATAGATATAGATATAGATATAGATATATAGATATAGATATAGACATAGATATAGATATATTGCAGGTCCCTTGCAGGAAGATTCCTGCTGTGGTCACCTGCTTCCCTCCCTTCACCACAGCCCCACCTGCTTCCCTTCCTTCTCTGCAGGCCCAATGGCTTCTCTCCCTTCTCCCCACCCGCCTGCTTCCCTTACTTCTCCACCGCCCTGCTTGCTTGCTTCTCGGCAGCTTTGCTCCCTTCTGCAGCACTTGGCTTCTTTCTATGCCATCTTCAGTCTTTGCTTTGGCCTGGATATGCAAATTAACCACCATCTTGGTTGGATTAATTTGCATACTTGCCCTGATTGGCTGATGGATGTGGCTGTCTGGTCTAATTAGCATATTATGCTTTTATTATTATGGATGAGTCTTAAATGATTTTTCCCAAGGGAAAACAAGGAAATTGGTAAAAAGCCTTAGAGTCCTATCAAAAGCGCTCTGGAACCAATTTGAATAGATTTGTTGGCCAAAATGAATCAATCTGAGCATCAATAAGAATAGCTACAATAAACAGTAACAAAACAATTTTCAATCCGAAGTTGGGTTTCTGCATATGCAAAGGGCCAATTTAAATTAGAGGCAGATTTTCAACTGTAGGTGGGTCCTTCTAAGCATGCCTATCCTCTCAGACCCTTGTTGTTCAAGGGTCAACAGTAACTTTATATCCATGAATTGTTAATAAACCTTAACAAAACAAAACAAAAACCCTCTCTGATAACCTTTTAAGGATGCTAGATGATGCATCCTTAAAGATAGGGTAACAAAGAGTTGATAGTGATATTATTTTATAGACATAGTCTAGGCAATAAATGAAAAAAACAAAACAAAAACTTAAGACTATTACCATTCTGCAACCCCTAAGGAATTAGTGGAGCTGGGTAATGATCACCAATGATAGTTAATACTGCAAAAAGAGGGGGGAAATAGTACCACCTAACAATACAAGTATATATATATCATCATTCATATACTGTTGACAAAATTATCTGATCAAAAATTATCTGATATTAATCAGATCAAGCCTTTACTAATAGATATTACTACCACTTTACAGGAAATAAAGGGGACACAAGAGCATATTAAATGATACCACACAGATGCAATCAACAAAATTCAGACTTTGGAAAATTCTGTAGACAAATAACCAGATTTTTTTTTTTTAAGTGGGGGAGGAAAGAAATTCTGCTTCTGGGGGAGATGCAAAAGCTAACAGGAGATTAGAATTCCCACCCAGAACTAGAAAAGCCATATACATGCAGAATACAGAAGCCATCTGAAGGGGCTAGGAATCTGAAAATGTTTGAAAAAAGTCTCAAAGAAGTGCTTCTGACCTCCACAGTCTTTTACCCTAGAAACCTTATGCCCATTCTAGGCAGAAAAAGAGGCTTTACACTCATGGAAAGCTGATGCTGGAGGACAGAGAACCCAACAAAGGGTTCGGAGGAAACTTAAGAGGACCTCAAGAACACAACTAGAATCCTTAGGATATTTCCCCAAGAGGGAAAACTACAAAAATGTGAAGTAAATGGTGACACTCTCCCTTCCTTATTCCCCTTCCCACAAAAGCAAAAAGTGATACTTAAGTTGCCAGAATAGTCCATGGGTCCTTATTTATATATTATAGAGGCCCGGTGCATGAAATTAGTGCATTTGGGGGTGGGGAGTGGGGTGTACGGGGTGGGTTTGGGGGTCCCCTCAGGCCGATCAGTGCCCTCTCGCAGTCCAGGAGCCCTCGGGATATGTCCGACTGATGGCTTAGGGCCCCTTGGCAGTTGGGTATCCTTAGCACTGCCGGGGAGGCGGGAGAGGCTCTTGTCACCACCGCTGCACTCGCCAGCTGTGAGCCCCGCATCTGGCTGAGTGGCACTGACCACCAGGAGGCAGCTCCTGCTTTGAGCGTCTGCCCCCTGGTGGTCAGTGTGCGTCATAGCGACCAGTCTTTTTGCCGTCCAGTCAATTTGTATATTAGCCTATTAGCCTTTTATTTATAAGCTATACCTGTAAAACATTACACAATAATGTTGCCAAAAAAGTACTTAAAACAAAATTTAACCCTTTGCACTCCGAACCATTCTGGACATTGGCTACCAGCTACTCGACGCTTTGTGGCGGACATGTGCACTGAATTAACTCAATTCCCCGTAATCACTAATAAACTGCAATGTCCCCCCTGAGAGGGGACATCCGAGTGATATGCTAGAATTCCGATGTCCCCTGAGAGGGGACAGCGGAGTGCAAAGGATTAAATATATTAATTAATCCAAACACTTATAGAACACTTGTGCCTTTTTCGAGTGAGGGAGGGGACAAAAAAAAAGTGTAGCTGTATTTTTGTACATTAGTTTTTAAAAACTATAGCAGTGTGCTCACTGCTGTTACCACAGTCATAGTAATTGAAATGTAAAAACACTGCAAGAAATTTATGAAGTTATTTTAAAATTTATGGCTATTAAGTATATCAATTTTTATTGTCTACATGAATAAAAATTTTTTTTAAAAAAGAAAAAAGTTTAACTCTTCAAACATATCATAAGGTAAAAAAAAGTTCCATTATTTCTTAAGCAAAAAAAAAAATCTTACATACCAACTAAAATGAAAGACAAATCTCCATTTTCACAGATAATCTAATCTTGGGCATGGATTTTAAATTTCATAAAGTTATCTATTCCTTCCAATAGCTTTGTAAGTAAAAAAAAGGCACAAAGAAATAAAGAAGAAAAAAAAAGAAAAATTTCTAAAGATTATTACTATAGGCTTCAGTGGTAAGTTAAAACATTTTGATCTATTCAAATCTATTAAAGAAAAGCCTTGCAAAAGCAAAGAATTTGAAAATTTGGCTTAAGCCTGAAGTGTTAAAAGCCAATAAGGCTTTTTGTGAAATGAGGGTTTTGCGCGGGCACACACACACACACACACACACACAGACACACACTCATACATTTAGATCATGTAAAGTCTTTCTTTTCCTTAAGATTATTATTAAAACTTGAAAGTAGGAGGTTCAAAATTGTATATATCTCTATTTTGCAAGAATGGGTTTACATAACTATTATTTCAGCAATGATAACATTAAAAAAAAAAAGTGTTAGACTTAATGTACTAGTATGACCCCTCCATTTAGGACCTAAATACTTTATTTTTAAATTGCATAGTTTACTGTTATAAGTAAATCTGTCTAAATAGGTGTTTTATCTAAAATCTTATGCAAAATTATAATATGTATTAGGAAGTTAGGATACCAATGCAAATCCACATTAATAGAACACACATCTAAAACGTGAAAAAAAGAACAATGCTCTTTTAATATGATTTTAATTTGGTTACAAATAAACTGTTAAGAAAAAAAATATATCTACCGGCTAGATACAGAAATAGTAAATAGCAATATGTATATACATAGGTTAATATAACCACATTATGTATCCTAATAAGTAAAAAGGGCAAAAGCAATACAGCAGCACAAATACCTAGAGCCTGGATCTTAGTTTCTAACTACCATTCTCCAGTAAAAGAAACCTGGGCTCTCTTGAGTCAAGGTTGGGACAGGAAAAATACAATGTTAGTTTGAAATACCTTTTAGTGTTTAAAACAAGGGGGAAAATATGATGGAGATATGTCAAAGGGATATAAGAGGCAATATTTGAATAACCTCAAAATACCTTTCCCCACATATTAATTAATTTACAGTAGTGGTTCTAACAAATGTCTACAAATTCTTTGATATTTCTTCCTTCAGGAGGTGGAGCTTAATTCCCTTCCCATTGGGTGGAGGTTGGGTTTAATGACTTGCTTCTTAGGAACACCTCCTAATGGCCAAAGCCAGAACAATCTTAGCAACAAAATAAATAGTACTAATAATATTGGGTTATAACCCAAAGACTAAAACAAAATTCAGTGAGCCCAAACATAACTATATAAATGATTGAATAAATAATGAAATGTGGGGTGAATAAATAACAAAATGTTGGGGCAAGACAAATCTTTCCCATAGAAGAATTCCAAATAACAAATGTAAAACAAATAAGGAAATTAAAATATCACCATTAAAACACCACTAATAATTGTTGCAAAATCCGTTCTGAGGAATGATAAAATTTAGTAGGGGAAATTTTAAAGAAAAACACGATATTTGAATAACTCAAAATATCTTTCCCCCACATACTAATTAATTTACTGTAGTGGTTCTAACAAATGTCTACAAATTCTTTGATATTTTTTTACTTCAGGAGATGGAGCTTAATTTCCTTCTTATTGGGTTGGACTTAGTGACCTGCTACCAATGAACAGAGTTTGGAAAGGAAAAAGGGATAATTTTACAGTGAAAAAATCTGGTAGACACCACCTTAACCAAGTGATCAAGGTTATTATCACCAGTAATATGTCATGATGGTACTATATATCCTTCAATTATAATGCAACAAGAAAAGACACTTTATCTCCATGGTATTCTTTCCTAGAAGTCTATAGCATGATTCTTGATATCAAAACATATAACAAAACTATAGTAATCAAAACTGTGAAACTGGCATAAAGATAGACACATAGCCCAGGGGAATAAATAGAGCCCAGAAATTAAGCCTCCCATACATGATTTAATGACCTTTAACAAGTATTCCAAGACCACACAATGGGGAAAAGTGTGTTTCTTCAACAAATGGTGCTGAGAAAACTGGATAACCAAATACAAAAAATGAACTTGGACCCTTACCTTATACCATATGCAAAAATTAACTCAAAATACAGAATCTAAAATTATAGAATTCCTAAAACAGGGGGAAGTCATGCTATTAGATTCTTAGATATTAGAACCACAGGAAACAAAAGCAAAAATAGAAAAATGACTCTATAACAAAATTAAACCTCTGTAGGAAACAACTAACCAAGTAAAAAGACAGCCTACAGAATGGGAGAAAAATAACTGCAAATCATATAAGCTGGCCTAAAAATACAACTGTGACAATATGACCTATCTCAACTGTTTTGCCCACCTGCACCCCAGTGTTGTCAACTCCCACAAGACAGAGGGTCACACCAACAACCTGTGTCCCAAGAAGGTCAAATAAGGCCCCTCCACACACCACCCGCTCCGCCAGCATACCTTTGAATACCCTTGTCCCTGGGGCCTCAATAAAGTTTCCCTTTCACTGACTGGAGCAGTACAAAGAAGAAAGCAGAAGCCTCTACAATACTTCAAGTAAGAAATGAAGATGTGAGGAAAATAGACAGGTTTAGTGCCCTACTAAAAAAAATAGAGTTAAAGGAAAAGGATGCAAAAATAAATCTCGCAAGTATAATATCTGAATGGAAAGTAGTATTATTAGCCAAAAATAGGGAATACACGCGGCAATGAGCTTAGCCTTAATCATGATGAGTGGAGACATTTTAACTGGAGATATTCAGGGGAGAAGATACATGAATCTGGAACTCAGATGCAACCTGAGCAAAATGTATAAATTTAGAAAATTGAAGCCAGTAGATTATTAAAATCAGGAGAAGATGAGACCACCTAGGGAGAAAGTATAAAAGAGAAGACAACCAAGACCAGAAACCTATTATTAAGGAGCAAATACAGGAAGTATAGCAAACAAAAGACTGAAGGAAGAGCAAAAGAGGTGGGGAGTTACTGACAATGTCAAATAGGGCACAGAGTTTAAGTTGGTTAAGTACTTACTTAAAACAAGTGTCAGCTTTGGCATTCAGTTCACTATTGTCTTTTGCTATAGTTCTTCCAAAAGCAAACATTTTTTAAAGGCCTTAAAAGACCTAAAATTTTTTTTAAAAACTAAAATTTGCACCACTCTGTACCTTCACTTCCACATCAATTTCAAACTAGTTCATGCAAGCACTCTTTGCAAAAAAATCAGTAGTCATAAGTGGAAGATATTAATGCTAATAATTTACAACTAGTGAGGAAACCAAGATGATGACACAGGTAAACACTTAAAACTGCTGCCTCACACAACAATTTCAAAACTACAACTAAAAGACAAAACTGACATCATCCAGAACCACAGAAAGGCTGGCTGAGTGTAAATTCTATAACTAGAAGGAAAGAGAAAAGCACACTGAGACTCAGAGGAGCTGTAGGAGACAAAGGTACTGAGACGCACATGTGGAGAGGACTGGCAACTGAGTGTGTGGCTGGCTTCCTCTAGCTGGAAGGAAACAAAAGCTCACGACTGCGCTGAACTCCAGTTCTGGGCGAGACTCTGGGGACTCAGACTCATTTGGGGTGAAACTGGACTGTCAGGAAAGAGAAAAGCACACTGAGACTCAGAGGAACTGTGGAAGGCAGAGGTACTGAGGTGCACACATGGAAAGGGCAAGCAACTAAATACACACTTGCTTTCTCAATGGAAGCGAGACAAAAGCTCCTGACTGCACTGAACTCCAGTTCTGGGCAAGACTCTGGAGACCCAGACTCATTCAGGGAGAAACTGGACTGTCTAGCAATGGGTGGAACACAAGGGCGGCTTTCTCTCAGAGGTGCTCGCAGTGAATACCATGGGACACTGAGACACAGGGACCTATTAGGGCAGGGCTGATGAGAAATCAATGCTATCTGCTCCGCCCTGAGACTCCACCCCATCCAAGCTGAGCACAGAGGCTTCTGCAAGTCTTGTCTCATAAGCGTGACTCCAGCACAGAAGTTCTCCCAGCATAGACACAGCTGATCCTCACAGCGAGGTCAATTCCTCCCAGTGATACCAACAACAATCAAGGCTTAACTACAACAAGACTGTGCACACGGCCCACAAAGGGGTGCATGCACCAAAAGTAACTGGGGAGGTAACTGGGGAGGCTGAGCCACTGTGCCCTATCAACTCAGGGAAGAAGCCAAAATGCGGAGACAAAGAAACATCACAAATGAAAGAAAGAAACAGATCACAAATGAAAGAAATGGAGGAAAGCAAACCACTGGATATAGAGTTCAAAACCACGGTTATAAGGTTTTTCAAAATTTTCTAGTAAAGGCTGATAAATTTAGTGAGACCCTAGAGCACGTGTCAAACACAAGGCCCGTGGGCCAAATCCATCCCGCCAGGCCTTGCAATGTGGCCCGCACCGCACTGTCATCACTGCACTCCGCTGCGTTTCCATCACAATGACAGTTTATGACTGTTCAGTAAACCATTCGGCCCGCGATTTAGGCTGGATTTTAGATTTTGGCCCCTTCTCTGATTGAGTTCGACACCCCTACCCTAGAGGATATGAAAAAGGACCAACTAGAAATTAGACATACACTGACTAAAATAAAAAAATATTATACAGAGATCTAACAGCAGACTAGAAGATCGCAAGAATCAAGTCAAAGATTTGAAATACAAAGAAGCAAAAACCACTCAACCAAAAAAGCAAAAAGAAAAAAATAATCCAAAAACACGAAGATAGTGTAAGGAGCCTCTGGGACAACTTCAAGCATGCCAACATCTAAATTATGGGGGTGCCAGAAGAAGAGAGAGAGCAAAACACTGAAAACCTATTTGAAGAAATAATGACAGAAAACTTCCCCACCTGGTGAAAGAAATAGACTTACAAGTCCAGGAAGCACACAGAACCCCACACAAAAGGGATCTAAAGGAGGGGAGCTATGGGGGGAAAAAGAGAAACAATGGTAATAATCTGAACAATAAAGATTTATTAAATTAAAAAAATTTTTAGACACATCATAATTAAAATGCCAAGAGCAAAAGACAAAAAAAGAATATTAAAAGCAGCAAGAGAAAAACAGTTAATTACCTACAATGGTAATTAACTGTTTTTCTCTTGCTGCTTTTAATATTGTATGCACAATTGTATGAGTGCTCTCTACAATGGAGCACTCATACAATTGTCAACTGATTTCTCAACAGAAACTATGCAGGCCAGACAGGAGTGGCAAGAAATATTCAAAGTGATGAATAGCAAGAACCTACAACCAGGATTACTCTACCCAGCAAAACTATTATTCAGAATTGACGAGCAGATAAAGAACTTCACAGATAAGAAAAAACTAAAGGAGTTCACCACCACCAAACCAGTATTATATGAAATGCTGAAAGGTATTCTTTAAGAAGAGGAAGAAGAAAAAGGTAAAGATAAAAATATGAACAACAAATACATATCTATCAACAAGTGAATCTAAAAATTAAGTAAATAAAAGATCTGATGGAGAATAAACAGGTGAATATGATAGAATCAGGGGCATAGAAAAAGAGTAGACTGACAATTCTCGGGGGTGAAAGGGGTGTGGGGGTGCAGGAAGAGACTGGACAAAAATCATACACCTATGGATAAGGACAGTGGTGGGGGGTAAAGACAGAGGGTGGGGTGGGAACCAGGTGGAGCCGAGTTATGGGGGAAAAAAGAGAAACAATGGTAATAATCTGAACAATAAAGATTTATTAAATTAAAAAATTTTTCTCAAAAAAAAGATTTACAACTATAAAATAAAAATTTAGTTTAAACATAATTGAATAAACATAATTATTTATTGTTCTTTGTATATAATGTACATAAACATTATTACATATAAAAATTCAGTGCTTTTCCATATGTGAAATCTTTTATAATCAAATATTGGGGGGAAAATCTGGTCAGCATGAAAAAAAATACTTATTGATCACCTAGTATCCTATATAATCAAAGCCTAATACGCAAATTGTCCCATATGCAGTTCAACCAGGAGTTTGACTGCTCAATATGACAGACTCTGCCCACCAGGGGGCATCACAGAATACAGTGGACATTGGTGACATGGCGCTGGCAGTGGGCGGCAATGGAGGTGCTGTTGGCCCCCATGGGCCCTGAGGAGAGCAGGACCGCAGCAGGATGGTGGACCAGGTGAAGGGGTGGTGCCAAGGCCAAGGCAGGATGGCAGGCGGGGCTGCTGGGCTGCAAGGCTGAGGGCACAAGCTGGGGCTACAAAGCTGGAGGCACGAGTGGGGGCCCAGTCTCTGAAGGCCACCCCAAGGGACCCCACCAGTGCATGAATTTATACATTTTAAAATGTTTTAAAAGCTTGTTACTCTGTGCATTCACAGACATGGGAATCTCTGCTTTGCAGCTTAACTTTATCAGCTCTTTATAATGAAAATGCTCTCATCACCAGTATTAGCAGCCTAAAGAATAATCTTCCTTCAGGGCATAGAATGGAGCCTCTAGTCTACAGCAAGCAAGTCAAACTCAAAGGCTAACATGGGCCAAATAAACAAGCTTTAAGTTTATGTGGGCCTCAAAAAAACAAAAGCTTCAATTTTCATAGAAAGGTGGGTTTATTTCAATAGAGACATGCTGAATACAAAGGGCTGAAATAAATGAGTCATTAAAGTAAAATAGAACATTTTAATAAAAAATATCTTTTCTTTGCCACACTGTCACTCTCTTGGGAGCTAGCCACCATGCTACAAAAAAATTGGGCTGGAGACCACTAGGAGAGAAAGAGGACAGTAAAAAAGGACAGAAATGCCCGACTTCCAGCCAACCCTGATAAGACCCCAGACTGTGGGTGTGGCCATCATGGACCTTCTAATACTGACTAGCCACCATTCCAATGCATGAGAAATCCACAGTGAAACCAGCAAAGACTCACCCAACTACCCTACAGAATCTATAATAACAAGAGTAATATGCTAATTAGACCGAGCATCATTCTGCACATCCTTCCTGACCAAGCCAGGGCTGGAGGAAGCCAACCTGGGTCCCTGGTGCCTGCGGGCAGCCTAAGGGAAGCCAGCCTGAGTGCTGGGTGCCTGCCAGCGGCCGGAGAAGGGAAGCCTGGGTCTCAGGTGTCAGAGGGAAGCTGGTGCCAGCAGTCCAAGGAAGGAAGGCCTACTCTTGCATAAATTTTCATGCATCAGGCCTCTAGTCATGAAATAAATTATTATAATTTAAACCAGGGGTAGGGTATGTCCAGTCTGCAGGCCATATAAGGCCTGTAAAATAATTAGGTCTGGCACTGCCATGCATTAGGAGTGAGTTAATTAAATGTTTGACCAAATATAACAGGCTAATTTTGAAGTTGATAATTTTATATGGCCTTTGAATGATATTATAAATATTCAAATGGCTATTGGCAGAAAAAAGGTTCCCCACCCCTGGTTTAAACTATGAACTCTAGAATGGTTTGCTACACAAGAATAGAAATCTAAAACACTAAACATAATTATCTTGTGATTATTATTTTTTTTTTTAGCATTTCCTACAATATTTTCCCTAAACAGCAGTAAATAGCTTTTAAAGACTCTGTGGTTGCAATATAAATCAATGTCACCAGCATAGGGAAAAAAAGAATTTGTGGTTGGTCTATGTCAAATTGGGAAAAGGCAAGTTGAATGAACAACCAAAGCACATTCTCAGAAGTATCTACTAAGCAAGACAAGTACTCCCTGGGACAGTTACTTAGTGTTCAAACAGAATATACAGTTGTCCAATATCCATTCTCTCTTTTCCAGGTAATGGAATTGCTAACTGAACGTATGAGCATCGAAATAAAGAGATTTCCTAGCCTTCCTTGCAAATAAATTCTTGCAACTAAATCTAGACAAAGGGATGTTAGCAGGAGTTAGCAAAGGATGTGACAGTTTACATGGGGGGAAAAATCCCTATCTGACCCTTCAGATACCCAGCTGCCTGGAAATTGTACCTTGCACCACGAAGATGAAGCCCACACTTTTGGGATCACCGAAGTGTAAATTAAAGCAGCTGGGGTTCCTGCGGAGTTCACAAGCAGAGTCAGTATACCAATCTCTAACTGCAAAATTCACACTTTTCATAAAAAGAAACTTCTGGTTAAGCAAATGTTATTTGGGGTTTTCCAACACTCTTAATTGAAACTAATCCCACCTCGTGCAATGGTAACAAGAAGAGCTGTCCCATGACACAGCAAAGAAGTCTGGAATATCAAAATGTAGTTTCTAGAGCAAAGGTAATACAATGGAACAAAGATAGTCTTTTCAATAAATGGTGCTGGAACAACTGGACATCCAAAAGCGCGCGCGCACACACACACACACACACACACACACACACACACACAGAATCTAGATACAGGCCTTTCACCCTTCACAAAATTTAACTAAAAATGGATCACAGCCAAGACCGGTTTGGCTCAGTGGATAGGGAGCGTCGGCCTGTGGATTGAAAGATCCCGGGTTCGATTCCGGTCAAGGGCATGTACCTTGGCTGCGGGTGCGTGCCCAGTAGGGGTGTGCAAGAGGCAGCTGATCTATGATTCTCTCTCATCGATGTTTCTGTCTATCCCTCTCTCTTCTTCCCTGTAAAAAATCAATAAAATACATTTTTTTTAAATTAGAGAAAACTGTATGTACGTACAGATTTAAAATAAATAAATAAATAAAATAAAAATGGATCACAGACCTAATGTAAAAACCCAAAACTATACAATTCCTAAGAACTAAGGGAAAAACCTAGATGACATAGGATATAGTAGTGACTTTTATATACACCACCAAAGAAATGATCCATGTGAGAATAAACTAGACTTCATTAAAATTAAAAACTTTTGCTCTGTGAAAGACTACATCAAGAGAATGAGAAAACAAGCCACAGACTAAGAGAAAATATTTGTAAAGACACACCTGATAAAGAACTATTATCTAAAATGTACAAAGAACTCCTACAATATATACAGTAAGAAGACAAACAACATGATAAAAAAAAAAAATGGGCCTAATATCTTAACAGAGACCTCATCAAAGATATATAAATAACAAATAAGCATATGAAAAGATGCTCACACCATATGTCATCAGGGAAATGCACATTAAAACAACAGTGGGGCACAACTACACACCTGTTTAATATATCCAAAATCCGGAACACTGAAAACCAAATGCTGACAAGGATATGGAAGTGGAGCAACAGAAACTCTCATTCCCTACTGGTGGGAATGCAAAATGTCATAACCACTTGAGAAGTTTCTTATAAAATTAAACAGTCTGACCATATAATCCAGCAATTGTGCTCCTTGGTATGCACTCAAACAAACTTGTGGACAAGTTTTTATGTCCACAAAAAACCTGCACATGGATGTTTACAGCAGTTTTATTCAAACTGTTAAATCTTGTAAGTAACCAACAAGTCCTACAGAAGATAAATGGATAAACTTATGATACACCTGGACCACGGAATATTATTCAGCACTAAAAAGAAATGAACTACGTAAGCCATGAAAAGACATGGAGGAAACTTAACTATTCTGTGTGATACTACAATGGTGGGTACATGCCATTAGACATTTGTCCCAAACCACACAATGTACCACACCAAGAGTATACCCTACGGCGAACTATGGACTTTTGGGTGATTATGATGTGTTAATGTAGGTTCATCCATTATAACAAATGTACCACTCAGCTGGGGGGTGTTGAAAGGGGTAAGGCTATGTATGTGCGAGGGCAAGCAGTATATGGGAAATTTCTGCACCATCCATCCTTCAATTCTGCTGTGAAACTAAAACTGCTCTAAAGAAAATTAATTTTTTTTAAGGAGGTTTTTCTTTTAAAGTAACATCCAAGACTTCCACTTACAATAATACACTGGCCCAAGAGGAGATAATTTATAAACTGTCACTCAGGTAAGAAAAAGCAGAACAAATCTAGGAACCAAATCATCATATACTGGGTATGTTCACAACCAAACACAATTGCCAAAATTCATCAAGCTGTACATTATTAAAATGAGTGAACTTTACTGTTTGTAAAGTACCTCAATAAAATTGGGGGATGTAGTTGAAGGTGTATTTAATTTAAAAGCATAAATAGCACATTTATACTGGACAATAAAATATTTGAGATTAATTCTCATATACTTTATGATTTAAAATCTCATAGGAAATACTTATTAAGGTGGCCCATTTTAAAGTACTCCCATCTAATGTCAACTTGCACTGACTGCAGTGATTCTAGAATAAGAGAAGTATGTTAATATCTAAAAACTATGTCTTGCTTTCAGGTGCAATAGAGCTCAAACACACATAATGACGATATCATGCTTTCAAGTTTGTTGACAGCACCCTACAGTACTTTGCTTAATTATTTGTTTTGCTTTATATTTCCATGCTCTCTATTTCATTTTACTTTGCAAGCAGCCTATATCACAGCAAGAAGCCCCTTCAAAATGGAAACCTCTCCGACTTCAGAATAGAAATTAGGACAGGCATACTTGTTTATGTTTTACATTACAAAAATTTAAGAACTGTTTTATTTGATCGTGTCATGCTCCATTCACTAAGCAATCTCTCTGACAGGGGCTCCAAGGGGCTCTTTCCACATGAAAGAACATGTTGCCCTACCTGCCACCAATCTGAAAGCCTAAAGCACATGTCAAAATACTTCAGTCACCATAATAAATCCATTACCACACCCTAATCACTCTTGAGACATTTTATATTTTACTTGAGGCCCAGTGCACAAATTCATGCATGGCTGGGGGCTCTCGGGTTGGCCTGTGAAGATGGGGCTCCATTTCATTCCCCTAGCCTCACAGCCCCGCAGCCCTGCCTGGCACCCTGCCTTGGCCTGGCACTGTCCCCTCACCTGCTCCACCATCCTTCCTGCTGGGCGACAGATCAGGGCCAGGGCCTCACCCAGCCACCTCAGCACCTGGGAGCCAAGGGGTAGCCCTGCCTCTTACCCCGCCTTAACCCCCTAATCCCCCTCCTCCCCCCACACCCTACCCCTGTGGTCGCCATCAATGGTCAGTGAGGTGATCAGCAGGGCGATCAGGCCCCTGCTCGCACCTGCCTTGGCCTGCTCCACCATCCCGCCATGGTCCTGCTCTCATCAGGGCCCATGGTGGCCGGCAGCGCCTCCACTGCCGCCCACTGCCAGCGCTGCGTCACCAACGCCCGCCATGTTCTGTGCCAGCCCTGTTGGTCGAACTCCCGGTCTCCCAGTGGAACGACTGCCCAAGGGGACAATTTGCATATTAGGCTTTTATTATATAGGATAGTTAATAAAAGGTATTAAAATAGAAGGGAAAATAATAAAAGAAGTAGACTGAACATTCAAGTTGCCAGTGTATAGATTTATATGATAAACCCCATCTATATTTCCTATCACTGCCTTATTTACAAATAAATGATTCACTTAAATTTTAAACATTACAAAACTCAAATTTTGCTTTCAAATTTAGCCACTTTATAACAAACACCCTTTTATCTAGCAGCTTCCAGTATTTCATTTAAAATTACTTCCTTCTCCAGTAAAGACTTAGCCATCCAATCCCTGATCTCCCAAAAATCTAATCAAATTTATAATGGGGCTTTTAAAACTATTTCCTAAAGTATTCTACTACATGGCGTCGGGTAGCTAGGAAGATATTCTACATAGCCAGCCAACACCAAAATCAAATTTAAATTACTCCATATACATTTAAATTCAATACTGTGTGTCTCCCAACAGCTTCGAAAAAATAGCTAATCTGTTTCAACTCAATGTTTTAACTCTGTTGCTTCTTCCTGAGTTTAAGCAAAACAAACAATATAAGTAACTCAAGTTTCAACATAGTATCTATATAGAAAACCAAATATAAAATACAACTAAACAAAAACCTTGTTTTGCAATATATTAATATTCCAGCTACCTAGACTCTTTCCTTCAATTTAAATTTTAATTACCTCATGAGTTCCCATTTCTACAACAGGACTCAAAATATTTGTAAGATGAAATTGAAAAAAGCCCAACATTCACCTACCCAACATTTGGCAATCCAACAATACCAATTTTCAAAGAGGTTCCAAATCTTCCAATGATTGGGAGTGGTTTAATTCCATCACCTCCCTTTTTTGGGGGCATCTGAAATATCAAAGCAAATATATAAACAACACTCATTACCATCCCCATCAACCAAGAATACATTTCATCATACAAAATATGTTACTGAATAACAGATTAAGAATACAGCATACTGTGTATATCAATCAAAAACTGACGCAGTTAAATCCACTTTATTTTTCAACAATAACAAACTTCAAGTTTCACAAACAAACTTGATTTTGATAGTTGTCAAAGCAATTGCTCCTGATAAGTTCTGGAAAGACTGACCTAAAAAATATGTGGCGTCGTAAGTCAAAAGTAAATTTAACTGCATCTAGACTCTTCAGAAACACTTTTTATTTCTTAACGTAAGGCCAAATGAATGAAAACATTAGGAAGCAGGAGCAGACAAGAGAGTCGAAGAAAATCTATTCTAGAACCACCCGTAACCAAGTCACCTACACCAAACCATCTATCTCTCTTATTTGGAATTTGTTCTTTCCCATTCCCTCCCTCAAAAGCACTATTTTTCACGTGGATGAACCACGCCAAGTGTCAAGGTCTTCCCAACCAAGTCTCTCCCAACTCTGGCACTGAGCATCATCAAGCAACCTCCGGAATCTACAACTCTAATCTCTAGCCGTAAATGAACCCACCAACCCTTTTTTATTTACAAGTCGAAACTTGATCAGTCCCCGTGCCTCTGCTCCTCCAAGCTCCTCCGTGCAGAATGAACCTAACTTAACTACTGCAGACGGAACTCAGGAGGACTGCCAGCCTCCCGTTGGAGAAGCTGGGATCTAAAACCGTCCTGCCTTCTGGGTCCAGCTAGCCCTCCTGGGGCCATGCTGAGGCCCCGCTCAGGAAGTGATATCCCAGCCTCAGATCCCTGACGCCGGGAGCCAGGGATCCCCCTTCTCAGGTCTTGATTCACACCTGTTCCCGGCCAGACCCCAGGCCTCCGGAGCACAGCTGCCAGAGCAGAGCCCCGCCAGCCCTCCGGCCGCCTCCTACCGAGGGATGGCCGGCCGCCCAGCCAGAGCGGGCCGCTACCCACCATGTGCCCGCTCGGCACAGGGCCACGGCCGTCCGAGGCTGGCCCCAGAGCGCGCGGCGTGCGGCGTGGGCCCGCTGGGGACGCGCGGCCTAGTCTGAGGGCGTCTCATTCATCCGCACGCCCCACGCCGCCTGCCACCCTCCCTCCGTCCCGGCCGCCCGGACCTGGCCTGACGCCGGCCTCAGAGCAACAGACCGGGGCGCCGAAGCCGCGGCGGGGAGCGCGCTCCTAGCCTCCCTGCGGGGCTCACCGTGCTGGGGGCAAAGCGATGACACGGGGTCCCAGAGGCGGTGGCAGACGGGTCCCACCGGCAGCGGGAGGCGGGGAGGAAGGAGGAGACACGCAAGCCCGGCCCCTCCGCCCGGCGGCACGCACGACGGCGGCGGCAGAACCGGTGGGCGGGGCTCCGGGCTGCACCTGCGCGTCAGCCACGCGTCCAGCCACGCCCCGCCCCGCGCACCCGTTCGCCCCTCTCATTGGCCCGATCGGCGGGAGTAGAGTGGGAGGAGCCGTGTGACGCGAAAGTGGGCGGGAGCATGAACCAGAGCCACCGCCCACCTCACCTCGGAGCTTAGGACTTCCGCCCTCTCTGCACCTCGGGCTTCTCTGCCCGGTTCTCGGCTTCCTTCCCGGTGGACGCCCCGCAGAGCCGGCACACGCCCGTTCGCCGCTGGCCGCTGCGTACTTCACCCGACGAACCTCGAGGCGCCCTCGCCCTCGCCGCCCGCCCAGAGACGGGCCGCCGGAGGTCTGGGGAGCCCCCACGCCATCCAGGCTTCGGCAGCCTACCGAGTTCTCGGACACCACTTACCCAGGCCGCTTCCTTTTCCTGTAACTATCTGTAGTCAGTACAGAGGGTGAGAAGCTTTAAACTTTCTTTAAAAAGGGAGTGCCCGCCCGGGTTGGCTCAGTTGGTTGAGCATTGTCCGGTGCACAGGAAAGTTGCCAGTTCGATTCCGGTCAGGGTACATGTGTGGGTTCCGGTTGGGGCAGCATGGAGGGCAGCTGACACATGTTTCTCTCACATCGATGTTGCTCTCCCTTCCTTCCTTCCTTCCTTCCTCTCTCTAAGCATGTACTCTCGTGATTATTTAGGGGGGGACAAAGGAGTAGAGAAAGCTTATGATCTTATCATCTATTCTAAGGGCTCCTTCATCACCTTATCTTCAGGCATATTTCCCGGATGGGACCCCAAAATGAGTTTAATAGAACCAACCCCTACACACCACCCCCTTTCCCTTTGGATAGTTAAGACCAGAGCCTTCAGAATTTGGGAAACATAGTTTCCAGTCTGGATTCCACTACCCATTAGCTGTGTTGCAAAGTTTCTCAACTTTTTATCACCTGGATAAAATGAGGCCGATGAGATTCACCCCACGAGATTACTGTGAGGACAATGTGTGTTTGTAGCTACTAAGCTACTATCCCCCAAGGATTAGGTCATAAATAGTAAGAAGATCTGTTGTTAACATGAGGATTTCATCCCATCTCACCCACACCTGACTACACCATGAGCTCCATCGGTAGAAGGAATTCTTTCATTTAGGTCCTGACCCTTGAACAATGCAGGGGTCGGAGCGCTGACCCCCGTGCATTGAAAATCCATGTACAACTTGGACTTCCCCAAAACTTAACTACTACTGGCCTACTGTTGACCAGGAACCTTACCAATAACTTAGTCAACTGACACATATTTTGTGTGTTATATGAATTATATACTGTGTTCTTACAGTACAGTAAACTAAAAAAAATTTTTTTGAAAAAATACATTTACAGTATTTATCGAAAAAAGAAATGTGTACATAAGTGAACCCGAACAATTCAAACACATGTGGTTCAAAGGCCAACCGTATTATACACTTGAAAGTTGCTAAAGGACTGCACCTCAAATGTTCTCATTAGAACAAAGAAATTATGAGTTTGTGTAAGGTGGTGGACCTGTTAGCTAACACCATGGTGGTAATCATATTGCAGTATATGTTTATCAAATCAACACATTGTGCTATATGTTAGTTGTGTTATATGTTAGTTATATGTTATATGTTAGTTATTGTTAGTTAGTATTGTGTTATATGTTAGTTATATCTCAATTTAAAAAAAATAAGTGCCCAATATAGTGTTATTAAATAACATTTTTTTCTCTGTTACCTGTGTCAGATTTTTTTTTCCCTACACCAAGCACTTCAAATTCACAACCCGCCCATGGGCCACATTCAGACCACAATGAATATTTTTGTGGCCCAGCCAATATAATGGTATGTAAGAAATGTTTTAATAAAAATTTTGTAACTTAATTTTTATAATTTCCTGTTATATATAATTGTTAATGATGAACTATAACATTCGCTATTAACTGGTTTCTATAATTGTGTTGCATTAATTTCCCTTATGCACCTGATGCACAGGCCCACCATTTCTCTCCACTAATACTAGCAGCAAACATTTTAGCAGCCAATTGCCACATCATTAGTCTTGGACTGACTTGTTTGGTATGTACAGCAGGAAATATTTCGCTTTTTGAAGACAAGAAAAATAGGTTTATTCGTGTTACAATTATTAATTTGTGCAGTTATTCAGTGTCTGGTAAGTTAGTGTTAAAGAATATTAATTTTTATTAAAATGTTCTATTACTTTATGTTAACGATGACTCATTTATTTCAGCCCTTTGTATTCAGCATGTCTCTGTTGAAATAAACCTACATTTCTATGAATTGTAGATTCATGAAACCTACAATTCTATGAAAATTGAAGCTTTTATTTTTTTGTGGCCCACATAAACTTAAACCTTGTTTATTTGGCCTGTGTTAGCCTTTGAGTTTGACATGCTTGCTCTACACTAAACTTTTTATCATATCAGGTGTCCAGAAAATAATTCCATGGATTTAGAATATTCTATTCTTCACTTCTTGTTGTTCATATAAAATTATTTTCTTGAGTACCTACTCCATGCCAGGCACTACTCTAGGCTTTGGAGCACTGAAGAACGAGATAAACATGGTCCTTGCCCTCAAGGAGCTTGCAATCTAGGCGGGTAGAAAAACAAATAATCACACAAATAACTATCTAAGAACCTGTTAAAAAACCTATAGGCTTTTAAAATAAAATACTGTGGTTACAATTTGAAGATTTAAAATAAACCACCTTGATTTTCACTTACTGTCAGGACTTCTGGCATTATGTACCAGGCAGTGCTTAATCATCTCCTTTCCCTGTTCCATTACCAGCAGTAACCAAACTCTGTCAGGCTTAGCAAAGCAGATTTTCAGTTTCCATTTTCCTACTTGACAGATCATGGTTTTGAATCTTTGAAGTTGGACTGTGAAGTAAAACATGTTTAATCAACTTCTCTATTCTGGAATTGCTCACAGTGTTGAAAGAATGCTGATTGATTGAAGAGTCCATTCATTGCAGAATCTACTGGAGTTTTGTTATTTAATCTCTATTGTAATTCATGAATAAAGATTTAGAACTTTTTTTTATCACCATCCACCTCCAATCATCCCTCTCCCCTAGAAATTTCTTAAATGAAGATTTTATATGCTGTTTTCTCAGAGGCAACATAAAAAGGCATATGCTAATCTAGAAAAATAAATTTATTATTAAAGTATTAGCTAGGATGCTTTTAACTGTGAGTAACAGGAATTCTGATTCAATGGAACTGTATCCTGTGTAACAGAAAGTCTGGAGAGGGAGAACTTCAGCATTGAGAGATTCACTAGCTTAACACAACTTTCAAGAATCCTGTGTCTTTCTATATCAAGGCTCTGTTTCCTCTGGTTTCATCTTCAGGCTAATAGCAAGAAGAGTGCTAACATCTTAAAGTGAAAATATTCAGAGGAAATGGGGTGGAGGTGGGGGCAGGGAGAGAAAGCATCTCTTCCCATAACACTTAGGGAAAAGGAAATATGTCTTACAAATCCTACAGCAGACTTCTTCCATGCCTAAATCTGAACCAAACAATGGCAAGGAAAATGGGGTTACCCTGAGACCATAGAGCCCACCCTTAGGGCTGGAGAACAAATTAACTTTCTCTGGGGCATATGGCAGTGGGGGATGCAGATAGGTATCTGAGCCAAGTTAGGGTTGTGTAAGAAAAGGTCACCAGCTGTGTCCACTACCTGAACTATTTTTTCAAGATAGCAGCTGAGCACAGTATGATAATTCTGAAAAAGTCAATGTCATTGGTGGTCATCTGATGTAATGTGCATAATGGCAATGTAATAAATGTTGGCACACCAAGTTCACGGAAAAAAATAACACTGGACAAAATTGATTGTCTTCTAATAACACTTAATGATATAAAATGAAAGGATGTGAAAATAATATTTGTGTTAACCTTTACAAAATACTTAAAATTTTGGTCATGGAGAAGGAAGATTACTTACCAAACTGTGTCACAAGGGTCCAGTCAATTGACTGGAAATTGAGGGATCTTGCACATACACCTAGATCACCAAACTCATGGCCTCTCAATACACAGCTCATCGTAACATTTAATCTTTATTGCCATTTTGAACCTATGTTCATTTCAAAGGATATTTGTACTAGTCAGAATAAGCTAGATTATTATAAATATTTCTCTCTTTTCCATGACCATCACAGCTAGAGAGCAGATAGGAATCCTGAATAGAGGCGACAAGAGGATTAAGAAAATGAAAGTGATAGACACAAAAGACAGTATGGAAAGCTGGGATCAGGTGGGACAGCTGTCCTCTGATGGAGAGATAGGGACCCAGAGCCAATACAGCACATTTATTTATTATTTAGTAATATCAAGAAGTATTACTAAAGTTTAAGTTATAATATGTGCATTCTTGTGGAATTGTAATCGTCCTGGTGCCTGGCTGGATTAGGTAATGAAATCCCCCCTGACATCTGAGCTAAAGGTCAGACTGACAACACACCTGCCTCTGGCAAGGTAAGTTTCCAGGGCATGGCTCTGACAGGTGCCACTGGATTCAGACAACAACCAGCTCAGAGGCCTTTCCCAGGTGCTCTCTACAGATTATAATATAACTAGAGGCCTGGTGTGCAAAAATTCATGCACTCAGGGTCCCTCAGCCTGGCCTGCGCCTTCTTGCAGTCCAGGAACCCTCTCTCCTTGCTGCCCGACTGCTTATTGCCCCTAGGGCTACTGCAGAGGCAGGAGAGGGTCCCACCATTGGTGCTGAACTCACCAGCCATGAACCACTAGGGAGCAGCTCCTGCATTGAGCATCATAGCCACCAGTAGTTGCACCATTTGGTTGATTTGCATATTAGCCTTTTATTATATAGGATAATATACATCACCAAAATTTCAAGGGGTCTACAGAATAAAAATACTTATTTTAAGTCCACTGGAGATCTGCCAACTGTCCCTGAGCTGGCTTGGCACTTTAAGGCTGCTTCAATATCCTCCTGTAGCAAAATGTCTCCTGTCACATTTCATTGGCCAAATTAAATCACATGGACACATCTAATTTTAAGGGGCAGGGAATCCTTATACCCAGAAGTAGATAGTAACAAAGAGTGATAATGCCTGACACAATATTCACAATAGATTCACAAATAGATTCCATGAAGGATATTTTTTCTAAATCAATTTGTTATTGTCAAAATATGAAATGCACAGTCAAGGTTGCCCTTCCTTCTAAAATGATTCTTATAAAGAAACCATGATGAATGTTATTTTGGTGGTAACTACTCATCCTATAGCCCCTTCATTCTAAGAAAGACTCATTCCTTTCCTGCTACTGAGGGGTATGCCTAAATCTTCCCATCTACAGCACATGAACCCTCTATCACATCTGAATAAACCGGAGGAAAGTGAAAACCTGATCCAAGCTGGCAGTCAAGATTCTCTTTATCTTGAGAACTTGGACGTATGAGATAACAGTCAACACTATTGACTACTTAAAGGAACATAGAGTCAGGACTATACAGACACCTTCTTGACCAGTATAGATAAGGCTCTTCCAAACAAAGAAAAACAAAACAGGTGGACAGGGGGAAAAGGTAGGTAATTAACCACATGCTCCTTTAATCACAAATTCTGACTTTACCTTGGCAGTAGAATCTCTTAAAGCTCTGTATATTCTCTGACTCTGGAGTCTGTAGAATAATCCTCTGTTTTACCAAGAACTGCCATTTTCTGTTTATCTTGGTTTGCAATGGGTTTCTTTTTCTTGGACAAACAGTGGTTGCAATAGCCAAAACAAACGAATTTTTAATGCCATAAGAAGTATTAAAGTATGTTAGAGGCACATTGGTCCAATGTTCCTCTTGCCTGTTATTTTAAAATTATAAGACATTAAATCCTTGATGTATGTTCTGGAGAACAATGATCCTCCATGCCGGTCTGTGGAACAAGGGTTTTAGGATTAGGAAGTGCTGCATCCTGCATCCCCCATTAGGAGATTATAATATGCTTTAGTGTATTTAAGGGTGTGGGAAGGTAACAGTAAACATACCTGTTAAATCTCCTTAACCCAGTATTACCAAAAGTGTACAAACTTTTTCACATAGCACACAGGAACATCTCTTGGAGCATATACTCTGTGAACAGCAACTCTGAAAGTTAAGGAATGACTTAGGAGAACTTTTTGTTGCAGCAAATATCTGTTAAGAGTGCTCTCTTTCCTTGCTTTGCTAACAACTACCAAATGACAAAAATGATCCTTTAACAAGAGGGAAAAGTGAATACATATCCTAAGGAGAGCATTGCTCCCACCATACATCTCACTCTAAAAAGTAGGATGGAACATGTAGCTTTTGTTGAGTGATCCTGGATAATTATTGAAGAATTTCCCTTAAGAAACTATCTTTGGGGTGTCCTGATTAGGATGGTCACTCTTTATATTACCTCTGTGCCTTATACAGGCAATTTTCAACCTCTTTTATCTCATGGCACACATAAACCAATTACTAAAATTCTTTGTCACATCAAAAATATATTTATTTCTGATCTAACTAAAACAATAGATATAATTTTGGTTTATTCATACTGGATAGTTATTGTTCTGTTGGCTGTTATCTTTTTTTTTTTTAATTTGACAATCTAAGAAAAAAGAGGATAGTGCCTCTTATTGAATAGTCAGGTATTGCATGTTTTAAAAATTCTTGGCTCCTTGGTTGAGCATCAATCCATGAGCCAAGAGGTTCCGGGGTTGTGGGCTCAAACCCCAGTAGGGGTCAGCCAATCACTGATTCTCTTTCATTATTGATGTTTCCAACCCTCTCTGCCTTCCTCTATCTATGAAATCAATAAAAACGATTGAAAATCGAGGTTATTAAACCCTGATTGTGTGCCAGATACTATGCTAGCCACATTACATTTGGGACCTAATTTACTCACTCTCTAAGTGTGTATTATACCCCTTTTACAGCTAAGACATGAAGTTCATAAAAAGTTAGGCAATGTTATTAGTCTTATTCTTAGTAGTTATTGGGCTACATAAAATCAACTCCATCTGACTCCAGCACTATTGTAATTCCTATTTAAATATGCTTGTCTCACAACAGCCAAATGATGGTTTACACATAGTAAATGATGCAGACTAACAGTATAAAGAAAGCTGGGGGAGAGGGAGCATGCATGCACGCATGCACTCGTGCTTCTTACTGGGGCAGATGATTAACTCAAATATTTCATGTAAAAAATTTGACCTCAAAGGGGACTTCTACTAGGATTCTTTTTTAATCATAAATATTTCAGTTCAGTAAAATAGGACTATTAGCAGTAGTGGAAGACATATTCAATATGTCTGTTAGACTTTGCTATTCAAGGACAAACAAGAGCTTGGAAATATGACCAGGATTATCTAAATAGAAGCAATGATTAAAATGCTTTGTCAGGGAACAGTTTATTCAGGAAATCCTGGATGAATTGCTATGAAATCATTGGTAAACTATTAAATGATGCATATAAGTAGGAAAATGAGGTCCCAGAACCGTGCTTCTCCCCATTTCGTCTGTCTTTTAACTTCAATTCTCACTAAAGTTTCAAGAAAAGTATTTTCTAATGATGCTTATGAAATAAACAAAGAACATTGCTTGGCAGAGGACCAAGAAGACAGTTTTAAAACAAATGAACTTAACTGTATATCAAGTTAGTGATATAACCACACAAAGAAAAGAGTTATTTTAAGGTGTTTTTTTAGGACATAAGACTTATCTATATATTCTTAGAAACATGTATATTGTAAAGACAAAATGAAGGCAATTTTTAAAATATATATATTTTATTGATTTTTTACAGAGAGGAAGAGAGAGGGAGAGAGAGTTAGAAACATCAATGAGAGAGAATCACCGATCACCTGCCTTTTGCACACCCCCTATTGGGGATGTGCCCACAACCAAGGTACATGCCCTTGACCAGAATCGAACCTGGGTCCTTCCAGTCCACAGGCCGATGCTCTATCCACTGAGCCAAACCGGGTTCTGCATGAAGGCAAATTTTAAATTTCATTTGGTAGTCTAACATTAGTAAAAAATGTTGGCATCATTCTGAAGTTATCCTATGGATATTATGGAGCAAATAATTATGTTAATGTGTTAGAATCCAAAACATTCCATGTAAAAGATGAAACATACAAATAGAAAAACAAATAAGTAAAGCCCTCTACTTTTTTTTTTTCTTTAAAAGGCTTAGAAGCAATGGCAACCCAGTATCAAAGAACATCCCTAACACCCAGATTACACCATTTGTAAGACAGCTAATTCCAGGTCCGGGATTAGAAGGCCTAAGACATCTTCTACATGAAAGCAAGGAAGTTATCAAAGACTGTTGGAGTCATATCAAAAGAACCCAAAAATCTACTTCTTCTGGGGGCTTCCTCTGGCCAAATATAAAACAATTCAAGTACCCATCCATGAGTTCATAATAATATGAAAATAAGGAAGAAAGTAATTGATTAATTAGTTAATTAATTGAATACATAAAAGTCAGGGATCACCATTAGAAGTAGCGAGGTCATTGTATTAATTTGTTAGGGCTGCCATAACAAAGTACCACAGCCTGGGTGGCTTACACAACAGAAATTTATTTTCTCACAATTCTGGAGGCTAGAAATCAAGGCCTCTGCAATGTCAATTTCTTCTGAGATCTCCTCTCTCCTTGGTTTGAGGATGGCTACTTTTCCCAGTGGCCTTCCCTCTCTGTACATCATTGCCTAATTCCCTCTTCTTATAAAACCAGTCGTATTGGATTAGGGACCACATTTTAACTGAATTACCTCTTTAAAGACTTTATCTCCAAACACAGATACTTGGGGTTAGGGATTTCAATACATGAATTTGAGGCAGGAGGAACACAGGTTAATAACCACAGGCACCAAGTCCTTACTTTGAAAATTAGAAATTAAATTAAAAGAAAAAAGGATTATGCTGCCTGTCCTGTACAAAACTATTTTAGGTTCACTAAATGCTCTAATTGAGGAGGGAAATCCAGTTAATCAATGTAAAAAAATGATTAGAAAATCTCTATTTTGTAGTGTAAGCAGTGCTCATCAATGGATGATAAAACTATTAGGAGAAAGGTTGATAGTTCACTTCATAATGTAAAAATTAAACTGTTACCATTTGAATCTACCAGTCAATTTAGCACCTCTAAAAGTAGGACAACCAGACATTATATGCCTTCTGATGTGACACAACATAACACGTGATCAAGATATTCCTGCTAAAGAAGTTAAAACAATCTAATTGAAACTTGAGTTTCCAGTTTACAGGAAATATGGTGGATAGGAGGACATGCAGTGAATAAGAAGACAAGTCAATTCCACTACAAGGAAGCAATTATCCAAAGCCAGAGTGGAAGCCGTTCTGCAGGATAGCTGGCATGAGAAAATAAAAAGAACAGAGCTCTACTCTAGATTAAAAGACACTTCAGAGTCATAACACAATGGAATATTCTGACCTTGTTATAACCAACTATAAAAAAGTGTTTTTGAGGTAATCAGAAGATTTTGATGATTATCAATTAAATGGTATTAAGAAAATATAGTTACATTTTAGGTGTGATATATTGTAATATTTTTAAGTCTTTATTTTTTAGATATATACAGAAGTATTTAGGGGTAAAATGATAAAGAAATATCAGAAATTTGCTATTAGTAAAGAAGAGAAGGAGCCCTGGTTGGGTGGCTCAGTTGGTTGGAGTGTTGTCCCCTGTACCAAAAAGTTGTGGGTTCAATTCCCAGTCAGCTACCTATGTTGTGGGCTCAATCCCTGGTTGGGATGCCTATTGGAGGCAATCAATCAATATTTCTAATACCATTATTTTCTCTCTCTCTCTCTCTCTCTCTCTCTCTCTCTCTCTCTCTCTCTCTCTCTCAACATATCCTCAGGGGAGGATTTTTAAAAAAAGAAGAGCCCTAACGGGTTTGGCTCAGTGGATAGAGCGTCGGCCTGCGGATTCAAGGGTACCAGGGTCAATTCCGGTCAAGGGCATGTACCTTGGTTGTAGGCACATCCCCAGTAGGGAGTGTGCAGGAGGCAGCTGATGGATGTTTCTCTCTCATCAATGTTTGTAATTCTCTATCCCTCTCCCTTTCTCTGTGTAAAAAAAATCAATAAAAAAAAAAATATATATATATATATATATATATATTTTAATATATTTTATTGATTTTTTTACAGAGAGGAAGAGAGAGGGATAGAGAGTTAGAAACATTGATGAGAGAGAAACATCCATCAGCTGCCTCCTGCACACCCTACACTGGGGATGTGCCGCAACCAAGGTACATGCCCTTGACCGGAATCGAACCCAGGACCCTTGGGTCCGCAGGCCGACGCTCTATCCACTGAGCCAAACCGGTCTTGGCTATTTTTTTTTTTTTAATAAGAGAAGAAAATAGCAGGAAGAGAGGGAAGAATAAATGATAGATATGGCAAAATGTTGATAATTATTGAAATGGCTAGACCAGTAGTTCTCAAAATACGCTCTCTGATAGGCCTCAGTTTCCCTGCCAGGAACAAGACCTCCGTGGACGCTGGGTATTGGAAGAAGATATGAGCAGTCATAGGCATATAGGAGAGACTTTATTGCAGACCAAGCAGCCATTGCTAACAAGGAACCATCAGACAAAGCAGTTCTTCAAAGTAGCCTCACCAAGCAGCTGCTGCACATCGGCTGGTCAGTACCACATCTTTATACCAATTCAGACAAAAGAGGCTTCTTGCCAAATAGTGTTATCAGTATTTGGGTAATAAAAAGGTACACCTGAACATTCCATACAGTAAAATTGCTGTGTCATTGCCTGTACTCATGTGTATGGCAAATTGGCCTTGAACATCCAGTGTACTCTGATTAGGATTCCCACACTTCCCCAATGAGCCACAGCATTATTTAAGAACTTGTTACAATGATAATTCTTTTTTAAAAATATATTTTTATTGATTTTTTTACAGAGAGGAAGAAAGAAGGATAGAGAGTTAGAAACATCAATGAGAGAGAAACATTGATCAGCTGCCTCCTGCACACTTTCTACAGGGGATGTGCCCGCAACCAAGGTACATGCCCTTGACTGGAATCGAACCTGGGATCTTTCAGTCTGCAGGCCAATGCTCTATCTACTGAGCCAAACAGGTTTCGGCAGCAATGATAATTTTGGGCCCACCCCAGATTCACTGGAATGAAACTCCGAGAGCAGGACTAGCAAACCTATTTTAATAAACCCTCCAGGCAATTCTGATGTAGCTAAAATTTGAGAATCACTATGCTGGGCAAAGGGGATTTTGGCACTGAATATATTTTAGTATCTTGAAAACTGTCATTATTATTACTTTGTTGATTCTAGAGAGAAGGGAAACACTGCACATAGTTGGGATTGTTTTTAGTTTTGTTTGTTTGTTTGTTTTTTAAATAATGACAGTTTTGTCCTGGCTGATGTGGCTTAGGTGATTGAAGCATTATCCTGTGCACCGAAGGATCACAGGTTTGATTCCCAGTCAGGGCATATACCCAGGTTTGGGGTCCACTCCCAGCTGGGGGCACCTATGGGAGGCAACCAAATGTTTCTCTTTTATATTGATTTTTACAAGAGAAAGTAAGACAGTGTTTTTCTGTGGTACCCCTTGTAGATGCCTTTCTAAGGCTTGGTTTTGTTTTGTTTGTTTTTTCTCTAAGACAGAGAAGCCTCCTTTCCTTTCATTCTCTCCTATTGAACCTAAAGCTGTGCCAAGTCTGCTGACCAACAGGGAGCTATAGTCAGATAAAATGCAATTGCTTCCCTCAACAGTGCCATAGCATAAAAGGGGTCACAATGTGATAACTGAGGGATAAACTGAAGGTGAGTGAATGCAATATGGCGCCAAGACTCCAAGACTGATAGTGACTGGAGAGCTTACCGCAGTGGGGGAACACTGTGCTGAATGTAAAGACTGGGGTTAAATGAGATGGGGAGCAAGTCACAGAGAAATCAAAAGCTCACTCACTCATTCAATCACCAGTAAATAGCTGCACAAACTAGGGTAGAGCAAGGTGTTCACGGTGGCAGGGACCTGCCTGCCAAACTTCTCACCACTGCTATCTCCATCCATATTGCTGTTAATGTGCACAATTAAAGTATAGTAAAATCCCCACCAAATGGAAAAATAACCCTAAAGAGCTAGATTATGAAATTGTAAAAGTCTACATCAAGCAAATAAAAGGAACACTTTTGCCTAAAACCATTGCTCACATTATATAAAACTAGACCGCTAAAGAGAATGCTCAGTGATTCCTTTGTATAGAATTGTAAGCTAAATATAACTAGCCAGTCATTTGTGAATAAATTGAAATGAGCTATCTTGGGAAAGTATAGAAATGTCACTATTCTTTATCCACAGATTCCATCTTAGACATGGGGCTTTGAAGCAGATACTTCATGCTGCTTGAAAAAATTTTAAGTGTTCTAATCCACATTTTTTTAAAGTCAAAATTCCAGGAATGTTGTACCTTTCAAATGTATGGTAACTGTCTTCTGTCACCTTTATACCTCTGCCACATATTAACGTTAAAGGAAGTGTAATGTAATTAATATATTTTTGTCAGCTGTTTTGACAGTATTAAACCAATCAAAGATTTCATAAGTAACAAGAACAAAATATTTGTCTATAGAAATATAATACAGAGTTATTATCAAAATAAACAATGAACATATCTTCCTATTATTTCAAGAATGCATGCTAAAAGAAGAAATAAGTTCAATGAAAGTCTATTAATCGAGAATAATAAAACAAGAATTTAGCTATCTCTACATTAGCATTGCATATAGAATAAGAATTTGCTGGTATTTAATATAAACAAGATTTCTAGAGTAAAACTCTTTAAAATCACAAATTATATTTTTCTTGATGTTACACTTGAAACTTTCCTATTATAAAATATTGGTGAATGCTATGATATACTAAAAAGAACACAGGCATTGAAGCTAGATAATCTGGACTTAAATGCTTGTGTTACCACTTACTAGCTATGTAATTTGGACCAGTTTATTTGTCTCAGCCTCGGTTTCTTGATCCTACTACCATCTTCTTCACAAAGGTTTTGTGAAGGTTAACAAATTGGTGTACACAGTGACAAGCAGGCTCCTGGCACATGATGAGAGCATTCTACATATGTGATTAGTTCTCTCACCTTACAGTCTTACAAACCAAACTTAGTGATATCAGCTAGGCACTGGGCTTGCTTGAAGATCCCCAATGGCCTCACTCATTTAGCGGGCCTTTGGTGCTAGTCAGCTGGGGTTGTTGGTTAGGGCACCTCTGTTCTTCTCCACATTGCCTTTCCATGTAGCTTGGGCATCTCACAGCATGATGATTGGGTTCAAAGATGGAGCATTTCAGGAGCAATGGGAAGTGGAGACTGCCAGTTCTCTTAGGGCCTAGGTCCGGAAGACCCAGAGTGTCACTTTGTCCACGTTTTACCGGTCAAAGCAGGTCTGGAGTCAAGGAAATGGAATAAGTTCCGTGTCTTAAAGTGAAGAGTGGCAAGTATATGAATAGAAGCATTTGGGGAACAGTCTTTGGAGACTAGCTACTAGATCTACCATCTGGCCACAATTCACATCCTTTACACATGCAAAATATACCCTAAAACCTCTAAAAGTCTCCTACTTTTTATGGCATCAGATCAAAGTCTAGGATCTTGTCAGCTAAATCACATACAGGAGCAGCTGAGGCACTTCAGGTGTGGTCTCTGAGGTGCAGTAGCTTGGCTGCAAAGTCCTATGAACTAAAAAGACTACTTATCTGCCCCACATGCATCCATCAGCACAATGATGAAAAGGGACAGGATTACCACAATAGACGCTCCATTCAAAAAGGTTGGGAGGCAGGAGGGGGTAATGGGAGGCACAGAGTAGTCACCAGAACATGTAATTCTCAAATTAGACCAAGCACACAGTATCACTTTTCTACAACTCTGATTTCAGAGAATGCTCCTTGATTAAGGCCTACTTCTGCTTGCTGAGAGTACTTCCCTCAGATCTTTAGACCCTTGGCTCTGTGGCCTATATTTACAACTAAGCAGCTTTCCCTTGTTGCTTCTTGCCTAGAGGATGTTGGGGGCTCAGAGGCCTTTATCATTTCTAAACTCTCTCTGTCCTTCAGGCCATGCTTTTATAAGTTCTTTAAAAAAAGCAAAACAAAACAAAAAACTTTGTGAGCTTCTAGTATATCAAATTATCATCTATATTAGATGAAAGCACACCCACAAATATCTTTGAGACACCTCCCCTCTATCTTGAATTTATAGTCAGGTCCTGAGGAATAAAAACCCTTAGGATTCTCAGAAGCTCTTTTGCTTACCAAAAAAACTAACAAAAATAATTCAAAAGGTGTGCACTTCAAATTCTTAGAAGCCCTATTATGGAGATGGATTTGATCTTTGCCAGCAAAGTCCTGGCTTGAACTCTATAGTCACATTTTATCATATGAAGCTAAAAGAAACCAGTTGGTACTTGCAACATTCTGCCTGCAAATCTCCGTATTCACAAATTCATTAAGTACGTTTTCTCTCTTACCTAAAATCAACAGAGTCACCAAACATTCCACCATTACATAACAAGGGTTGCCTTTTTTCCATTATTCAATATCGTTTTTATCACAGTCCTTCTAGCTCCCTTTAGATTCCTCAAGGCCCCTTCTGCCTCTGCTCTCTGGCTGGCCCTAGAGCCAATGCCACATGTTTTGTAGGTTTTTGTTACAATGAGCCACACTTTTAGATTCCAATTTTTATCTTTGTTATCTATTGTTATATAAAAAGTATCCTAAAATGTAGTGATTTCAAATGATTGCCATCATAGCGATTGGGTCTGTAACATACAAATGCTCATTTACTCACATGTCTGGCTCAGAGCTCCTTCTTGCAACCTCTCTTCATGTGATATTTCATCTTCCATATGGCCTCTCCCCAGCAGGGTAGTCTGGACTTCTTACAGGATGGCTCAAGTTGCAAGAGGTGAATTCCCAGAAAGCCACTTCTGTTGTGTTCTTTTGGGCCAACCAAGCTGCAAGACCAGCTCAGATGGAAGGGGAGGGGAAATAAACTGAATTTTTGTGTTGAAATCTAATCCCCAATGTGATAATATTAGGGGGCAGGGTCTTTGGAAGATAACCAGGTTATGAGGGTGGAGTCCTTATGAATGGGTTTAGTGCCTTTACCAGAAGTGGCCAGAGAGCTAACCCACTCTCTCTCTGCCATGTGAAAATTCAAAAGTAGGCTCTCTACAACCCAGAGGGCTGTCACTGGAACTAGAACATGCTGGCACCCCAGTCTCAGACTTCCAGCCTCCAGAACTGTAAGAATGAATTTCTGTTGTTTAAGCCACCACCTAGCTGATGTAGTTTATTATAGCAGCTGGAGCTGACTGAGACACTCCACGTCTAAAAGGAAGACTAAAATGTGTCAGGCAGGTGTGGCTTAGTAGTTGAGCATTGACCTAATAACCAGGAGGCTGCGATTCAATTCCCAGTCAGTGGGTGCAGAAGGCAGCTGATAGATGTTTCTTTCTCATCATTGATGTTTCTGTCTCTGTCTCCCTCTCTTTCCCTCTCTGAAATTAATAAAAATTAAAAAAAAAATTTTTTTAAAGAAGGAACTTCTTTTTTTAAAAAAAGAAAAAAGGGGAAAAAATGTGCATTCAGGAAGAGGGAGGAATTGTTTGTGGCCATTTAAACCCTCCATTTTACCATAATGGTTAAGTCTAGAGCTCCCTTGTTTGGGGTAAATTGCAAAAAGTCTGAGACCTTTTTTAAAAAAAAAATGTTGGTGCACTTAAGTGTGGTGTCAGGTATCTGCCTAGACTGAGCACTGTTAGTCTCAACCACAAATCCTGTTTCAGGTCACCAGGGAATGTTGACCAGACATGAGAAGATTGCAAAGTACCTTTTTCCTTTCTTTTTTACCTTAATCTTTCCTTTTTTTACTTTCTTTCTTCCACCTTTTGTTTTCTTTTTAAAAGAGACCATGAATACATTTAATTGGTACTGGTAAAGAAGAAAATCATGCCAAAACCGGTTTGGCTCAGCGGTAGAGTGTCCGTCTGCAGACTGAAAGGTCCCAGGTTCGATTCCAGTCAAGGGCATGTACGTTGGTTGCAGGCACATCCCCGGTAGGGGGTGTGCAAGAGGCAGCTGGTCAATGTTTCTCTCATTGACATTTCTAGCTCTCTAGCTCTCTCCCTTCCTCTCTGTAAGAAATCAATAAAATATATTAAAAAAGAAAAGAAGAAGAAGAAGAAGAAGAAGAAGAAGAAGAAGAAGAAGAAGAAGAGGAAGAAGAAGGAGAAGAAGGAGAAGAAGATCATACAATAGCCAAGATTTGGAAGCAGCCCAAGTACCCACCAGTAGATGAGTGGATAAAAAATGGTGGCACACTTATTCAGTGGAATACTACTTGGCTATAAAAAAGAAGGAAATCTTACCGTTTGTGACAGCATAGATGGACCTGGAGAGTATTATGCTGAGTGAATTAAGCCAGTCAGAGAAAGACAAATATCGTATGATTTCACTTATATGTGTAACCTAATAAACAAAATAATCTAACAAACATAATAGAAGTAGACTCAGATTCAGAGGACAGACTGACTGCTATCAGAGGGGAGGGGGGTTGGGGATCTAGGTGAAAAAAGTGAAGGGATTAAGAAAGAAAAAAAACAACTCATAGACCACAATACTGTGCTTACTAGAGGGAAAGGTGGGTGAGGGAAGGTGTAAGAGGATAACGGGGGGATAAATGGTGATGGAAGGAGACTTGACTTGGGGTGGTGAACACGAAATACAATATACAGATGATGTATTATAGAATTGTACACCTGAAACCTATATAATTTTAGTAACCAATGTCACCCCAATAACATCAATAAAAATAAAACAATAATTTAAAAAATAGTCACAAAGCAGAAAAAAACCCACTAGTGATTTATATATTGGTAGTCTTTTCTTGTTCTACCTAGAATTCCCTTTTTTACTTTTACCACTGGTAAAATTCCACTTCCTAGTCCAAAACTCAGTTCAGATTTTTGTAATGGCTCCTTCACCCTACACAAAAGAATAAATGATTCCATTAGTACACCTTATTACTCGTACTTGTTTATATATCTACCTTTCCTGTTAGGTAGTCAGATTTTAGGGAGAAGCTTATGCAGTTTTATTTCCCATCTATCAGGCTAAGTCTTTGCTAATTTGAGTTGGAAATAATTTAGATGGATGGGGTGTGACATTGTTGAAAGCATTATGAATATCACTTTATGGAACTTGTGTTCTTATTTTTAGACAATGTAGAAGCATACAGATTGGGGCTGGGTCGGTGACAAAATGGACTCTGCCATGTTGAAGAAAAATGAAGTGGCAACAACCAAAAGAACAGTCTAGGTATGTGTGCAGGCAGGAAGGGCAGCTGGGTTCCCGCCCAACCCACATGACTAGATAATAATCTACCTCAAGCATTACGAACAGTCATGTGAAGGTGTTATGCCTGCAGAGTAGAATAATTAACCAATTTTTGAATTGTTCTCATGTTAGCTTTCAATTTTAATGTCTCATGTTATGTTCCAAATGCTGATTTGTTTAAATCACTCTGTTAGCACATCTTTCTATATCTTTTCTTAAAAATATATATATGTTTTTATTGATTTCAGAGCGAGAAAGGGAGAGGGTGAGGAAGATAGAGACATCAATGATGATAGAGAATCATTGTACACCCCCTATGGCGATTGTACACCCCCTATGGGGATTGAGCCTGCAATCCCAGATGTGCCCTGACTAGGAATTGAACCATGATCTCACGCACTGAGCAACACTGGCCAGGCCACTCACACTTTCTTGATGGCACTGGCTCTGCTGTCTCTAGGTGTAGGCTTTATTTATGACATGGCTGCACATTCCACTTCCTGCTGGAAAATGTGGAGAAATAACCTCTCAATTCAAGGGCAAGTATAGGTCCAGTCTCTGCTTCACTTCCTGATATGACTCCCATTTTATTTTTTTTTAATATATTTTAATAATTTTTTACAGAGAGAAAGGGAGAGGGATAGAGAGCTAGAAACATCGATGAGACAGAAACATTGACCAGCTGCCTCTTGCACACCCCCTACTGGGGATGTGCCCGCCACCAATGTACATGCCCTTGACCAGAATCGAACCTGGGACCTTTCAGTCTGCAGGCCGATGCTCTATCCACTGAGCTAAACGGTTTCGGCGACTCCCATTTTCTTAACAGGATCCCACTGACTCCCTAACAGGACCTAAGCCCCTACCAGGCTGGACATGCAGGAACTTATTTCACTACAGAATCAGGTCATCCTCCCAGCCCCTTTGCTCCTCTCCCCTTTCTTTGCTTTCTCTGCTTTCCCTTAATCTTGATTTTCTATTCCATTAACCTTGTTGTATTTTTCTTCTGCTAAAAATCATGTCAAATACATTTTGGAAAAGGCAGGCTAAAAGGAAATCCAAGAAAAAACCCACAATAACATGCTTTAAAAAAAAAAAAAAAAAGCAATGCATATATATTAGAGAATTTTATTAAATTTAGACAGCTATAAAACAAAGAAAAAGAAATTCTTGCTTCTAAGCCAAATTCATATCTCCTTTAACCCAATCACTTACTTTGCTTGCACTACAAAATGTCTCAATCAATTACCAGTTGACTGGTTCTCTGAAAGCAGTATAAGATAATTTGTCACGTAATATAACACGTGTTACTGGCCAATTTCACACCTGGCTGTTTGGGCCCAGATTCACTATTAAGGGTTTGGCCTGTTTAGTGAGACTTTTCAAACAATGGGCATAAATAAAAAATGTTTAATTTATGTAGAAATCTTAAATTCATTTAAAAAAAAAAGAAATATGACCACCTGATTAAAAGATATATTTTATTCCATTTTTAAAAATCTTAAATCAGATAACTTTATAGCTTAAGTTGATGGACAAGTTTAACAAAGCAAAATATATAGCCTTGAGGGCATTAAATTGGAGTAAACACTCTATTCCTATGTACTGTGGCATGCCCAATGTGTCATATAGACCTTACTTTAATTCCAAGTAAGCTTTATTTACTTTATTTTTTATTGAGATATAATTCACATTCCATAAAATTCACCTTTTAAGATTTACAACTGAGTGTTATTTGCAACTATCACTACTATTTAATTCTGGAACATTTCTATTATCCCCCAAAGAAACCCTATACCCGTTCATAGTCAAAACCACTAATATTCCTGCTGTCTCAATAGATTTGTCCATTCTGGACATTTCAAATAAACAGAATCATATAATATGTGGCTTTTGGTGTCTGGCTTCTTTCACTTAGTTTAATGTTTTCAAGGTTCATCCATGCTGTAGCATGTATCAGTATTTCATTTCCTTTTATTGCCAAGTGATATTCAGTTATATGAATGGTGCCATATTTTATTCATTCATCAAATAATAGACAAATTGGGTTGTTTTCACTTCTTAGCTATTAAGAATAATGCTATGAACATTTATGTAGAGCTTTATTCACTTTAAAGATTCCTATAGAAAATCCTAAATAAACAAAGGTTAATGTTTCCTCTCTCTCTCTCTCTCTTTTTTTTTTTTTTTTTTAGTTTTTATTTTAATATTAGAGACAGTTTTCGGAAAAGAAAGCTCTCTAAAAGGAAACTGATTTCTGGAGGAAGAAAATTAGGGCAATAATGAATAGTTAGATAAAGTGTAGAGTGTGAACTTAGAAATTACAGGTCCACTTTACTAATCAAACTCATAACCCCAGGAAGATGGCAAGAACTTAAAAGAGAATTCAAGCTGTTTTTCAGGGATAGGGGGGGATTTATATAACAAAACTTACATAAAACTTCTCTGGTTTCAAGATTTACAGGAAGTATAACCAAATAAAATGCCTTGTTATGAAGATTTAGACAAAGAATTCTTTCTAGCTAGTTATTTAACATTGCATAGTGCTTACCTCTCCTGTCCTGTTTCTTGTTTTGAGGGTGTTTTTGTTTTTACATATAATTAATGGTCCCCAGATGTACTTGCTTTTTAGAGCTCTATCTTTTTACTTTCATCTTCCTTAGGGAACAGAGGTTTCCAATATTTCCCCATGCCCAAAGTTGAATAAAGACCAAATAATAGAGCCATGTTGACATCATTTTTAGGAAAATTTCTCTTTAGGTCTTGTATCAAAACCCCTGTGCAATTTCAGTGCATTATCTGCACATAGCCATGCTGACTTTAGGACCTAGTCATTACTGACAATGCTCTTCCCCCAAAACCTTTCATCAGAAACCTCACTGTTTCCCCACCACATTCTGGCCTCCTGCATTTCTCGTGGCCTGGCATTAAACCTGCTCTTCAGCCTTATCTCTACCTCCAGTGTCTCAGTTTGTCAGACTTTTACACACACACACACACACACACACACACACACACACACACACACACACACTTCCTGCTCCTTCCCCTTGCCTGGGTCCCAAAATGTCAGCCACTCTCTGGCCAGCCTCCTGCATTCCCTCTGCCTGGAACTTTGGCTTCATTAACCCTGTCAGCTGTTCAGACAGGAATCAAACAAGTTCAATTGCTCTGTTCCAGGACCATTTTCCTCTGGCTCAACGCTCTTGCCTCACTGGGTTTTCTGTGAGGCTCAGAAATTATTTTATTTCTTTCTTAGTCATACTAGCTCCTCTAAACCTTTACTATTCTCCTCAAGTCCCAGGCTTTCTTCACCATTCCCTGGGCAGAAACAAATACAAAACAAAAACAGGTATTATGCAGGGACTCCTTTCATTCCCCTTCATCTATAAATTTACCTGAGCCTTCCTCCTCCTTATATCTTCCCCCTTTCTTCATTGATCCCCTTCTTTGTGCCTTTTGCACTCCTCTGGCTTCCTTCAAGATCTTATTGTGTCCACTTCCTGATTTATAACTTCTTGTTCTTTCACACCATCTCCTACCTTACAATCTCTACACAACACTCTAAAACTCTATCCTTCTAGCTTGTCCCATCTCTCTGGATTTGTCCTTAACTTTCTAATTCATTTATTTGCTTTCAAACACTTTCCCTCTCTACAATTCGATGCCCAATGCAGAGAGAACATTCAAAAACACAGATTTAGTTGTGCCATTTCCATAATTTAAATTTTTCCCATGGCTTCTAATAAGTCTCCAGGTTAAAATCAAAAGTTCTCAGTTTGGTGGATAAGATCCTTAATCCTGTGAGCCCCATCTTCCTCTCCAGCCCCACTGCTCTACTTCCCAAGAAGCACGTTACTCTTTTACTACAGCAAACACTCGGTGATCATCATAGACACTCATGGCTTCGTGTCTCTGCCTAGAATGCTCTCTGTTATGGAATAAATTGTGCCCCCCCCCCCCTCAAATTCATACGGTGAAGTTCTAACCTTCAGTACCTCAGAATTGACTGTATTTGGAAGAAAGGCCTCTAAAAAGGTCATTAGGAAAATTGAGATCATAATATGACTGGTGTCCATATAAGAAGAGAAGATTAGGATATAGACACAGAGGAAAGACCACATTAAAGCAAAGAATGATGGTCCTCTACAACCCAAGAAAAGAGGCCCTCAGGAGAAACCAACCCTGCTGACACCTTGATCTTGACTCCTAGCCTCCAGACTGTGTGAAATGTCTATTGTCCAGACCACACAATCTACAACACTTTGTCATCTCAGCCTGAGCAAAAATAGTGCATTCTCCATGCACTCCTCCAAAATCTCCTCTGAATACCTACCTAGGCCACCGATTGCCTCCTTCAAACTTTGTGAATCCATTCCTACAGGGGCCCCTAACATACCAACAAGTTCCATTACATTATCACCCTCACCAATCTTCGAGGTTCTAAATGCTCCGTTGCTTCTTTAACCCTGGAAGCAGTGAAAGTAGCATTTTATATTACTGAGTGATCAGACTCTCTCTGAACATCAAATAGTAGGAGCTGATATTTCCTTTCCTGCTAGAGATACCAGTAGCCTTAGAAACCATCACAATTTCACACTTATATATATTTTTCTCAACAGCCTGATATGATCTGAAAATATATTGTGTCACACAGGTGTTCATGCAAAATGTTTCTGTTTATTTTAAAGATGTTTACCAGGTACAATTAATACAAATTTCCCTGTAGGTTTAGTATCAGACTCTCCTGTGTAATCTCAGCACATTAACTGCACATATTAATACAGATTTTAGGACCTGGTCATTACTGAGCTTTTCGGATCTTAGTATTTTTGCCTCCTAAGTGTGTTTTTAAGAAGAGTGGTAAAGGACATGAGGAATTTTTACATAGGAAACAGGTTGTTGTAGAGTGCTGTTAAAAACAACGACAACAAATTCAAAATAAAGAGTGGTCCTTTAAGGTGTGGAATAGGTTACAACCTTTGCCAGTCCAGCTGGAGTTTTTACAAGACTGCAAAATGCATCGTCCTTTAAAGATAGCACTTTCTGCAGTAATGATGGAGACAGAATCCGAGTGCACACTAGCCAAGGTCAGAGGAGTAGAGAGAAAGGTGCAGGGACATGTGTCTGTAGCCTCACTCATTAGAGCTCCGAATGGCAGGCAACGAAGGAGCCCACGGGAAGATCACCTCTATCCTGAGAGGCATTGGGAGAGCCGTGTGCTTGCCATCCAGTTTGAAATGGGGAGCATCTCACCGAGGCTTTGCTTCAAGCACTTTTTGGGGTGATTAAATGGCTATCCAGCTTTCTTATGACTCAGTTCTAACATTTTAAAGGAAGTGACACTTTGGTTCACACTTCAGCTGCAGAATTTAACAGCAGAAATGTTATTCTGTAGGTAGAAGATAACACCTCAAAAAATCCAGTCTGGAAAAACAAACCAAAAAGATAGCCCAGGGAATTATGGAGTAAGAGTTGTCATGGATAGTAATGCATGAGAGACTTCAACCTCATTTTCATTGCTGCAAAAAACTCTGCAGCAATAAAGGAAGGCAGTCCCATTTTTTGGCCTATACCTTCCTTACTTGTTTAACTTGTAGCAAAAATCTTAATCTCGATCTAGTGGCTTGGTTTGCACTAGCCCTATTTCCTTGTCTATATCCAACTTCGCCTTCTCCATCTTCCACCCTTTATAAAGTGCAGTGTCGTATAAATAATGAGGAGGACAGTGACCTGAACAATAGGAGGAGCCATGGGCCTAGCCTCCCTCATTGTTCCAGGACTTGCTTACAGCAACGGAAATGACACCACTCCTTCTTCCACTGGGGTTTTGAGTGTACGATTCCTCTTTCCCATCCTATCAGGCTCTCACTCACCATCAAGATGCATTATCTCAGGTTTTGTAAATATCAATTTTAACCCCTGATTGTCAGAAGCAGAGTAGCTAATTTTTTTTATTTTTTATTTTTTTAAGATTGGCCACTAGTTTATTATTGTTGAAGCTAGGAGATGAACACATTATACTATTTTGTCCACTTTTTTTTATCTTTAAAGTTTTCTATAATAAAAAGTTTTTTTTAATTATTTTATTTTAATATTTTATTTGAAACACTGGAAAATTTGTATAATTTTCCAGTGTTTCAAATAAAATATAGCTTTGCTGTGAATAGTATAAATTTAATTTTTTTTTAGTTTTTTTAATTTTTTAAAATTAAATTATTATATGTGTACATATCTTACCATTGCCTTGCCCTCCCACCCCCTACCCCAGAGTAGCTAATTTTTAAGTATGAGAAAAGAAAAGATATCTGGGGCAAAGGAGCCAAACGGGTCCTGCCGATCAATCCCCCATGTGATCTTACGCTCTGCTCATTTTTCTGTTCTGTGGGATTTTATGTTGTGTCTGTGGAAAAGGCCCTGGTTTCAAACCTGGGATTAAAATGTAAGTTGGCTGTACTCCACTCTCCCATGTATTGTCCCCCATAATTGCTACCTGCTGTAGGTTTCTGGTGGTTAGGAAGAGCAGTCTCACATCTGCCCTGCTCATGCCCTTATTCTGACATTCAAATGAGGTGATGACTGTGAGAGCTCTCTGTGAACTCTCAATCATTATGCAAATATTAATAGTCATTTTTACTGCGATTGTCCTAACAGTTTGGGTACACTGTTTCTTCACTCATTCATTTATTCATTCAACAAATTTGGAGGTACAGAGATAAATACATAAGAAAATATGTAATAGAGTTATCATTTCTTCGCTTTTACTTTGTCAAAAAAAAGAAAAAAAAAGAAGAAAAAAAAAGAAAACCTGTTTAAATACTTTACATAATGTATCTCCTTGTCACAAAAATTCTGTGAGGTAAGTATTGTTATCCCTATTTGCATACAAGGAATTTGCAGCTCTTACATAGACCAAGATCATATAATTTTTATTTATTTTTATCTTTTAAAATATACTTTATTGATTTTTTTTAAAGGGAGAGGGATAGAGAGTTAGAAACATTGATGTGAGAGAAACATGAATCAGCTGCCTCCTAAACACCCCCTACTGGAGATGTGCCCGCAACCAAGACACTTGCCCTTGACTGGAATCGAACCTGGGACCCTTGAGTCCGCAGGCCTATGCTCTATCCACTGAGCCAAACCAGTTAGGGCTAGATCATATAATTTTTAAATGAAAGAACTGGTTCTCAGTCCGGGCCTTTAAAAAAATAGTTTTACTGTGGTAAAATACATATAGCATTATATTTACTGTTTTCACCATTTTTAACTGTATAATTCTGTGGCATTTACTACATTCACATTGGTGGGCAACTATCATGACTATCCATCTCTAGGACTTTATCTGTGCTCTTCTAACACTAATTCCCCCATCCCCCTTCCTCCCTGCCCCTGGGAACCACTATTCTATTTTCTGTTTCTATAAATTTGACTATTCTATGTACCTCATGTAAGTAGAATCATATAATACTTGTCCTTTTATATCTGGCTTATTTCAATTAATGTTTTCAATCTTAATGTTGTAGCATGCAGCAGAATTTCATTCTTTTTAAAGGCCAAATAATATGCCATTGTATATATACCATATTTTGTTTATCTTTTCATTGTTTGATGGACATTTAACCAGGTTTCTTAATCACTAAACCAAGCCTAATTGTTATTTTGATGATTGTTATGCTAAAACAAGATATACTAAAAGTTAAACTGTTGCCCTTATCATTTTACTCTGGATGATTCTATGAATCATTTAATTTCTCTAGCATTAAATTTAATAGGATGCCCTGCCTAATATAATAGTACCAATTCAAATTATCAAGAATGAAGAAATATATACCTGGGTGAATCATATTATTCTAAAATTAGAATTTATTTTGGAGAATTAGTTTTCTCATTTCAAAGTTAAAAATCTATTCTTTTAACTTTTTTGCAGAAATGACAGTTTTGATTTGGAAGACTTCTGATGGCATCATCTGAAAAATTACACATTGGCTTTTCAGAAATAAGTCCTAATGTTTTTCAGTCAGCTGTATTGTGATATAATGACATATAACAAACTACACATTTTTTTATTTTTTTTAAATCAATCTTTATTGTTCATATTATTACAAAGGTTCCTCATTTCTTCCCCCCTCCACCAGGTTCCCACCCCACCCTCCGCCCCCTCCCCATCCCCCATTGTCCTCATCCATAGGTGCAGTTTATGTTCAGTCTCTTCCTCCCTCCCTTTCCCTGATAGTAAATCCCTTTTCAGATAGTAAATCTGTTACTTAGCATTTTCTCATATCAATAATACCACCACATGCCCAATGATACATTTCACACATAAGACATTTCCAAATAGGTCAACCAGCCTCATCCAGGCCCCACCCAAGGCACTCACAGGTCAACACCCCAGCCCTATACTAACTCAACACATCCAGATCTAAGCCTTCATCACTTGATTCAGCAGACCCTCAAGTTCCCACAAAAGTTTTCAGCCATGTCTGAGAGGCAGCCGAGGAGCGAGCTGTTCCGGGCCTGGCTGCTCCGGGTCTGGCCTCTGTTGCTCTGGTTTGTTCCACAACCAGCTGCTCCGGGTCTGGTCACTGCTGCTCCCGACCTAGTTGCTCTGGAATTGGCTGCTGCTGCTCCCGGCCTGGTAGCACCCGACCCGGCTGTTCTGGGCCTGGCCATTCCCAGCCTGGCAGCTGCTGCTCCGGGCCTGGCCGCACAAGACCCGGCTGCTCTGGGCCCGGCTGCCCCGAGTCTGGCCGCTCCCGGCCTGGCAGCCGCTGCTCCGGGCCTGGCCGCTTCCAGCCTGGCAGCTGCTGCTCCGGGCCTGGCCACACCAGACCCAGCTGCTCCGGGCCTGGCCACTCCCAGCCTGGCAGCTGCTGCTCCAGGCCTGGCCGCACCCGACCCGGCTGCTCTGGGCCCGGCTGCCCCGAGTCTGGCCGCTCCCGGCCTGGATGCTCCGGGCTTGGCTACTGCTGTTCTGGGCCTGGCTGCTCCCAACCCGGCTGCTCTGGGCCCAGCTTCTTCGGGCCCGGCCACTCCAGGTCTGGGTGTTCCTGGACTGGCCACCCTGGGCTTGGCCGCCTCCGCCTCAGGCCTGGCTGCCACTGCCCCAGGTCTGGCTGCTCCAGTGCTGGCTGTTGATGCTCTGGTTCTGGCTGCTGCTGCTCTGAGGCCTGGCTGTTGCTGCTCCGGGCTCGGCTGCCACTGCCTTGTGCCTGGCCACTCTAAGCCTGGCCGCCACTGTTCCAACATTCTATCCTTTAAAAAAAAAAAAAACACAAAAAAAACGCATTTGTGTTGCAATGTTGGCTGGTGAGTTGAGTTCTGACTTAGTCTTTGATTTTTCAAGATCTTCTTTGTATTCTTTCTTAAGTAATTTTACTATCTTTTGCTCTCACTTGATTTCTTCACATTGAAAACTTCTTCGATTTCTTCCTCCTTGTCCTGGGAGCTCAGCAGGTTGGCCTGTGGCACCCCTTTGTTCTCCACGGGCTCCTGCGCTGCTTTAGCCTGTTGCCGGGGTCGGCGCCACCCAGGAAGCAGCCCCCAGCCTTGGCTCCGTGGCCCGCGCTCAGCGGTCGAAGGCTCAGGGGCACCCCCCTGCCCCCCCCGGGGGCCCCGTCGCCTGGCTCCTTGCTGGTACCGGGCTGGCCGGTGTCCAGCAGGGGCTCCTGCTCCTTGTCGCGTTCCTCCAGTCTGAAGCTTTTTTTTCTCCTTCCCGCTAGGGGAGTCTAGGATCAGAGTCAACAGACTGTCCTCTGCGTGCAGTGGCGCGACTCTGGGGGCTCCGCTTTTCGCCGCTCCCCTGGGATTCCTCCTCACAGGCCCCTCTCCCCCTGCCTGAGCCTGGGTCCCCAGGGTCTGGCCTAGGACTGGGGTTCAGAGCAGTCTAAACTGGGGCCCAACACGGCCGGGGCTCCTGTTTCCTTCCCTCCAGGGCAATCCCGCATCAGAGTCAACATTCCTTCCCTTGCTCGGCCTTTCGCTGCTCTCCCAGGACTCCGCCTCACAGCCCCGTCTCCCTCTGCTTGAGCTTGGGTCCCCAGGGATTGGCCTAGAACTGGGGTTCAGAGCAGTCAGGACTGAGGCTCAGCGCCGCCGGAGGCTTTGTTTCTTCCGGCTAGGGTAATCCAGCATCAGAGTCAACATTCAGTCCTCTGCGTGCAATGTGCGCTCGACTCCGGGGGCCCTGCTTTCGCTGCTCCCCTGGGATCCCGCCTCACAGCCCCGTCTCCCCCGCCGGAGCCTGGGTCCCCAGGGTCTGTCCCATAACTGGGGCTCAGCGCTGCCGGTTCGGGGGTTCAGCCCAGGCTGGGGGTTTTATTTCCTTCCTGCTAGGGAACGCCAGGCAGCACCCAGCCCTCTCCTCCTCTCCGGCTGCGACATCTCCGCGCGCGTGTGCGTGCGTGCGTGCGTGCGGGCGCGCAGCATGTCTCCGTACCTTAGGCTTTTTTTCAGCTCCTCTGATTTTCCTTCTGGTTTTCTCTTTCCTTCTTGTTGTAGAATTTTCAGTCAGTCACCTGTAGCTCTGGGCAATGTCCACTCTACATTTTAGTTGTATTCCATTGAAATTGTTGTGTGCTGCTGCGGTTAGATGTCTACCCGAGCAGCCATCTTGGATCCTCTCCAAACTACACATTTTTAAAGTATACAATCTGGTAAGTTTTTATATGTGTATATCCATTCATTGTTTTATATATGGATATCTAAACATTTCAACACCAATTGGTTGGAAAAATTATCCTTTCTCCACTGAATTGCTGTTATACATTTTTCCAAAAATCAGTTGTCCTTATACACATGGGCCTATTTCTCGACTCTTTTCTATTTCATTCGTCTATGTGTCTACCTTCGTGCCAATACGCCTTACTGTCCTAATTGCAGCAGCTTTCTAAAGTCTTGAAATTGGAGAGCGTAAGTCCTCCAACTTTATTCTCTTTTTTGGTTGCTTTAGCTATTCCAGGTTTTTTGCTTTTCCATATGAATTTTAAAATCAGTTTGTCAATTTCTATAAAACAGCCTCCTGAGTTTTTTATTGGGATTGCCTCAAATCTATACATCAATTTGAGGAGGACTGACATCTTTGATCCCATGGACAAAATTTAGCTCTCCTTTTATTTAGGTCTTCTTTAATTTCTCTCAGCATGTTATATGGTTTTTAGTGTACAGTTCGTGCATGTCTTTAGCTAGGAAAGTATTTTATATTTTTGATGCTATTGTAAGTGTTTGGTGTGGTTTTGTTTTTTGTTTTTTAATTGGATCTTTAGCAGGCTGGCATGGCTCAGTGGTTGAGCTTCAATCTATGAACCTGGAGGTCACGGTTTGATTCCTAGTCTGGGTACATGCCCAGGTTGTGGGCTCAATCCACAGCAGCGGGTGTGCAGGAGGCAGCCGATCAAAGATTCTCTCCCATCATTGATGTTTTTATCTCTTTCTCTTTCTCACTTCCTCTATGAAATAAAAACTATTTTTTAAAAATAAATTGAATCTTTAAATTGCATTGACTTCTTTTTAACAATAGAACATTTGAGTACACTAGAGTATGACTGTCTGTTTTGAGTATAGAAATGTTTTAATGTCAGGAATCTGTAAAAGCTGCCATGCTTCCGGTTCTGTTTCTTATTGACACGGAGTAGAAAAAGTCTTGGTGGGAAAGCTTCATCCCAATGGTAAGGATTTCACTCCTCATTAGCAGTAACTCCTTCCCAACTACGTACAAAGAAAACATACTTTTCTCTCTAACTTCCTAATTAGGAAAGTCATGAAAAATATATATCCCAGTTGGAAATTTGGAGCAAGTTCTATTTTTCTGGTGAATGAAAACATTTCCAGCTTTCCGCCACAATCCTCGAAGGTGCTTAACAAATATTTGTTTTGAAGGAATGAATAGTTAACATATGGGGCACAGAGCTCTCCGGGAAGATGCCTTCTGCAGTGGAAGGAGGCAGGATCTTTCATCTAAGCTCGGCCTGAGTTTTATAATTTTACTCAGTTTATTTGTGCTCACTACTTTGTATTTATTTCAAAGAACTTTTTACAATGAGACACATTCTAAAATGGGAACTTTTAAAATGAGTATGTTGAAATGTGGATGGGGAGGAGTCAGAAGAGATCAGTTGATTCAAGTTAAAAACAGGAAAAAACAGTAATCATTTAAGTGAGTCCTCTGAGAAATCGGAAGCGAATAGACTTTAAGGTGCAGGTGGAGAGGCTGGTCTTACATAGGAGGAAGGTGAATGTCTCTTTCACTGAAGTTGGAGGAATAGAGGTTATAGGTGCAGTATAGGTTGTAGGTGAGTTGCCACAACATCAAGAGAGTTCTGGTCTAATGCTGTCTATACTTTTTGAGAGTGAGAGGTAGAGTAAGGAAGGAGAACAGGAAACTTAGTAGGAAGAGCCCAGTAAAGAAAGACAGAATTATATTCTAGATCATCTTCTATTAAAGATGTCTTTAGGCTACAAAATTATTGTTTTCTTGTCCCACTCCACTCCCTAACAACTCCACTCTAAACTTTTGCCAAACCCTTGTTAGGATTGTTTAGGGCCCAGTGATGAATGAAACAAATATCTTACCTTTTAAGAAAAGAAAAAATCTCCACATGTATTAAGCACTGTGATTATTTTGATGATGTCTAGGTAATTTTCGCAGCTTCCCTGAGTTGGTAGCCTTAAAAGTCTCTGTGTTCAGCTTGGGTGGGGTGAAGTTTCAGGGTGGAGCCTACAGCCTTGGCTTCAGTCAGCCATGCCCTATGATGCTCCTGGGTCTCAGTGTTCCTCAGTGTCCTTTGGTACTCGCTGCTTTGGTACTCGCTGTAAGCACCTCTGAGAGAAAGGCGCCCTCGAGTTTCGCCTGCTACCAAACAGTCTAGGCTCTCCCCCAATGAGCCCGGAACTGGGGTTCAATTCAGTTGGAAGTGGGATTGGAAGTGGGGTTCAGAGCAGTCTGGAGCTTTTGTCTCCTTCCCACCAGGGCAATCCAGCGGCACAGCCAACCGTCCGTTATTAAAATTTGCCGTATAATAACAATGTGCGCGCCTCCGGGACCTCCTTTCACCGCTCCCCTGGGTTTCTGCCTTATAGCCCAGGCTCCCTCTGTATGAGCCTGGGTCCCCGGGGTCTGGCCTAGAACTGGGGTTCAGTGCAGTCGGAACTGGGGTTCAGCATAGTCCGAGGTTTTGTCTCCTTCCCACTAGGGCAATCTGGCAGCAGAATCAACAGTGCGTCTTCTGCGCGCAACGTGTGCACCTCCGGGAGCTCTGCCTTTCACCGCTCCCCTGATATTCCGCCTTACAGCCCAGGCTACCTCTGTATGAGCCTGGGTCCCCAGGGTCTCACCCAGAACTGGGGATCAGCGCTGTGGAGTCTAGGGTTCAGCACAGTCCGGAGCTTTAATCTCCTTCCCGTTAGGGAATGCCAGCCAGGCACTCAGCCGCCCCCTCCTCTCCAGCTTTGTCCTCTCCACATGCGCAGAGTGTCTCTGTACCTTAGGCTTTTACAGCTCCTCTGCTTTTCCTTCTGGTTTTCTCTTTCCTTCTCGTTGTAGAATTTCCAGTCAGTCGACTTTCCTATAGCTCTGGGTAATGTCCATTTTGTATTTTAGTTGTATTCCATTGAAATTGTTGTGTGCGGCTGTGGTTAGGCGTTTACCTGTGCAGCCATCTTGGATTCTCTCCTATGTGCGCATATTTTTAAATTACTACAGTACTAATACTATTTCCTGTGGTAGTGCAGAGAGCAAAGCTTTGTCAAAAGCCCCCTTAGTTTAAGTTATCCAACCAAAACTTCCCACCCATCTCTCTGGGGGAGAGTGACAGAGAACCCAACCCTACAGAGCTGTTTTGTGCCAGACATGACTTGCTTTTCTAATTGCAGGTAGGAATTAGAGAACAACCTGCAGCCATGGAGAGCTATAAGAAGAGAGAAAAAGCCTGAAGTTGGTGTTATTGTCTCTCTGTGGTACCACATTGCAATAGAAATGCCAAGTGGAATTGTCACAACTACATCTCCACCTGGAGGTCAGCATTCCATCAAAACAATGGGGGTATAATTTGCCTTTTAATAACAAATTCTTCATTTTATAAAAATTTTCAGCCAATATTTTCTCAACCTAAATCCTAAGTTGGAAAGTGCACTCCTTTAAGTAGCTTATACTATTAACATATTAAAATACTTAAAGTTTGATTTGCAAGTATGCATAGGAGATACGTCTGCAGAACTCTAGGTGCCTGTCAAAGTTTTACAGCTTCCAAAAGCATCTAGTTTACAGCTAGCAAGTAGTTTAAGCAGTAGAAGCAATGGGCTGATGATTCCAGGGCTGACTTAGCTGGCAACCTGAAGGGAAATTGAATGCAATACAAGATGGAATCAAATTTTGATCTTTCTTTGAATGCCTATTGTCTGTTTTATCAAAGGCATTCGATATGGACATAGTACAGGCTATTGAGTCTCAATAAAATCTTTTCTTCACTTTCTTTTACCTCATCTGCAAACTTTTGACATTTTCTTTTATTTTAACACTGATGTTTTTCTTTTACATCGGAGATTTTAGCACTGATGTTGTAATTGCTTATCACACAGCTGGCCCTGTTGTGATGTTCTTGTGAATGTCCCTTCATTTTCCTGGTGGTTCTGTGATCCAATCTACAATCCATTTAAAAACAAAACATTCATGGGCCATTTTATGCTGTGGCTCTTTTGGAATTCCACTTCCACTTCATTAATATTGATGCCGTCTGTCTCCCTAGCTTATTTCGGAAGATTCTTTGAAATTAATCTTCAGAATTGACTGTGATTTGTTGCTGTTTTTGTGCGTCAGCCCCATTACAGCTTGTCTCTCGTTAATTTTGTTTTTCTTTATTTTTTCACGTCTGCTATGACTGCTCTCCTAGTCGTACTACTAGTGTGTGTCAGCTCCTGTAGGAAATCCAGTTTACCCTCTGCCTTTTGCTGTGATTTTCCGTCATTAGGGACCTCTTGAATAAAAATGTAGCCCTTGTTTCTGACAGAGCCCATGTTCCTTTTCTTTTCTTTCCATGTGATTTTCCGTCATTATGGTCCTTAAATTTCTTGTGTAATGATATAGACGATGAACAAATGGACAGAGCAGTAATGGCTTCATCAGTGTTTTCCAAAGTGTCTCCGCAGCTTTGGGGGCACACAGTGCCACAGCAGAATCTGCGCTCTGTATGTAAAAGAATTTTTAAAATGGATTTTGTGGTCTGTTGGTGACAATGCTGTGGCGCACTAATAATTCTCATTCTTGCTTAGAGCATCTGCTTGTTAGAATGCCGGTTCCACAGCAGCCAGGTTGGAGAAGAGCCTTAAGTCTGAATGCCTTTGAAGAGAATAAGTGAATCTCTGTATCTGCTTTTATTTCTATAACATTTTCAAAGGCAGCCAATATTTTCTCAACCTAAATCCTAAGTTGGAAATTGCACTAATTTTAAAAATGAGGTAGATGAAGCCAAACTTTTCTCATTTGAGATATTTTGTCCTCTAGGATGAATAATTTCATTGACCATTTCTGAATAAAATAGCTGCATATTCTAGCTATACACACGGGTAAGGAGCATTATGGGTAATAGAAGAACAGGATTCAAACTTAACAGCTACAATTGACTAAAATCAACTTAATAAATGCCATGAAATAAGAGGGTAAAATAAAAAAAATGTTGGCTGTCCAGTCATTCTTATAAAAATGTGGAGAAAGAATATTGCTAAAATAAGGCATAAAATGTACTGTTCACTATGCATGCTTCATATTCCAAATACCAATTGCAGCTATACAGCCAGTATCCATAGGAGATTGGTTCTAGGACCCCATCAATACCATAATCTGAGGATGTTCAAGTCCCTAATATAAAATGGTATAGCATTTGCATAGATTCATGCATACTCCCATATACTTTAAACATCTCTAGATTATTTGTACTACCCAATACAATGCAAATGCTCTGTAAATAGTTGTCTTATTGTTATTGTATAGAGAATAATGACAGGAAAAAAGTCTATATGTGTTCAGTACATACACAAACATCATAGGTTTAACTTTTGACATTTTCTTTTATTTCAACACTGTGTTTTTCTTTTACATTGGAGATTTTAGTACTGATGTTGTAATTGCTTATATAGTATACATTAGCAATAATGTAGATACATTGAGTGGCCAGATTATTATGATCTCTGAACACATAATAATCTGGCCACTCAGTGTATATCCTATATATATATACATATATTTGAGGCCTGGTGCATGAATTCGTGCATGGGTGTGCCTAGCCAGGGGAGAGTGACATGGGCGGTTGGCCGGCCTGCCTGCTGGTAGAACTCCTGGTTGAGGGGACAATTTGCATATTAGCCTTTTATTACATAGGATATACACTGAGTGGCCAGATTATTATGCATTCAGAGATCATAATAATCTGGCCACTCATTGTATACATTTTTTTCAATCCATGTTTGGTTGAATCCACAAATGTGGAAGCTATGGAAACAGAGGGCCAACTATGCCAGCTGAGGAATTCCAAGTCAGTTCAAACAGTTTGCTCTTTAAAAATGCCCTGTAAGAAACTACTAAAACCTACTAATATATAATCAGCTGGCCTTTCAAAAGAAAGCTTTACAAATCTATGATCCTCCAATGATTTCAAGTAAAACAAAGGAGACTCAGTGGTTCCCTAAAACCAGGGTAACTTGAACCTAGAAATAAAAAATTCTGAGTTTTCATTTTATTGTTAATACTGTATTTCACTAGAATTATATCAGTTTCTTTATCAATATTTACCAAATTTTTAAATAAAGCAACAGTTTCTAGAAAATGGAATATATATCCACATTCAAAAGAATAAGGTTGGATCCTATCTCATACAATATTCAAAAATTAATTTTAAAAAATGCCAAAGCCAGTTTGGTTCAGTGGATAGAACGTCGGCCTGCAGACTAAAAGGTCTTGGGTTCGATTCTGGTTAAGGGCATGTACCTTGGTTGTGGGCACATCCCCAGTAGGGGGGTGCTGGAGGCAGCTGGTTGATGTCTCTCTCTCATCGATGTTTCTAACTCTCTATCCCTCTCTCTTCCTCTCTGTAAAAAATCAATTAAAAATATTTTTAAGAATTAATGAAAAATGAATCAAATACCTAAATTCAAAAGCTAAAATTATGAAACTCTCAGAAGAAAACACAGAGGTAAAGCTTCATGACCTTTGATTAGGCAATGGTTTCTTAGATATTACACATATAGCACAAGTAACTAAAGAAAAAAAAAAACAGATAAACTAGATATTATCAAAGTGAAAAATGGGCTTGCTTCAAAGGATACTATCAAGAAAGTAAAAAGACAGCCTATAGAAAAGGAGAAAATATTTGCAAATTATATATGTAACTAGAGGCCCAGTGCACAAAATTTGTGCACACAGAACGGGTGTCTCTCAGCCCAGCCAGCACCCTCTTCAATCTGAGACCCCTCGAGGGATATCCAACTGGTCATTTAGGCCCAATCCAGGTACAATCAGGCCTAAATGGGCAGTTGAACATCCCTCTCACAATCCAGGATTGCTGGCTCCCAACTTCTCGCCTGCCTGCCTTCCTGATTGCCCCTAACCACTCCCATGCCAGCCTGATTGATGCCTAACTGCTCTCCTGCCAGGCTGATTGCCTAAAACTGCCCTTCCCTGCAAGCCCGGTTGCCCTTAACTTCCCTCCTCTGCTAGCCTGGTCACCCTTAACTGCCCTCCCTTGCAGGCCTAATCTCTCTCAACTGCCCTCCCTTGCTGGCTATCTTATGGTGGCCATCTTGTGTCCACATGGGGGCAGCCATCTTTGACCATATGGGGGCAGCCATCTTATGTGTTAGAGTGATGGTCAATTTGCATATTATTCTTTTATTAGATAGGACTAGGTAAGGGCCTGGTGCATATTATTCTTTTATTAGATAGGACTAGGTAAGGGCCTGGTGCAGGGCTGATTTGCCCTGAAGGGCATCCCAAATAAGGGTGGGGGTTCCCTTGGGGCATGGGGCAGTCTGGGTGAGGAGCCTGTGGTGGTTTTCAGTCTGGCCATGCCCCCCAGCGACCCAAGCAAAGGCCCTGGTATCTGGGATTTATTTATCTTCTATTATTGAAACTTTGTAGCCTTGCGCAGAAGCCAAGGCAGGCCAGAGCAGGTGGAAAGCTTGGCTTCCTCCATTGTCAGGGGCAGCTCAAACCTCCTGCTCTCTCTGTGGCTGCAGCCATCTTGGTTTGATTAATTTATATACTTGCTCCTGATTGGCTGGTGGGCGAGGCTTGTGGATATAGCAGATGTATAGTCAATTTGCATATTACTCTTTTATTATATTAGATAGGATATGGTTCTAGTATCCAGAATATATAAAGAACTTGGATTGCTCAATAATAAAAAGATAACCCAATTTTTTAAATGGGCAAAGGATGTGAATAGACCTTTCTCCAAAGAAGATATACTAATGATGAATAAGCACAGGAACAATGCTCACTCAACATCATTAGTCATTAGGGAAATGCAAATCAGACCACAAAGAGATACCACTTCACACCCACAAGGATGGCTATAATGAAAATGATGTACAATGATAAGTGTTAACAAGGATGTGAAGGATTGGAACTCTCAGACATTGATGATAAAAATGTAAATCAGTGCAGCCACTTTGAAAAACAATCTGGCAATTCTTCAAATACTTAAGCATAGTTTCCATATGACCCAGCAATTCCAATCCTAAATATACACCTAAGAGAATTGAAAATATATTTTCACACAAAAACTTGTACACAAATGCTCTTAACAGCATTATTTATAACAGCCCCAAAGTATAAACAATCCAAATGGCCATTAACTGATGAATATATAAACAAAATGTGGTATAGCCATACAATAGAATATTACTCAGATATAAAAAGAAATAAAGTACTAATTCATGCTAAAACATGCATGAACCTTGAAAGCATTATGCTAAATGAAAGAAGCCAGGCATAAAAGGCCAAATATCATATGGTTTCATTTATATAATGTCCAGAATAGGCAAATCCTCAGAAACAGAAAATAGATTACTGGTTGCCAGGGGCAGGGGGTACAGAGGAGTGGGAAGATACCCCTAATAGATATAAGGTTTCTTTTCTGGGGAGGTGATAAAAATGTTTCCTATTTATATAGTGATGATGGTCACACAATCTTGGGAATATACTAAAGCTCACTGAATAGTTCATTTTTAAAAAAATAAACTTCATAATTTTTTCTTTGATTTTAAAAAATTCTTTATGAATGTTCTTTTTAAGGAGAATAAGAAGGAGGAAAAGGAGAAAAGTCTGGGAAATATCTTTATTAAGCAGAATATTATGAAATACTCTATTAACATTAATAATATGGATTTTTTTTAACCTAAGTGTTGAATAGAGATGATTGTTTATATCTGGAAAAATTCAACAGAGTTGGGCACTGAATGAAAACTCAACATTTGAAATGTACATTTACATTGTCCCATGATGGTAAGGCTGGGGGGAAAAAATCAATTTTCAAACATCTCTATGTTGGACATTATATTTTTGACATTTCATCAGGATGTTTTGATATGTAGATCTTGATCTCTTTTCCAACAGGATCCATAACATGGTTCACCATGGAACCCACTTTTCAAGTACTACATATTCAATATATTCAGTTGTGGAGTTCTAAGTGTTGACATAGTTATTGTCTCATCTGTATAATACTGATCACCAACCATAACTCAAAGCAAGAAATTCTGGGACAAGAAATTTTCACTTCCTGGAGTATATAAAACGTAAAGTATAATGATATTACAATAACCTTTAATGTTGAAATATATTTCAGTTAAACTAGAAAAACCACTAAATTCTAATCGGATGTGAACAAAGATGTTTACCTGAAATAATTATACTCATAACTCATTTTTTTTGAGAATTCCTGGATCCAAATTATGTCATAAATCAGACATAAGGAATCAGAAAGTGGTAAATGCTCCCAGTTCATGATGGTCCTTTGAAGTCCCCAGGAATGCTCTCAATTCAATGTTACATTCCTCTCTTCCTGCTCTCAATAGACAAGGCCATCAAATTAGTGAAACAATCCCTGGTGAGCAGCTGAATTATAGGGTTACCATCTGGATTCATGGCTCTTGGCACAAAGGATCAGTTTTCTGATGGAAGTACATCCAGTGATCCTAGCAGCTAGTTTCCCATCATGACACTCTTCCTTACTGTGTCCCACCACTGAATATGGAAGCCTGAAAGTGAGTTCCATGCTATGCTGTTAACCTTACCACCCTTTTTGTTTTCACTAAGGCGAATGGGTTATCTTCTGGCCAATAGAGTCTTGTTCCTTGAAGGAGCAACGAATGCAGAGTCTAAACACTTTAGTGATTCACATCTATCACAAAATAGGCTGCAGAAGGCCAGTAGCAAATTGCCATTCTGTGCAAAATTCCACAGGGGACGGGCTAGTTGGGTCCAACTCCCAGATATTTAGCCAAACTGTTTTGTAGTATCCACCTATCATCAACTGGGTCTTCTGGAATCACATGTCTCCTGGATATAATCTTTGTGACAGCAGGAATAGGGAATGTGCAGGGAGCAATATATTTTTATTATTCGATAAAAGAAAAAGCCTGCTGGGATAAGAAGGGCTGGGGAACAGCTGTTTTCTCCCCAGTTTTATACATGAAAGAATTCTATATGTAAAACACCTGTAGAGCATAGGTTATCTAATATGTTTGTCCACTGCCCAGAATATTGCTTAACCCAACATAAGCCCAAGCAAGCATTTATAACAAATGAAAGTCTACCATTTGTAGACCTGAACACCTCTGTACACATTTGATAGCCCTGAAAATCTTGCCTCTTTTTTTCTTTGATGTTGCCCATGGAGAATGAATTAATTCTCTTCAACCAATGGAATGAAGCTAGGTTGGGAACATGTTCAGGATAGTGTATCCTGTTCCTCACAGAAATTTCCAGGGCACAAGAAAGATAAAATAAAAAATAAAAAACCTGCTAGAATATAGGTAATTTACTTGGACCAAGGAAGACTAACTCTCCCTGCAAAGGACTTAATCCAGGAAGTAAAGCACCTATGAAAAAGAATAGAGCCTTCCCCAAAAGGTAGACCCCCAGCTAATTTTATTCCCTCTGCTACATGAGTGAGATGTACCAGAAAAAAAGTAAAATATCTGTGTTTTAAATAGAGGTTCATGTCAGCCCATTGTATGAAAGAAAAGAGAAGGAAATGGATCTTAAATCACAGTTGCCCTACCCACAAGTAACTGTGGTCTGATAAATTTCTTGAAATCTGTTAAGAGTACCAAGCCCTCCTCCCTGGAGAAAGGGGATGAGATTTCCCTTTCCCTTTTCTGGGCTCTGGGGCCCTGATTGGCTTTGCTGGCACAGTCCCTCTTCCATGCCTTGCTCCTACACAGTCTGAGTTAGATACTTGGTGAGTTAGATACTAAGCAAGAACTGGGTAGGCACCCACACCAGAATCGACAGAATTCTTGGTCTCTGCTAGATGTGGGCCCAATGTCCTAGCCAGTGCCATCAGCCACTTTGCCTCTTGAGTTCTGTCCTTTTCTAATCTCCTAGAGACAGGAGAGAGTTCCCTCCCTTGTTACAAAATTTCTTAAAGGAATTTTGGCTAGTCATCCCTTTCACATGGTGAAGATGGGGCTTTACCTTTGGTCCTTTATCTCAGTTCCTTTTGGGATATATTTTTTAGGGAACATCCTATATAATAAAAGGCTAATATGCAAATCAACCAAACAGCAGAACAACCAGTTGCTGCAATGACCCGTTGCTATGATACGCACTGACCACCAGGGAGCAGACACTCAATGCAGGAGCTGCCTCCCTGGTGGCCAGTGTACTCCCACAGGGGAAGCACTGCTCAGCCAGAAGCCCTGAGCCTGGCTCACAGCTGGCGAGGGCAGCAGCAGTGACGGGAGCCTCTACAGCCTCTGTGGCAGCACTAAGGATGTCTGACTGCTGGCTTAGGCCCACTCCCCCTGCCTAAGTCGCCAGTCAGACATTCTATGAGGACTCCCGGACTGGAGAGGGTGCAGGCCAACCTGAGGAACGTCCCCCCACCCTGAGTGCATGAATTTCATGCACCAGGCCTCTAGTTGGTTAATATCATTGTGCAGGATTCACTTGGACAACATAATTCAATATCTGTATATGCCACAGTGTGTCCACCACCAAAATCTGGTTTCCTTCCATCACCATATATTTGATCCCCATTTAACCCATCTTGCCCTCCTACAACCATCTTCCCCTCTTGTGCCCATTATTCTGTTATCTGTTTCTATGAGTTTGTTTGTTCATTTGTTTCTATTTTGCCTTATATTTTGCATAGGAGTAATATCATATGTTTTTGTCCTTTTTCTTCCTAACTTATTTCATTTAGCATATGATTTATCCATGCTATTGAAAATGGCAATATTTTGCCAAAACCAGTTTGGCTCAGTGGTTAGAGCGTCGGCCTGCAGACTGAAAAGTTCCAGGTTCAATTCTGGTCAAGGGCATGTAACTTGGTTGTGGGCACATCCCCAGTGGGGAGTGTGCAGGAGGCAACTGACCAATGGTTCTAATCTCATCGATGTTTCTAGCTCTCTATTTCTCCCTCTTCCTCTCTGTAAAAAATCAATAAAATATATTTTAAAAAAAGAAAATGGCAATATTTCATCTTTTTTTTATGGCTGAGTAGTATATACAGAGTGGCCAGATTATTATGATCTCTGAACACATAATAATCTGGCCATTCAGTGGAGATATATATATATATATATATATTAGAGGCCCAGTGCATAAATTCGTGCATGGGTGGGGTCCGGTCAGCCTGGCCAGGGGGAAGGGACATGGGTGGTTGGCCAGCCTGCCTGCTGGTCGAACTCCTGGTCAAGAGGACAATTTGTATATTAGCCTTTTATTATATAGGACTAGTGGCCTGGTGCACAAAATTTGTGCATGAGGGTGGGAGGGTGGGGGTGTCCCTCAGCCTGGCCTACACCCTCTTCAATCTGGGACCCTCAGTGGATAACTGACAGTCAGATATCCCTCTCACAATCTAGAACTGCTGGCTCCTAACTGCTTGCCTGCCTCCCTGATTGCCTCTAAAACTGCTTCTGTCTGCCATCCTGATCCCTAACTGCTCCCCTGCTGGCTTGATTGCCCCTAACCACTTCTGTCTCAGCCCCACACCCAGAACCCAGGATTCCCTCCTCTAACTGGCCACAGACACCTGGGATCCTGGCTTCCCTCCTTCTGGTTAGCCATAGGCACCTGGGACCCAGGCCAGCTTCGCCCAGGCTAGCTGCAGCCACAGGGGATGGTGGGCAGGTGGCTTCACCTGGCCAGAGCCGCAAATGCTGGCATCCAGGACCATGCGGTGGGCAGCTTCTCCATCTTCCAGTTCACAGCTACCCACAGGTGCTGGTGCCTGGACTGCAGGTGGGAGTCTTTTCCATCTCCCCTGGGATACAGTGCGGGCAGCTTCTTCAGCAGGCTGCAGCCTAGGATCATGGGGCAGGCAGCTTCTTCATCTCAGGGGCTGCAGCCAGCCTCAGGCACTGGCACCTGGTTTCTCCATCTCCCCAGGATATGGGACGGGGGGACATTGGGTGGTGGCTTTTGCAGCTGGCTGTGGCCTGGGATCACGAGACAGGCAGCTTCTTGGTCTCCCTGGCCACAGCCAGCCTCAGGCACTAGGGCCCAATTTCTCTGTCTCTCCCAACTTTTCTGACTCCCATAGGCCCGAAGTGGTTGGGGGGCAGGACACGGCCATCTTTGTCAGGTTAATTTGCATACTCACTCCTGATTGGCTGGTGGTCGTCTCAGAGGTATGGTCAATTTGCATCTTTCTCTTTTATTAGTGTAGATATACACTGAGCGGCCAGATTATTATGTATTCAGAGATCATAATAATCCATTCATCTGTCTATGGACACTTAAGCTGTTTTTATAACTTGGCCATTGTAAATAATGCTCCAATGAACATAGGGATGCATATATGTTTTTGAGTTACTGTTTTCATTTTCTTTGGATAAATACGAAGAAATGGAATTTCTTGATGATATGATAGTTCTATTCATTTTTTATGTTGTTTTTAATTCTTTATTGTTGAAAGTATTACATATGTCTCCCTTTTCCCCAATGACCTCTCCCTGCCCACTCCTGCCCCCCAGCTCAGGGTCTCACCCCCTTACTGTCTGTGTCCATTGGTTATGCTTATATGCATGCATACAAGTCCTTTGGTTGATCTCTTGCCCCCACCCCTAACTTGCCCTTCCCTTTCCTCTGAGGTTTGATGGTCTGTTCAATGTTTCTATGTCTCTGGATCTATTTTTGTTCATCAGTTTATGTTGCTCATTATATTCCACAAATGAGTGAGATCATGTGATATTTATTTTTCTCCGACTGATTTATCATGGAATACTATGCTGCTGTACTGTAAAAAAGAAAAAACTCCTACCATTTGCAACACCATGGATGGACCTGGAGAGCATTATGCTAAGCGAAATAAGCCAGTCACAGATATTTCTATTCTTAATTTAAAAAAAAAAAATAATATGTTTTTAATGATTCATAGAGAGGAAGGGAAAAAGAGAGATAGGAAGATTAATGATGAGAGAGAATAATTGATCAGCTGCGTCCTGCCCCCTATTGGGAATCGACCTGAAACCTAGGCATGTGCTGTGACTGGGAAACAAATCATGACCTCCTGAACCATTGAGCCACACTGGCCAAGTCTATTCTTAAATTTTTGTGGCATATTCATTTTGTTTTTCATAGTGGCTGCAGCAATTTATATCCCCACAATAGTGCACGAGGGTACCTTTGGGGAATTTTGATGCCCTTTTGCTGTTGAATTGTGAAGGCTTTTAAGGAACATTTGCTTTTTTAACAGTTCCATGCATTTTAGTGTTCATAGCATGTGTTCTAACTTATGTCAGCAATCCACTGGGGGCAAGCAGAAGAATTTCTAACTCTTCAAGTTCAAAAGTTATGTCTCTATGTTGAATCTTCCATTCAGTTGCTGGTTTTTGTCTTTTGGAAATCTCCATGTTCCTGCAAAGATGAAAGGCAAGTTCTAAACCCAATGCTCTCACCTTTACCTACTCTATTAAGTCTGACCATTACCCAGATTCTCCATAATGACTCATCTCATCCAATAATAATGACAATTTTCTCTTTAAAGGCAGTGGAGTGTGGCGGGAGGGTAACTTTATCACATGCACTAATAAGGAAAAATTAGCAATAATATCTGGAAGAACATCATATCATAATGGAAACTGAAAAACAGGGTGGCATTAAGCAATAGAAAAAACCTAAGGTCTTTGAAATTGTGCTGGAGCTCAATCTCTTTCCAAAAATGTATAAAATCAGACATCACACCAAAATTCATGAATCATAAATGAAGACAACAAAATATGTAAGGTAGCAGAGCTCTTCAAAAACAGTTCCCTGCCCTGGACATGTGTGCGACATCAGGATAACCAGCTAGCTCCTATATGAGGAGCCAACGTGGAGGTGTGGGATGATTACAGCCAGAAGAATTGCTGGAAGGATATATACTGGCATTCGGCTTTAAACATGTGGCATCTCAATGGAATGTTGAAGAAAATCAATAACAGCTCTTTTCAAGAAAAGATTTTGAGAAGGGGGCACATTTTAAAGGACAGAGTTACAAACAGTAATAGGGACTATGAATAGGGGTGGCTGCCATACATTTTGAAAGAACATGTGAGCCATATGTGGTAAGAAATGCTTTGGAGCTCTGCTGTTAGAATAGTCACTGTCTTTGACATAACTATTTAGTGACTGGTCCTATTAAGGAGACTCTCCCCCCCTCCCCCATTTTTTCACCCTCCCAAAAACACAATAGCACTGAGCAGTAATGGTTTATATTTCACTAAGAGTTTCAGGATTCTTTAATTGGAAGTGCAGCCTGGCTGGCATGGCTTGGTGGTTAAGCACTGATCTATGAACCAGGAGGTCTGGGTTTGACTCCTGGTCAGAGCACATGCCCAGGTTTTGGGCTGGATCCCCAACATGGGAGGTACAGGGGCAGCCAATCAATAATTCTCTCTCATTATTGATGTTTCTCTCTCTCTCTCTTCCCTCCCTCTCTGATATCAATAAAAGAATATTTTGTTTTAAATTGGGAGTGCAGTGATAAAGTTTGCAAGGATCCTATCTAATAAAAGAGTAATAGGCAAATTGACTGTACCTCCACTACATCCACAAGCCACACCAACCAGCCAATCAGGAGTGAGTATGCAAATTAACCCAACCAAGTTGGCTGCAGCCACGAAGTGAGCAGGAGGCTTGGGTTTCACCAGCAATGGAGGAAACCAAACTTCCCACACACCCTGGCCAGCCCTGGACTCCACTCAAGGCTACAAATTTTCAATTATAGAAGCTAAATAAATCCCACATATCAGGGCCTCTGCTTGGGTCACTGGGTGGCGTGACCAGCCTGCAAATCACTCAGGCTGTCCCACACTCCAAGGGAATCCCCACCCTGATGTGGGACACCCTTCAGGGAAACTAGCCAGCCCCCACCCATACACCAGGCTTCTATTCTATCTAATAAAAGAGTAATATGCAAATTGACTATCACTCCAACACACAAGATGGCTGCCCCCATATGGACACAAGATGGCCAGCAGGGGAGGACAGTTGGGAGGGGCTAGGCCTGCAAGGGGGGGCAGTTGGTGGTGATCAAGCCTGCAGGGGAGAGCAGTTAGGGGTAACCAGGCCAGTAGAGAAGGGAAGTTGGGGGCTACCAGCCCTGCAGGGAAAGGCAGTTGGAAGGGATCCACGCCTGCAGAGGAGTGCAGTTGCAGAGGACCAGGCCTGCAGAGGAGGGCAGTTAGAGGTGACCAGACCTGCAGGGAGGGCAGTTAAGAGCAATCAGGCTGGCAGACCAGATAGGCATCAATCAGGCTGACAGGGGAGTGGCTAGGGGGTGATCATGCTGTCAGGCAGAAATGTTTAGGGGCAATCAGGAAGGCAGGCAGGCAAGCAGTTGGGACCTAGCAGTCCTGAATTGTGAGAGGGATGCTGGACTGCTTGTTTAGGCCTGATCCTGGTAGGGGTCCCAGATTGGAGTGGGTGCAGGCTGGGCTGAGGGACACATACCCCTTGTGCACAAATTTCATACACTGGGCCTCTAGTATTATATAAACCATCAGGTTGGTCTAATTTAAATGATCGGAGCATAACAGTTGGTTGAATTATTTCTTTATCAGCTGCATCTCATTTAATAGTTGTGGGAGATTACATTGTTGTTTTCAATTATTCACTTTTACTTCCTATACGAAAATTATGTATCCTGAACATTTCCATGTAACTTGCAGTCCCTTTCTATAGAAGTGCATCCTTCCCTTTTACGTTAATCTTAATCATGCGATTTGCTTTAGCCAATGAAATGTGAGGTATGATCCACATATACCATCTCAGCAGAAGCTTAAGAGCCATTGCATGGTTCAGCCATTACACTCTTCCCTGTGTCACAATAATGAGTGCCCTAAACAGGGGTTACTTATTTGCCTGGATGTTGAAATGAAGACATACTGAGCACAGCCACAGATAACATGGTCCACCAGTGAGAAATAAACCTTTGTTGTTATCAGCCGTTGAGATAGTGCAAGTTTCTCATTACAACATAAGCAAGCAAAAGCTCATTCATACGATAACCATGCAAATCAGCACAGTAATTCTCCATTAACAGTATTTGTCAATTATGCAATATACACACTCCAGATGAAATGCTGGAATCCAAAGAGCTTAGATAAAAACATGTCTCACAAAGAAATGTAACAGATGTTAATCTTAATTTTCTACGTAGGATTTACTTTGGAAGGTTGATAACAGGACGTAGAGTATACTATATCCAGCATCTCCATCTTCATTAAAAAGATTTTCATTGACCTAACTGGTTTGCCCTGGAGGATGGAGCCAGTTTGCCCCTAACCTGGGTACTAAAGGGTTCCGGTTCAAGTATAATCAAGGGCATGTACCTTAGTTCTGGGCTCAATCCCTAGTAGGGGATGTGCAGGAGGCAGCTGATCGATGTTTCTAACTCTCCCTCTCCTTTCCTCTCTATAAAATCAATAAAATATATTTTTAAAAAGATTTTTATTGTACTCAAATTAAGACTCTTATCAGTCTAACATCTCTCCAAACAAAAGCCATGTGCTAACTTTTAAGGGAATCCTCATTTTTTAAACAAAACATTACTAATTCTCCGAGTATTGTGCAGACTGAGACATTAATTCACATTTATGAGTTAATACACAATTCAATTGATTGCCAACATTCCCAGCAGTATTAAAGAAAAATCATGTATTATAACAGAGTACAAGAGCATTAGGAACCAGACAGCTTTCTATGGGTTTTTACAGCTCACGAAGCTCCAGACCATAATTAGTTCCTCCTTTGGCTGCATTTTATCTTGGGAACCCAATTTTTATAATTTCTAGGCTTGACATTTTTAAGGTCAAATACTGAAACCTCAAAGGTCAAATTTTAAGGTCAAATTTTTGAAGAAATTATTTAAAGTTCTGTATCTACACAGGGTCAAAATGATAGGCCAAATCCATGAAAATATTGGGCAAATCCATTGTTTTCTATAATGTTGGCATAAAGTGAGTCCATGACTGGTACATGAGGCCACATTACTTATTTATAGCTTTGGTCTTATATTTTGAAATATCTTTGCCTCCCTGTGATTATAAAGATAATTACCATGTTTTCTGGGTTCTCATATTGGAAGATAAATAAAAGGACTTTGGGAGGCATACCCAGGCCTTCTGTTGAAGGTGGCTATCTTCCAATTAGCTCCACTTGGGGCAGCAGCGCCACGAAGCCAGACTGGACTTTGCCATCTGAGCACTATGGTAGCTGTGACCTCTTGGCTTGAGGAAGAAGGACAGCTTGCTGGTCTGTTCTCTGTCATACAGCCCAAAGGGAGCCTTCCTGAATGCCTGTGCCCCAATCCCAACCTACCGGAAGCTACACCTACCTACAAAGCCTGATGTGGCGGAGGCTTGGGTGCCCAGTGAAGGCCACATTCAAAGGGAGAATTAGTGATTTAGATAATTTCTTATAGAATCCATACTAAATGCCTGCACAAATCAGTCTATACCTTCATGCCTTTCCTTTTCTTTAGGAAAGAAAATCCTGGCTTTATGCTTACCAAATTATAGAGCTTGACTCAGACTCTAAGCCAGACAGCTTTTTTTTTTTTTTTATTAACATATTTTTATCACTTTCAAAGAGGAAGGGAGAGGGAGAGATAGAAACATCAACGATGAGAGAGAATCACTGATTGGTTGCCTCCTGCATGCCTCACACTGGGGATCAAGCCTGCAACCTGGTCATATGCCCTGACTGGGAATCAAACTGTGACCTCCTGGTTCATAGGTCAACGCTCAACCAGTGAGTCATGCTGGCTAAGCTACTAAATATTTTAAAATGACAAATTTTCAACTTTTAAAACTCATTTCCTTTGGTCTGTCCCTGCTGTATAATCAACATCTTTCTGTCTTCTTAATAGATGGGCAATCCAAATGACCCAATTGTTTCTTAAAAGAGTTGTTTTGTTCATAAAGTTTACAAAAAAGAATTGGAGAAGGGAAAAAAAAAAAAAAAAAAAAGCCTGAACATTTGAATATGTAACAATCTTTCACTACTGAAATCAAGACAGCCGTGACCTGTCTCAGATCTCAGAAAATACATCGCTGGTTTCAGAGCTAGTCTGGTGAGCCACAGTGAGCTGTCACAGTTGATGAAGTCATTATCAGAAGATCACAGTATACACATAGAAGTTCAAATAGTGTCAACAGTTCTATATTTAAAAGATTTCTTATGTAATTTTACAACTGGTAAATCAACCCCTGATGGCATAGTGAAATAAGACCAGGATACTAAAGCATTTAAACATGGGCTTTTAATTTGTTAACCAAACATTAGGACATTTTCTCAGTCTCCTTTCAGATTAAAAGAAGAAAAAAAGCAACTAAAAAGGGAATACTAATATTTCCTTCAAAGATGTAGGCTGAATTCTAGTAGTCCAAACTTTTGTATTATGTAATCAAATAGAAGCTAATAAAATGCAAAGCACAACTGAGAGACAGAACATTATTTTTTCTATTATCAGTAAATCTACCAAATTTTGTTTTAAAAAGACGTGAATGATCAGGTTACCAAATCAATACCTCATTGCAGTGTTTCAGCCAATATAGAAACTACTGTAGATGCTGACATTCTGGACTTACTGTTGTTCATCTGCTGATGAGAAGTATAAGAATTGTAATGCGCTTATTAAATCGTGCATATAAGAGCAAAATGTTAATCAAAACACTGCAAGTTTTATACTTCCAAGAAGTTAGTGGAAAATAATTCCTAATAAGAAAGCATAAGGAATATGTAAAATTTTGCTTTAAATCTCGGTCTTTGAAGAAAAACTAATTTTCAACTGCCACAGACAGTAAAAATTGGCTTTCAAGTGTCAATGCTCTTCACTCTGTTAGAAAGCTTCCTTCACATGTAGACATGTATATTATGGAAGACAGTATTTTCCGAAGGGAGCTGAAATCATATTTCATATACCAAGTGCTCTTTTTACAATGTGACCTTAACATTTCTCTCATGGAGAGGTGACATTTATCTTCTTTCCCCTCCAATCTGGGCAAACATTTATGACTACTCCAACCAAGAAAGAAATGTAAAATGATGCTATGTGAATGTTGACGCTAAATCACAAAAATGCCATGTGTTTCATCTTGCTCTTTTGGGATGCTCACTCTAGGAATACAGACACATATTATGAGGACATCCAAACTGGCCCCTGCAGAGAGGCCATTTGGAAATACTACATATAGGTGTCCTAGCTGATGGCCAGTATCAACTGCCAAGACTTATCCAGGTGATTCCAGGACCCAATCATTGAGCCACCCCCAGTACCTGAGTCTTCCCAGCTGAGGCTTCAGATATGATGGACCAAAGAGAATTCATCCTTACCCACCATACTCTATCTGAATTACTCACTGGCAGGGTTGGGAGAAATGAGATGTTAGTCAAAAAGTACAAACTTCCAGCCCTGACCAGGTGGCTCAGTTCATTGGAATGTCTCAGTTCATTGGAAATACCAAAAGGTTGCTGTTTTGATTCTGGTCAAGACACAAAATTATAGGTTTGATCCCCAGTCAGGCATGTAAGAGAGGTAACAGATCAATTTTTCTTTCTCACATTGATGTCTCTCTCTCTCTCTTCCTATAAAATCAATAAAAATATATGTTCAGGTGAAGATTTTTAAAAAAAGGTAAAAAGTTCCAGTCATAAGCTGAATAATTTCTGGGATCTAATGAGGTACAGCATGATGACTATACACAATACTCTATTGTACAATTGAAAGTTACTAAGAGAATACATCTTAAACGTTCTCACCACCACAACAATAATAGTAATTATATGAGTGTATAGATGTGTTAACTAAACTTATTGTGGCAATCTCTTCGCTATATATGTATATCAAATCAACATATATATCTTATTTTTATACAAGGTTACATGTCAATTATATCTCAAAAAACTAGAAAAAAAAGCAGTAGATTCCTTTAAAAGTTCAAGTAGCTAAGATAAAGCCCTTACTGATATTGCTAGTCTTAACTTTTTTTTTTCCTTTCAATTTTGACATGGAGAGGAATATATATATTTTGTTTTAAAAATTATTGCTTAGTGCCAAAACCGGTTTGGCTCAGTGGATAGAGCGTCGGCCTGTGGACTGAAGGGTTCTGGGTTCCATCCCGGTCAAGGACATGTACCTTGGTTGCGGGCACATCCCCAGTGGGGGTGTGCAAGAGGCAGCTGATTGATGACTCCTTCTCATCGATGTTTCTGGCTCTCATCTCTCTCCCTTCCTCTCTGTAAAAAATCAATAAAATATATTTTAAAAAATAAAATAAAAATTATTGTTTAGGGTTAATTTACTGTGTAGTAATTACATTTTCTGCAAATAGAATTGGCATTCTCTCTTTCTCTAGTTCTCACCCTGGCTCAAAATGTAATTTGTTCAGTCAAAATATTTTACCTAGGTAGGAGTTCCAGTCAAGATGGTGATATAGATAAAGGCAGTACTCGAATCCTTCCACAACCACATCAAAATTACAACTAAATTGTAGGACAACCTTCATTCAGAATCACCTGAAATTTAGCTGAACAGAAGTCCTATAACTAAGGATGTAATAAAGAAGCCACACCCAGACTGGGAGGTGTGGAAGAGATGAGAAACAGGCTGGTCCCACACCCATGTGTGGCAGTTAAAAATCAGGAGAGATATCTGGGCTGCAGAGGTCTTCCTTGAGGGAGCAGCTCAGGGCAGAGCACAGAAAGAGGCTGACCTTGGCCTGCACCTCCTCAGAAGCCTCAGAGACAGCATGCCCAGTGGACAGATTCAGACTCCATAAGTGATATACTCATGTTGTGGGCTCAGTGGGCATGAAAGCCCTAAAGAAGTAAGTCCTGCTCTGTGGGGTTGGCCCCTGCATACCTGATTCTCCATGGTGACAGCAGCCAGTTCTCCAGCCTATAGGCCTTGGGACACATCCCTTCCATTGAGGTCCCAACAACATTTAAGGCTCAACAACAACAGGAGTGTGCACACAGCCCACATCAGGGGCACACCTGGAGTGCCCAATTCAGGTGATCTGGGAGACTGTGCCACTGGATCTTATAGGACACCTACTACAAAAGTTCCTTCTACCAAGCTCAGAGACATAGCAACTCTACCTTATACCAAGAAACAAACACAGGGAGGCAGCCAAAATGAGGAGACAAAGAAACATGTCCCAAATGACAGAACATACAAAACTCAAAAAAAGAACTGGTTTTAAGGATGCTCAATGAACTTAGGGGAAGAGTCAATGAACTTAGTGAGAACTTTAACAAAGATATAGGAAACATAAAAATAGAGATAGAAAACTTAGAGAAAAACAGTCAGAAATTAAGAAAACATTAACTGAAATAAAGAGCACATTACAGGGAATCAACAGTGGAGTAAATGAAGCAGAAGATCAAATCAGAAATTTGGAAGACAAGAAAGCAGAAAGCACTCAACAGTACAGCAAAAAGAAAAAGAATTCAAGAATATTAGAATCATTTATGGAGCCTCTGTGATGTCAACCATACCAACATTTGCATCATAGGGGACAGGAAGAAGAGAGAGCAAAGAACTGAAAATCTATGTGAAAAGATGACAAACTTCCCTAGCCTGGTGAAGGAAATAAACAAACGTTCAGAAAGTACATAAAGTCTCAAGCTAGATTAACCGAAAGAGGCCCACATCAAGACACATCATTATTTAAATGCCAAAGGTTAAAGACAAAGAGAAAATTTTAAGAGCAACAAGAGAAAAGCAATTATTTATCTATAATGGAGCTCCTATAAGACTGTCCGCTAATTTCTCAATAGAAACTTTGCAGGCCAGATGGGACTGACAAGAAATATTCAAAGTGATGAAAAAGCAAAAACCTGCAACCAGGATTACTTTACCCAGCAAAGCTATTATGTAGGATTGAAGGACAAATAAAGAGCTTTCCAGACAAGAAAAAGCTAAATGAGTTCATCACCACCAAGTTATTATTACAAGAAAGTTAAAGGGTGTTTTTTAAGAAGTAGGAAAAGAAAAAAGAGGTAAAAATTACGAATAATAAAATGGTAATTAATACATATCTAGCAACAAGTACTTTAAATGAAAATGGATTAAATTATCCAATCAAAATATATGTGCAGGCTGAATGCGTAACAAACAAGATCCTTACATATGCTATCCTCAAAAGACTACAGCCAAAAGACACACAGACTGAAAGTAAAGGGATGGAAGAAGATATTTCATGAAAATGGAAACAAACAAACAAAAGCTGAGGTAGCAATATTTATACCAGACAAAATAGATTTTAAAACAAAGGCTATATAACAAGCTACAAAGAAGGAAAGATACAGCAATTCTATTTCTGGGTATTTATCTGAAGAAATACAAAACACTTAACTGAAAAGATATATGCATCCATATGTTCATTGCAGCATTATTTGCAATAGTCCAGGTACGGAAGCAACCTAATTGTCCATCAACAGATGAATGAATAAAAAAGTGGTGCATATACACAATGTACTATAACTCAACCATAAAAGTTGTCATCTATAACAACTTGATAAACCTAGAGGGTATTGTATTGAGTGAAATAAGTCAGACAGAGGAAGACAAATGCCATATGATTTCACTTATATGTGAAATCTAGAAAACAAAATAAACAAACAAGCAGAACAGAAACAGATTCATAAATACAGAGAACATTTTAACAGTTCTGAGAGAGGAGGGATTTGGGGAGGATGGATGACAAAGATGAAGGGATTAAGAAGTGCAAATTGGCCGAAACTGGTTTGGCTCAATGGATAGAGCGTTGGCCTGCGGACTGAAAGGTCCCAGGTTTGATTCCGGTCAAGGGCATGTACCTTGATTGTGGGCACATCCCCAGTGGAGGGTGGGCAAGAGGCAGCTGATTGATGTTTCTTTCTCATTGATGTTTCTAACTCTATCTCTCTCTCTTCCTCTCTGTAAAAAATTAATAAAATATATTAAAAAAAGAAGTGCAAATTGGTAGCTACAGAATAGTAACAGGGATATAAAGTACAGCATAGGGAATCCTATAAAATAAAAGCCCAGAAACCAAAACAGAGGAATGACCAGAAAAACCAGAGACCAGAATACCATGGCCTCTTACCCCAGCTGGCCCTGCCCCCCAGGGAGCGGTTGGGGTGATCAGGCATCCAGATAGAGTGGTTAGGAACAATAAGACAGGCAGGCAGAGACAGTTAAGGGCAATTAGATAGGCAGGCAGAGTGGTTAGGGGTGGTCAGGCAGGAAGGTAGAATGGTTAGGGGTGATCAGGCAGGCAGGTGAGTGGTTAGGGGCAATGAGGCAGGCAGGCAGAGGTGGTTAGGGGTGCTCAGGCAGGCAGGCAGGCGAGTGGTTAGGAGCCTATGATCCTGGATTGAGAAAGGAATGTCTAACTGCTGTTTTAGGCCTGATCCTGTGCAGATTGAGCCTAAACCAGCAGTCAGACATCCCCTGAAAGGTCCCAGATTGCTAGAGGGTGCAGGCTGGGCTGAGGGACCCCAATTCTGGCCCCCTCCAGACATGAATTTTGTGCACTGGACCTCTAGTATAGTCAATAATATTGTATAAATAATAACTATGTATGGTGTCATATTGGTACCAGATTTATCCGTGTGATTACTTAGTAAGTTATATCATGTCTAATCACTAGGGCTGTACACCTAAACTAATATATTGAATAATATTGTATTTCAACTGCAATTGAAAAATAAAAACTCATTTGAAGTAAAAAATATTTATCTAGCCCTAAGTGGTATGGCTCAGTATATAGAGCATTGGCCTGTGGACTGAAAGGTCCCAGGTTCAATTCCAGTCAAGGGCATGTACCTTGGTTGCAGGTACATCCCCAGTAGGAGGTGTGCAGGAGGCAGCTGATCAGTGTTTCTAACTATCTCTCTCCCTTCCTCTCTGTAAAAAGTCAATAAAATAATTTTTAAAAATGATTAAGTGGCACAATATAAAATAAAATTGAATAACTGGAACCTTCAATTTGTTGAGCCATTACATTGCAAAAGAGGATTTCCTGTAGAAGAATTCCTTTTTTTTTTTTTTTTTTTTTTTTTTTTTGTCTTCTGCAGAATGACAAAATAATCCTCCTCCCTCCCCTCAAACCCATAAAAGGAGGCATCTTACCAACAGGATCAGAAACACCCAGTACTGCTTTTGCTACCTTTTTAAAAAATATGTATCTTTATTATTGAAAGTATTATAGATGTCCCTTTTTTCCCCTACAGATCCCCTCCACCTTACCCCTGCACTCCCCTCAGACTATTGTCTGAGTCCATGGATTATGCATGAATGCACATAAATTCTTTGGTTAATCTCTTCATAACTTCCTCCTCTACCATTCTCTCTTGCCTCTGAGATTTCTCAGTCTGTTCCATGCTTCCATGTCTGTCTGTTCCATGCTTCCATGTCTGTGGACCTATTTTGTTCATAAGTTTATTTTGTTCATTAGATTCCACATATGAGTAAGATCATGTGATACTTGTCGTTTTTCTGACTGGCTTATTTCACTTACATAATAGTCTCCAGATCCCTCTATGATGTCTCAAAGGGTAAGAGATTCCCCCGCCCCCCCCTTTTTTTTACAACTGCATAATATTCCATTGTGTAAACATTTCGCATCTTTTTTATCCACTTATTTACTGAGGGACACTTGGGCTCTTTCCAAATCTTAGCTATTATAAATAGCACTGATGTGAACGTAGGGTGCATATATTCTTTCTGATTGCTGTTTCATTCTTTTAGTATCTTTTAAAATATAAGTTATTACTGATTTTAAAAAGAGAAGGAAGGGGTGATAGAAACATCGATGGGAGAAAATCAACATAGATGAGGGAGAATCAACATCATTTGGCTACTTCCCACACGCCCCCTGCCAGGGATCAAACTGGTGACCGCCTGGTGCATGGGTTGATGCCCAACCACTGAGCCACATCAGCCAGGCAGTCTTTTACTACCTTTTGATTTACCTGCACCATAGCCTCCAGGTCTTGAAACAAACCCTCCTTCTATTTAAGAGAAAGTATTTTAATATTTGTAATTATATAAAGTCAGGTTTTGTATTTTTATGTTTTTGTTTTTGTTCTTTAGAACTATGTGCATTTGAAACATGATTGTGAAAGAAATTTTATTCAGAAGCAAGTGAATATTCTCACAAATGTTCAGAGTCTCCTTGCTCCAAAAAACCATAATGCACTTCTTTTTCCTTTGCTGATTCTTCTCTAATCACCTCCTTAAAATGCCAACAAATGATTTATCAAATGCATAAAACTCAATTCAATGTACGTCACCCCCTTACTCCCTTATTTCACTATCATCAGTGCCCTCCTTGGCAATCACACACCTATCAGGTGTTTCCAAAAAGATTCCATAGTAGACTATTGGCTCTTCTACTATTTTTTTCCCCCTCTTCTTAAGTCTTTAGGGACTGAGCTAATGTTCTTTAGCCATCCCCCCTCTTTTTGTTCCTTCTTTTTAAATAAGTGAAGCCTGTAGGTTTGTCTTAGTGTTTCTTCTTACCTAGAAGCTCTACTGGAAGGTTAAGGCCCTTTACAGACCCTGAATCCCATCCTTACTAGTATTTGCTCCTTGGAGGTGAAGAAATAAATGTTTCATAAAACTCAAATTGGCCTTATCAAACAAAACATCTGCTGGATCAGTGAATGACTGGTGACAGCAGGAGACAGCAGTGCTGGCCTCTCCAAGAGAAGTCACTGCAGTTAATGGAAGCTATTATGGGAAAATTCTGGCAAAAAGTTTTCCTTTTATTTTTTATTTTTTTCTCTTCCAGACAGCTTTAAAAATTTTTTAAAGAAAAAATGTATTCAGTTACTAGGGTAACTGTGATTTCAAAACTACCATAACAAAAGCCAGATATCACATATCAAACTACTAAATTGTTAATTTGACTGGTATTTTAAAATAACTACATAAAAAAAGATGTTTTCTTCTTATCTAGCTATAAAGAACAGAGAAAGGGGGAACATAAAGGAGGAGAAGAGAGAACATGAAACTGACAGAGTCGTTTAAGAAATGTTTTCACTTTGCTAAATATTTGTTGGAAATAAAAACCCCTTAACCACGTTATAGATACATTTGCATGAAGAAATTTAGTCAGATTCAAAACATAAGGAGGATCCTGGGTTATCCTGTTTTCAATTTCTCTTCCCACATTTCAAACCCTGCCTGCATTTCAAGTGAATGGCTTTCTGTAGACACTTGGTAAAGGAACTAGTTACTTAAGGGAGTCATGCATGTTCTGAAATCTTTTATGAGTGACTGTGTTTTTCCTGTGTCTTGCTTTTCATCACTTGGTTTAAAGGGAGTATAATAAAGCCATTAAGCACTTGGATTCTGGAATCAGACATAGCTAGGGCTGAATTCCTTTTCTCTCTTACTGAATTCCTTTAACCTCTCTGTGTCTGCTTCTTCATTTTCAAAAAGGATATCAGGACAAATGATTTGGTTATTAATAAATAAATTGCAAGGAAAGAAAAAGAGGGAGGGACTTGAGAGATTAAATGTGTGAATATTGTTTAGATCTGATTTGGGGAAGGGAAGCAATTGCCAAAAATCATTTATGAGACAACTAGTGGGAGATGTTTGGTAATACTAAGGAATTATTTCAAATGTGTCTAGGTATACCTAACATGATATTGTGATTTTGGTTTTACTTTTAAAGTGTTATTGTCTTTTGATATTTTGATACGTACTAGAATATTTACAAGTAAAATGATATGACTTCCAAGATCTGCTCCCAAATAAGGGAGAAGGGAATGAATGGGGTAGAGAATAAATAAGTTTGGATATGAGCTGACAATTATTGATGCTGGGTGATGGACTTAGAGGGGTTAATTATAGAATTCTCTACTTTTAAATATATACTTGAGATTTTCCATAACAAAGCGTTAAAAAGAGAAATGGCAACAATGTTCACTTGATAAGATATTGAGGTAGATTAAACAAGATGCATTTGTGAAGCACTTGGCAGAGTGCCTGCCATGTAGTAAGTGCTCAGTAAACTTCAGGTATTCCCATTGGAGAAAAGGCCTCCTCTTCCTTGGGCAGAGCAGTGTAAGCCAGTCCATGAAACCTGCTGCTGATTGGAGCAGCTAACTTACCCCTCCCCAAGAGGCACCTGTCATGGCATTTATCTTATTCAACCTGATTTTGTACTAGGCCCTGCGCTTTACACATATAACACTAAAATTCTGTTGTATACTAGCTTGTTTTTGTCCTTAGTTCCATGTAAGTTTTTGGTAGGAATACTATTTCAATGGGAAGCGAGGGCAGGAACTCTTTGGTTCAATTTTTAAGTTTTGAGCACACTACTATGAATTTCCCTATATAGTTTTTTTTTAAAGGTGTTCAAAGTATATTCTTTTTAAAATATATATATATATATATGTTTTATTGATTTTTTTTTTACAGAGAAGAAGGGAGAAGGATAGAGAGTTAGAAACATCGATCAGCTGCTTCCTGCATACTCCCCACTGGGGATGTGCCCACAACCAAGGCACATGCCCTTGACAGAATGGAACCTGGGACCCTCCACTCCACAAGCTGACAATCTATCCACTGAGCCAAACCTGTCAGAGCAACCTTCTATAGTTTTACTTAACCTCTGTAATGAATCTTCAAAGTTGAAATTATTAGCCTCACGTTAGAGAGGAAGAAACTTAGAGGTTTCCTGGCCCACCCAATCTCACAGCATTAAATGGTGGGCCTCAACTCACACCCAGCTCCAGAGAGCCCTACAGGGTTAGTGCCCACCCAGGAGCTCTGACCACCAGCCCCTTGCCTTCCTTTCCTTGTCCTAGCTTCAAAACAAGCACCACCCAGAAAAAATTCCGCTGACATCCCGAATCTGGACTGCCTGGCAGGATGGTTTGCAGCAGGGAGGTAAAAGGTCTGTCTTTAGCTAACAAGGAGAGTCCCCCGCTGGGGTGGTAGCAGAGGAGAGGCTCCAAGAGGAGTCACAGAAAGAAAGAGGTTTTCAGGATTCCACGGACATTTGTGTTTAATTTTCCTCTTGTTCAAATGCTATTAGACTTTTAGGGAAGGAGAAGGCAGAGATGCCTTATTCCAAAAATTGAAGACAGCCAGCTGTCATTCAGTAAGGTGGGACCTAATTGGAGCACCAGCTGGAATTTAGTTGGGCTGTCGCAGGGACACCCCAAACTTGCAAATGATGAGTTACCTTCGGAATGCAGCTTATTTAAATGAGGACAATTCCTTGCAAGGTGGGTATCTGGTGACAACCGGAGTTCTGGGTTGTTCATAACCACACTCTGGGGAATGGAGCGTACCACCAGAAACTCCTAGCGACCAAGTGCCGGAGGGGGAAGTGTTCGTGCCTCAAACTGGAGGGTCGGCCTCCCAGGCCTGGGCGTGCTGGGAGGGATCGAGCTATTTCAGCAGCCACTGGGAAGTATCCAACAAACCCTTTCCCTGCCGAGCCCCAGAGGCCCTAACGCTGAGGCCACAGCAGCAGCCAGAGCGGACGGCCCACCTCCGCCGGCCTGCCCACCCCCCACTGCGTATCCCGGATCCTCTCCATCCGGTTGGGCTAGGATCCTTTTTAGGAATAGCTATTTCAGAAGAAGGGCAAATAGCCGAAACCGGTTTGGCTCAGTGGATAGAGCGTCAGCCTGCGGACTGAAAGGTCTCAGGTTCGATTCCGATTCCGATTCCCATTCCCATTCCCATTCCGATTCCGGTCAAGGGCATGTACCTTGGTGGCGGGCACATCCTCAGTGGGGGTTGTGCAGGAGGCAGCTGGTCAATGTTTCTCTCTCATTGATGTTTCTAACTATCTCTCTCCTTCCTCTCTGTAAAAACTCAATAAAATATATGAAGAAGAAGAAGAAGAAGAAGAAGAAGGAGGAGGTCATCTCAGGAGTTCCCGCAGCAACTCCCACCCAGCAGCCGGGAGGAGAAGAGGGAGCCAGCTTGAGCCAGCACGGGCGCCGGGAGCACCGGCGACCCCCTCCAGCCCTTCCCTCCCCTCACCCCCCAGCCTTCCCGCCCTGCCAGGACCCGGCCTGAGGGGAACCGTTGTCTCTTTGCAGAGGCAGATGTGGAGGGGAGGGTAGAAGCCCATTGGGAGCCGGCGTCCAGCGCGAGTTCAAACGCAGGGAGGTCAGGGCGTCCCCAGTTCAGCCTCGGGCTCCCCGGCCAGGCGCTCGGTGTCACAGCGGCCAAGTCCTTTCCTTCCCCGGAGGGAAGGGTGGGGATTCCCCAGGTCCCCTCCTCCCGCTCCCACGGGCTGGTGGAAAGCCGCGGGACGAGGCTGGGGGAGCACTCCGCACGCTCAGTCACTGCGCGCGCCGAGCTCCGTACCGTGGACTTAGGTTACTGGGCACCGCGAGGGCCGGCGCCCCGCGCATTGCTGAAGCGCGGCCTCTGTTTGCCTAAAGATAAGTGCGGAGATTAGCAACGTTCACTGATCACCGTGATGGGCTTGACCATGAAGGGGCAATGCGCCCCAGATGTATCCCGGCCTGTGGGAGGCGCTCCGGGGCCGGGGCCGGGGCCGCGCCCGCGGAGGGGAGGCGAGGGGCGCAGGGCGAGCAGCAGGCGGTGCCCGGCAGCCGCTGCAGGCAGCTGGCCACTCGGCCCGGAGGCCCGCAGCTGGCGTGGGGGGACGTGCACACCCCGCTCCCTCCCGGGGTGGCATCTGGAGCGCGGGGTCCACCCCCCCCCCCCCCCCCCCCGGCAGGAGGGTGGCCGCCCCGGCGTGCGCCCCAGGGTGTCTGCGTCGCCCTGTGCGCTCCGCGGGCGGCAGCGGGACGGGGAGAAGAAGGCGTGCACGTGTCTCAGGGGTGCGGAGCTTCCCCCTGCCCCGGTGCTGGGGGGTGGGGAGGGGTGTCGGTCTGGTCTCAGGATGGGGGTGACAGGAGAGGCTTGCCCGCGCAGGGTTCGACCCCAGCGTGGCTGACACCCAGAAAGCAGGGTAGTGTGGACCAGGACAGGTGCGCTCCGGGGTGTCCAGGCGTGCTGGGCCCTTGCGGGGAACCTTTCACTGGCTTTCTTTCTCTCCGGCCTCTCTCGGCACTGTCACGCCCTGCGGTGAAGTCCTGGGAAGGAGGGAGTGGAAAGGAACCAACTCAGAGAAGCACCCAGGGGAGTGAGATGTGGGAACCACTGCTGGGGCGGGAGGGCTGCGGGGTGAAGTCGTGACCCACGCGGGAGAGTCTCCAAATCCTGGGCTCCCAAAGGCACAGGCGGCAGCTCTTCTCCCGATGCCTGTGGTTCCCCGGCTTTCCCGCTCTGCCCTCCGTGCCCCGTGACCACCCCGGAATGCTCCCACTCCACCTGTGGACACGGACAAAGGGGTTCGCCCCAGGCACCCCCCAACAAGCTCCCTCCTACCCAGGCGCTGGGCGCCGGACCCAGGGGTGGAGGGTGTGAGGATTTAGGATTGGGGGGAGGGAGGGAGGGAGGAAAGGAGAAGGTTTGGAAAGAGGAGGAGACGGAGCAGGACGAGGAGGAACCAGCAGGGGCAGAGTTGGACTGGGGTGACAGGACGATCGCCCCCCCACCCCCACCCTCGGTTCCCAGGGTCCTTCGCCGCCACGGCCGGCCCCCCATGTCAGAGCCGAAGGCCGATGGGTGGAGGGGGAATAAGACAAAGGGAACTCTCCCTCCCTGACAAGTGTGAAGTGCGTTGGTCCTCTGAGAAGACGGGCGGGTGTCTGCCGCAGAGAAGACAACTACCAGCAGACGGGGGGCCGGGAAGGAGGGCCGGAGGTGGGGCGGCGGCGGGGCCCGCTTTGATCGCTTCGGCTCTGTGGCCGTTTCGCCTTCGCCAGATAGATTAGCCGAAACAGCCGAGCGAGGAGTCCCGTCCCGCGGAGTCCCCTCCCTCTCCAGCCCCCCTCCGCCCCGGCCCACCCCCCGTTCTCTGCAGCTCCTCCCCGAAGCGCCGGAGACTGGAAGGCAGAATGGCTCTGTGTTCCTTCCATAATTAGGAGGCCACACAGCTCTCCAACCCTCCCTTAAACCAGAGTGTAAGTCCTCCTCCTCCTCCTCCTCCTCCTCCTCCTCCTCCTCCTCCTCCTCCTCCTCCTCCTCCTCCTCTCCGGGCCGGGCCGGGGAGGGGAGCCAGCTGGGGCCCCGCGGGGAGGTGCCCGCCGCTGGGGGAGAGGCGTCGCCGCGACCTCGGCAAACCCCCACCCCTCCCCCGCCGCTCCCCCGGGCCTCGGTCTCTCTGAGCTCTTCCTCCGTAAAGAGAGAAAGGGGCAAAGAATGTGCATCTCGCCACCCACCGGAGGAGCCAGGCAAGCCTGTGTCCTTGCCTGGAAAGTTTTCTAAATAAATCGCTCTGGTGGTTCCAAGCGGGGATGAGCAATGGCTGGCTGTTCTCAGGTCTCCCAACACAGAGCCGGGGCTGTAAAAGGAGAGGGAGCCGTCCTCCCTCCACCCTTTTCTCTGTCTCCCCCCTGTAAATCAGCCCTATAAATCACTCGCATTGTTTAAGGTACATTGATCAATCTAATGGCTTGTAATAGGCTCCTAATTGCCGCTTGCAGAGTTCTGCAGGCGCCTGTTTGAACAGGGAAGTTTCTCGGTCCACCTTAATCTTGAGACGGGGTGATTACAGGCCCAGGAAGAGCACCCCATGACCGATGACCAGGTCACTGCGGGCTCAGTGCCTCGGGAGAGGGAGGGAAGGGGCTTACTGGGAATGCTTGCTATCCTTTCCCCCACCCTCCTTTTAAATCTCACTTCCTAATCAGTAATTCATCAATGAGCAAAGCCCGGACTGTGACGTGTCGTTGAGGATGGTTTTATTGATGTCAGACACAAAATCTCTCTTATTTGTGTCCCCTTATCTGTATGCACAGGAAAACCTTTCTTCTCCACAAACCGGTATGCTTCTAGGAATAGGCCTTCCACTCATCAGGGCAAGAACAGGAGTTGTGATAGGAAATAATATGTGGTATGAGGGGCTTGTTAAAAGCAAGGAAGGAAAAATATGGAGTCCTGGAGATATGCGGAAGCTTATGTTTAACATCTTGCAGCAACAGTGCTTCCTCCAAGCCCTGGGTGAAGGAGGAAGAGCTGCAAGTCTCCTCAATGGCTGCCTATGAAAGGGAGACACTGGCCCCCTGGCTCGGAGAAGTTGACTAGTGACCAGAATCCTCTGGCCATTGGCTTTGTTTTAATATATTAGCTCAGAGTCCATGAGAAAAGACTGCTTTCATGTCTCCAGAGATGGTTCCATTAGAGTTGGCCGAGACAACAAATGTCCTTCATTTGGGTTGAAATGCTCTAAAAAGGACAAGAGAGTCAACACTGAATGTCACATTTGCTTAGGTCTGGGAACCCTGTCTGATAATCGAGGAGAGGGAGGAAGATAAACACCCAAGCTGAATAGGCCCCCCATAGTTTCCAAGTAATGCAGTAAACAAATCTATGATGCTTGTCGAATAATCTCCCAATAATTGCAGTCATTAAAATCATCACACAGTCTACAGCTACCTTCCTTCCTTTGACACACCAGAGTCTTCCCTTTAATTGTTAATGCATTTTTGGCTCAGATAAACAGACCAAGGCAGCCTTAAAATACATGGCGCAGATACATCTTGCAGCCGGTCTGTAGCATGTGTGTGGAGTACACTTAATGGATGAAGAGTCTTTAGCTTCTCCGGTAGACCTTACAAGACAAGATGGATTTGCATCTTGTGCCACCTCTAAATAGCTGTCACACTTCTGAGATGAAGAAAAGATGAAAGTTCCATTGGCCTACTGATCCTTTCTGGCTCTTTTATTTGCAAGAGTTGGGCTGGAATGAGAGCATTCTAGAACAAATATTAAATGAAAGCTCAACGGAAATTGTGGGAGAGTTTCTCAATTTTCAATTAATTTTCTCCATCTATATGATCTCAGGGCTGGTGCTTTTTAAAAATCGACTGTGCGTTAACTATAAAAGATTCCCTTCTAATCAAAAGCTGCATTTCATTTGCACCCACAACTGGCAAAACCCAACAGTGGGAAGGATTCGCCAGCACTCAACAGGCACCTATGGTCTATACGCTTCCTCCATCCTTGTTCATGGCAGGTGACTATAGTACACAGGGTAGCTTCTTTTTTTTTCTTCTTTTTTCCTTTTTTTCCTTTTTTCCTTTTTAACTCAAGTTATTAATGTATCTCCCCAACTCCCACACCGTGCTAACCTGATAATCATTGCTCTAGCGTAGGTCATGCAAATGAAAGGCATAATTAATTGCACAAATGATTCTAAAAGGGAGCCTTGTGGGCTAGCAAATAAGTAAAGAAAAGTAGGAGGAGGACAGGTCAGATACAAGCTTTTCATGGGTTCCTCTCTCCTGCCTCTCCCCTCTCTCCACCCCTGACCATCCCTGCATGGATGGCCAGCTCTGGCACCTGACAGGGGAGCCCAGGCTGAGCCTTCAGTTCCTCCTTTCCCCCACGCCTCCCCTCCTGCTGAAGGCCTCAAGTCTCCCAACTAATATTTTGAGTTTTTTCAGAAGATAACAGGTCCTCCTAGACCTCACCCTATTACCGGTGCTTTAGGGAGAAGCCTCCCATCCCCACCCACCCCCATCTCCCTTGGCGAAGGAGCTCCAATCCCTCGGGTCAGTGCTAATGACGGAATTGTTTTCCCGGCTTTGCTTCCTAAATGCAGCAACTTGAGCAGTTGCTCCAGATCAAAGCTCTCAGCAGAGGCAAGATGGAGGAAACAATATTTGTTCAAAGGAAGTGAAGTCTCCCTTTAATTACCCTATTCTTCTTTATTAGGATTCCTATTGAATTTTTTTTTTGCAAAAAAAAAAATCACGTTGATTTAACCATAGTGTATTTATGATGTAAATATATTCCAAGATGAAAACGTCACGGATCAATTGTAAAGGACCCGGATACATAATTTTAAAAATCAGTTTCAGTGTATATGAGGTTCTCACCCCACTTTCGCTGCTCAGTCAGATTTGTTTATGCAGAATCGACATTTAATAGTGCTAATTGCACTCCAGTTAAATTGCCCTGATTGCAGAAAGGGAAGCAATTTTCGTGCTCTCTGTCTGGGTTTGGAAGAAATTGTTTTATATTCACCTCTTTATAAAGAAGTGGAGATAAGGCACCGGGGCCTTTGCACAAATTGCACTTAGGGGCTGACTGGCAGCATTCAGGCGCTATAATAGAGCATTATTTGGCCGTTTTGAATAATGTAAAGCGTTTGCTGAAAGCTATTCTCCTGAAAATTGCTTTAACTTTTAAAAAGGGTGATGATTCACTCCAAACCAGGCCTTTGTTACATTGTCATTATTTCCCCAAATGTTTTAACAGTCAGCTCAACACTTTAGCATAACACGTTGATCTTTGTTTAAAAACTAGATTTTTAGAGGATGGGGGGGGGGGGAGCTGTCACACACACACACACACACACACACAAAAGTGGACATCTTCAGAAAGATTTCCTTGGGGCCCCGCCTTAGATGGGAAGTGGCTGGGGGCATTGGTTTGGAAGATCTCCCTAACTTTTGTGATACGATGCCTGTAACTGAAGGAATATCCCTGGGCCTGGGGAAGGGTGTCTGACAGCTGGAACCGCACTGAAACCCGCGGGAGGGGGGAGGGAGCGGAGGGCGAGCCGAGGAAGGCAAACCAAGCAGGGCGCCGGAGTGCGAGGTGCCTGCGTGAACGGTTTTAAAACGGTTGGTTTCAAAATGTCACTCGTGCTAAGTGGCTTTCCGGATTGTCTTATTTATTACTTGGTCGGGTTTCCATAGGAGAGGGTGTGTTGGGGGTGGGGGAGGAGATGGAAGGAGGAACTCGGGGCGCTCTCCCTCCCGAGGCTGCGCGGGGCGAATGGGAGACCCTGGCTGCCGCTTCACCATCCCTCTATCAGCACATCCACGCGGAGACGCGGGGAGCCGAGCGCCAGCCTCCCTTCCAGGGCACAAGTCACCTGTTGGGACCGGCTCCCGGGTCCCCCTGCCGGGCTTGCTGGCTCTTCCAGGCTGCCTGGGTCCCCACTCCACCCTGCACCCCGGGCTTTGCACACCTGCCTTCTGCCCTGGCCCCGCGGGTTTCCACCCCAGCCCCTCGGGGCAACGCGCTTCAATACGGTCACGCGAGCCTTTTCACTCCTCTCCTCTCCTTCCTCTTTTTCTGTCCTAATTTCTTCGGTTCTTTCGCCACCTTAATCCAAAGGGGAGAAAACCATTCTGAGCGAAGGTATTCTAGAGAAAAGCGAAGAGAACGGACCCAGGTCGCTCTCCCACCCACGGAGGCACCGGGGCGCACGCAGGCTCCGTCTCAGGGCCGGGAGAAGAGCCACGCTGGCTTTGCAGGTTTGGGTCAAGAAGAGATACTGCAAAAGGGAAGAGAAAGCACCAGTCCACGTCCTCCTCACTTGCTTCCCCTCCTCAACAACTTGTGTTCTGCACCCAACCACTGGAGGGTCGAGGTTTAAAATGCCTTTTAAATAGCAGGATGTGGGTTTGGCTGGGAAGGTGGTGCATTAAAACCGGCACCGGGGTCTGTCCGAGGGCGCAGGCTTTTCTGGTTAAAGAGCAGCTCCTGGCTGCCCGGCAGAAGAAAGAGAAAGCAAGACCCAGAAAGGAGAAAAACAAACAGCTCAGCGGTGGTGGCTGAGGGACTCCATTCGGGATGCGCAATTGTCTGAGGACACGAACAAGATCCGGAGGGGACTTCAGGGTGCTTCCAAGCCTGCAAAATGGGGAGTCTCATTCCCCCACCCCGTCCTCCCCCCCCTCCCAACCGCGGATGGAGGTCCCCGGAAAGAGGCTCCTTCAAAGCACATCCACCAAAGCCAGGCCTGGGGGGCGGAGCGGTTGTGGGAGCCCCTCTCCTCGGCCTCTTGCCGCCGAAGAGCATCTAGGCCCAGGAGGTCTGGCGTGGGAGTGGGCTGGAGCTGGAACAAGAAAACTCGACTCTGGGTGAAACGTGACACGCACATCTCCACCGGGTTAAACAAACAGCCGAGCAAGCTGCAGCCTCGGCGGCGGGGGGCGGTCGGGGGGGGGGGGGGTGCGGACGCGGCTCGCGCGGGTCTCTGTTTCCAAAGTTGTTAAAAGGTGAAAATAAGCAGCTTCACGCGGCGGCGTGTTGTATCGGCGGATGCCTCCCACCCACCGCCTGCCAGCCCCCAGCAGATAATCAGGCACGTCCCACTGTTTAGTCCTATTTGACAACTGGGTTAACCTGGTATCTAGGCGCCTGGCGAAAAGGTACAAAGGGGGTGGCCTCAATTACCACCAGCAGCTTCTGGTGTGAGTGGCACTTGCATGATTCCCCGGGGTCAAAGGCCAGAGCGACAATTAGGAAGTCACTTAGGCCGCTGGGGGGAAATGATGGGATGCAGCAGGCTGCAGGCCCTCCCAAGTCTGTGTGGGTGTAGACTGGGACCAAGAGGCCTATTTTTTTTTTCTCCCCTCCCTCAGTGGGATTCAGAGTAAAACTGAATCCAAGTGGGAATAAGGAACCGGGTAGAAGACACACGCCAATGCTAAACAAACTTCGCGAGCGAGCGACCGTGATGGATTCCAGCTGAAATTGTGTTCCGAAGGCGAAGCCCGGGCACACAGAGAGAGCTGAGCGTTGACATTTGCGTCTCCACTCGGGCCTCGCAGATGCTCCAACCTCGGCGCCTCCTCCCCTCCTGCTTTCCTTTCCCACAAGTGGGGGGTGGAGCGGGACTGTCAGCTCTAACTTGCATCACCGAGGGGTGCTTGGGTGTGGTGTGGCTCGGTCTCCACGGTACTTACACCCGGGCTTGATGCGTGAGCGTAAATGTTTAATTGCGCCGTAATCTCCCCAAGTCCCCAGCCCCGCGACCCCCCTCCTCGCTTCAGGGGCCTTGACTGGCACGCGCCGGGAGCCCCGGCTCAGGCCCTCCGGCGCGTCTGATTGGCTGCGGGGCCGCTCCCGGCCGCGGCGCCTGCGCCCTCATTGGGCGAGAGGCGCAGCCAGCGGCACTTCAAAGCGGGTGCGCCTCGCACTTAGGCTGAGTTTGGCCGGCGGGAGCCCGGAGTCCGCTCGGCGCGAGCGAGCGCAGGGACGCGGGACCCGAGCAGTTCCTCCCGCCCCCGCAGCGGCCGCCAGGCTCAGCCCCGCGCCCGGCCCCGCCGCCGCGCAGCCCAGGGACCTGCTATGGCCACGTCCATCCTCGGGGTAAGTCAGCAGTGTGGCGGCGACGCGTTTGCTTGTTGTAACTGGAGTGATTGTTCCTTATGGCTTCTCCGGGCCCCGCGGCGAGGGAGGGAGACACTGTTGCTGCCAGACTGGTTAAGCTTCAACTTCTTTCAGCACTTTGCCAGGTTTTAGGGACCGATTCTTTCCAAGGGATGGGCACCTAAGGAAGTGCGTTGGTAAGAGAAGGATTTGTTAAGCAAGTCGTGTTAAATCTGGCTTTTTAAGAAAGCTTAAAGGTTTATTTTCTTCCCCCTTCGTGATGTATACCCCCCATTCCCTCATCTCCCCTCCCCACCCCCCTACCCCGCTTCGGAGATTGTTGCAATTATGCGACAGTGGTATTTCCAGAAAACAGCCTTAATCGGTTTGCAGTTCTTGTAGTCACGCTAACAAACATTTACACTTCTGTGGCTCCCTGGTTTGCTGGTGCCTCAGATCCATCGCTGAGTTGCTTCTCCGTGAATTCTTGTTTTCATCATCGGGTTTGGGGTTGATTAAACATTTAAAACATTTTCTATTAAGAAAAGAAAAGAACCAAGTAGTAGCAACCCTTGGAGGAATTCCCCAAGTCCCCCCCCTCTCGCACCGCCCCTAGGCCACTGTTTCAGCCGCCTCTGCCTTCACCCGGAGATGGTGGTGGTTGTGTTTACCCCGGTGCTTCGCCCCTAAGGGCGGTTTGGGGGGCATCCTTGAAGGAACGGGCTTACGGCCAGCAGCAGGATAGCAACACGAATCTGATCCTGGGCAGGGGTTGTAGCGACCGAGGCGGGGAGAACCGAGACCCCTTTGATTTGTAACCCCACCGAAAAACAAGTTTCCGGCTCCGGGCCCTCGTCCTGGCGATCGCCGGGGTCCCGTGCGCGCGGGGCGCGGCGCATCCTCGTGGAGCGCGAGGGGAGGAGGCAGGAGCCGGGGCGCCACGACCCCCGCCCGCCCTCCATCCCCCGGGACCCGTCGCGGGGCGACGAAACCGCTCACGGGGTGCACTTTGTGTCTTCCTCCCAATTCTTCTTGCCCCCCCCCCCCCCCCGGCCCCTTACCCCCTCAACCTCCCCTTTAGGAAGAGCCGCGCTTCGGAACGACCCCGTTGGCCATGCTGGCGGCGACCTGCAACAAGATCGGCAACACGAGCCCGCTGACGACGCTGCCGGAGTCGAGCGCCTTCGCCAAGGGCGGCTTCCACCCCTGGAAGCGCTCCTCGTCCAGCTGCAACCTGGGCTCCAGCCTCTCGGGCTTCGCGGTGGCCGCGGGCGGCCGCGGCTCGGGCGGCCTGGCGGGCGGCTCGGGGGCCGCCAACAGCGCCTTCTGCCTGGCCTCCACGTCCCCCACGTCGTCCGCCTTCAGCAGCGACTACGGCGGCCTCTTCTCCAACTCGGCGGCGGCCGCGGCGGCGGCGGCGGCGGCGGCCGGGGTGTCCCCGCAGGAGGCGGGAGGCCAGTCGGCCTTCCTCTCCAAGGTGCACCCCGCGGCGGCGGCGGCCGACGGCCTGTACCCGCGCGTGGGCATGGCGCACCCGTACGAGTCGTGGTACAAGTCGGGCTTCCACTCGAGCCTGGCGGCGGGCGAGGTGACCAACGGCGCGGCGGCGGCGGCGTCGTCGTGGTGGGACGTGCACGGCAGCCCGGGCTCGTGGCTGGAGGTGCAGAGCCCCGCCGCCGCCGGGGGGCTGCAGGGCTCGCTGCACTCGGGCGCCCCCCAGGCCTCGCTGCACTCGCAGCTCGGCACCTACAACCCCGACTTCAGCTCGCTCACGCACTCGGCCTTCAGCTCCACCGGCCTGGGCTCCTCGGCCGCCGCCGCCTCGCACTTGCTCTCCACCAGCCAGCACCTGCTGGCCCAGGACGGCTTCAAGCCGGTGCTGCCCTCCTACTCGGACTCCAGCGCCGCGGTGGCCGCCGCCGCCGCCAGCGCCATGATCTCGGGGGCCGCGGCCGCCGCCGCCGCCGGGGGGAGCTCGGCGCGCTCCGCCCGCCGCTACTCGGGCCGCGCCACCTGCGACTGCCCCAACTGCCAGGAGGCCGAGCGCCTGGGCCCCGCCGGCGCCAGCCTGCGGCGCAAGGGCCTGCACAGCTGCCACATCCCCGGCTGCGGCAAGGTGTACGGCAAGACGTCGCACCTGAAGGCGCACCTGCGCTGGCACACGGGCGAGCGGCCCTTCGTGTGCAACTGGCTCTTCTGCGGCAAGCGCTTCACGCGCTCGGACGAGCTGCAGCGGCACCTGCGGACCCACACGGGCGAGAAGCGCTTCGCCTGCCCGGTCTGCAACAAGCGCTTCATGCGCAGCGACCACCTGAGCAAACACATTAAGACGCACAGCGGGGGCGGCGGGGGCAAAAAGGGCAGCGACAGTGACACAGACGCCAGCAACCTGGAGACGCCGCGCTCCGAGTCCCCCGACCTCCTCCTGCACGATCCCGGGGTCAGCGCCGCCCGGGCGGCGGCGGCGGCGGCGGCGGCGGCGGCAGCAGCAGCAGCAGCAGCGGCGGCCTCGGCGGGAGGCAAGGAAGCCGCGTCCGGCCCCGGCGACTCCTAGAGATCGATCAGGAGAAAGGCGCTTGCGAGCAGCGGGCAGAGACGTCGAGAGCAAAGGAGAGGTTCCGAGGGCGAGCGAGCGAGCGGGGGACGGACGGGCTGGGGCTCCGGGGGCGCCCCCGGGCCGGCGCGAGGTGGAGCGGAAGCCGGCTCCCCGGGCGCTCTTCGCCGGCCGCGCCGGGAGCTCCCCTTTGCTGTCGGAGCTCACACGGGAATCGAACGCGTGGTCCAGGAACAAAAGCAAACCATCCTCTGACACAACAACACTACTTACAAACGGCACACACAGACACACACACACACACACACACACACACACACACACCGAGAGACTCGCAACCCAAAGCACACACACCCGCACACAGGCACACGTACACACCACACGCGCAAACTTCTTGAGGGAAGAGCAATACACAGAAACGCTCCCTCCTCCACCCCCTCCGTTCCCCTTCTCTTTCCTTTTCTCCAAAAACAAGCCACCACCCTGCAAAGGAACTGTCAGAACACTTTCAAAGAAACCGGACCTATACGAACAGACCTTTTGTGTGGATTATATTATATATAAAATACTCCAAGTCCTGCTTGATATCTACTTACATTGAGACTTTTTTTTTCCTAAAAAAAAAAGAAGCATCATAAAAGGCATAAGGTGAGAAATTAAACTGGAAGTCTAGTGACAGCTCTGTATTTGACAACATCTGTATAAATAGGGTTCAAAAGATTATGTTCTCTTTTATTTTCTTGTAAATGTTCATTCGAATAGAGTTGTTTGGGTTTTTGTTTTGCTTTTTGTGAATTCCTGAAATTCAGGGAGTTTTTTTTCTTTAATTTTCTGATGCACTTTGTGAAAGTCAGTATATATATGTAAAAGATATTTAAAATGTTGAGTTATCATTTCACTCACAAACTCATAAGTTAAGGCCATCTAAAGAAATTAAATGCGTTTATCTGTATGAAGAAAATCCTGACAAATTTTCATTTTGGTATTATTAAAGGACTCTGAACAATACACTTCCTTTTTAAAATCCTGTTCCTCCCTCAATAACCTTTATGTGGGTCGACATTTTTGGTTGGGAATAAAAATTCCCTTAATGTTAGTTATAGGTGATGGAAGGTTCATGTAAGTTATAAAAGCCATAAACATACGTTTTTTGAGGAGTCAAAATTATTTATTTGTATATTAACAGCGTAAATTAAATTGGGTTATAAGAACGTGTAGTCGTATTACTTAATGAGAGAGTTCTCAAAAGGTGACATTTTAAAACTCTGGAACGCCTAAAAAAAAAGGTCTTTGACAATTTTAACTGGGGAGGTGCTTACACCTCCTGGAAGGGGTCAGGAAAAACACCCGCAGGTTTATTTGTTTTTAAAAAGTGATTTAAAAACAATCTGAAAGGGAAAAGCTTTTAAAAAGAAGCCTTCCTTCCCAAGGCCCTCTGTTGGGAGGCAACTCCAGGGAATAAATCGCTGGAGTCAATACTCCGGAAAAGACATTTCATGCCTAAATGAAAATCTTGTTAAATGTTATTAATTTTGACTTAGAGCACACAGCAGCCCCCTGTGCCTTGTATTCCCTTATTAGGGATTCATGTCTTATCAAATATCTAATTAATCTCCTAGACATCATTTGTTCTGGCCAACTTTATCTCAGCTGGTCCACGGGGAAAACTCCAAATATTCTCCGTGACAAAGCTCCCTTGAAGATCTTTTTAATTGTCTAAATTAACTGCACCAAATTTGCATGTCAAACGGTAAAGGGCAACCTGAGATAAAATGTAAACGTTTTAAAAGCCCCCCAAACTAAGCACTTGATTTGATAACTAGGCTTTTTAATGTTATGGGAGACAACTGCTCCTTTCCTTTTCAAAGACGGCTGATCTATGCAAATAGTGAATTGGAAATGCCGAGGTCCCCGCGCCCGTCAAATGGCCCTCGCAGGTTATTTGAATATCAGTGGCGCTGCCTCTGAAAAGGTTCAAGGATGCTCTCTGACTTCTTTGTGATTACTCAGTGCGGCGTCTTATTCTGAAGAAAAAAACCTCGGGAATAATTAAAGGCTGGGATCAGGCCTGGGAACACATTCGGGACAGGAATCTCATTTAGACAGTCTCTTTCAAAATAAGGCACAGTTAAATTGACCAGAAGGCAATTATTGAAATGAAAATTATTTTCACTCTCTTTGTCTTCTGACCACCAACTTAACAGCCCCAGTTTAAAAAAGAGAGGGAGAGGAGAAGAGAGAGAGGAGACGAAAAGAAAATTGGTAAATGAGATAATTTCACAATTCGGGGAAAAAAATGGTAATTTAGAAAATAAAATGCGTATTTACAGAATAAAATGTTTTTAAGAGGCTCCCTCACACAATAGGCAACACAAGCAAAGTCAGCCCCAATTGGGGGGAAAAAATTTTTTTTATTACTGTCCATCTTGGGAACTTGAATGAGGTTTTGATGTTTAGGGAAGAAAGAAATAAATCATTGTTATTAACAGCAGTATGTTTTCTCGGGAGCTCTGCTTTGAGAAGCCACGTCACAAAGTAGCGATAAAACACAGAGCAGAGGTTCTCAGAGGGGAGTTTGCAGCGTGAGGTTCCGGGGCTTCCTCCCTTCCCTCCTCGCGGTCCCCGCAGCCTCAGACGGACGGTCCGCTCTCCTTCCTCGAGCTTTCCTTTTCTCAGGCTATTTTCTCTCCCAAACCAAACCGTTCCCAGCGGGGACCTCCCACCCCACCCACCGCGCGCCTTTTGGTTCAGGGTTCGTGTTCCCGAGGGGCCCGCAGAGGTTGCATTTGCCCTGGGGGCTTGGGGCCGGAGCTCTGGAAGCCCAGAGGGTGCCCGGCACCCTGGGGGCGCGGGGCCGCGGCGCGGTGGTGAGGGTGAGCTGGGCTTTCCCGGGGAGCCAGGGCGCCCGGCGTCTGTCCCAGGCAGCTTTGTTTCTCGCGGATAATAAAAGCAGATCAAAGGGCCTGGCCATGCAGGTCCCGCCGGCCGTGCGGCTGGCTCCGCAGCCCAGTGATCAAGGCCCCTGCCTGCTCCCTCTGCCCCGCGGGTCAGCGGACGTCCATCACCGCGGCTCCCGGGAGCGGCGGGCGGCGGCCGGCCCGAGCGCCCGGCCCGACCAGCGCTGCTCGCAGCCCCTGAACCTGCAGGGAGCGGGGCTCCTGCCCCGAGAGCGGAGACCGACAAGCCAACACAGAGCCCACCCCTCCTCCTGGAGCCCCCCAGTCCTAGGGGGACCAAAGGGGACTCTGGGAAACGACCTGGGCGCGTGGAGACCCGCGGAGGCCGAGCAAATCGGAGAGACTGTGCATGGGAGGGGAGAGCTCAGGGAGACTTGGGTCTTCACCTGATGGGGCCCAGTCTCCCCAGGGCCACCTCGGGGCTCCGGGCTACTGGAGCTCAGGGCCCGGGAGGAGAGGGGGGGGGGGGCTCGGACAGGGCTGCAGCCTGGAGGCCGGTGTGAGGCGGGGGGCGCAGACAGGACCTTTGGGTGCCACTCAGGTCCGGGCGGGCAAGGGGAAACCGGATTTCGTTTCAGCCGTTCTCTCCCAGCGTTTCCTGCTGGGTGGCAGCTTCCAGCGCAGCAGAGGAACGAAGACCAAGTTTTCCCTAGTCCAATCTGTACCCATCCGCTGGCGTTTGCTCCGGCCTTACTTTCCCCCCTTGGAGTGAATTGGATCCTACCAATGAGGAAAAAGAAAAAAAGAAAAGAACGTTTTTTCTTTCCTCAAGGATGGGACACAACATTATCTTGACAAGATTAGATTGTGCACCTGAAACGGCGTGTCTGGACCGTTACAAGTGTCAAAACCGTTACAAGTCGTGTGAAATTGAATTTCTTTTTTATTCAGATGGAAACTTTATTTATTTTAACTCTAATCTTATTTGCATCTATTATTCTGTATTCACCAAGGCTCTCTCTCCCACAACAAAAATGCAGATGAAGTAAATCTTACATAAATCCCGCCCATTTGTGTAATTGGTATACTAAGTGTTTATTTTAAGTGAGAATAATTTAGCTACAAATTTTCTTAAGGAATAACATTCTTAACACATTAAAAAAAACTGAAAACTCTGATTTGCTTTTATGTTTGACAGTCGCTCTTGATTCCCTTAAGGAGCTTGGCGAGCACGGCTCGCTGGCGCCATCTAGAGCTCCCGGCCGGGAAGGCCGCGCTGTCCTCCTCGCTCGCGGCTATTTGAGCCGGGAGATCAGCGTTTGCCGCCAGCTGCAACAACCCAGCGAAGCAAGAAAAGAAAAGCGAGTTTTTTTTTTTTGTGTGTGTGTGTGTGTGTGCTGGAGGATGGGGTGAGGGTGCGGGTGCGGGTGGGGGATGAGGAGAGCCCCGCAATTGGGGGGGCGCTGCTTAGCAATGGCCGGTTCACTGCTCCTAGAGAAGGAGGTCATTTCTGAAACATGCTAATTGAAAAATGCAAACAAAGTGAACAAAATAACGAAGGTCCTGCTTGGCCCTAGTCTTTGAATTGTTGCATTTAATATTCCTTTCAAGGAGGCAGCCTCAGGATCTTCCGCCTCGGAGCTGAGCACGCTGGGTGCAGACCGTGGCGGCTTGGACCCCGGGTTGGGACCCGGGCGTGGGCACAGTCCCCCGTGCTCTCTGCCCAGTGACTCCCAAGCGGGCCGAGAGCCCTCGGGCCTGGGAACCAAGCTGATTATTAAACCAGGCAACCAGACCGTCCCACGTCCCCAGATCCCCCTTGGAAGGGAGGGAAGCGAGGGACATACAGCTTGCACCAGTCTGGGGCCGCGATGGCCCACTCAGCCTCCCGCCTCGCGGGCGTCCTCCAGGCAGCTGTCCCGACGGAACCGAGCGCGGGGTGGCCTGCTGGGCAGACGCGGGCCTTAGGGGCGCGCAGGTCCAGCAGCCCCGAGACCCCTCGTCGTCCCAGCCCCTCCCGAAGGGTCCTCACTTCCTTGCAGGCGCAAACTGTGACCCCCTTTGTTCCCACCTTTTTCCCTTTGAAACAAAAATCTAAAATCTGATAACAGCTGGGGGCGTGGACCAATTTTCTCTCCTCTCTGAGCATCGCCCTCCCCCCGCCGCCCCTTCCCCTCCTCTTCCCGGTCCCACTACCCCACCCCCGGTCCTCAGACGCGGTGCATGGCTGCTGCTTCTTGCCTGCTCCCCCCTCCCTGCCACCCCACGCGTTTATTGTGTTTTAATCGGAAAAGCTACACCTCTAAGGCTCGCGCACAAGGGAGGCGGCTGGGGCGCCGTGGACCGCAGCAGCCCCGGGCTCCCCTGTCTCAGTTCTCCCCTTTCCGAGAACTCACAGCCACCTCCTCAGCAGCCAATAACTCTCGGCTGCATTTGTAGTTGCTGTTTTAATACAAACCCCGCCGCACTGCCTGTTTCAGAGATGTGCTAATTACTACTTGGATAGCAGGGCGCAAAGTCCTTGTCCATTTCTCAGCACAAAGTAGGTTGCTAGAAAATTTGAAATTGCCTTTCAGCCTAAAGCTGCCTTACCTGAATGTCATAATTACAGTAATTATGTACATCCAAATTACATGCTAATTAAATTAGAATCAAATCGTTCTAAATCGAAATCAAATGAGGTAGTGAAGAATTAATCAATGACAACATAAATAGAGAGCTTCCTTCAGAGATATTTATTGTAACGACCCCAAGGAGGGATTTGATCTGGAAAAGTCACCTGTTTATTTACTTTCAAATTGGTAATCAGTTATTATCCCTTCTCCGTAATTTTTACCGTTCAGTGTTATTTACCCGCCCCCCCAAATCCTTATCTAGACTCAAGAGTTTATAGAAATATGTACGAGGTAAATTAATTACAGACATGCCTTCCCTATACGTTACTGATATAAATATATATAGTGTGTTTGCAACTCTAGTTTAAAGGGAAGGTTTCGGAATGCCCTTGAGTCCTGTTCCAGGGCCTTGTTCTCAGGGATCCAGGAAAGAAAGGAACCCAAGTTTTTAGGTTTTCCAACACCCTTGCACTTTTTCTTTGGAAATTCCCAACAGAGATTTTGCATTGTTTTTGCAAACGTCTATTTCAGGATAACTCATATACAGAAGAAATGCAAAGTGATAGGTAGGGCGTCTCCCGCAGGCAACCTGTCTTCTGCTTGCAGATTGCTGGCGAGATGTGACACTTTCCTTTTTGCTCCAGGAGCGAGGTTCGCAGAGGCGTCCTAACGCGCCCTCTTCACCTGTGGAGCCCGAGCGACGAGGGAAATTCGCTCGGTTCCCGGCCTGCCAAAGGCGAGTCCGCCCTCCGCCCTGCGTGGAAGAAACGCGCCGGCGGCCGAGGAGCGAGCTCAGGCGGGGACTGGCGGGCCAGGGCCCCGGGGCGCAGCTCCTGTGGCCGCGGCCCGGTGGCCCGGGGCTGCGAGCTAAACCCTTACACGCTGCGCGTGGGGAATCCAGCGGCTGCCTTGCGCGCGGGGCGCATCTTTTAGAAGAATGCGCCCCCTAATCCTCAACCTTTCCACTTGGATTTGAGGTGTGTTCAGGTTTCCAACCGCGGTCTAGAAGGAAAGCAACGTACAGTTCGAAGGGGTGGCGCTGCCTCGGGGGATGGGATCACTCTAGCACCCACTGCAGCCCCTTTCTGGCTTCCTTTGAGTTTAGGGCGAGCGAGGACCTTAGAAGCTCCGCTGTGGCCAGCGACAGAGCCCCTGGACCTCCGCTGCTGCCCCCTCCCTCCCCCTTGGGCCAAAGAGACTGGCTCACGGGCAGTTTGGGCCAGAATGTGCGTGTCTTCCCATTACAGCAATGGCAGCTCCTGCATTTCACCGGGCAGCTGGCTTCATTATTACTGCTCCATCCTGAGGGTGGTGGTTAGTGTGGCCGGAAGGGAGGAGGGAAGAGAGAAGGTGATCAGTACCTGTTTCCTTTCTATCAGCAGGACCGGTTTTAGGGATCTCACCAGGAGAGCTCTCAGCTGTCATCGATTTCCCAAGTCTTAAGAATTGCAGATTGCTGGCCAGAGGTGACATTTACTTTTTTTTTTTTTTTGTCATCTTATTTGTTCCTCACAACTCTTTAAAAGGATTTCCCACTTTTTGACCCAATAAACAGTCTCAAGGCCTACAGTTAGTGCATGCCTGTATCTCTTTTCAAGAAGTGATAACGACCTAAGTTTCCTTTTCAGAAAACCCAATAAGATTTCTAAATATCCTCCAGCTACCGAAGTTGAAATGCAGCTTTCTTCCTGATCTTCCCAAGCGCGGTGTGTGGAAGATGCACCCTTCAACAGCTTCTGGGCCCAGCCGTCATTTGGTAAGGAGGTGAGTGAAATGGCTCAGATGGATTTTGGAAATATTTGAGCGTCAATGCTAAAGCATATTAAATGTCTGGTGATTAAAACTGGAAAAACGATGTGCTCCCAGCAGCGTGGACTAATCTGATTCACTATTAGCTAGCGGTCTCACGGAAGCACAGCAAGATACATCTCTCCAAGCCTGACAGATAAAAAGCTTTTTTCAGATGAAAACTGTGTGGTTCAAAACAAGATCTCCATTTCACACCGCAAGGTAAGCCGACCTGCCACTTTGCTGCAGCAAACTCTGCTTATTTTGGTACATTTACTAAATGAAATTATGACTAACCACATAACATTCAAGATAAGTAAACAAGTCCTAACCTAGTAACCTGATCCATCCTGGCCATTTGTAAATCAACAGCACCTCCTACAGGAATTAATTTGCTAGTATTAAATTATGGTAAGTGTAAGGCCAGGGAAAAGGGAAGTGCCCCCCCCCCCCCCCCCCCCAAAAAAAAAGTCTTCGGAGTCTGGCGGTGTATTTCCAGGTCCCTGGACAAGTGTTACCAGGTACACCCATATTTCTTAAAAGAATTTGTCTGTTGAAAGTAAGAATGACAAACATCAGATTTTTCAATGTCACTGTTGAGGACTCTTGTTCTTGAATATTCATTATACTTGAAGGATTCCTTTTTGGTTTATAGTATTAGGTGGCGCTCTACACATACAAGTAGACATCCTTTTTAAAAATATATTTTTTATTGATTTCAGAGGAAACATCACTAATGAGAATCAGTAATTGGATGCCTTCTGCATGCCCCCTACTGGAGATCGAGCCCGAAACCTGGGTACCTGCCTCCCCACCGCCCCCACAGGAATTGAACCTGGGATCCTTCAATCTGCAGGCCGACCTCTATCCATTAGCCAAACCAGCCAGGGCAAGGAGACATCCTTTTATGATGAGGTTAATCTCTAGTTCGACCTCATATTTCAAAAGCAAAAGTAGAATTAGATGTCTAACATTTTTATTTTAAAAATCACTTTCAAATCCTTTTATCCATACCAAGAATATGCAGAAAAGGCAAGCCTCTTTGAAGCTCTTACCTTGATAAGTGTAATGCCTTTTTTCAGTTTTTCAGTTTGCAAGGTTGATATGCTAGCCCCTTGGGGGCTGTCTAGCACCTTTGGGTGACCAAGGCTGAAAGCCAGTAAATCAGTATCTTCCAAAAATACACGGGAATTTTTCTCACCACTGGATGAATAAATTGGTAAATCAGTTTATATTTTTCTCAGTCTAATAATGAGGGATAATTAAACCAGAGATTTAAAACAATTCCTTTTGTGAAAGTCAAATGAAAAAAGTGTAAAAAATAATGTATTTCTTTTATTCACTTTAAATTACAGGATGAATTTCAACATTTCTCTTCATGAACACTGTATTTCCCTTCAGAAATCCTTTAAGGCAGTAGATATTGCATAGATTTTGACATTATAAAGTATAAAAAGGCATATGATAGAAAATAATTAGTACAACACTAATGAATTCAAGATGTAAATTAGCATCTTTATCAATTTCAAATTCATGCTTTCTTTTTTTAAATGAAGGAAAAGAATCTTTTAGGTGCATTGTAAGTTATTAAAGGATAACTTTAGAAGGAATTCAAGTTCTTCCCCAACCAATTCTCTGAAAAACCTAAATAATCAGACGGTTTCTTACACCTTTAGTTAGTTGCTTCTAAATCAGAGGACATTTGTGTGTGATATACAAGACATATATAACAGACTACAAGGAGTGGTTTCATTTACCTCTTCTTCCAAACTTATTTCTTATAGAATTTACAAAATTATGGCTGCCAATCCTCAAAACTATCTAATCGGTATCTGTATTGTATTACATAACGTTAAAAATGTGGAACCCTGATAAAAAATACTTGTGTCCAGGATGTATAGCATGTCTTTTTTGGAATTGCATGATACTTAGTTTTTACTACTTTTTCCCTATAGTTTCTCATTACCAGGTCATTTGAAACATAAGGACAAAGTTTAAATAAACCTTATATACCTATAGTCATAAAATATAGAAGAATTTACATTGGTCCATTTGTGACATTACATACTTAACCTTTAGAAGTGAATTCTAATAGCTAAAAGCCAGTAGTAGAAAGACCACTCGTGGTAGGTAGAATAATGGTCCCTTAAAGATACATACATCCTAATCCCTGGAATTTGAGATGTTAGGTTAAGTAGCAAAGGAGAATTAAGATTGTAAATTGATTTTTAAAATAGGACAATTCTCCTGGTAGACTCATTATAATCACAAGGGTCCATAAAAGAGGGCTGAAGAATGTCAGAGTGTCAGAGTAATTATCTGTGACCCTCGACTTGCCTTTGTTAGCTTTGAAGATGGAAGAAGGGACCAGGAGCAAAGGAATGCCTCTGGAATAGGCGAGCAAACAGGTTTTCTTTCCAGTAGGGCCTTCCAAAAGGACCAACCCTGCTTTTATGTTACTCCAGTGAAACCCATTTTAGACTTCTCATCTCCAGAACTGTAGAATGTTTTTGAACTGCTTTAAGTTTGAGGTAATTTGTTATGACAGCATAGAAAATTAATATATCATCCAAATGTAGATAGTGTACTCTGGAGAACAAAACACATGAGGGAGTTTAAAAGTTTTAAAGAAATACTTAATTCATACTAGTGAATTTCAATAATGTTTACATCTTGCTTCTAGTACATTTAAATTAAAAATTAAATTATACCCATTCAATTGTACTGTCATTCTTTTAATGATATTTCAGAACAAAGACAATGTCACAGAGTTGTGTTTTCTTTTAATCTGGTATAGAGGGCACAAGAAATACTTATCAACAGAAAATATTTTTACAGCTCCAAAATAGATTACTTACAAATATTTGCAAAGTTCATTATGAGATTTATGAAGTTTTGTTCTTGATATGACAGTTCACAGAGACTGAAAACTAAAATAGAGCTTTTTTTTTTTTTTATTAGAAAGACAAAAGTACATATTAGCCCTTGCTAAAAGTTTTGATAAGTAGAGATATTTTTATTCCCAATTGTCACATGCAGTCTCTATTCTCTCTACTTGTTCATTCTATGTCACTCTGGTATGCTCATCTCCCGAGTTTTCTCTGTGTATTTTTCCTCCTCTGTACATATCTATGCCGTGGCTTCTAGTATCATTTCTTCTATTCCACTCTTTACTGGGACTTTGCTAAGACCGTTTTCTTATTTTCCTTTGCTTGTCATTGCTATGACTTCTGCTCCGGCTTCTCCTGCTCCTCTCATCTCTGCTCCGGCTTCTCCTGCTCCTCTCATCTCTGCTCCGGCTTCTCCTGCTCCTCTCATCTCTGCTCCGGCTTCTCCTGCTCCTCTCATCTCTGCTCCGGCTTCTCCTGCTCCTCTCATCTCTGCTCCGGCTTCTCCTGCTCCTCTCATCTCTGCTCCGGCTTCTCCTGCTCCTCTCATCTCTGCTCCGGCTTCTCCTGCTCCTCTCATCTCTGCTCCGACTTCTCCTCCTCTCATCTCTGCTCCGGCTTCTCCTGCTCCTCTCATTTCTTTCAGAGCCTCTCTTCTCTGGGCTGCGGTTATGGCTTCTGGACTTTCTGTCAAAATTAGAATGATTCCATTTGCTAGTTTCCCTAGAACTCTCTTGTTTTAAAAATCTAGGCTCTTCCTTGGCTTTCTCCTTATTACGACGATTGCTAGAAAGTTCTTCATAAAATGTTCTCTTCTTAGACTTGTCCTTTTCTCCCAGGTCATTTTTATTTCTTGAACATTTGTTTTTCTTTCTTTTCTTCTTTTGTATTTTTTTTTCTTTGTTGTCACTCTCACTACCGCTTTCTGAAGTCTCACTGGAGGAGGAAGAGGAAGAAGAGGAAGAGGAGGAAGAGGAAGAGGAGGATGATGAAGAGGAGGAGGAGGAGGAAGAGGATTTGTGTTTATGTTTTTTGTGTTTATTTCTACACTTCTGAAGCTTTTTCTTTGTTCTATCTTTTTTCTTTTTCTTTTTTTTCTTCTCAAGTCGATCCAATTTCCTGTTATTGAAAAAAAAAAAGGTAAGAGACTAAAAATAGTCCTTTTATTGACAAACAAAATTTTGAAAGACAATATATTTCCTTAGAAGCTATTGAAAGAGGTATTCAAATATAAACACATACTTTATTAAATGACAAATTATTTTCTTCCTCTTAAATTATTCATATTAAATGTAAATAAAAATTAAATGCATAAAGATAATTCTCTATTAAAAAAATCCCTATTGAATCAGAATTTGAAATGATATAGCACTCTACATAAATGGTTATCCTGATTTAAAGGTTTGTAACATTCATTAATTGGACCTACTACAAATTCAAATATATAACTATAATCAAGAAAAATAATTTTATGTATGTACTATTTTAAATTATGGGAATATTAATCAATATTACTTATAAAAATTCAAAAGTATATTCTCCAGAAATTCTGAGTAATAATACACTTTACATTTTTTATACTGTTTTTTGGTTATATAAAACAAAATAATCACATACTGGTTTTCAACAATGTTTAGATTTATAAATTATTAGAAAAATTCTATTAAGGCATTCTGAATTTCTAAAGAGTATTTCACATTCTCAGAGGAGTAACTTGTTTATATGATATGTTTAAGTTATTCTGGAATAAAAACGTCTTTCACTGGGTTTTGTCTAACCATTCTCAAAACCCTACATCATGAGCTCCCTCTATTGGACTCAATAGACATTTCTTGGATTTTTTAATCCAAAGGTAATATGTTTAACAAAATTCATATTTACCTTAAATTTAAGCATTTGTCAGCATTCCTCATAAAATCTTACAAAATATAAAAGAGCAATACATGGCTCAGAATATTTTCTAAGAATAAGTGCAAAGATATATATACAAATCTACTATATCAAGTAAATCCTACAAATAAATCTATTTCCAAATTAAGTATTCTGAAAAGTGCTATTTTTTGTGTGTGGTGTAATCTGGGTATATAATCTTAGATTCATTTTTATATTACTGAAAGACAAAACTGTATGACTATAGCTGAAGAATAAATCATTAAATAAATGTGATACATTGGCTTACGTACCTTCATGAGCTCTTAGGATCAGAGTTGAATATGATACTAAGATGGAGCACACAAAAAATGTTAGAGAATTTATTAAACGTGTATTTTTTCATTACCTGAGAAGTTTCTGTTTTTGTTTGGTTGTTAGTGACTTTAAAAATTCAACTTCTGGATCTTCTTCACCCTCACTTGCAACATATTCCTGAGGCAACAAAGATCATTACATTGCTATATTATAAAACAAGTTAGTTATCATTCAGGAAAGAAAATATTTGTAAATAAAAAATTTTGTATTAGAGACACACTGTGGATGAATGTGACATTTTGAAATGTAAAGTGTGTGTGTGTGTGTGTGTGTGTGTATGTGTGTGGGGGAAATGTAAATTAAAGAGTATCATTACACACTAAGAGGGTAAAATGACAGCTTTGCCGGCACTAACAAACTTTAATCAGGAAGAGTATGACAGAGAAACAGATAAAATGTTTCTGTCTCTTGAGTTTGAATTTAAATACTTGAGGGTTTAAATGTTTTATTTTAAATTTAATGAAATATTAAAACCAAGAAGATCATTAACTTTTGGGGAAGATGAAAACCTCCACAATTTTAGCCTTTATAATTTCAACAGTATATTATCAAATATATGACTAGCAAATTCATATAAAAACGTATCAAATAGTACAAGTATATGATTATATAGGTTACATGAATCATCCCCAGAATTGTTTGAAAAGTAACGTGCCTCTTTTCAGAGCAGAACAGCTTGCGCCAGTGGGAGTCTGGGTTTTAGTCTTAGGTCTGTCTCAGAACAGCCACATAACCTCAGGGAAATCACTTAACTTTCCTGGGTCCAGTTTCCTGATTAAATAAAATAAATGGTTTGCATTAGGGTATCTATAACGCTTTGCATGCCACCATTTTCTGGATCTGTGTAAGGTTTATAAATTAATGTTTAAAGTATTTCCTATACTTTTTAGGAGTTTTCTTTTATACATTTCTTCCCATTGGTTCTATTTATGTCACTTCAGTGGTAAGTTAGCACGAAGGAAAAGTAACCACCTCATCACCAGTTCAGTTAATATTTCATCCACTTAAACCCAGAGGAGCAGTTTCATTTATTAAAATATAGGTTTAAAAACAATTTCTCATTTAAGTTAAAATAATAAAGAAGCAAAATCAAAATATACTTAGGCATTTTCTTTGCTCTATTTTGCTCTCCCATGGGTATATGCATATTGGAAAACATTAAGTAGCAATTCACAAGCAATCACATTTAGATTTTTAGGCATTTTCAGCTTACTGATAAAAAGATCATTACCTGTGATGGATCATTTGCGGTCAAGTTTCTCCCCAGTACATTTCGTTTCAGTGCAAATCCACTGTTTCTCATCTCCGCTATTAGCTCCGAGGGGTGCATCGATGGTCCTGTTCACAAAAATCACAGTTTGAATGTATCATTTATATCTCTCTACCTTCTTCGGACTCCACAGTAGGAATGCAGTTGAAGCTTTGTTAAGTAAAATCACAGCTAAATCAACTCAATAATCTTCTGCTGAGCAAATAATCAGATATGATTTTCTAAAACAGCAGTCTGGAGATTCAGAATAGAAAATAATTGCATTTTTCTTTACGTGCTAGGGATTCTCTTCTTGTGTAACTTTGTCATATTGAAAAAGATACATTTAGATGTTATCTGTTTGGCAGTTTCCAGTATGAAATAAAAGCAAATGATTTAAAAAAAAAAAAAAAAAGGCCATTGAACTTATAATAGTTATTATTTTAGTAAGAACTCAATTTAAAAAAGACATTTAAAGGCACATGAGCAATTTATTATTCTAGTTTCTAATTCTTAATTCCTCACCCTTATTTATCAGCTATCAATACTGAGTTACAATATCATGTGGTTGCTAATTATCAACAAAACACACATGCACATGCTATCGATATGGTTTCTATAAGTACTTCTGTTAATCGTGTGTGTGTGTGTGTATACACACCTCCAGAGTTTGAAATTTCTAGTTATTAGTGTCATGTTGATGAAAAGCAATTTTAGGCTGGCTATAGGTTTATAAGTGTTATATTTTTCACAAGCTGATATTTCCACATTTGCAAAATCCGAAACTGAAAAGTGAGCTGTTTTTTGGTCACATAATATATACTAAAAATAAGTAACATAGAATCCTATATAATAAAACCCTAATATGCAAATCAACTGAATGGCAGAATGACCAGTCGCTATGATGCACACTGACCATTAGGGGGCAGACGCTCAATGCAGGAGCTCCCCACAGGGGGAACGCTGCTCAGTCAGCAGCCGGGTTCACTGCTGGTGAGCGCAGCGGCCGTGGTGGGAGCCTCTCCTGCCTCCGCAGCAGCGTTAAGGACCCCTCGGGGGATGTCCAACTAATGTGGAGAGCCTAAGCTGGCAGGTGGACATCCCCCAAGGGGTCCCAGACTGCAAGAGAGTGCAGGCTGGTCTGAGGGACACCCCCCCAATCAGTGCATGAATTTCGTGAACCAGGCCTCTAATACAGATATAATTAAAAATTGTTTAACACCTGAGCCCTTCCCTCAAACATTATTAGGTAGAATAGACACTTTGCTCTTTATTTTGTATATTCCACTTTCATTTTGTTTTCCCTGAAGGTAGTAAGTAATGACGACAGTTTATGGAAGCTATTAACATTTCTGAATAAATCATCTATTCTGGCTTAAGTGAACTACACTGGGTGATGTGTCTGGAATATAAGGAAGAGTAAGACAATTCCTGCCAATAAGAAATTTATAAGGGATGTGAGAGATAAACATTCAGAAACTTATTCTCTAGTTCGATTAAGAACTTCATCTTTCTTTCTCTTTATTGCTTTAACTGTTCACCTATATGTTACCATAGAAAAACAAAAAGCAACACAATTCAAATCTGTTCACTTCTCAGTAGCATCTTTGGTAAAAGTTTGGTCAAAGAGTTCAGGTGTAAATTAATATCTTTTATTGGACTTTATGGGCTTTTATTACTTTAGTCATGTTACCAAAAACAATGAAAAGTTGGCTTTAGTTATTAGGCAGAAAATAGGAAAAAAATATCTATTATTGGAGAATGGGAAGTTAATAATGCTTTAACTTATTGGGGAAAAAATCCTTACTTAGTTGAAAACAAAACAAACCAAAACATCATAAAGCAGCATCTTATTTCATTAATATTTTTCATTAATATTAATATTTTAAAACAATGTAGGATTTTATCTTTTTTCCTTTTATATAAGATATTTAATTTCTATGGATTACTTTAATAACCCTTTAATTAATTATTCAATTTGGTTGATAATATTGATAATAAAACCTTAGGTAAAAGTTGAATTTTAATATTAATACTGGTTGCTGTCAAATGGCATAAAAGTGCTAATACAATTAATAGCTTTAAATTAATGTTCACTTTGGTGGCTTTTCAAATTTTACATGAAGAAATGATTTTATAAAATAGAAAATATCTTTTCTGAATTGTCAAAACTACATTTGTCAACTGTTTCAAATGAATTCAGAAAACAAACATGCTAAGAATTAGGATAGAAATCACTAACGAAAATGGCTATTACGATTAGAGGTTACTCATTTCACCAAAAGATGGGTAACTTTAATAAAATGTTTTAGAAAACATGTTCTTTTTATATTTTCAATGACTTCAAGAAAATGATCTCTTTCTGCAGTTTGACAGAGAGTATATAGATTATGAGAAACATTGCTCTTCCAGCATTTATATTTCTCAATTGAACTCTGTGTAGTACCTATGCTTAGCATACATTTCCAAATTCATGCACTGGGCCCCTAGTTCTCAAAATAAATATAGGGTGTCCTAAAAATGCATACACACTTTGAATCATTATTAATTCCAATAGGTTAAATCTGAAAAGAAAGAAACATCAGTTATCAGAAAAAGTGTGTATACATTTTTGGGAATACCGTGTAGAGTTGTTTTTTTTTAAAAAAAAATATATTTTATTGATATTTTACAGAGAGGAAGAGAGAGGGATAGAGAGTTAGAAACATCGATGAGAGAGAAACATCGATCAGCTGCCAGGGTACATGCCCTTGACCGGAACTGAACCTGGGAACTTTCAGGCCAAAGCTCTATCCACTGAGCCAAATGGGCTTCAGCCATCCTGTATAGTTTTGTTTACTGTTATAGCGGTAAACAATTTTTTCCCTTCTCATTGTGTGAGTGTGTATTATGGAAAACTTCCAATCTAGGGAGAATAATGTAACAAACCTTATGTATTCATCAGTTTCAATAATTATCAATATTATGCCACTCTTGTTTTATCTATTAACTCCAAGTTTCTTTGTTTCTTTTTTGATAGAATATTTTAAATAAATCTCAGAGATATAAATCACTAACAAATAATTATTTCTTAAAAATAAAACCCCAAAACTTTCATCACACCTATTGATACAGTTTTAAGACACCATCTAATATTCTGTCAATATGCAGATTTCCCTGGTAGTCTCAAAATTGTCTGTCCAGATTAGAATCCAAACAAGGTCCAAACATTACATTTGTTTTATATATCTCTTAAGTCTCTCTCTTTTTTTTACTGACATATAACTGATACATACGTCTCTTAATCTAAAACAAATTTAGCAACCTCTCCTCCATTACCACTATTCACTTGTTGCAGAAACTCAAGTCATTTGTCCTGTAGAATTTCACATTCTGAACAGTGACAGAACTTAATATGTTCTTCTAGCCCTTGTATTTCCTATACATTTTTAGTTAGATCTAGAGACTTATTATTAAACTAAAGGCCCACTGGACGAAGATTTGTGCAATAGGCCTTCCTTCCCCTGGCTGCGGGCACCAGCTTGCTTCTGGCACCTGGGATCCAGGCCTTCACTCCAGCCTCAGCGGAGAGGCCAAGACTTGAGGCTTGGCTTCTCTGCTCTGGTTACAGCGGAGAAGCCAAGCCTCTGCAGTTTTCAGTCTTTTTTATTTTATTTTATTTTATTTATTTTATTTTATTTTATTGATTTTTTACAGAGAGGAAGGGAGATAGAGAGCCAGAAACATCGATGAGAGAGACATCGACCAGCTGCCTCTCGCACAGCCCCCACTGGGGATGTGCCCGCAGCCAATGTACATGCCCTTGACCGGAATCGAACCTGGGACCTTTCAGTCCACAGGCCGATGCTCTATCAACTGAGCCAAACCGGTTTCAGCTTGTCTTCAGTCTTCAGTCCTCGCTTGGGCTGGAGCCTTCAGAAGCCTTTGCTCTGCACCTGCATATGCAAATTAACTTGCCATCTTTGTTGGGTCAATTTGCATACCCATTCATGATTGGCTGGTGGGTGTCATGGAGATATGGTCAATTTGCATATTTTTCTTTTATTAGTGTCGAGACCAGAGGTCTGGTGCACGAAATTCGAGGGGGGTGTCCCTCAGCCCAGCCTGCACCATCTCCAATCTGAGACCCCTCGGGGGATGTCTGACTGCCGGTTTAGGCTCAATCTGCACAGAATCAGGCTTAAACCAGCAGTCGAACATCTCTCTCACAATCTGCCAGCCTGATCACCCACAACTTCCCTCCCTTGCCTTGACCCGCCTCTTCCGCCGGGCCCCACATTTGCTGTGCACGTGGCCATCTTGTGACAACACTGTGCATTAGAGCGCGAGGACCACCTAGGCTTTTTAAAAATATATATATTATATTGCTTTTTTTACAGAGAGGAAGGGAGAGGCATAGAGAGTTGGAAACATTGATGAGAGAGAAACATCAATCAGCTGCCTCCTGCACACCTCCCACTGGGGAGGTGCCCACAATCAAGGTACATGCCCTTGACCGGAATCAAACCTGGGACCCTTCAGTCCACAGGCTGATGCTCTATCCACTGAGCCAAACCTGTCAGAGCCACCTAGGCTTTTATTAGTATAGATTATTTTAGTACATTATAACACATATTTTGGGGGAGTACATGAAGTCTAACGAAGTATGAATTTAAGAAATGATACCTGAAAACACACACATTTCTGGCTCTTGAACTAGACTAAGGAAAACAGGCTGAGTCTTCAACCTGGTGTGTTCCCGCTCTCACCATGTATCTACTATAGTCATAGCAATAGCAGTATATCCCTAAAAATATGTGTTTTAAAAGAACCCCCTCAACATTATAACAAATATATTATGATTCTCATTTCCATGAAAGTACCATCTTCTTTTCTAAAGTTAAACTGACTATCTAGTGAAAAAGCCACTCCTTGTAACTAAATGTAAAAAGGACACTTAGAGGCACTAGTTCTAGTACATGATCAAGCAAGAGATCTGTGTCCAGTGAGAACTAGCAAGAATTATCTTACACTTATATTTAATTCCTAATATTCCCTAACCTTTTTGCTTTTAAGAAAGCTTATAGAAAGTTTTCTTTAAAAAGACTAAAAGGGGGGCACAGTCGGAACATGTAGCACAAGTCCCAGGGGAAAAGTGAACGAAGCTATTAATAAAGTGTGTGGGTGATTTTATTTATATAGATGAGAATGTTTTATGTATAATTTTCTAAAGGTTATGCAAGAACCAATTGTACTGAATTGTAATAACACTACTCCATACTGGGAATTTTCCTGACACACTGCCAGTTCATCTCAGTGGAGGCTGGAAACAATAGGATTTCTTATTGCCCTTATCCCAAGTTCATACTGAAGACAGCTAATTTGATCTCTATTAAAACATACAATATAAAGGGAAAATGAAACATTTCATTTAATCTATGCATATGAAAAATACACAAAACTAAGGAAAGATAAGACTGCCCTTATTGTATGCTGACACAAAACACTGTTTACTAGTATTAAGAATAATCTTGCTTTACAGAATCAATATAGTTAAAGACACATGACATATTTGATTATGTCTTCAAACTTACATTTTCAATTTAATTAAATGTGAACATTAATGATGATACATCCAGCTAAAATAAATTCCTAGTGCTAAAGGACTAAGAAAAACCATTTGTCATATGGTGACAGAGGGACACTAGACTTTGGGTGGTGAGCCGACAAGGCAATATACTAGTACAGACGATGTATCATAGAATTTACACCTAAAACTAATATAATGTTATCAACCAATGTCACCCCAATAAACTTAATAAAAAGTAATTTATGTTGTGATGAATATGAAATATTAGAAGTTAGCACTATGTTTTAAGAATTTTTAAAAAATGTTTTTATTGATTTTTTAGAGAGAGAGAGAAAAACATCAATGAGAGAGCAATATCAACATCAATCGACTACTTCCTGCATGTCCTCTACTGGGAATCAAGCCTGAAACCTGGGTATGTGCCCTGACCAGGAATCTAACCAGCTACCTTGGTCTATGGGACACTCAACCAACTGAGCCACTCTGGCTATGATATGCTTATAATCTTTTGGGGGGAAATTAGCTTATATGAAAGAACAGGAAAAATATAAATTGTAGCCCTAGCTGGTTTGGATCAGTGGATAGAATCTTGGCCATGGACTGAAGGGTTGGGGGTTAAATTCTGGTTAAGGGTATGTACCTCAGTTGCAGGCTTGATTCCTGGCCCGGTCGGGGTGCATGTAGGAGACAACCAATTTATGTGTCTCTTTCACATCAAGGTTTCTCTCTCTCTCTCTCCCTCCCTCCCACTCTCTCTAAAAATCATTGGAAAAATATCCTCAGGTAAGGATTAACACACACACACACACACACACACACACACACACACACACACTATATATATATATATATATACATATATATAATAAATAAATAAATTTGTGTTATAAGACACTAGAGAAGGCCTGGTGCAGGAATTGGTGCATTAGTGGGGTCCCTTGGCCTGGCCTGTGGTATCGGGCTGAAACTGGCTCTCCGACATCCCCCGAGGGGTTCTGGATTGCAAGAGGGCGCAGGTCAGGCCGAGAGACCCCACTGGTACAAGATCAGGGCTGGGGAGGGACACAGGAGGTTAGCCAGCTGGGGAGGGCTTATGGGAAGGTTCTAGGGAGTGTCCGGCCAATGTCACTCAGTCTCGATCAGTCAGACCCCAGCAGCCAGCTAATTTACCGGTCAGAGCGTGTTTGCCCCTGGTGGTCAGTGTACATCATAATGAGTGGTTGAGTGGCCTTAGCATATCATTAGCATATTAAGCTTTGATTGGTTGAACAGATGACCACTTAGCATATTAGGCTTTTATTACATAGGATATTCAGAAAGGATGATAGTGATATTTAGACTAGCTAGCAAAGCTTTTTTATTCACTCACTAAACTATTATTTACTAAGATGTAGACTGTGCAAGGCACTGGGAATACAAAGATACAGTCCCTCTTTCAAAAAAGCTTAAGGAAAGAACTAGAAACTGAATTTGATTTTCAAACTCTCGTAGGTTTTAGGAAAAGGTAAAAAGTAGTGCATTCTTCAACATGAACATGATGAAGGCTCATGTTAACTTCATTGGTTTGATTAGAATAGGATCAATATTTACTAGGTAGACTACATTTCATTCATTTTTCTTTTCCTAGGTAATCACTAGCTAATTTTCTTTACTTAAAGCTGGCAGACCTTGAATAGATGGAATGATACTATGAAGTCACATAAGAGAGTTATGACTGTGATCTGAGAATCATAATACACCTTTGAGATTGAGGGAGGAATAGCCTCTACTAGTCCCACATGTGCCTTTAATACAGAGCAGTCATTTACTGATAGAACAGCACTGTAATTAATTTGTTGATGTCAATAGAATTTCAAGGCTTAGCCACTCTAACAATAAACTTAATCACTGAATTATAATAGTGCTTACAAATAGTTTGAAATGACTAAACCATTGGCAATCACTTAAAATAAAATAGAAAAAATAAAATGTACTAATAAAGAGTATAATTTTGACCTTTAAAGCCCTATGACTTAAGGTTTCTGAATAATCTCTTTAATAGATCAATATTTCTTTTCAGTTAATTAGCTCTTCATACATTAAAGAAAATTTAGTTCCTGACTGATCAACTACATGTTATAAAAGACAGAAATGGTGCCTAACTTAGCTTTGTTACTGTAAAGTCAATCCTTTACTAATTTTCATATCTGCTTATTTTAAGAATTTAGCTTTAATGGGATTCTGATAACACAAATACTTTTTCTACAGTAAAATAACATTGAAGGATTTTTTAAAATTTTTGTCATCAGATACAGGCCTTTCTAGTAGCTCTGCTGATAGGACTCAACTTCTTCAAGAAGTTGCATAAGAGAAATCCATTTACAGATTCAGGGGGACTTGCCAGCGGGCAAGTTTACCATCTTTCCTTCTACAGAAAATCCCTCCAGCGAGCTCCTTTCGTCTTGCTAGCAAAGCTTGTGATCAGACAATTACTTTGTTAAATTTCCCAAACATGTTCTCAAGTAACAAAAATGCCTTCAACATGAAAGGCTGATGAAAAGATAGAGGAGCAGCATGAGGGAGCTCTATTGCAGAATATTTCTATCAGTTCTATAGCTTAGTGTAAAATTCTAGAAAAATTAAATCAAGAGTTAGGAAAAATTATAAAAGGACATGCAAGCAAATCTTTGCAACAAGTGTAAAATAATACTTTGCTCAATTTAAGCTCTTATTCATTTTCATACTGTTGAAACACACTAAAAGTTATGATGTAAACAAGACTGGATAGATACACTTGAAACAGTAAGCACCTATGATCACTTTGGCCATTTGTGGTGTTAATCTCACAATGAGGCATTATAAAGAAAAAGAAAAATTGCCCTGGCCAGGTGGCTCAGCTGATTAGAGTGTTGTCTTGTGCACCAAAAGGTGGTGGGTTCAATTTCCAGTCAGGACATATATACTCAGGCTACAGGTTCTATCCCTGATTGAGATGCATATGGGAAATGGGAAGCAACTGATAGATGTTTCTCTCTCACATCGATGTTCTCTTTCTCTTTTTTTCTCTTTCACCCTTTCCTCTCTCTCTAAAAAAAAAAGAAAAAAAAAAAAAAAAAAAAGAAAAAAGAAAAAAGAATCCTCAAGTGAAGATTAAAAAAAAAAAGAAATGCTGTCAAGAATATCTGATGACATAATTTGGAATTTCAAATTTACTTTTAAAAAACATGAAGTTCTCCATATTACCATATTGAGACAGTTCCAAATAATTTTAAAATTATAGCTAAATTAAAAAAAAACCCAGCAAAGTAACTTTAAATATAAAGCAACTTAAGCGTGAAAAACCACAAGTCAAATAATTAGTACAAAGTGAAACAAATTTGGACTTCATGTTTATTCACTTTTATGCTGCTTTCATAATGTTTGGGTTTCGGTCCAATATATAGAGAGTTTGAAAAGTTCTCCCATCCTTACAATAAGAAAAAAGCTGAAAGTACTGAAAATCAAAAAATCTTCTTAAGTCTATCACAGAATTGAGGTCACAGGGATAGTAATAGTGATAGAGAATCACAGTTTACTAGAACCAGAAATCATCAATGGAGCCAGCAAATGGTAGGATTACTTAAAAGATAACTGACTATGGTTGGCCTTTGTGAGTTTTATTTCCATGAGTCCATCAGGTTCTTACTATGAACATTAAAGAACAATCCCCTTACACTTCCCTCCCAATAGTGAGAAGGGAAAAGGAACCGTTTTGAGTATGCCCAGAGCATTGTTGTCCTGAACAAATGCTTACCCTTAAAGAAAGCTATTTTATTACAGCCTAACTTACTGTACACAAGGGGAAAAAAAAAAAAAAAAAGGCAGAGAAATGGGGGGGGGGGAAGAAACTGAGGAGCACCTGTGATGTTTACAACCCAGGGGCACTGGCTCACTAAAGAGTGAGACCCAGCCCTGGCTGCTTGGTTCAGGTGGTTGGGTGGTCAAGGCACATACTCAAGTTGCTGGTTTGATCCCTGATCAGGGCATGTCTAGGAGGCAAGCAGATTGATGTTTGTCTTGCTCTCTTTCAAATTCACTAAGTTTATTGTTCTTATTGCCTGCGTTGTGAGGTCAATTCCCAGTAGAGAGCATACAGGAGGCAGCCAATCACTGATTATCTCTCATCATTGATGTTTCTATCTCTCTCTCCCTCTCCTTCCTCAGTCTGAAAACAATAAATAACAATAATTTAAAAAAACCATTAAAATTCATTACACATGCTCCTCTCCCCTCAAAACCCCACTTGCTTTGTTGAAAATCCCATTGCAGATTAAAAAATGTTTAATTTCAATATACATTATAAACATGAGTGACAAATGGTAACAATCTATGATAAGAATAAAGGCCATAGAGTATAAATAAAAGCCAGTGGGCAGGCCATTTAATTATATTGTAATGTAAAAATATTTCATAAAAACCCTGCCTCCACCAAAGCCTGCAAGTTTTACATATAATTTGGATGTACTATCTAGAAAGGATGAAAACTTATAAAGATGATCTTATCAGTATAAAATATATTGTAAACCAGCTTAGCCAAAAGAAGCATTTTGATTGCCTAATTTATCTTTGTAAAGGAGAAGTAAATTTTATAGCTAGTCTCTGTAAACCTCACAGCTGGAACAATCTAACAGCACCTTGCAGTTTCCAGTGATCAAAGTAAGTTACTTTATATACTAAACTAAGAATTTCATAATAGAAATAATGCAACACTTGGGGGTACAGCTATCATGAAATAATTACACCCCTGGGAGATTACAGGCACAAGGCTACATACCCCAGGGGTGTGATTATCCCAGGATAACCACATCCACTGAAATTGCCTTATTGCAAAAATAATCTCTATTCACTGGTGAGACATTATTCAATAGGTGATTTTTTTAAATGAAAAGATTTTTTTAGCTTGAATCAGCAAGTGGATTAGGAAATTGGGCAGTTTGTTTTTCATTGCATTCAAATTCAGAATACAATATCACTATTCTTTGCTTTCCTGTTTGATAGAGTAGTTTTGACTTTGTTTTTGAGAAACCTTTAAGAATTTCTATTAGTGTTAGTTAAATGGTCCTGCTAAATTCAGGTAAAATTTTAAAGGTATTAACTGAACAATACAATTTTAAATAATTTACTTCTATGTATAATTTTTAATTCTTCTAAAACAATTTTCACTTGAAAATTATAAACATAAAATCACTGTTAACATTTTGGGCAATCTCCTTCCTGGTATTTTTCTAAAAGTATCTGTTCATATGCTTACCTAAAGATTTAAAAAGAAACATGAATGGAATCCATATAACTACTTATTTTTTTGGCTAATCCTCATCCAAGGATATATTTCCATTGATTTTTCTTTTTTCTTTTGGGGGAGGGGAGGGGGAGAATGGGAGAGGGAAAGACAGAAACATCCATGTGAGAGAAACACATCAATTGGTTGCCTCCAGCACGTGCCCCAAGCTGGGGAGGATCCTGCAAACAAGGTACATGCCCTTGACTGGAATTGAACCTGGGACCTTTCGGTCCACAGACCAATACTCTAACCAGAGGGTAGAATTGGCTAGGCCACTACAGGCAGTCCTTGGGTTACCTTGGAGATCGTTCCTACGATGCGAAATAACACGACCGTAAGTCGGAACCCACCTACATAAGCACCTGTGTCACTCACATGGAGCACATACACAGCAGTAATGAAGTGAAACAGTAAAAAAACTTAAAAGATAACTCCTGACCTTTACTTGTGATAAATAAATAATAAAAAACATAATTCACATATGTCATCGAAATGAAGGAACTTTTTAAAAAATAAATACTTAAATGGGAGATGGTGATGTAACCATGAAACAACATACGTTGAGTCCGCCGTAACCCAAGGACAGCCTGTACTTTGTTTTTGTTTGTTTTTAATATATTTTATTGATTTTTCACAGAGAGGAAGGGAGAGGGAGAAGAGAGTTAGAAACATTGATGAGAGTGAAACATCAATCTGCTGCCTCCTGCACACCCCCTACTGGGGATGTGCCCCAAACCAAGGTACATGCCCTATACCGGAATCGAACCTGGGATCCTTGAGTCTGCAGGCCAACGCTCTATCCACTGAGCCAAACTGGTTAGGGCTGTACTTTATTTTATGACCTGCTTTTTTCTTTGACCAAATGTTATAAACAATATCAATTATCATTAAGCAGTCTTCATATTATTTTTAATGGCTGCATAGTATACTATTCCATTAATAGCCCATAATTATTCACTTAATATCTTTTCCTTAGGTATTTAGGTTCTCTCTCTTACTATTGGACACAATACTTTACCACAAAATCTCTGGACATATCCTTTTAGGATAACTTTACGACTGTGTAATATTAGTAAACATAATTTAAACAAATAAACAAAAACACTATTTCTCAAATCTTCAATTGTTCTTACATACAACTGAAGCTGATGGCTCTCAACCTTGATAGTACATCAGAAATATATGATATGTCATCTTATGTGGCATTATAGATGGTAAAAATTACTGATTTATTTTTATCATACTTTAGTACTTTGAGATATTCTCAGATATTTACCAACATTTATTCTCAGACTTACATCCCACAGAGTGCTTAAGCCGTTTGCTTAAAATTTCATGGCTACTAAGCAGCAGAGCAGAGGATCAGGCATTTACTAGCCCCATCGCTCCATAGCCTGTGCTCTTCACCGATTAGTACACTGCCTATCTGAATGTACGGCTCCTTCTGTGCGGAAGGCTGTTCCTTCTGCCTAAGACGCCAAATGCTCTTCTGTCAGATCTTGCATAGCTGCTTCTTTCCTGTCACTGAGAGATGGCAGTTTAACATCATTTCCTCAGAGGAGCCCTTCCTCACCGCTTAACCAAAAGTTACTCCCCATTCAGTTCTTATCACAGTATCTAATTTAATTTTATCATAGAACTTAGAAATACTTAATATTTTCTTATTTAGTTTGTATCATTTCCAACACAATGAAAGTAAGGACCTTTTTTGTCTTAATATTGTATTCCTAGAACCTAGAAAAATGCCTGGCACAAAGTAAGTGCTCTACAAATAACTGTTGAATAAGTGAGTTCATTTTAGCCTTACTGATGAACATTTAGGGTTGTTTCTATTATTTCACCACTATAAATATTTGAGCATCTACCTTGCCATTTTCTTATAAATTCCTGGATGTTGAATTTCTAGGTAAAAGGATATGCATGCTTTTAAGGCTTTTGATACATATCATCTCCAATTTATCAATAGTAAATTGAAATGTTAATTTTACCACACTTGCTCCAACACTGGGGGTAAAATTTGTTTAAGTCTTTACCAAATTTGATGGAAAGAAAGATATTACTACTTTTATTTTCATTTTTTTGGTTATTATTATTTTTTTGTTAATCCTCACCTGAGGATATTTTTTTTCTCCATTGATTTTTAGAGAGTGCAAGGGAGGGGGAGAGACAGAGAAAGAAACACTGATGTGAAAGAGACACATTGATTTGTTGCCTCCCACACACACACAGCATCAGGGCTGGAGATGGAGCCTGCAACTGAGGTACGCATCTCTGACCGGAATCAAATCCAGAATCCTTCAGTCTGTGGGCCGATGCTCTAGCCACTGAGCAAAACCAGCTAGGGCCATTTATCTGGTTATTAATACTGTTGAAAATGTTGTCATAGCTTTAATGGCTACCTGAACCCCTCCTTTTGTAAACCATCAATATTTATATCCTTTGAGTTTGTTCATCTTTTAACTTGAAGGAACATTTTATATATTAGGGATATTAATACTAGTACATTAATATTAGTATTTCAATAAAGGTAATACTTTCACTCAAGGGTGGTTACATGTGTTTAAACTTGACAGGAGCAAAAAACTTGAGCATTTTCTACTTCATTCACTTTATTGTGAGAAAGTTTATTTGATTGAAGAATAGTTCTACAGTAAAACCCCACAAGTGGGGTCCAAAAACTTTGATTGCATAAAATGAATGATTGAGTTATTGTAAAGTTAATAAGCATAAATTCATGGCTGAAGAAGAGCCAATCTAGCTTCATTATATCTGAATTCACTATTTTCAATACTCTTAAAAATAGGATAATTAAATAGCACAAGTTCTTTTGTTTGTGGTTAACAGACTTTCTAATATAGACTCAAGAGAAAGCAGGTCTAATCGATTACTAAACAAAGGGCTAAGTCTCAGAAGCAGGATCAAAGATGAGGCCAAGGAACAAAGACAGCTACTATCACTGACCACCCTATCCAAGCCAGGAAACATGCAATTGTAAGGGCACCACAAGGTTGGAGTGAAGGAAAAGATAAGAAAGATGCAGCCCCTTCCAGAAAACAGAATATAACTATTATATATAATAGCGGGTCCCTGTGACTAAAATTAGTGGTAAGAAATATGTGAGCCAATGATTCTTCATATATGACCTACTCCACCCCATATTTATCTGGGGCTTTATTTCTTTTTCTTTTTTTGTTAATCCTCAACGAAGAATATCTTTTCAATTGATTCAATTTTTTCTTTTTTAAGAGAGAGTGGAAGGGAGGGGAGAGACAGAGAGAGAGAGAAACATCAATGTGAGAGAGACAGAATGGTTGGTTGTCCTCCACATGCTCCCTGATTGAGCCTGCAACTGAGGTGGGTGACCTTGACTGGAACTGACCCCTCAACCCTTCAAACCAGTATGGCAAGGCTTTATTTCTTTTGAGATCTCTCACCCTTCTTTCACCAATTGGGTGAGTGGAGGCAGGGGAGCAAGGAGCGTCAGTATGTGGGCTTTAAGATACCTGCATTGTGGCATTCGTGGGATATTCTTTTTGTCAGATGTTCTCTGACCAAGGTCTGTATCAGCATTCTCTCACCACTGAGCAAATAGTTTTCCTTACTTAAAATGTGGCTTCTATCTCGTATTAATAATAGAATAATAAGGATTTTTTAAAAAAACTCAATTATAATATTGTATCTATGTACTTCCTTTACCCATCTGACATCCATAACACCATTAAAGAAATAGCATCAAATTTATCACATTTCTAAACTCCCAATACGAGAACTGGCTTCTTGAATCCTCAGGCCTGCATTTGGTTTGCTGGAAGGAAGCAGGATCTCTAGCTAAAGAACAGAGGCTGAAGGTCATATGTTGAGGGAGGGTGAACCTGGGTTCTGAGGTGGCAGTGGAAGCCACAGGGAGTATAAAGAGGTGCATCAGAGGCCTGGTGAGCTAAGGATGGGGCTTCATGCTCAGAGCATTTGCTTCAATAGAGCCACTCTGCCTTTATCTGTTCTATATACTGGATTTCATATAAGGCATCTTTTTTATTTTTTAAATTTATTTTATTTTATTTTTTAAAATATATTTTATTGATTTTTTACAGAGAGGAAGGGAGAGAGATAGAGTTAGAAACATCAATGAGAGAGAAACATCAATCAGCCGCTTCCTGCACACCCCCTACTGGGGATGTGCCCGCAACCAGGTACATGCCCTTGACCGGAATTAAACTTGAGAACCTTTTTTTTTTTTTTTTTCCATATAAGGCATCTTTTTAAAAAAAATGCTGTATATTCTTGAGTAAGGATACTATCAAATCCTTACTTTAAAATGAAGAGTGGAAGCTCATAAAAGTGAAATGACTTATATAATGTTATAGGGCTAAGCAAGTTAATTTCTATTATAATTTATTATGAGTTATGGTTGGATTAGTGTGGCTGTATCAATAATATCCTAACAAGGCACTGATAATTTAAGTTGAAACTTCTGTTTTAATATCCTTTTATAAAAGAAATCCAAATGACACAAAACAAATTAGACTAATCTTCCTTAAGTAGACAACAATATACAGAAAAGCAAATAAAATTTTTAAGTAAAAACTAATTTTAAAATAGTTAACAGGTTTTTTTTTTTTTTTTTTAAATATATTTTTATTGATTTCAGAGAAGGAGAGGGAGAAAGATAGAAACATCAATGATGAGAGAGAATCACTGATTGACTGCTTCCTGCATGCCCCACACTGGGTATTGAGTCTGCAACCTGGCATGTGCCCTTGACCAGAATTAAACCTGGAACCCTTCAGCCCAAAGGCTGATGCTCTATCCACTGAGCCAAACTGGCTAGAGCTAAACTCAGTTTTGATTTTATCTCTGAACTAAGAGGTGACTGCTGAGGCTTCTACTAATCTACTTTTATAATTTAGGAGGACATAAATATAGAAATATCCATTATTTCCTGCTATATTTAAGTTACTAACCTGATAAACTATGTTTAATGTCTTACACTGGGGCCCTTGGCCAGGAACAATAAATTTAATATACTGCCTTTCAAATTCAGAACACATTATCAGAGTTTCCCATCATATTATGGGATTGTGCCTTAGTCCAAAAAGCCCAACCCAACCCAACCCAATCCAAAGATAAATGTCATTTTATCTTTTCATATTTGTCCTTGGTATACATTCTAAAACAAACAAATAAATTATTCCTAGTGCCTACCTGAGCCATCAGTGGGAACTGAACTTGCATTGATTCCAGAAAGACCAAACAAAGGACATTCTCGATCTGTGTTGACATGACCCCATTTGTGACATTTAATGCACCTCACATTTCGAACCTGAGAAATAGTGAACATTATTTTGGTTATTAAAATATTAAGAACAAATCAACATTTGGCTCTCTACTCTTTGGTAGATTTTAAATTAAATTATTCTAATTTTTAAAAGATTTCCAGAGAAAGAGACTCCATAACTATATTTTATAGTCATATCTAATAAAAGTAATATGCAAATTGACCATCACTCCAACACACAAGATGGCTGTCCCCATGTGGTCAAAGATGGCTGGTCCCATGTGGACACAAGATGGCCGCCACAGATGGCCAGCAGGGGAGGGCAGTTGGGAGGGACTAGGCCTGTAGGGGAGAGCAGTTGAGGGGGACCAGGCCTGCAGGGGAGGGCAGTTAGGGATGACTAAGCCTACAGGGGAGTGCAGTTAGGGGCAAACAGGCCGGCAAGGAAGTAGACATCAATCAGGCTGGAAGGGGAGTGAATAGGAGGTGACCAGGCTGGCAGGCAGAAGCAGTTAGGGGCAATCAGGAAGGCAGGCAAGTGGGTAGTTGGGAGCTAGCAGTCCTGGATTGTGAGAGGGATGTCCGACTGCCCGTTTAGGCCTGGTAGGGATCCCATTGGAAAGAGTAAAGGCTGGGCTGAGAGACACACCCCAGGTGTACAAATTTTGGGGCCTCTAGTACTATATAAAAGGCTAATATGCAAATCGACCGGATGGCAGAATGATTGATTACTATGATGTGCACTGACCATCAGGGGCAGACAATCAAAGCAGGAGCTGCTTCCCTGGTGGTCAGTGCATTCCCACAGGGGGAGTGCTACTCAGCCAGAAGCTGCTCATGGCTGGCAAGCACAGCGGCAATGGCAGGAGCTTCTCCTGCCTCCGGGCCAGCGCTAAGGATGTCTGACTGCTAGCTTAGGCCAGCTCCCTGCAGGGGAGCGGGCTTAAGCCGTCAGTCAAACATCCCCAAGGGCTCCTGGACTGCGAGAGGGCACAGGCTGGGCTGAGGGACCCCCGAGTGCACAAATTTCAAGCACCAGGCCTCTAGTTTAATCAATGTCATCCTAAAAGAATGGTAAAATTCCAAAAAATAATTATGTCATGGCTTAATTTTAAATTTTCAAATTTTGAGCTAATTCTCCAAATTCCTTGAAAACTGCAGAGACCATTGTCATTATAAGTCTCACTATAAAACTTTGATTTCTATCTTTCATCAATCTATTACATTTATCATTTTCTCTTCTAGACCTTCTATCTTCTGATACAAATGGAAACCAGAGAACTCCTTTTCAGCTTAAATACTTTTTGGATCACAACATTAAGTATTTATTAAATAAAAATTATTCTTACAGAATAAAATCTATGTCACTTGCCTGAATACCAAAGGGCTGATCTCGGATGTTCATGTCATCTTTGGCATACCTATTAAGTAGAGAAAAATGTGCAAAAACAATATTAATAATTTAATAAACAGCAGTTATTCTGAAAAAGTTTTATAGTTCTAAATATAGTATAAAATGTAATAGTTTATATAGAACTATAAAATCTATTTAGTATTTCCAAGCACCACTTAGTTTTTAAGTGTCCAGTCTAATTAAAAAAGAAAAAAGAAAAAATAAAACAGAAAAAAACTAAAGACTATAATCAAGCAAATTAATTGTATAAGACAAATCACTGAAAATACTTTTTCATATTATCATAATAGATACCTTTAGTGAATGAAAAAAAGAACACAAGATGGGTTATCAGATAAATTTAATATGTATTTTATCTTAAAAGAAAACCAGTTCTTACTTTTCTCGTGGTGCTCCTTTCTGCCATTCAAATTTGTATTCAGTCTCTCCTTCTGTTTCTTCTTTCTAAAAACATTCATGAAAGTCTTTCAATTTTTCTTAAAATTATAATTTAATGCAAGTAAATTCAAGCATAGTAAATAGTACTTTACCTCTTTATTTTCTTGATTGCATATCAAAAATATGGAGGAAAAAGGTAGATCAAGTTAAAAACTTCAAAAAAGTCTATCATATACTATACTATGATATGGCATTTAATTGTAACATGTAAGAATTTATTGGTTTGACATGTCTTCTTTCATAAGATAAAATTCGAAATCACTAAAGGATAAAAACAGTATTAAGTAAGAGATCATATTTAATAGGCATGTAATCTCAATATTTAAACTTTAATGTTTTTCATTGACAGTGAATATTATGCTTTCTATTTACAAGTACATTCAGTAAGAAGGACTAAAGTTATATACATAAATTATAAAAGAATAAACAAACTTCTGCTGATGTTAAGATTTTTTTTCCTCCCCAAAGGACGAGTCATGAAACATAACTAGATTATAGACAAATATTTTTAGTATTTATTCTATTGATTACAGCATTTATATAATAGCCATTTTAAAAGATAAAGAGCAACTTTTATAACAGTTCTCAAACTTTTAGTTGCAAACATATCAAAGACTTAAAAAAAGAAATTAGATGAGTACCTTTTTTAGCTCCTGGTGGGGCCTCATACATGAAATTAAGGCCATTCTTTACACGTTCATCTCCCATAAGCAATCTAAATAAAAATAAGACATAAAGGTAACAATTTTATGTAGGAGGAAAAAGTTACAGAATAACTGTCCCTCAACCTCTAAAATTCTAAGGGAATTAAAGTATTGTTGTTATAGTTTCAAAACTTTACTCCATTCATTAAATGAAATCTGAGTCTATATCTATGAGGCTATACTGATAAAAATAAATGAAGAAATGAGAGAAAGGGAAAAGAAATTCAAATTAAAAAATATAGCGGGCTCTAACTGGTTTGGCTTTGTGGATAGAGCACTGGCCTATGGACTGAAGGGTTTCAGGTTGAAATCCAGCCAAGGGCACATGCCAGGGCTGTGGCCTCGATCCCCAGTAGGAGGCGTGCAGGAGGCAGCTGATCAATGATTCTCATCCTTGACGTTTCTCTCCCTCCCTCCCTCTCCCATCTGAAATCAATTAAAAAAATATAGAGAGGGAAGAAGAGAAATAGAAAATCACTGTTAGAAAACCACAGTAATAATTGATGTGGGTGAGATCCACCAATGAATGCTAAAAGTAGTGGGCAAAAGTTCCAAGAAAAACAGGATATTTGCATAGCTTCAAATATTTATTAAGTACCAAGAAAAAAAAGTAACTGTTTTTTAAAGATAAAGAATAACCACACTATGATCTGCTGTAAACCTACTTTTCTACCCACACTCTTTTGATTGGTCTAACTCAATTATTGACTGTTTCCTGAACACCCTTTCTGCTTTCTCATTAATAAGATTTTAACGAAATATTTAACACTCAAACACTCAGTAGTTTGAGTGTTAAACTTTTATTGCTCTTCTAAGCTTTGTCTAAGTTGGAACTTGATCTTAGGCTATGTATACTAGTACTCATATCAATATATTTTATGTGAATTATGGGTAACTAGCCATCTACAAATATAAGAGTAAAGATAGTTCAGAGGAAATAGAATCCTATCATTAAGACATTCAATTAAAAAAGGCTAACTTAATACACGATTCAGTAAGGGGTCATTTTCATGCAATTGATTATTCTAAAATCACCAGCATAGCCCTGGCTGGGTGGTTCAGCAGGCTGGAGCATCGTCTTATACACCAAAAGGTTGCAGGTTCGATCCCTGGTTGGAGCACATAAGGGAGGCAACCGAACCATGTTTCTCTGTCACATCGATGTGTCTTTCTCTCCCCACTACTTTCTCTCTCTCTAAAAATCAATAAAAATATATCCTTGGGTAAGGATTTTTAAAAATAATAAAATTTAGAAAATAAATAAAATCATCAGTATAATGGAATTTCTTACCTATTATCATATGATTCTTGTTCTTTAAGATATTGTTGCATTAGTTCTTCTTGTTTCTTCTTATCATACGATATTTTTTGTTCTGCCATCCATACCTAATTAATAAAGTAAAAAATTTAAAATAGGACGTGTGCTTTTCTTTTATAATAAAATATCAAATGCTATTATGTATAGTTTACAACATAATCTACTTTGGTCATAATGACACCATTACAAAGTAACAGCTGAAAAGTCTGATATGTATCTTCGGGTAAATTCTTAAATACAACAGTCTAAAAAAACTAAAATTCAAGCAAAAATGTCAAACTTGAGAACTACTCTGAGCACCTGAAACAACAGCTTTTTTTGCACCCGGTCCCTGTGTTATTTCAGAGAGAATATCCATCTCTCTACATGTAATATGTCTAGATTAGAAAACACACAAGTACAACCAGGAGGATCAAACAATGCACAGGGGTGCCACAAATACCTAAAGAGAGGAAAAATGGAGGACAAAGAAGAGGAAAAAAAGGAAATTAAGTATTATTCTGATGACTATGTAGAGAACAGATTTGAAAGGAGTCAAGACTGGAGGCAGAAAAGACAGTTAGGAAACATAACAGTCCAGGTGAAAGATAATGAGAGTTTAAGCTAAGATACAGGCAGTAGTGACAAAGAGGAGAGAAGGATTCAAAGGATAATGGGGAGGTAAGACCAATAGAATTTATTTGCTGTCTAGATAAAGGGGTAATGGGAAAGGGATGAATCTCGAATTCCTGACTTGGATGACTGGGTGAAGGATATTTCCTACTCATTTGAGATAGGAAGTATAAAAAGAAGAGTAGATTTTGAATGAAAGATAAGTTCCATTTCAGATATGTTGAGTTTGAGATGTTTGTAGGATATCTAGGTGAAATTGTTAAGTATAAAGTTGTTTTGAGGTGCCTCGAGATGGAGGAGACCTGGGGCTAGAAATGTGAGTCATGAGTGAAGAGGGGGTAGTTACTAATAAAATATGAATTTGGATGTGACTGCTTGGGAGAGCATATAGAGTAAGCAAGGCATAGGCCAAGAATGCAACTCTGTATTTGGGAGCAGCCTAAGAATATGTGTAGGGAAAATTAATTTTATTGAGCACTCCAAAATGGTGGGCAAACACAGTGCGAGGTGGTACGTTGTTTCAAAGCCTTTACCTAAACCATCTTATTTAATCCTCATACCAATTTTACAAGTTAAAGCAATTGATAATGATCACTCCTAATTTATAGATTAGAAGACTGGAATGAGGGAACTACTAGTTTTTTGTGCAAGGTATCAGAGCTAATAGTGACTGGGCTGGAATAACTAGAATCTAGATCTGATTCCAATGCCCAGACTCTCTTTACTGCTCATAGACATGTAATTGATTACTAAAACGCCAAACTTCACCGAGGTCATCAGAGTGATAATACATTATCGTGTAGGATAAAGAGAGGAAGCAAGGGGCTGACTTTATTTCCATGTTAAGATCTACTTTTTCTTAAATAAATAGTAAGTTTTCTTTGTACAGTTTAGCAGCGCTCCGAAACTACGATCCTGGGATTAGAAAAGGCAAATTCAGAATCTCCCGAGAGAAGGAATGAGGAACTCTATTATCAGTCTTCAGATCGTATGAATTTACATTCTTGCTGACAGAACTGACCAGGACGCCTAAAAACTCGAGGGCTAGGGGGGTGAAGGGGCAAGAACACGAGAGCTTTAGGCCTGGATGAGAGGCGACTGTCCCAGGGATCCAAGAGAGACACCACCACTCCCATTTCCTACACCCCCAGGGAACCCAGTCCCAGGGCTAGCACCCTCCGGGGCTCCCCTTACTCACTTTCTTGATGTTGGACTTGGAGGCGGGATGAAAGTCCTTTTTGCACATGAAATTGGCGAAGGACTTCCCCATCTTGGAGGCTGAGCTGGAGAAAGCAGCCGCTAGGTCTGAGAGAGCAACGTAAACAAACTCTGCCGCCTAACCGGAACTGCGCTTCCCTCCGCACCGGGCACTTCCGGGGTCAAAGGTGACGGCTTCCGGCAACTAATGCCTCTCCCTGACACGGAGCGCCCCCTCCCCTTTTCACCTAGCCGGGAGGCCAGGTGAGGGGCGTGCAGGGTGGAGGAGCGTGCGTAGCGGAAGTGGGAAGTGGGGGGACGGAGAAGGGGGCTGGGTGGGGTCCCGGGCCGCGGGGGCCCCGAGCACAGCTGCGCCGCCCCAGTCTCATCGCCCGCGTTGGGGCGCGGAGAGCGCCGTATGCGGCGGTTCTGCTGCGAGACGCGTTTGAAGTTCGAGCTCTGGACCCTGGGAACGCTGACTCGTGTTAAACTTTTTTTTGCACCGATTTTTCTCTTCACGGGAACAGTAATTCTCACAATAGGTAGCCCGTTTGTGAGGAGGTTTCTGAAAGCAGTTGGTGAACGAAGGCATATGAAAAAGGGTGTCAGCGCTACCAGAGCGAGGACTGTTTGGTCGCCACCGTGGTGCGGAAAGATGCTCAGCAAACCTCTGTTGAATGATGATTACACACTAGGTGTTAGTAAGCCTCTGCGGCTTCCCCTCGCCATGGGCTAGGTGCCTTGCTAACGGGGCGGCTTGTTTCCTTAGCTTCCCGCACAACCCCTTAGCTCAGAGCACAACCCCTTAGCTCAGATCTATCGATAGCGCAGCTGTAGGGCCTGGAAACTCCAGGGGTTTGAGTGGGCGTGGCTGCTACAGGGGAGCCCCCAACCAACTTCTTGAGGGCGTGTGTGTGTGTGTGTGTGTGTGTGTGTGTGTGTGTGTGTGTGTGTGATGCCTTCTGTGAGAAATGTACTCGTTTGCCAAGTGAAAACAGCAGCTTTCATTTGAGTGTCTTCTGCGTTGTATGCACGGTGCAAAACACTTGACACTCTGTCTTATTAATTTCTCATGCTAGCCCTCTGACGTACTTACCAATGAGGCAGGAGGCCTGAGAGAAATAAACTGCTTTGGAACACGAAGGCCACCAAGGAATTAAGGTCGAAAGACACACCAAAAAGAACAGAAGCAATTGGGACCTCTCTCTTCCCATCACGGAGGAAAAGAGGAAAACTCGGGAGTTTAAGGTCTCTGAAGTTTTTTCTTATTTGAATCATTTTATCTTCTTTTTAATGAAACATTTATTAGATTTAAATGTTGTTTTTAAGAAGCCTGCATAAAACTGTTTTACGATTTGGACATTACACAGTAAAGGAAAGAAGGAAACTACAATATAAAACAATGGGTTCATTTTGGAAGCAAAGTATGAGACAAGTATTCTGCTAAAATTTAGGATTTTAAGACTTTTTCCGAATTGCAAATGAAGAAATAATCTTGATATTAAATTCTACAATGAGGGTCTACAAGTTATGGATGTGACCTTCTTCCTGGAAATATCAACAATTTGAAAATATTTTTTTTTGTGTCTGATTCAGCAAGTCTGTTTCAAAATGTCAGTCTTATTAGTATTTTAATCTGTGTATATTCTTCACTCAAAGGAGACCCTTCCTCCTTCCTTTGAGGAAATAGTGGGTACACAGTGCTGAGATGTTTCTATAATTTCTGATGATAAGAATACAAAGATTAATAAGACATGCTCTCAGTCCCCCAGGATCTCATAGTCCAATAAAGAAACTCATGCATGTACATAAATATAGTAAAATAAGGTCTTTACAACAGAAGAATTAGGGATTCCCAAGTATGGAAATAGCTAAAGATGACTCCGGGAAGACTTCAGGAGTAAAAGATTCTAGAGGGTAAATCTGACTGATAGATTAGAAGAAGGTACATGTCATTGCCATTTTCTTATTGGTTCTTGTACCATAAGATTCATTCCCAAGTCGTTTTCTAACTACAGTACATGAAGTTTAAAACTTCAATGAACAGCTCTTATTAGATATGGCAATAGTATCCCTTGGTCACTAAGTAAAATTTTCTGTTTTGTATATACTTAAAAACACTTTTCTCCTTTTATTTTGAATCTTCTATATGATTTTCAGTTAAAAAAAAAAAATGGAACCTTGTTCCTGTGACACTTTTGTGGCATTACCTCCAGCAACAGTTGAAAATAGGATTATTTTTGGAAAAAATTCAGATAGACCCTGTGATGAAGTACAAGAGGTAATTTATTTTCCTGCTGCAGTTCACGATAACCTGAGAGGACATCTTAAGGTGGGTGAAATACATATTTTGATTAAAATTTTAAAATTAAAATTTTAAATTAAAAAATTTTAAATATCATAAACAGCATTTTTCTATCATAAGCTAGCTATTTGGCAGATACTATAGAAGTTAAAAATTCCAGAATTGAAATTTGAAAAGTAATTTGAATCAAAAGTAGACTGCTGGTCCTTTATTTTGTGATTTGCAGGAAGCTGAAAAAAAATAATAATTATTATTAATTTTATTGAATGCTTACTGTATGTAAACCTGTTAAATATGGCAGGGATTTAAAACCTGGCTGGTGTTGCTCAGTTGGTTGACCTTTCATCTTGTATACTGAAAAGTCACCAGATTGATTCTCTGTCAGGGCACATACCTAGGTTGTGGGTTCAATTCCCCGGACAGGGTGTGTGCAGGCGGCAACCAATCAATGTTTCTCTTTCACATCTCTCTCTAAAGTCAATTTAAAAAAAGAAGGTTTAAAATCCTGCTGTCAAGCTTAGGGTTTAGTAGAGGAATTGGATGTGTATGCTGTTAGCTAACCCCATTATTAGGTATGATGGTTTAGATATAAAATATAAGAGCAGTAAGCTGGGACAGCAGTGGAGAAAGAACAATTAATTCAGTCTAGGGATGAAGGAAGGTTTCCCTAGGAGTTGGGGTTTCAGCTGGAGTTTGATGGACAACAAGGATTCTGGTTGGTGAAGAATAAGAAAAGTCATTCAGATTCTGGAATAACAGTTTTCCTACCTGGGAATAAAATTTTTATTGGCCCAGTGATAACACTAGCAACATGAATTTTGTATAGTCATTTGGTAGAATACACATTAATTAAAGGGTTCTTTAAAAATTTTAATAAAAAAAAAACTATTCAGCATGGAACTTTAAAAGTTTTACATTGTGCTTTAATTGTTATCAATTTTTAGAGTTTATTGATATTCTAATACTAAAATATATTAAATGGTAGATGTATTCTGTATACTAGTCCAGTTTTTTTTTTGTTATGACTATTTACTAATTTTGGGTCCATTTCCACTTTTATCTCTTCATAGTTAAGTCTAGCCTATCCTGTAAACTAGTGGTTCTCATTCTTTTCACTGCTGTGGACATGGTAGATGGGTGGACTTCTATGGCAATACCCTGTGTATAAGGACTACCATACGGGACTTACATCACTAACCAAGAAAGACTGTACATTAAGATTGAAAACAGCTTCCTTAAGCTTCAAATCACATACATTCTCCTTCACAAAATATTTAAAGTTTTCACAATTAGAAACTGTCTCTCCTGAGCTTCTGTAGCTCCTCATCTTCATTTTTCTTAATGGCCCCCTATATTTTGTTATACCTTAGTTAATGTCTTAGTTTCTTGAAAGCAAAACCTGTAACTGATGCATTTCTTAGCAGAGTGCTTTAAAATAGAATATGCTCAGCAAGTATTTGATGTTTTAAAAAATACATTTTTGTTGATTTCAGAGAAGAAGAAAAGAGAGAGATAGAAACATTAGTGATGAGAGACAATCATTGATTGGCTGCCTCCTCCTAGGGATTGACCCTGCACCCAGGATGTGTCCTTGACCAGAAGTAAACCTGGGACCCTTTGGTCCGCAGGCCGATGCTGTATTCACTGAGCCAAACTGGCTAGGGCTCAGCAAGTATTTGAATGAATGAATGCGTCAGGGTCAATTCTAAATATGTTTTATGGGTAATGCCATATTAGTTTCAATTTAATTATTCCAATTTAGTTATACTTCATTTATCTCATGGTTGTATTTTCTGGTTGATTTTTAAGATCCTGGACTTGGATAACTTATTTTTTTTGGTTTAATGGTTGTTGCTACGACTTTCTTTACAGTGTACTTACATAGAAATTGATCAAGTTCCTGAAACATATGCTGTTGTTCTCAGTCGCCCAGCTTGGTTGTGGGGTGCAGAAATGGGAGCCAATGAACATGGAGTTTGCATTGGGAATGAAGCTGTTTGGGGAAGAGAAGAAGTTTGTGATGAAGAGGCGCTACTGGGCATGGACCTTGTCAGGTTAATTTTTCTGTTGTATTTTTTGAACTATAGAACTTGTCTAAAATTTAAATTTTGGTATAACGCTTACAAATTTTGTTTTTCTATTTTTTTCTTTTGTTTGGACTTTGATACTTTATAGTGTGTGCCGACATGCTTTAAAGTACGAGCATGTAGTGTAAAGACCCTCATATACCATTAATTGGGAGAGGCTAAGAATTGATAATCATGATTTATTGGAAGTATCTAACATATTTTACCAGACCATAACTAGTCCTCACAATAACTTTAGATGAGATACCTGAAGATCAGAGATCAAGTAACTTACCAATAAATTACCAACTTGGGCCGAGACCGGTTTGGCTCAATGGATAGAGCGTCGGCTTGGGGACTGAAAGGTCCCGGGTTTGATTCCGGTCAAGGGCATGTACCTTGGTTGTGGGCATATCCCCAGTAGGGGGTGTGCAAGAGGCGGCTGATTGATGACTCTCTCTCATCGATGTTTCTAACTCTCTATCTCTCTCCCTTCCTCTCTGTACAAAATCAATAAAATATATTTTAAATTACCAACTTGGGATTTCAACATTATTCTGTTTGACTCTGAAAATCATTGTTTTCAATTCCAAACTGGCTTTAGGAGGAATAGTTTTGAAGTTGGATTTCAGTTTATCTGTTAACTTGAAGTAATTTTTATTTGAATACAACCACAAAATCTCATGTGCATAAAATTATTTAAGCAAAACAATGGAAATTTATTTTAACCCGAGAACTGTAATATTTTTATTTTAGACTTGGCCTTGAAAGAGCTGATACAGCTGAAAAAGCTCTTGACATCATTGTTGATTTATTAGAAAAATACGGCCAAGGTGGAAATTGTTCAGAGGATGGTGTGACATTTAGCTATCACAACAGTTTCCTGATAGCTGATAGGAAGGAAGCCTGGATTCTGGAGACTGCAGGGAAGTACTGGGCAGCAGAAAAAGTACAAGGTATGGATAATTTTTTCTCATTTGTTTTATAATTAATAAATACTCCCTTAATTGCAGAAGTTGCATGTAATTGTCTTTCAAGATTTATAAATCAGTGCAATGAAGGTTGATCTACAGGAGAAATGAAACAGTTTTAAAGAACACACAATGAAAGAGCACTACAAAGAGCTTTCTTGAAGGGGAGAAACAGTGATGTTATTCTTTTCATAGATGTACTATAAATTTTAAATAATTTATATATTTTCTCTATAATAGCTCTTGGCTGTTTTATAATGTTTTCTACTTTTTAAGAAATATATTTTATTGATTTTTTTACAGAGAAAAAGGGAAAGAGATAGAGAGTTAGAAACATGGGAGACAAGTGAGTGTGGCTATAGAAGGGCAACTTGAGTGATCTTTTTGGTGATGAAAATATTCTACATTTTGACTTTATCAGTACCAGTATTTTGGTTGTAATATTATACAAAAAGTTACATTGTGGGGAACTGGGTAAAGTATACACAGGATCTGTCTATTGTGACAATTGCATGTGAATCTATATCTCAAAATGAAAAGTTTAATTTAAAAAGCAATTTATCTTTTTGAGTATTTAATAGATGCATATGGTACAAATTTTGAAGACTATATTTACATTTAAATTGTGATTGTGATTCATAATTTACAGATAGCTACATTACATTAAATATCGCTCTTTTTCTCCCTTTACCTCTTCTTCTTTGAAAAAAGAGGGAGTTCGTAATATTTCTAATCAGCTTTCTATAACGACCAAGATTGATCGGGAACACCCAGACATGAGAAACTATGCTAAGCAGAAAGGTTGGTGGGATGGTAAAAAGGAGTTTGATTTTGCAGCAACATATTCTTATATTGACACAACCAAGATGACAATTTCACCAGGCAGATACTGTGAAGGCTACAAACTTCTGAATAAACACAAAGGTAATTTTATCATTTAAATAATATCAAAATGAAAAATTATAATTTTGTGTTGGTATATTATGGGTATAATAAAATATTTTTTGAGGAATTATTCCTGGTAAAGATGTAATTTTATTAAACTAAAAACATTGTGATATTATAAGCTATTTTTTAAGATCAGTGAAGCACTGTATATAGTAGGTCCTCGGGTTACGTTAGAGATCCATTCTTATGGCCCAAGGTAACACGATTTTCACGTAAGTCGGAACCCACCTTCATAAGGACCTATATCACTCACATGGAGCACTTACACAGCAGTTATGAAGTGAAACAGTAAAAAAAAAATTTGAGTGGTAACAATTCCTGACCTTTACTTGTGGTAAATAAATAATAAAAAAACATAAAGTACATACGTTGAAATGACAGAACTTTTTTTTTTTTTTTTTTTTTAATAAATACATGGGAAATGGCCGAGTAACCACGAAACAATGTGTTGAGTCCGTCATACCTGAGGACTGCCTGGATAGCTAAGTTCAAACATAAGAAGAGGAAATCACTAGGTACCAAAAATGAGGGGAGAACCCAATATGTTAGCAAGATTTGACATGTCTTATTCCCATACAGCATTCTTCCTCTCTGTGTCAAAGGTAGGGATTCTGCACCAGGTATAAGCCTTAGAGGCTAGTTTTAACATTCATGAGAATGTAGGTGTGTAAGTGAAAGACCCATTTGGAGAGCAGGAACTGGACTCCTTACCAAAATTACAGTATGAAAAATGCTACTCTGCTCCCTACCCAGAGTTCTAGCCTGGAATTGTGCTGTCTGCTATCTCAGACTTTGGCTCAACAAGTCTCTTGTGAGCTACATATATTTTTGTAGGCACATCAGGGGCTACCTGTGCTATCCTGAGAAACAAACACTGGTTTGGAAGCGGTAAACTGCACAGGTTTCCAGCATACCTATATCTCTATATTCTCTATGAGAATATTTGATATAACAAATATTTAGTTTTTTCTCAGATTTTCCACCCAAATAGTAAATCTGCTATAATGAATCTGTATATAGCTGCCATTGAAAACATTTAAGTTTCATGGGTATTTAGATGAATGGTTGTAATTTCTATATTTTACTATGGATAATTTCTGTTGTTGTGTCCTGAAGTTAACTGATATATTCATCTGCATTATCTAACCTGCTATAAATCTCATGTGGTGACATTTTAATTTCAGATATTGTAGTTTTCATCTCTACTTGTTTTATTTGGTTCTTTTTATATATCTCCCATTACTTTATTCATTATCTTCGTTTTTCTTGAAATCTTTGAACATATTCAGCATATTTATAATAGCTGTTTTAGCATATTGGTCTGCAAACTCCATTATCTCTGTAATTTATTGGTCTGTTTCTGTTTTTGTTTTTCTTCTGGTTTTGGGTCACATTTTCATGCTTATTCTTATATCGAGTTTAAAAAAAATATTCTTTTTTTAAAAATATTTTTTATTTATTTTATTGATTTTGTACAGAGAGGAAGGGAGAGAGATAGAGAGCTAGAAACATCGATGAGAGAGAGTCATCGATCAGCTGCCTCTTGCACACCCCCTACTGGGGATATGCCTGCAACCAAGGTACATGCCCTTGACCAGAATCGAACCCGGGTCCCTTCAGTGCCCAAGCCGACGCTCTATCCATTGAGCCAAACCGGTTTTGGCTAAAAAAAATATTCTTTATTGATTTTTAAATAGAGAAAGGAAAGGAGAGGGAGAGAAACACTGATACAAGAGCAAAACCTTGATCTGTTATTTCCTGCATGTCCCCTACCGGGGATTGAACCTGCAGCCTGGGCATGTGCTCTGACTGGGAATTGAACCCCAAACCTTTCCATGCCTGGAATGAAACCCAACCTATTGAGTGATACCAACCAGGGCAGAAGTAAGTCTTGATTTAGCAGACAGTTTGTTCTCAACCTCCTAACTTTATCCCCTAGTCAGCAGTTCAAATTTCAGTTCAGTTCTTTTATTTTTAGCTGATGTGCCCTGCACAGATCAGATGAGATGTGGACAGAGTTTTTTACACAGAATTTTGTGGTTCCTCTTTTTACTTTCACCTTTATGGTATTCCCCCTTCACTTCCTAGGGCCTATGGCTGACTTCTGGTTCTTCAGGCCAGAAAGACTGTTTTCTATGGCTACTGCCCAGCACTGCACAGCACTGACTGTGGGCTAAAGCCGTAACAGAAAAGGGAAACACCCTGTGCATTATCTCATCTTCCAAATGTCACCTCCCCTCCAGAATTTTTCTGTTTTTGTTTGCTCTGAAGAGCCTTTGGGTAGTTGTTTTTGTGCATTTTATTCTGAGTGTATAGTTATTTGAGGGAGGGCTGGTCTAGTGGGAGCTTACTCAGCCAAATTAGAACAGGACTCTTTCCCATGCCATTTAATATTCTATGGCATTCTTTTACTTGTAAAAATAAATATATGCACATGATTAAAAAAGAGTATGCAGTGAAATCTCTGCCTCCTACCCTGTCCCTAGATATCAGTTCTTTTCCCAGAGGCGATTCCGTATTATTCTTCTAGAGATGATGTATGCTTAATGAAACAAATATGTTTATACATTCTTTTCCCTCTCAGTTTTTTTACAGACACAGTAGCATGCCCCACACTTTTATGCACATCACTTTTCTTTAGCAATATATAATGTAGCTTTTTCTATTTTAATACATACAGAACTTTAATTTTTAGACAGATGTACAGTATTCTATTATTTTGATATGTTGTTTATCTCCATATGGTTGCATTTTAACTATTGTATAGTAAATATTGATTTATAAATCATATTTTAGTTTAAAAAGTTCCTGTTATTTAGGTTGTTTTCACTTTTTCATTACTGGAAATTTATAGCTTATACTAGTGGCACAGTGCATGAAATTTTTGTACATTAAAAGGGAATTGATTAGAGGAAATATTTTAATATTGTTATTTGCCCTTTCTCTGTAATAGAAGTGTTAGAGATGAAAGAAAATTAGTAAAATGTGCATGAAAATCTTCCTCCTGTTAGAGTCTGGGCACATCATGGGAACGAGTTAAGTCCCTGCCCACCCATGTGCGTCTTGAAATCGCGCCAGACCTCCCGAGGTTCCTCCCACTGGCAAGATGGCCCTGATGGGCCCTGATTGTCAGCCAGGCTGAGGGACCCACCCATGCATGAATTTGGGCACTGGGCCTTTAGTTAATATACATTTTCCCATTTTTACATTCCGTTACTACTGACTCTTAAAAAATAATTTCAATAATTTATTTGTTCCTTTCTTACCTAATAATTCCAGAAAAATAACTTTTATTTAAGAAGATTGCTAGGTGGCAGATAACTGCTAAAAGGGTTAGTTCACTGATGAGAAAATGTGATATATCCTCCTTCACTTGAAGGATAAACCTGTTCTATAAATCAATCAGAAAGCAACTACTCAGGGATAGATCAGTCAGAGATTGATAGTTGCTTTCCAGAAATTAAACAAATTAATGATATGTTAGTTATTTGGTATGACAGAAAAAAATTTGTGACAGAATGTTTTCAGAATGCTTTAGCATAATTATTTTTAAAGTATTTAATATCTTATATTTTAATTTCCAGAAGAATGTCTTATCATTTGAAAAGTTTTCTATAAAGTTTCTAAATGTTAGCTTATCATTTTATATGTAAGTTATATAAACTACTTTTTCTCATGTAGATAGCTGTGTAGAAAATGCTAAAATATGTTACTCTAATTCTAATTTTAAATTTATTATTGTAAAAGTAGAGACAGGCATGGCAGTTGCAGCAACACCTACTTACATTTGTTAAAAACATATCAAGGGCTAGACACTGTGCTAAATGAATACATTATCACCTTTAAGCAATTGTGTGAAGTAGGTATTATTGTCATTTTACAAATTATGAAACTGTGATCTTTATTTATCTCCCTATGAAACTTTAAAAAAAATGGACTCTTTCTGGTCCTTATATTCCTCTCAGCACCTAGTCTTGCACTAGTATATTGTGTGTACTTAATGTCTTGATTAAATTTTAAAAGGATTTAATTAAATTATAATTTGTAGATTGTTTAACAAAGATTACTGTTGTGTACTTTTTTGGCAATAAACTGAAATCCTTAGGACATAAAATTAGCAGGCCTTTTTAAAAAAATGAAGAACCACACACTTTTAAAGTGGAGAAGAAAATGTCAAGAATCCTAAGGTTTATGGTAATTAAACAAAAGGAAGAAAAAGTAGAAACAATTACAAATTAATTAGTTACTGCATCATAATAATTGATTCTGTTTTACTTAACTATAAAATAACTGAATAATATATTTGAAATACATATATGATGATAGTAATAAATGCATCAGACATGAAACTTATTTTTCCTCCTAAGTTTGAATTTCAGTTCAGCTTTTTTTGCTTTGCCAAAAGAACAAATGTCTTTCCAGTACTTTTATAGAAAATTGTCTACTTATACATTATGGTTCATTTTTCCTGTGATTTTTCTAGATGGAAGAGCTTACCTCTTTTCTTTCCTACTGTCCCTGACTGATAGCTATTAACTGTGCTGCATGTATATCCAAATTGTACCTATATTCACTCATGTATTTTAAATAACTAGTTTAAATTGCAATGAAATTGTACCCTGTGTTTTGCATTCATTTGAGTGAACCCTGCCACCGAAGCCTCAATACTTATTCAACGCTTAATAGTGAATTACTTATAGCTATCCTACTCAAGTGAGATCATGTAAATCCTCCTTTCATTTTGAGAATTGTAGGTTTTGAATACAGAAAACATTTTCATAATACCTATATTATGACAGTGTTATGGTTCTGACATTGTTTTCACTAAAACTTGCCACTTAAGGAATTTAGATATGAATCATTTTAAAATCTCCCTAGGTGCAGCAGCTATGTGTTTGCTAGGTGTAGATGATAAGCTTTTGCTTTATTGTTTAGTTTTAATATTAAAGCTTGTTTTTATATCTACTTTTTTTCCTCTTGCATTTTTTTCAAATTTTACATAAATATATTGCTCCTATAACAAGTTATTTTTAATTGAATTTGAAATCATTGCTGTACTATGGAGAAACTGAAAATTTTCTATTATAAAACTTTGGCCCTGGCTTATGTGGCTCAATTGGTTGGAGCATCATTCCCTACACTAGAAGGTAGTGGGTTAGATTCTTGGTAAGAGCACATACCCAGGTTGAGGGGGTGTGTGGGAGGCAATAGATGTTTCTCACATCCATGTTTCTCTCTCCCTGTCTCTGAGATCAATAAAAAACAAATATGCATCACACATTAGGTTTATCAGACACAGACTTTCAAATTGGTATGTTTTTTATGTTCAAGAAAATTAGATAAAAAGGAGGAGAATTGCATCAGAGTACTGGAATCTAAAAAAGAGAACAAATGGAAATAATCCTATATGATAAAAGCCTACTATGCAAATCAACTGAACAGTGGACCAACTGGTCGTTATGACATGCACTGGCCACCAGGGCAGAGACTCAACACAGGAGTTGCCCTAGCCCACAGACCCCAGGCGAGCCAAGGTGGGGGCCCGCCAGTCACCCAACCAGTCGCCCCGCAGAAGGAAGCTACCAGTGGTGGTAGCAGAGGGTGGGGCCAGTGAACAAGTGGCACTAGGCTCGCCAAAGCAGGTTCCAGAGGGGGCCCCCCTGCCCCAATCACCCTGCCTGTCACCCCACAGATCATCCCTGATCTCCAGCCAGGCCGTAGGGACCCTACCCATGCATGAATTTCTAGTAGAATTATAAAGTAATAATAGGCCTCTAGTAGAATTATAAAGTAATAATAATTGAAATGAAGAACTAAATAGATTGGCTTAACAACAAATTAGACATAATAGAAGAAAAAAATAGTGAACTGGAAGATTAGTAGAAAAGGACTTAATGAAAACAGATATGAAAGTTTAGAAAATATAGACGAAGGTGTGAGAGGCATATGGGACTCTGTGAAAAGGTTTCCCATATGTGTAGTTGAAGTCCCAGAAGGAAAAGTGAGAGGGAATATGGAGGGGCAAAAGCAATATTTTAAAAGATACAGGCTAAGAGTTTCCCCAAACTATTTGTTTATTTAGAGCAGTGGTTCTCAACCTTTTTAATGCCGAGACCTTTAATTCAGTTCCTCATGTTGTGGTGATCCCCAACCATAAAATTATTTTTGTTGCTACTTCATAACTGTAATTTTGCTACTGTTATGAATCATAAATGTAAATATCTGTGTTTTCCTATGGTCTTAGGTGACCCTGCAAGCAAATTTCATGCACCGGGCCTCTAGTATATATATTTAAGATGTTCTTTACAAAATAACAAATTATTTTTTCTATAATAATTTCTTGTGCCTGAAATTAATACTGTTATAGGAAAGTGTGAATTGTAGTCTGAATAGGAATGGATATATATATATATATATATATATATATATATATTGGAAACTAAGCACACTATTTTCTTAATAGTTGGTTTTCTGAATAGATTGACTCGGATAATATTGATAGCATCAGTTCATTGCTAACTGAATACACCTTAAAATATTTTTTAAGGTCAATGAGATTGAATTTAATTTTGCATTATTAATTTTTTCTTCTTAGGCAGTTACATAGATTTTTTACCTGCTATAATGGTTTGAGACTGTATATTTTAGACTTAAAAAATATCTTTCTTGCAACAGTGGAATGAGTTTAATCTAAGGTTTTATAGTCAATCTCTTAATGTATACCTAGACGAATATCTCCTTGTGTATATATTATCAGTATAGAAAGCATTTTATATTTGCAGGATACCAACCTGCAAATTTATGTGTATTTGATGATTTTCAAAATTATTTTCTTAGGAAACATAACTTTTGAAACAATGATGGAAATTCTCCGAGATAAACCAAGTGGCATTAATATGGAGGGAGAATTCCTGACCACTGCAAGCATGGTTTCTATTTTACCTCAAGATTCCAACTTTCCTTGCATTCACTTCTTCACTGGGACTCCTGATCCTGAGAGGTAAATCACAAAATACTATAAACCAGCAAGAGGTCATGGGGTAGGGTAGAATCTTTAGTCTGTTGATGATTTTGTCAGGCTTTCCCCCCCCCCGCCCCAAATAAAATACACAAATACAAAAATAATTTTTGGATGCATATCAGTTCAAGTTTTCATCCATCATTTCTGTATGTGCATAAATGCCATAACTGTCCTCATTTTTATTTATTTTAAAAAATATTTTTTATTGATTTTTTACAGAGAGGAAAGGAGAGAGATAGAGAGATAGAAACATCGATGAGAGAGAAACATCGACCAGCTGCCTCTTGCACACCTCCTATCGGGGATGTGCTCGCAACCAAGGTACATGCCCTTGACCGGAATCGAACCCGGGACCTTTCAGTCCACAGACCGACGCTCTACCACTGAGCCAAACCGGTTTCGGCTGTCCTCATTTTTAAAAAATATATTTTTTTATTGATTTTTTTTACAGAGAGGAAGGGGAGGGATAGAGAGCTAGAAACATCGATGAGAGAGAAACATTGATCAGCTGCCTCCTGCACACCCCCCATTGGTGATGTACCCACAACCCAGGTACATGCCTTTGACCGGAATTGAACCTGGGACCCTTGAATCCGCAGACCAATGCTCTATCCACTGAGCCAAACAGGTTTTGGCACTGTCCTCATTTTTGTTGGAAAAAATGTTAATAATTTCTTGTAGGCAGTTATCCCTGCATCCTCTTTTCCCAAGTATATTTAACATTGTCAAGAAAAGAAAAAAGGTTTTCTTATGCAGATTTCAGTATTATAATATTAGATGATTAAGAGTTAATAAAAAAGTAAATGGATTTAGATGGTTCCTTATGAACTCGTATCTAGAAAATACATTTATGTAAAACTTAAAATATCAACAGTTCAAGTTTAGTAGTATTTATATAGATTATCTTGATTTAAGTCATTAGTATCTCTCACAAAACTTAATACAAATTACATTAAGAAGTGATCTTATATTGTTACAGTCTTTCAAATTATTAAAGACTAGGCGAGGAGGCGCCCTGCCTCTCATCATGTAAGGAGGTGCCCCGCAGGGGAACGGGACCGTGCCTGACCCCCGTAGCACTGGCTGCTGCACTGTGTCTGTTGGGGTGGGGGCAGGAGCTCCTGTGTGTTGTGTCTCTGTCCCACCCCCAGCCCCAGCTTCCCTGAGGTCACTGGGGCTGGGGGTGGCACGCAGTTCCCTCCCCCCCATCTGCACGCAGCTCCTCCTGAGCAGTCGTGATGCAGCCTCCTCCTGAGCAGTTGGGGCGGCTGGCTAATTAGCATTATATATATATATATATATATATATATATATATATATATATATATATATATACACACACACACACACACACACCCTCTCTCTCTCTCTCTTTCTCTCTCTCTAAATATATATAGATATAGATATAGATATAGATATTTTCAAGAAAAATCTGTGAATCCCTTATTAATACTGCTGCTAATTTTCATCCAAAATCTTAATCCTCAATCTGTAACATTGAGAATAGTTCTTACCCTCTGATGAACTATAATTTTACTTGACACTGTTTACATGCTAGGCATTTTGTTAAATTTATGGGAATACACAGCTAAATAAACCTTGGTCCTCTGCCCTAAAGGAGATCCCAATATACCAGGGAAGACAGCACGGCTGCAACTCATATGACGGGAACTCATTAGTATGTAACAAGTTAATAGAAACATCTAACTAGAGGGAACCTTACAAGATTTAGAATAATGATGAGTATTTTAAAATTCCCCATATGACAATGCAATAAAATACTTTTTCTTCTAGATCTGTCTTTAAGCCTTTCATATTTGTGCCAAATATTTCACAACTACTGGACACCAGTTCACCAACATTTGAAGTTGAAGACCCAGTTAAAAAGAAGCCACATTTTAAGACTAAACTTGACAGAAGACACCCACTCTACCAAGAGCATCAACAGGCATTGAAAGTAATAGATAAGAAGGAGGTATGATTAGATTATGTTCTATGTTTATCATTACAAATAGTTTAAAATATGAATCAAACCATATTAAAATCAATATTTTTATTGATTTCAGAGAGGAAGGGAGATGGAGAGGGAGAAAACTCCAATGGTGAGAATTGTTGATTGGTTGCCTCCTTCATGCCCCCCACTGGGGATTGAGCCCACAACCTGGGCATGTGCCCTGACCAGGTATGCAAACCATGACCTCCTGGTCCATGGCTCAACCACTGAGCCACATCAGCTGGACAACCAATTCATATTTTGAGTTTTAGTTTTCTTTCCCTCCTTAATATACAAACATGTTTAAAAATAGTTTATTTGCTTTGACTGTGGTAGAGCTTTATTTTGTATCTTTGGTTAAAAATAATGATTAAAAATATCTTGTGAATCCTTAAGAGAGATGTAGGATATTAAGCATAATATCAATAGTTACTTGTTACTGAGCACTATTATACACCAAGCACCATAGTACTAATATTATATGGAATATTTCATTTAACCTTCACAGCCTCTTTGTGAGATAGGTACTATTATTATCTCCATTTTACTGATAGGAATCTAAGATTTAAAAAGAGTTTAGTAGCTTGATTATTATATACCTCACACCCAAAATTACAAAGCCACTGGAGGGCAGTTAACCTGGACTCTTATATAATGTTCTTAAGCATACAGATTCAGATTAATTTTAATTGAAAGTGCTTTAAGACCTCGTCGACTTAAAATAATCATAATTAATTGGAGCTTTTAAAAAACAATAAATGCTTATTATTTTAACATGTAAGCATTATAGAAGATTAACATATCACCAGAATCTTATCTTCAGAAATAAGCAGATATATTTTTTGGGGGCAGATAGACAGATGGATAGATTAATAATTTTATATCCATACCTCTTCTGCCCTCTTCTCTCTCTTCCTGAGATTAAAAAAAAAAAAAAAAGAAATTAGAAGGAAATGGAAGGGCTACGTAAAGGCTTTTAACATATTCCATGCTATGAAGGAAAAGATTGGCCATTTTATACATTTTTCTCACCTGTTTCCACCAACTCCTCATTTTTATTGCCTAACCTATACTTGCCTATAATTTATCAAGGTATATGTATTGATATTGTATCTACATTAAATGAATTAAATGCGTTTTCCTTTTATTTTTTACTTTGTCTGTACCATGTTTGCAGAGTTGCCATGCCGCTCCATGACATCCCCACCTTGCTTAGGCTTAAAGCAGAAACTCCTATTTGCTTTATCTGGGCCCAGTTTGTTTTCACTTCTGACCTACAGAGTAAACACTTTTTTGTAGCTTGGTGGCACGGAGTGAAAGGCATGCATTTTGTTCTAGGAGCCCACTGTGTGCTAACGAGGGCCCAGTCCACTGGGCCAGAGGTGTCTGTCATCCACTCCCTGGGCCTCGTTCACTGTCCAGACTCAGCACAACACTGTGAAATGTGATGAGGCCTCTGGTTTTTCTGGCCTCTGCCTCAGTTCCTCAGTGATATGTTTCAAGAGCATCTGCTCTGGAGGTGTTTCCCCTCACTCCTCCTTCCCAGCAGCCTCCTCATTGCCCAAACCGCTTTTGTTAGTTTTCTAGAGTTGTCAGCTTCTGTTCCCCTCAATACTGTTCTGAGTTTTGTAGACTTACTAAATGTTTGATAAACTAAATTAAATTGCTGATTGATAATTTCCCAAGTAATACTGAAATAATATTTTAAAGGCTGTTGCTATTTTAGGCTTTATATTTAATGGGCATGAAATAGTGATTAACAAAAAAAGTAGTGGAAAGATAATAGAATTTGAAGGTAGAAGTGACAGAGTTGGGTTCTAGTCCCGGCTTTACAAATAACTACTTCTGTGTCTTAGGGAAAGTCAATCCTACTTGCAGTTTTAATTTACATTTCTTGACTACTATGAGGTTGAAATTCCCATACATAATTAATACCAGATTTTCAATAGTCCTATTATTTGTCTTTTAGGTTTCTTGCTTATAGACTAATCCTACATAATTATTCTTGTTTTTTCTACTAAAAATAACTAACAATTTGGGGTTAATAAAATAACTCGACCTTTAGAACAATGATTTTCTCTGAAAGAATTTTATTTCTTATATATCTAAAGAATAGGAGGAAGGAAACCAAACAAGAAGTAGAAACCAAAATGAACAAACCTTGCTTATAGAGGTTGGTTAGAATTTGGTTAGACTTGTGTGTGTTCATTTATTGTTATTTTTAATTGTTCAGGAAAAATCCGAAACAATGTTGGAGAACATGAGAAGTCTGGAGAAAGAACTATTCAAAGAGATGGAATCAATCCTTCAAAACAAGCATCTTGATGTGGATAAAATTGTTAATCTTTTTCCTCAGTGTGCAAAAGATGAAATTCAAATTTATAAGTTAAATATTAGTTCTAAATGATCATCTATCAGTGTTTCCCAAAGTATGGTACGCGTACCCCCAGGGGTACGGGAAGAGTTTGGTGGGGGTACGCGTTGCACCAGAGTTTGGTGGGGATATGCACTGCACCGTGCTTAGCTGCGCCTAATTCTACGTTCTCATGAGTACGAGGGGTACTCAGCGTTACGAAAATTATAGAAGGGGTACACATATGTCAAAAGTTGGGAAACACTGAAGATTCTAAATGGTCAACAATCTTCCTCAAAGTCAGAATCAATCACTGTGGTAAATGATATGAACCTAGTTTGAGTAGATATGATTATTCTTTAATATCATTCAAGTGATAGCTTGACTATTAAAACTGCATATAATTGCTGAAATAACAAGAAAATAACATTGAAATTAGACACATATATTATGGGATAGCCAGTTGTTACATCAGGTACTGACCCATGTTATTTTTTTTTGTAGCTACAATAACTTTTTTCAAATAACATATTCAATTCTTCATAAAGCATGAAACATTAAAATAATTAATGGATTTAAGTTTATTAAAATTATGTATTGTCTTCAATTGTAAGAAATAAGTTTTTTCTTTAATAATGAAAAATATTGTCTTAGCAAAGTTTTGTGTGTTTTATGTTAACTAGTTTTAACAAAGTGTTCCAGATTTGCACATTGAGTTTTATTATAGTGTACTAGAGGCCCAGTGCACGAAATTTGGGTGGTCTCTCAGCCCAGCCTGCACCCTCTTACAGTCCGGAACACCCTGTGAGCGGGCCTAAGCCAGCAGTTGGACATCCCTCTCACAGTCCTGGAGCCCTTGCTCCTTACTGCCTGCCTCCTCACTGCTGCTTAGTGCTGCTGCAGAGTCAGTAGAGCACATGTGTCAAACACAAGGCCCGCGGGCCAAATACGTCCCTCCAGGCCTTGCAATGTGGCCCGCACCGCGCTGTCATCACTGCACTCCGCTGCGTTTCCATCACAATGACAGTTTATGACTGTTCAGTAAACCGTTCGGCCCGCGATTTAGGCTGGATTTTAGATTTTGGCCCCTTCTCTGATTGAGTTCGACACCCCTACAGTAGAGGCTCCCGCCACCATCACCGCCACTGCGCTCGCTAGCTGTGAACCTGGCTTCTAGCTGAGTGGCCCTCCCCCTGTGAGAATGCACTGACCACTAGGGGGCAGCTCCTGCATTGAGCATCTGCCCCCCAGTGGTCAGTGTGCATCATAGTGACCGGTCGTTCTGCCATAATGGTTGCTTAGGCTTTTATTATATAGATTCATTCTGAAAATGTGCTTTTATTAAACTCACTTATGCCCTTTGTCAAGACTTGGATGACCAGTGAACCCTTAGCTATAATTATGTAGCATTTTTTGGCCCTAACCCTTTATAGGATTTCATGTTAATATTTTAGAAGAGTTTGTGTGGGAGATTAGGAAATGGGATAGGAGATACCATTTCTGTGTCTCAAATTTCTCTCATCCTTTACATCTTCTACTCTGTGAAAACAAAAATAGGAAAGAGATAGAATGAAATAGAATTATCAGTGTATTATGAACATTTTAATGTATAATATATTGTGGACATTACAAGTGAGTAATATCTCTGCCCAAAATTTATAAAACTTTGTTAAAATTACATTGATTTTAATATATTTTATTGATTTTTTTACAGAGAGGAAGGGAGAGGGATAGAGAGCTAGAAACATCGATGAGAGAGAAACATCGACCAGCTGCCTCTTGCACACCTCCTACCGGGGATGTGCCTGCAACCAATGTACATGCCCTTGACCGGAATCGAACCCGGGACCCTTCAGTTCGCAGACCGACGCTCTACCACTGAGCCAAACCGGTTTTGGCTAAAATTACATTGATTTTAATTCTTGGGGGGAAGTGGGTGTGGAGGGTGCAAGAAGAGATTGGAAAAAATCTTGCACCTATGGATGAGGACAGTTGGGGGGTGGTAAGGGCATGGGGTGGTGTGGGAACCAGGTGAGGGGAACTATGGGGGGGAAAAAGAGGAAAGTCTATAATAATCTGAACAATAAAGATTTATTTTAAAAAATTACATTGAGATTACCAGGTAAGGGTCAAGGTTGTAAATATCTATAATAATAAAAGCATAATATGCTAATTAGACCACATGTCCTTCCAGATGACCTGGAATAAGCCGGGGTTGTGAGGGAAGCCCAGGTCCTGGGTGCCTGCTGGTGGCCTGAGGGTAGCCGGTGCTGGCAGCCGGCGGAAGGAAGGCCTACTCTTGCATGAATTTCATGCATCAGGCCTCTAGTAAACAATAGAAAAACCCAACTCAAAATAACATTGTATATTGGTTTCTAGAAATGTCCATTTTAGGATTTTGATTATATCATCATATTTATCAGTCACTATCATTGCAACGAGGATTGTTACTGAAGTAGTGGACCATTATATATAAAGAGTACCCAGGAAAATATTATTTAAAAGTTTTCTCATAAAAACCACAATCTGCCTGATATTGCTCTTGTTTAATATTATACAAGGCTGCCATTAAAAAAGAAATGTAGCTATCTCATGTTCTCAGTTAATTGTTTGCCTTAAGTGTGATTCAGTGTTAGATTCTCCCTAAATCATGAAGACCATTGGCCAAACCCCGTATATTTCCTCCCTTTTTCTTTTTTTTTCTTTTTCTTTTTTAATATATTTTATTGATTTTGTACAGAGAGGAAGGGAGAGAGATAGAGAGCTAGAAACATCGATGAGAGAGAGTCATCGATCAGCTGCCTCTTGCACACCCCCTACTGGGGATATTCCTGCAACCAAGGTACATGCCCTCGACCGGAATCAAACCCGGGACCCTTCAGTCCCCAAGCCGACGCTCTATCCATTGAGCCAAACCGGTTTCGGCCCTTTCTCTTTTTTAAAAATATATATTTTATTGATTTTTTAATAGAGAGGAAGGGAGAGGGAGAGAGAGTTAGAAATATCGATGAGAGAGAAACATTGATCAGCTGTCTCCTGCACATCTCCTACTGGGGATGTGCCCACAACCAAGGTACATGCCCTTGATTGGAATCGAACCCGGGACCCTTCCGTCCACAGGCCAACGCTCTATCCACTGAGCCAAACTGATCAGAGCCCTTTCTCTTTTTCAGTATATGAGGAACTAAGAGTAAGCAGTACATTGATTTTTTTCAGGGACACATACTTTTAATCTTAATTCTCTAAGGCTAGCACATTTTCACTTTATCTTTTGACACCACCTGTGACTAAACTAGCACCATCTCTCACCTGGACAACTGCAGTTAACTTAATTCTTTATCTCCAAACACAAGAATCACTGCAGCCAAAGGGATCTGTTAAAATGATAAATTTAATCAAGAATTTCCCTCCTAAAACTAAAGATCTTGTTTTTTAGAGCAGTTTTAGGTTTACAGCAAAAGTACAGAGTTCCTATATCCTCATGTTCCATTCCGACCTACCACCCCACTGCCCCACACCAGTGTAGTAGGATTGTTATAATTGATGAACCTCCATTAACACATCATTATCACCCAAATCCATAGTGTACATTAGGGTTCAGTTATTGTACTTTCTATGGGCTTGGACAAATGTGTGATGACATGTGTCCACAATTATACTATCATATGGAGCAGTTTCACTGCTCTAAAAATCCTCTGTGCTACACCTATTCATCCCTCCCTCCCCTTAACCCCTGGCAACCACAGGTCTTATTGTCTCCACTTTTGCCTTTGCCAGAATATCATATAGTTAGAATCATACAGCATCTTTGCCATGCCTACCAGTTTTTTGTTTTTTTTTTAATCTTTACCTGAGGACATGCTGAGAGAGAGAGAGAGAGAGAGAGAGAGAGAGAGAGAGAGAGAGAGAGAGAGAGAGAGAGAGAGAGAGAAATATTGAGTGAGAGAGAAACATTGATTGGTTGCCTTCCATACATGCCCCAACTAGGGAACAAACCCAAAACTCAGACATGTGCCCTGACTGGGAATTTAACTGGCAACTTTTCAGAGCATAGGGTGATGATGCGCAAACAACAGCTAACTAAGCAACTCTAGCCAGCTGCCTACCAGTCTTGATGTGGCTTCTTTTTGAAATCCTTAGTTGAAGGACGTCAGCTAGATTTCAGGTGGTTTTAAATGATGGCTGTTTTGCAGATTAGTTAAAATTCTGATGTGGTTGTGGGAGGATTCTTGTATTGCATTTACCAAAGCCACCATCTTGACTGGAAGCCACTGTTGTTTCTTAAAATTTCTGCAATGCTGCTTTTTCAATACTTGAATGTGCCCAGTCTCGATATCATGTCTGTACTCTCTGCTTCCACCATTCATTTCATTTGCTCCTTTTTATGTAAGTAGTTCTTTTTATCTTTTAGAGTTTCGCTGAAACATGATTTTCTCAGGCAAGTTTTTCCTACTCCATACCAGGTCAGGTTTCTTGTTAAATATACTCAGAGCCACATGTGATCCTGATCATAAATGTTATGTATTTAACATCTGTTTCCCACAGTAAAATAGAAGCTTTATGAGGATAGGAACCATATTTTTCCCCATAGTTGCATGTTCAGTGTTCATTATTCTGTCTGCACAAGTTTTTGTTAAATGAACATTCAAGTACTAATGGAAATTTATACAGTCCTCTATCTGTAAAGTTAAGAAAATTAGGTAGACAATCAATCTATACAACTTGGTAGTCTTTGATAAGTCTCAGGTCAACCTGTTGCCTTTTTCCATATTCAAAATGGGAATAAGGACTCCCCAAATAAAGATACGGATTACTATAAAGTTATGTAAATTAGTTTATAAAAACAATTTAGGACACTTTCAATAAATCCAGTGTGGTATTTGGGCTTTGGTGGGTAATTAATGCTTTGTAGTATATTTTAGAAAACTTAAGATTTTCTTAAATTTCATGTGTTTCTTAAAAATAAAATATGTAGTAGCTAAGATTTAGCTTTTTGTTTGGGTCAACCCTTAAATGATGTTTATTTATAATTATGTGATAAATCAAGTAAATAATTAATAAACTGAGTATTTTAGAGAAAGCTCATTTGCTCTTTGATGAAAACTTAATTTACATATTAATCTTCAATAAAAATTTTTTCCCTAGAAATAATTATGCAGTCTAGAATTTTGTAAAATTATTGCCTACTTATAAAACTTGCCAAAAACAGGTACTACAGAGTGAATGTTTTCTCTTTTTAATTACTTCCAGCTTTTATCATACCACATGTAGAAATTGGTCATCCTATCTTTTCCTGAAGAATGGTGATAACATTTCTGATCCTGAGCTGTGTTTCTAACCATCATTCATCATTTGACTATTTATGTCCAGTGGTCTAAAGTAATATAGTATTTTTCATAATATGAAATATGAAGAGACAAAACCTAAGAGCTATATTCTGCTGCATAGGAAACATGTTAAATAATAAATTTACATTTTTCTTTGGAAACTTACCATTAATCGCTATTCTGAAAATGCCAAGTACACTTGACCTTATTCTAAAAATCTTGAAATTTAAGCACAAGCTAGTCATGGAATTAATCACTGAGAACAAAGAAAAGAACAATTGATCATGTTGAAGATTAGCATACAAGTGGTAGATTTTAGTCAAAATTGTATCATAATTTTTCCAGCTATGACCCTGCATGTTAAAAATTATGAAATATGTGAGTCAATAAAAAGAGTTTACTGAGTGCATAATTGAGCAAGGCCTGTGCACAGATCCCACAGGGTCACGAAGAATGGCACAATCTCAGGAGACCCATTTAAGAAAAATTAAAAACATAGAAAATACCTCTATGACGGCTTCTGCCTTATTCACATTACTCAAAGAAAAGACGTTGGCAATGCAAATTGAAATAGGTATTTTTATTGAGACACTTGCTTTGTCAGTGAGAGAGTAAAAGTTACAAACGTTTTAATTTAATAAAATTAACATATCTTAATCCTAAAAACATCTCTTAAAAGCCTTCTTTTTCTGAAACTGCAAATCATTTTGACCCAGGTGTTTTTTTTGTTTTGTTTTGTTTGTTTTTTTTAATGTCTCTCATGGAAAAAGATGCTGCTGATTCTGCTAGTGCAAATAACTAAACGTGTGGTATGACTTGTTCACAAATTTTCCACTTGAGTTTGAGTTGCCTGCACACGTGTGCGTTAGTATCTCTTGCTGTAGCTATAAAAGTCTCCTGGCACAGCAGGGAGGTTTTATGCTATCTCCTGAGCAGTCAGAGTTACATTGTGGTCATATTTTTTTTTAAGAAAAGTTCTGCAGCAAGACAGTTCTGCTGAAAAATATCCTCATTCCCTAATCACAACTTAAAATTGCTATAGGTTAACCACACTAATGTATTTACAGGCATACCTTGTTTTACTGAGTTTTGCTTTATTGTACTTCACAGATACTGCATTTTTCACAAATTGAAGGTAAGAGCCTTCACCAGCAAAAAAGGTTACAACTCGCTGAAGGCTCAGATGATGATTAGTATTTTATAGCAATAAAGTATATTATAATTAAGGTGTGTGCATTGTTTCTCGGACATAATGCTATTGCACACTTAACAGACTACAGTATAGGGTAAACATAACTTTTATATGCATTGGGAAACAAAACATTTGTGTGACTTACTTTACTTTAACTATCTCCAAGGTATGCCTGTACTTGCTAAATACATTAGGCTTCCATGCAGGTTTTAAAAATGTATTTATTAAATGACTTAACCCTATAAATTATTTTCTAAATGATTTTTACATATAAGACACTGAAAGCATGATAAATATTTAAAACATGTTTTAAATAAGTTAAATCAAAACTGACACCTAATAAGTAGAGGTTTAAAGGTTATGTGCATAGATTTCTTTTTAATTTACTGAAGGAACATAAAGCTTATCTGAGGGCAAAACTTAGTAATCTTCAGATTTATTGATTTTTATACATGAACACAAGTAAGACTAAATTCTAAATGTAAAAGTAGGATGTTAGGTTTAGAATTTGAAAATCTTGGTTTGAAGTACATAGTTTTTTCCTTTTTAATTACAAGGAATAAAGTAACAGAGTTATCCTTTCACACTGTGATGCTTTGTGCAAATGGCATAAATGATATATCACATAGCAATATTTTTTGATAAAATTTAAACAAATCTCAAATTATTTTTAACATAAAAGTTAAAGATGAAACTGTACTTCAGTTGATGGATTTTGTAGATGATAAGATTTATAGAAGTTCTTATTGCTCTCCTAATGGCACAGTTAGTATTATGGATAGAAAAACAAGAAAAGATGAGTCTTAAAATATAGTGTTTCCAGTTTTAATGAGTATTATTTGTCAAGGAAATGGAGAAAATATAATAATAAGACCTCTTATTAGAAGCAGCAGAATCCTCTTTTAGGAGGTGCTATCAATACGTGCAAAGTTGTCATAATTTAAGGTTCGTTTTCTACTAGCAATATACCTGCCAAATTTGGCAATTGAAAGGAATAGTAAATTGGATATTGATTTTGAAATTAGAGCAAACAGCTGTCGGAAGCAATGTTTTAAAATGTTGGAGTAATTAATTTTAAATAATTATTTAACAATTAGTTATTATATTCATTCAGAATTTTAAATTTTTCCTAAAGTCAGTTTCCTGTGTGCTTACATACACATAAAATCACAGAATGTTAGCATGGGATGGGAACACACCATATTTTACAGAAGAGGCACCTGAGGGTCAGAGAACAGACCTGGGGCTTGATACAACTTCATGTGGGCTTCTCTCCTTCATAACTTAGGTCTTAGGGGATAGGGAGGAATGCTCAATTTGTTTATATCTTTCCTGCTGGTTTGTGGTTGCATTAATAACAGGAGGACTTTGCTCAGGGCTCTTTTGAAGAAATCTGTAAAACAAGTACTCATCCCGAAACTCATAGTCATTGGTGATATGTTGGATGACTCCTCCTTGCACCAGTCTGTCCCCATATATAACAGCTTCACCACGGTCAGAGGCGAGGCCAACTTCGATTAGCCAGTTCACCAGGTCACAGCCACAGAAGGTCCCAGCCGAAGTCTTTGCACCACACCTGTATGTCAAAGGAATGATTCACCCATATGGTCTGTAAACTTGGTATCAGCACTGTGTGATAGAAGACAAGCAAGGAAAAATAGGAGGAGACAGGGAAAGACAGCATGATAGTTAAAACTGTGGCAGGAATGACCTCTTCTGAGTATAAAGGTTTAACTCAAGTAACCCTAGAAAGACCCACTGGAGGAAAAAATGCCAATAACACCTGTGAAAACGGAAATGCTTAAACCAAAAAATCCACTCAGATAGTTTAACTTCATCTACAAATATTCTCTTTATAGTAGATGGCCTTTTATGATCAGATACATTCTGCAGACAGCTGAATATTATATATGTAGTAAGTTATATGCATAGTTACAAGTAATTTATCTCAGAAACATTAAATAATATTTTTACAAGCTCCTTAAGAAGGACAATTTTAACTAAACTACTCCAATCAAACTTTGTATTTTCTGCTTATCACACTACGTGAATAGCCTTTCTTCTTGCCCTCAGCAGCCAAGACAGATTTACTGATGATATGTCAGCAACTTGCTGCATTAGGAAGCAAGGGAAGGATAAGTGAGATTAGTCTTGTTACAAATATAAGATATTTAAAATGTATTAAAATGTTCTTCCTAATGCAAATGTGGGGTGTCTCAAGTAAAAACAAATAAACAAGGGAAAGAAATATTTAAAAAAACAAAACAAAAAAACACCCAAAACCCAAAATAATTCTGTACATTTTCATACAATGTGATATGAATCTTTTCAGAAGAATCAGTCAAGCTGTAAAACCCAAAGTGCTTGACAAAATGAAACAGTGGATCAAAATCAAATGAAACGACTGGGGCATTTATATGCATACTCGAGGCCCAGTGCACGAATTCATGCACAGGTGGGGTACCTTCACCTGGCTGATGATCGGGGCCCATTGGAGCTGATCTGGGCAAGCCGGGGGAGGGACCGCAGGAGGCTGTCCACTGATCAGGACTGGCCTGCTGGGAGGAGGAAGCGCAGGAGGTTGGCCAGCTGTAGGAGGTTGGCTGTGGGAGCACACTGACCACCAGGGGGCAGCTTCTGCATTGAGCATCTGCCCCCTGGTGGTCAGTACGCCATCATAGGGACCAGTTGTTCGCCAAAATGAGAATGAAATTTTTTTAGTCTAGTTCTTTTTGGAGGGATATATTTGGAGATATATATATACATATATCTGCCCTCTGGTGGTCAGTGTGTATCATAGTGACCAGTTGAACAGTCCAAGGAACAGTCGGACACTTAGCATATTAGGCATATATATATATATATATATATATAGAGAGAGAGAGAGAGAGAGAGAGAGAGAGAGAGAGAGAGAAAGAGAAAGAGGGAGGGGGGGCTGGTGCATGAAATTTGTGCACAGGAGGGTGACCCTCAGCCCAGCCTGCACCTTCTCCAATCTGGGACCCCTCAGGGGATGTCCAACTGCCATTTTAGGCCTGGACCTAAACAGGCAGTTGGACATCCCTCTCACAATCCAGGACTGCTGGCTCCTAACCACTTCTGCCTGCCAGCCTGATTGCCCCTAACCATTCCCTTGCCGCCCCGGTCACCCCTAACTGCCCTTTCCTGCAGACCTGGTTGCTCCCAACTGCCTTTCCTTGCCATTTTGATTGCCCACAACTGCCTTCTCCTGCCAGCCATTTTGTGGTGGCCATCTTGTGATGACATGAGCGCATCACGTGAGGGCGGGAGGAGTACCTTGACTTTTATTAGTATAGATTACTGAATATATTCCCTAGGCCAGCAGTCACCAATCGGTGGTCCGCGGACCGCTGGTGGCCCGTGAGGTCTGAAAGGTTGGTGACTGCTGCCCTAGCCTGTACTTTACATCCCTGTGACTATTTTGTAACCACCAATTTGTACTTCATACTCCCTTCACCCTTTTTACCCAGTCCCCCAATTCCCCTTCCCTCTGGCAACCATCAGTCTGTTCTCTATATCTATGAGACTATTTATATTTTGTTTGCTAATTTATTTTGCTCTTTAGGTCCCACATATAATTGAAATCATATGGTATTTATCTTTCTCTGCTTGACATATTTCACCCTCCATGTCTAACCATGCTGTTGTAAATGTTAAAATTTCATTTTTTTTTTTTATGGTGAGTAATATTCCATTGTATATATATACCACCACTTTTTTACCCGCTCATTTATTGATGGACACTTGAGTTGTTTCCATAGCTTGGCTACTGTAAATAACAAGCAGCAGAATTGATTAAGAGAAGAAATTTCACTTCTTTTTCTTGACAATATCATTAGTAATATGAAATAACCAGAGCTGGGGAATACAAAATCACTTCTAAATTCAATATATCTCAAATTTTTGTGAAAGACACTAATAGTCAACATGTTAATATTCAAGTACATTTTGGTTCCTCAAGTTTTCCCATTTTATATGGAAATCGGAAATTATCTGACATTTAAAATTATAAAAATCAAAGTGATAATGGCTCTTATAGTATGCTGTTTCTTAAACTATAAAATGACCCATACTATTTTTACTTTTGTATGTATATATGATATTAAAAAGAACAATCATGTAGTCACAACTGCATTACAAACCAAAATTATCACCTAAAATATAATTATCGGGAACCTATACTCACCTTCTTTCTTTGACTATGTTTTGGATACAGAGGTCACGGTGGTAATGGATAAATTGTTGACAGGTCATTTTTATTTCCTCAGGAACAGGAGAATCCCTGTTTCCTGCTGTTTCTTTATTGTTCCATAGAAATTCAAGTCTGAAAGCCAAAATTGAAGGAGACTGTTTTTAAAGCAAGAAAAGCACTGAGAGAGAACCCGTCCTGCTTATTACCCCATCAACATGGCTGTTTCAAAGCTGTCATTTACTAAAGCTGTCATCTGCAACACCAAGGCGTCATTAGTGTCTGAAGCAGAAACATACTTAGCTTGCATTCATTTCAGTAGGCTGGGGTGGGAGTAAGATGGGGTGCAGTGGGGTATTTTATTAAATTGTTCTGGACATTTTATAAAATAACCTTCAGACATGTTTGACCCATTTCAGTTTCTACCATAAATGAAGTTTCTTATTCTACATTCTACTGTTTGAAGTGCAAAAATAATTTACAGAGATCAATTATTTTATTTAATCATTTTCCAATTTCAGTACCCAAAAGGCACATAATAGAATCTGGAGTTCAGAACAATTCTGTTTCTGCCAGTGCAGACAATTTTTTTTTTTTGCCCCAGACAATTTTTAAAAAATGTTACTTCACTTTTTAAAATATATATTTTTTATTGATTCCAGAGAAAAAGGGAGAGGGATAGAAACATCAGTTATGAGAGAGAATCATTGATCTGCCGCCTCCTGCATGACCTCTACTGGAGATTGCGCCTGAAACCTGGTATATGCTGTGACCTCCTGGTTCATAGGTGGATGTTTAACCACTGACCCACACAGGCTTGGCTCTGTTGACTGATTTAATTGATTAACATTATGAAGCTGCTAATTAAGTTCAGTGATTTTTCTATTATGCTTTTCCTCTCCCATGACAGAATTATGACCCTAGCAACTATATCTTAATGATGATATTAATGATGCTGAAAAAGAAGAAGTAAGAAATAACAGTTAACATTGACTGGGCACTTTTTATATCATTAGTAGTAGAAATTCCATTTGCACTTATAGTTTCTACTAATTTTGACTTTAAAAACAAATGAAGTACTAGTCTTTTATTGATTTTTTTACAGAGAGGAAGGGAGAGAGATAGAGAGCTAGAACCGTCGATGAGAGAGAAACATCGACCAGCTGCCTCTTGCACACCCCCTACCGGGGATGTGCCTGCAACTAATGTACATGCCCCTGACCGGAATTGAACCTGGGACGTCTCAGTCCACAGACCGAAGCTCTACCCCTGAGCCAAACCGGCTGAAGTACTAGACTTTAAAAAAAAACACACACACACAAAAAAAACCCTCCCCTGCCCTAGCTGGTTTGGCTTAGTGGATAGAGCGTCAGACTATGGACTGAAGTGTCCTGGGTTCGATTCCAGTCAAAGGCACATGCCTCGTGCAGAAGGCAGCCTATCAATGATTCTCTCTCATCACTGATGTTTCCATCTCTCTCTCCCTCTCCCTTTCTCTCTGAAATCAATAATAAATAAAATGTTAAAAAAAAAAAAACACCCTCCCCTACCATTTCTCCCACCCACAAGTTGGAATATTTTCACTTCATTTTTCTTTTTTTTCTTCTTCTTTTTAAAAATTTTTAATTCTTGCCTGAGGATACTTTTCCATTGATTTTTAGTGAGAGTGGAAGAGAGGAAAAAAACAGAAATATCCATGTGAGAGAAACACATCGATTGGTTGCCTCCAGCAGGTAACCTGACCAGGGTCTAGGCTGAGGAGCGCCTGCAACTATGTTATGTGCCCTTAATTGGAATCGAGCCTGGGACCCTTCGGTTCGTAGGCTGACGCTCTATCTACTGAGCCAAACTGGCTAGGGCTCCCTTCATTATTTTTCATAAAGACATTTCCAATCTGAATTCAAAGCAACTCTTCACCAAGCTATGAAAACTCAAAAATTTAGAATGAAAACTTGAGTTTTCTATAAATTGTCAATTTGATAGAGAAATTCTGTGATCAAAGGAGAAAGATAACCAAATACAGACCTCTGGGGGCATATCACCCATTATTCCATTTCTAAATAAATTTTCAAATTTGATTTTAACTTTATGTAATTAATGGCACAGATAAAAACTGGCATCCATTATTTCTGGTTAAAATGCAAATTACACTGTTGGATTGGGGAGGGCAGTTGGATTGATAATAGTTTTCTTCTAATATCATCTGTGCAATTATTTACAACAAACATGTGAATCAACAGATAACCTTTCTGTGGTGGTTGTTTACACTTTCTGTGGTCTCCCATCAGTTAGTAACTAAAGACTTAAAAACATCAGTATCTTAATAGGTGGCTTTGTCATCACCTTCATGTCAGGGTAGGTAGATATTAATGAAGGAAGGGGACAAAGGGAATCAGACATTAAGAAGCCTAATCAACTGGGGAGCTGAATCAGACGCTGCTTCACCAGGAAGATGCACCATTCATAGGCTTCCCAGGGCACCGCTGCATCAGGACCCAATCCCTGAAGGGGCAGTATGGGTCATGATAGGTCGCTTCCAGAGAAGGAATAAAAACAGCAGTAGAAATTCCTCCGCTGGGCGCATGCCCAGTCAAAGACAAGATGGTGCAGAGGAGATGGCTTCTACTATGAGGCATGTGCAGTAAGAGCCAAACCCGGGAAAAGGATTGGGTTGGATAAGGGACACAGAACCCTGGGAAATGGATTTCTTAGGGGGGCGGGGGGGGGGGGGAAGCAGAAGCCCATGAATGATTAGGTCACGGGTACCTAGTTAGTTTGAAAAAGCACCTAGTCCTTACCAAGCCCAAGATAATAGAATCAGCTTAACGAAGTTCTCCCTCTGTATCACGGGCTCTCCCGCTTTGTTCCCGCCACTTCTTTCCATAGCGGCCATGCGGCCCTAGAAGCCACCTGGGGTCCGGCACACCCCCTGAGCTCCGAGTGTGCGCCTGTGTGCGGCAATGCAGCGCCAGCTGAAGGACAGCTAGGAACTGAAGCTAAGCTAGTCGGATGATGTCAGAGGCTGAACTGGACTAAGCTGTCACATGGACTGAACCAAATTACGTTATTTCTGGGCACTGTCTTTGTTCTGTGCTTGATGAAGACAAGGCTGGACTTCGCTCACAGCAGGACGCAACTGCCCGGGACAGCCCTTTGATATTCTTTCTACAATAAACCTCACCACTAAACCTTATCCTCCCGTATGTGGGTCCCTGGAATGCTTTCCTTCGACTCCATGAAAAGGGCCTCATTTCCTCCAGCAACATCTACAGATATAGATTCCCACCCCCCCCAAATAAATTTACCTTCTTTTGAAAGGTCGAATGATTAAATGTTTGTCCAATCCAAAAATGCCAAAGGAAATAAATCCCTATGGAAGAAAAAAAAATTAGATTTTATGAATACAACAATAACATTTCAAGACAGAAATTATGGAAGCCATCAAATTTAGTGCTTGGGGAAAGCAAATGTGTATGATTAAAACAACATTTTAAATAGAATGCACTGAAAGACCTTCTAAAATTTAGTGCCTGGAGGTAAGTGGGATATTTGCCTGCTCTTCCCATCATCTGTCCTACTAATCATGATGGGTGATATAAACCAGAGCGGAGCAATCATTATGTGTGTGCTAGCTTACTGAAGAAATTGAAGACATTTAGGGCTTTATATCTTTGTTTTTCCCTTTTAAAAAAGAAAAATATCTCACATTGTACTTAAATATTTTCTTATTAATGTTCTATTAAAACTTCAGAAATTAAAGAATTTAAAAGTGCTGTAGTATCTGAATATAATGCAGCAACTGAATAAAACTTATGTGAAATGAAACTGGCTAGCTGGTACTTAGTGAAAGGGCTTGAAAAGAGGTGAGGCAAACTGGCAACAGATATGAGCCACGATCAGGACGATGAGGGAGACAGGAAATTGGGAGCTGCTATTTGTCAGGCACAATGGGGTAAAGATCTAAGTGCGGGCGGGTGGGAGTTGGGGTGGAGAAGGCAATATATTACATGAGGGCCTGCCTTTCCTCACCCAGAACTATAAATAGCCACAAGGGAATTATCTCAGTACAGCCCTCAGTAAATCCCCAAGAGAAAAATGGGACGTGGGAGTGCAGGGTGTGCGTGTGGGAAGGTTGTGGTATCAACCTCACTCCTGTGAAGCACTGAGCCATAGCTGTGGGGGGAGCGTTTCAAACGCAGCATTCTGGCATTTGTTTTTGTTTGTGAAGCTTTCCCAGTCCCAGTGCTGGGATGGCTCAGCTTGGAGTGGGCTTTTAAAAAGGCAAAATGCTGAGTGAGGCTAGGATTTTTTCCACCTAGTATTTTATAGTTCTTGAGTACAAAATCTGATCTTAGTATCCCAATGAAAGATGGGCATCAAGTAGCCCCTGAGATGCTCATGTCTGTCTGTAATAAATGGCCTGAGGTCACTTGTCTACCTAGACATGCCATTTATGCTGCCACCATAATGGCAAGTCAAACTCGAAATATTTCAAAAAAATTAATGTTATGGAAAAACTTGCAGGGATATCTACTGACAAATGTTAACTAATTCACATGGCCAATTTTTTTAGATTTCATGGGAAAACCCAATAATTTTAAATAGCACTTTTAATCACCTGACACTCAATTTGGGGGACTAATATTCTCTAATTAAAAAGTGATTGACTACAGAATCAAATTTTGAAATTTGCACATAAAAGACATTTTTACAATATGCAAAATGCCATTTATCCTTAAATATTCATTTTAATAGTGACATAAAGACAATAGCACCATTGTAATAGTTCCTCATAGGATTTTAGTTTCTAATTTTTAAACTAGGATGAAATGTCTACCTTGCAAGTATTGTGAATACTTAAATGGGATAGTTAATATAAAATGCTTACCGATGGTAGTATATTATATCCTCTCAAGGACTTGTAACTACTATCTATATCTGGCCAATTATACATCAATTTATAATTTTTAGAAAAGATTTAAGTACCTATTGTTTAATAAATATAAAAATTTAAATGAAATAATGTAAACCAATTTAAGTGGCTAACCTAAAGACTCAGAGAAGGTAAGTCATTTTCCCAAAGTGACCTATTAAGACCACAACCAAGTTTAAAAAGTGCTTGGAACATCTTGTTGCTGCTTACATTATCATTCTTTATCTCAAGACCAAAGCAAAAAAAGACACCCCGATTTGGTATTTCTGACTATAACACTCAGTGTGCATTGTGATGACTTTAACCAATATAATAATCCATCTCTACTAGAGACAGGCAGCAGCTGTCAGCTGTCACGCATACCAGCAGCTGGCAAACAAACGAAACCCTTTTGATTTAAAAGAAAAGCACATCCGTCCTGCCACCCCCAATCCAGACAAACAAAAACCTCTCAAAGTTCTCAGTAAATAAATACCTGGCCAAAGTTAAACACAGCACAGAAAAACTGTAACTCAACATACAGTCTTCCAGGCTCTTGGTTGAATAGCCACCATAAACAACTAGAAAGATTCTGTAAAGGAAGGAGAAAATAGTATTTTTAAATGAAATAAGCTAATAATTTTTCTCTATCCAGAACACAGAACAATAACTTACCTACTACTTAATAATTAGGGAGAAAAAGACTACAGGGAAAAACACGTAGAGAATATAGAGGCTTTGTCTTTCAAACAAGAAGTTTCAACCTCTCCTCTTGACAGATGTCTCTCAAACAGCATCTATTCTGATCAGGTTTGAAGCAAAAAGACACGAGCCACAATACGAAGCTTACATAATATATCAGGACTGCCGACTAGCCTAAGACAGGACTGATTGATCAGATTTGAAGAAGACATGAGCGACAATACAGAGCTTACATAATATATCAGGACTGCTGAATAGCCTAAGACAGGACTGATTTTAAAATTAGTTCTACACAATGAAAACGATCACATCACTAAGCAACAATTCTTGGCAGCATTTCTTTTTGATTTTTGTTCTTAAACAGCAATTAAAATGGTGCTGGCTGATATCATTCTGTGTAATCAGCAACCCAGTTTGAAAAGGGTAGGAGGGTCCCTCATAAATTTATGGTCCATTTTCTATTTTTAGGCAAGTTACAATTGAACCATCTAAAATAATTATATAAAAACAATGGACAATTCACAAAAGAGGACATAAATGCAATTATAAAAATCACTTATAGTAAAAAAAATGCATTAAAAAACAAAGGGCTATATTTTGCCTATAAAATTATCTAGTTAAAATGTTTATAATAATCAATGTTGGTGAGCATACTTTACAAACCTATACTACTCCTTTAGAAAACAACTGAGTAAAATGCACCCAAAAGGCAAAGAAATATTTATACTATTTGATCTAAGTTTCCCAACTTGGAGAATCTAGCATAAGGAAATATACTTCATGGAAATGTTTAGTAGGGCATTTTTAAAAACTAGGAAGACTCTGAAAGGAATTGGCTAATTATAATGTATCTCCTCTGTGGTTTACCGAGGAGCCATTAAAAGTAATTGTTATGAGTAACCTATGCAGCAACGTGCAAATGCTTGTCATAGTGACAAAGCAAAATATAAATCTGTGTATATGATTAGAAAAAATGTATTAAAAAATAGAAGACGGTAGTATGGTGGATATTTTTCTTCTTTTCTCTATTTTATATCTACTATGTGAAGTGGTTATGTTATTTTCATAATTTAAAAATTATTTTTTAAAGCTTATTTATCTGAGGAATATCTTCTGAGAGACCATGGGGGCGCTTATCCACTGAGGTCAGTCAAGGAGTACACTAGGAAAAAAAAAGCCCTGCACACATCATGAAGATACCTCGTCTTACCAAACTCTAGGTTCAGAGCATAGAATGAGTAAATGGTTCTAAGCAAAATAAGCTACAGGACATTTAGGCAACACAGTAATGTGAATTATTCATTTAGCTCAAAAAAATCATTTAGCTCAAGATTTTGGATTCAGATGGCCTCGCTGCCACTCCCCTGGGAAGTAGTAACTAAGTTTTCCCCAGATGCCTTAATAAAACCTTTGCCAAACATGTAAAGAAATGGCCCCAAAACAAAATCAGAAGAAACATTTACAGCAAACAGGCCAATAATGAGAAGTAAACACAGCAACACATGTCGAGTCAGTTGCGGGTCTCCACTCTGCAGATACTGCTCTTCTTCCTGGACTAATATGCAGCTCTGGGAGTTACAGCGACTCTCACAATGATCATCTATAAGACAGTAAGTACAACAATTTGTAATCAGAGCTTTTTATTTGAACGCATTTTAAATTCATAATGACTTCCTAAGCAAAACACTACATATGCACATTCAGCTCTGAACCAGTATATTATTTTAGATGAAATCTGAGGAAGTCTTCTTCATGTTGTTTCAAGAGAGTTCTACTTGTAGGATGTTTTTATTTGGGAAAAAACAACAACAACACACACACAAACAAAATAATGAGTAGTATGCAATAGTTCCCTTCTACACTATTCAACAATGTAATATATACACACACACACACACACACATATATAAATTAATAATTCAAGTTTCACTTGTAATAAATATACATATTGGTCACGAATACCCTATTTTGATAACTGTAAAACAAGTTTACTACTACCACTTAGCTTTCATGAAAGAGTTTAAAATATATTTTATTGATTTTTACAGAGAGGAGAAGAGAAGGATAGAGAGTTAGAAATGTCGATGAGAAAGAAACATCGACCAGCTGCCTCTTGCACACCCTCTACCGGGGATGTGCCCGCAACCAATGTACATGCCCTTGACCGGAATCAAACCTGGGACCTTTCAGTCCGCAGACTGACGCTCTACCATTGAGCCAAACCGGTTTTGGCAAGAGTTTAAAACTTGTCAAATAAAATAAAGGAACCAAATAAAAAATATCATATATTTTATTCACATATAGAATCAAATCAAGTCACAGACATGACTCTAAAATAGAGGGTGAGCCGAAACCGGTTTGGCTCAGTGGTAGAGCGTTGGTCTGCGGACTGAAATGTCCCAGGTTCGATTCCGGTCAAGGGCATGTACATTGGTTGCGGGCACATCCCCGGTAGGGGGTGTGCAAGAGGCAGCTGGTCGATGTTTCTCTCTCATCGATGTTTCTGGCTCTCTATCTCTCTCCCTTCCTCTCTGTAAAAAATCAATAAAATATATATATATAAAAAAAAATAGAGGGTGAGTGGCAGCAGGTGTGGATGGTGAGGAAAGAAGGAGGGGGTAAGCAGGGAGTCAGGGAACCTCATGGGGCAGCACACAGGTGGTGAGGGAAGAAGGAAGTAGGGAGGTGAGGAGGTTGGGAGGCAGGGAAGTGGGGAACCTAATCAGCCCTGATTGCCAGCCAGGCCAAGGGACCCCACCCTTGCACGAATTTAGTGCACTGGGCCTAAATTCTAGTTTCTTATACTCATCACATTTGTGATATAAAAACATAATGCCTGCCTGGCTGGTGTTGCTCAGTGGTTGAGGGTCATGAACCAGAAGGTCACCGTTCCATTCCCAGTCAGAGCACATGCCCGGGTTGTGGCTCAATCCCCAGCAGGGGCATGCAAGAGGCAGCCGATCCATGATTCTCTCTCATCATTGATGCTTCTAATTCCCTCTTCCATCCTCTCTCTAAAATCAATAAAAATACATTAAAAATATTTTAAAAACCCAAAATAATGCAATATGATTGACTTATGCTTCATTATACAGAAGACTTTTTACTGTTTCCCTTTAAACTTTGATTATAAATTAATATGAGAGGTCCAGTGCATGAAATTCATCCATGGGGGGAGGGGTCCCTTAGTCTGGCCTGCACCCTCTCTGACCCGGGACCCCTTGGGGGACGTCTGACTGCAGCTGGACATCCCTCTCGCAATCTGGGACCACTGGCTCCTAACCACTTGCTGGCCTACTGGTTTGATTGCCACCCAACCGCTCCCCTGTAGGCCTGATAGCCCCCAACTGCCCTTCTCTGCTGTCCTCGTGGCCCAACTGCCCTCCCCTGCCTGCCTTGTGGCCCCAAACTGCTCTTCCCTGCTGGCCTGATCGCCCCTAACCTCCTCTACCTTGGCCCTCACCACCATGGCTTTGTCCAGAAGGAAGTCGGACAGTAGAAAGATGTCCAGTCTCCTGGTCTAATTAGCATATTACCCTTTTATTAGTATAGATAATCAACTAAAAGTGTACTGTAACTTCACATAAATGTGTTTTAAATAATCTGAAATACAGACCACAAATGTGATTCATTTAGTCTATATACCAAAAGGTTATTATTTTTAAAGATTTCTCTTTTTATGAGAAAGAGTATATTTTAAGTATATGAATTCAAAATGTAATTAAGCACTAATTAATTAGTTCTGGCCCTGGGGAAAGGAAGAGGAGGAAGTTTCAGCTTCTAAGACAAGAAAAGAAGGCCCCAAAAATAATGGTGTTTAGGTTACACTTCTTGGATTAAATTTATTGGAAAAATTGATGTGTGTGTGTGTGTGTGTCTAATACTATTACTACATCATAAAAACTTTATTTTAAACAGAGTATTCTGTCTCTGCATGATTATCCTATTAGCACTTTCCTCCATCTTATTTGAGAACACATATTCTTTTTATTTTATTTTTATTGATTGATTAAGAAAGAGAGAGAAAAAGAGAGACATCAATTTGTTGTTCCACTTATTTATGCATTCATTGGTTGATTCTTGTATGTGTCCTGACCAGTGATCAAGCCTGCAATTTTGGTGTATTAGCATGACACTCTACACAACTGAGCTACCCGGCCAGGGCTGAGGACACATATTCTGAAACAGTGTAGCTTTTATAGGCCATCCTCATAACCCAGGGTACTCACTTTTCTCAGAGGAAGGCGTTTCAGGTCCACTAGAGCTTATGTTTGTTACTGGCTCTGCGGATGAGCAGCAAAATTCACCATTTCCCATGGAGCAGGAGCAGCACCCTATATAGATCAAATAACATGTGAGGACAGAGCCCACTCACAACAGAAATGGACAACTTCAAGAGATGCCAAAGAAAACCAAAAATCAAACAAAAAAACAAACAAATCCATTTATACACACACATTTCTCATGCAGTCCCATTGGAAACGTTGTCACAAGGTAGCAATCAAAAAGTATTCAAATGCACTTTTATAGAAAAGTTAACACTAGAGAGGCAGACAGAGGATCAACTCCCTTAAACATTGTCTTCTCACCGTGTGACACAAGGAAAAATGTTTTTACCCATGCTGTTCCATTAGTTTCCACTGTGCTTTGGGAACTCAAAGAATTTGAACACTTTCCTAAAACACAGCTTTTATTTCATCACTCAACTCATCAAAAACAGGTCCCAATGCTCTATTGCTTGTGGTAGTTCATTCAAATTCCTCTGTCCAAATTTGGAAAATCTCTTTGGCTTGGCCATTCTCTGTCTGTCTAACCCCTCCCACCATTCAGCAAAGGCCCTTCTCTTCTCTCAGAACAAGTCTTTAGTAGCATCCACAAACCCCATGCTAATTTGGGGTCTCCAGGTCTAGTATGACAAGGACTTACCACTTTTGTTAATTCACCTAAACACTCTAATCCTTTAGGTTTAGTTCAAAATTCACTGCTTTCAAGACTATGTCTCCTACTATCAATAATTTAGAAGATGTAGTAAAAACAATTATAATTTTAAAAATAAAATACTGCTAAAAACTTCTTGCTGGTTTACAGGTAGATTGGTTTACAGAAATCACACAGAGCCATCTTCTACAGAACTATAAGTTTTCCTCTATTTAGTCACAGAAGTCACACACACACACACACACACACAGAGAGAGAGAGAGAGAGAGAGAGAGAGAGAGAGAGAGAGAGAGAGATATTATGGCCACCAAGAAAACTACTATGGCAGTTTTTGCCTTCAAACATAACTTGGATATATGCCAGTAAGTAGACCACTAGCCTTCTCTTTTATTAATTGAACCTTTGATTTCATACTGCCAACTCCTGACATGCTATTAACCCTGTGTCAGTCAGGTCTCCTTTAGCATTTTATTGATAGTGCTTACCTGATAACAAGTTGTTACATTAATAAGTATAGATGCTTAGTTTCCTAAAAAGGGTCATCCTTAAGTTGTTACTTTTCTCTAAAGCTTTCAGGTCCAAGGAAGTTTTAGGATTTAACAAAAAGATTGCCCTCACAAAAGATCTATAAACACGAAACTAATGAACTTGCAAGCTCTTTCTATTACCAACTATCATTCAAGTTATCTGACAAATACCTGTGATATTCAAGGTAGCTCAAGAAAGTGCCCTTAAACAAAACCTGTAGGACCCATGCTACACGGGCACGTAAGAGTTTCTTTATGCTTACGGGTCATACTTGTTTCTGGGAGAGAACTTGTAAAAGGCTCGGGTTCATTTATTGGCACTGGACTCTCCTCAAAGGCAGTGTTCCTAGGCTCCACTGTGCGGTTCTGAGGCTGGTTGAAGTCTTCGTAGCTGCCTTGGGAGGTGCGGTTCATACACATGAGTGAGATACTGGCTATCACAATGCTGCAGAACAGGGTGACAGACGTGGTGATCATCTGCCGAAAAGACAGTAAGCCACTTTTCACAATTCTATCTCCATAATCTTAGTCGAATAGGTTAAGGGTACTTTTTTTTTGGTGGAAAATGCAATAGCTCCATAGCTACAGATGCTCTAGATTTGAACAATGGTTCTTAAAGAAGAAGAGTGTGGAAGAGATGTAAGTTACTCGTAGAAAAATTAGAGTTTGCTTATAATCATATAAGATTCCTAGATACTTCTTTCACTGTATACAAATGCCATTGTTTTCTTCCACCAGTAAATTAAATAACTGCAGCCCTTCTCTTAAAAGTTTTTGCTCGTTTTATTACATAGTTTAAGCATACTTCAACTAGAGACTCCGGTATAGTAATAATACCAAAAATAAATAATTTTAGCTAATATTTACTGAGTATTAGCTATATGGCAATACTAGTCTAAGTCCTTTATGTGTATAATCTTATTTATTCTCACAATAACCCAATAAAATTCAAAATTACAAAACAAAAGAAATCCAAACCATTTGAGGAGGTTTCTAAAACACACATCTATGAGCCCCACTCCCTGGAGAATTTCTGATTCAGCAGGTCCCACAAGTCTCCTTCTCTAGCTTTTCAAGTACATTTTTCTCTCAGATAGTTTTTGTTCTGAAATTTAAATTTATTCAGGATTGAAAATCAAGAATTTGGCTTTTATTATTATTGCTAACTCATTAAATGGCTTTAAATTAATCACTCTTTCCTCCAATATAGGAAACATAATTAAACTTAATTCATAAGTGTGTTTAAGAAGACTCAGTAAGTTTCAAACATCTGAAATCCTCAGCTAAAAAGAAACTCAGACACGTAAAACCTTTACCACAGTTTGAAACATGACCTTAAAGAGTGACATAGGGTCACCAGCGTGACATGTGGTAAGTTGGAATAGATTTTCAGAATTAATTTTAATGTACTAGTAAGTATAGAAACACATTAACAAGCTAAAGAGAGATGTTCTCAAGAACAGAACTTTCAATACATTCTTCTCACCTGTTCTTTTCCATAAAAGAAGGCTGAGTCAATGCTGTCTCCGTTATGTTTTCCAGTGATCAAAAGAACACCAACAATGATAGCAGGAATTCTGGAATAACAGGGGTTTAGAGAGAAAAGATAACGAACAGTAACTATTGACAAGAAGAAAATTCTGAGATGTTCTAAATTAAGCTACAGCAGACAGACAGACAGAACTGTTGTTAGTCAATGAATGGCTGGGGGCCAACTAACAAAAGACTGTGCACATTCTGTATATCTGTTGAGACTTCAATTGATTTTGCTGCTTCCACAGAGTAGTTTTTAGCCAAGCACCATCAAACTCCAGGAGTCTGCTTTTTTGTTTACACATGGCCTTTCTGGACTGCTGCCTGCGGCCAATCCACAGGAGCAGACATTTCTTTTTGTGGACTCTGCCTATCCCAGAGCTGGCCCACTTAATTTATCCCACCCCTTTGCCTATACCTAACATAAATTCTTTCAACACCTTATACCTTTCTTCTCCCTTTCCCTTACCTAATATATAAAAACACTTGCCAACTGCCAGACAATGGACACATTGTCTTTCCTACCTAGCCAATGCAGCTGCTGGTTTAGAATCCATGCCCCCAACTGGTCTTCTCTTTTGCTAGCAGTGGCCTACTAAACTCTCCTTTCAGCCCTGGAAGTCAAATTTATTGTTTAACACTGTATATATAGGAACATGTAAACAAACAGAGAACTACCAACTTACCCCCAGCCACATATGATAATGATTCCAACAGGAAATGGTACCATCTCTTTCTTTTTCAAAAGAAACAAAGAAATTGCTAGAAGGCCTAAGAACAAGAAATAAAGGTTGAAATATATATATCTACTCTTGATGTTGTTTAGACTTCATGGAATTTTATTTAACTAAGCTCATTTCAGGAGCAGTCTGTAGTTTTTGCCCTAGAATTTACTTCTGCATAAGTGCTGTCCCCAATATTTTGAAGCAGGTTTTTTAAACTCAAAATCATTTGAGTTTTCCTCCTACATCATGTTTTTACTCAAACCTTCTTGTTTTATACATAAGGATTTTTTTTTTAAAGTCCCAAATCATCTTATTCTTTTGACTGATGTGTTTGGAATCTAAGTATATTTAGAACATGGAGGTTTTTTTTCTAAGTGGCTATGGAAAAATTCTAATAATAAAAACATCCCCATTCTTTGGTGCTAAGAAAGAGCCAGTAATTCTTACAGTTTTGTTTTGTTTTTTAATGCTCCAAGTCTATATGATGGACCTTAAAACAAATAGAATATGAACTTAATACAAAAACAAATGCTTTAAAGTTCTTCAACTCTCCTTATACCACATACTCAATTATTTAAACGTGTAATGTCTTTTTAAACAAATTCTACATGCTATAGAATCTTAGAACTATGGGTTGGGACCACTGTTTTAAACTAACACCTTCATTTTACAGATATATTATAGAAAGGTTTTGCCCAAGCCATGCAGCCAGCAGAGGGCAGAGCAGGACTGGGAACCCAGCCACTTGATGGGAGGCAAGTCCAATTCTATCAGTGTTTCTAAATCTCAGATCAATGGGCCCTGATGGTTGTTCCTAAGACACATTTGCCAGGATTTAGAAATGTCTGAGAAATTTTCAGTCCTTTTGGTATCTTTTAAATGACAACCACCCAAATGCCCATCTTATAATTAAAGTTCAGTCTTATGATTTCAGAGATTACTTTTGGTTTTATATTCCATCTGAGCCAAATGAAGGCTAAATGATATCACAACACAGGGTACAAATGAAGGTTCTGTGGCCGTTTGAAGAAGAAAAGCAATGAGCAAACCAGATCATAAACCCACACATGGAAGTAAAGGCAGGCCAAACTAAAAGAATAAACAACAACAACAACAAAACCCTAACCAGAAAAGCGAGTTTCATTTTACATTTCTTTTTCTTTTCTTTTCTCTCCTCCCCACCCCCCCACCCCTCCATTTCATATTTCAAACTCTGATTCAGATTAGGAAAACAAGACCCTTTGTCATGTTGATAAATGTTGCTAATTAGAATGACTGAGTTTATAATTTTGTTTTAATCTCATCTGTGAATTTGCTTTGGTTTTAAAGTTGTATATTAGCTGTATATAAGGAATTCATACCTAGATTTAAGGTTGTACAGAAAAGTAGCCCTGTGCTAGAAATAATGGAAATCAACACCAAGGTCCTTGAGAATTGTTTTTTCTTTAAAAGGGACCACACATTACCCAAGTTTGAGAGATACTGCAATATCACTGCTCTTCCCTAAATACATTTGTAAACTCTTATAGTTTCAGGTTTTCAAAGAGACAGGGATACAAGTAACCAATCACAAAAGTGTGCCAACTGTGTTATAATACTGATGTTCATTCAAGTTCTGATGTTCATTATTTCTTCTTTGTGAAAAGACTGGTATAGGAACAGGTGCAATCTAGTCCTGACTGTATCACTGACAAAACTGAATCAGCTAAACTCTTTGGGCCTTAGTTCCCCAATTTGCAAAATGAAAAATTCAAAGCAGACCATTGTTTCCAAAAGTGTAGACCCAAGAGGTGGCACAAGGTAAAAAAAAAAAATTTTTTTTTGACTAGTTATGTGTTTATTTTAACACGTGCTTCAAAAATTTTTAGCTATCACATGAAACCTGGGATTTTACTAATATAACGCTCAATTTATTAAAGTAAAAAAAGTGAATCAACTTTAAGGAAAAAACAAGTACATGTGGTATGCAGATATGGTAAAAATCATGAGGAGGTATACAAATGAGAGAAATTAAAAATGGCTGAATGGGATGATTTAAAATGATACGTTAGGTCTAAAATCTGTTATGTCAAATATCCTCAAGGTTAAAGGGCCTCTTCATCAGGGTCACAGAATCCAGAACAACATATTGGGATAGATTTTGAAATGTATGTTTGAAGAGGGTTTCAGGGAGACTTGTGGCTTTTTGATACATTGATCTATTTGCTGCTTTCCTATTGTTATTATAAACTTAGCCTCAATAAACTCACATATTAGATGTCACGTTGGTTTATCTGTATTTGGAAATAAAATCCTTAAGCTGTTTTAACTTAACATCTCACGAAGTCTCTTATGCTAAACAAGGTGCACTTGCTTTTAAAAAGCTCGAACCTTGCCGAAACCGGTTTGGCTCAGCAGTAGAGCGTCAGTCTGCGGACTGAAAGGTCCCAGGTTCGATTTTGGTCAAGGGCATGTATGTTGGTTGCGGGCACATCCTCGGTGGGGGGTGTGCAAGAGGCAGCTGGTCGATGTTTCTCTCTCATCGACGTTTCTAGCTCTCTATCTCTCTCCCTTCCTCTCTGTAAAAAATCAATAAAATGTATTTAAAAAAAAAAAAAAAAGCTCGAACCTCCTCGTTGCAGTGAATTTTTACATCGTTGCTTCACTTAAAAAGGCTGTTGACTAAGATTAGGCCCCACTTTTGATCTTGAAGGCATGAAATCAAACGCCAGTTTCTCACAGCCACTTCCTGACACCTGCCTCCTAACAATGGCTATCACCAGCCCTACCATTCTACAATTTCCTTTTATGTGCCATTTTACAGGTTCATGTTTGTGGTATGAATACAAAACAGCCAGATATAATGTTTCACAAACATACCAGGATGTATCCAAATAAATATTGGATGTATCCAAATAAATATTATATTTCAAAAGAGCAACGTGTTAAACCTTTTGAATATCCTTTTTGGAGCCCATTGAAATGAGAAATAGTCTTTCTTACTGGGTACTCTTTGATTTCCATACTCTTTTACTCCTTACTTTTCTTGTTCTCATATTATTAGTTTCCTTTCTATTCTATGTAATAAAGAGGGGTATGCAAATTGACCATTACACCATCACAAAGATGGCAGTGCCCATAGCTACAAGATTGTGGCGCCAAGTCCTCTCAGCCCTGCCAAAGGGGTAGAGTGACAAACGCATGGTGCAGCTGGACCCGCCCTCAGCCCCCCAGCTGCCCAGGGCCAGCCTGAGGCACAGGCAAGCCTTGAATGTCGGCTGCTCAGTCGCCCAGGACTGACGAAGGCTAAGGTAACCAGGGCCCGCCGAGGCTTGCACTGCCAGCAGTGGCAGCAGCAGAGGTGGGATGGGGGCGTCGCCTTCCCCTGATTGCCGAGTCACCTCCTGCCCCTGAGGGCCCCCAGACTGTGAGAGGGGGCAGGCTGGGTTGAGGGACCCCCCTCCAAGGCATGATTTTTCAAGCACTGGGTCTTTAGTTCATAGAGAAACATATATTATTAGTTTAATAATATAGTTCTTTAGATCTATATTATTAGAGGGACCCCCCTCCAGTGCATGATTTTTTAAGCACTGATCTTTAGATCATAGAGAAACATATATTATTAGTTTAATAATATAGTTCTATTTGTTGAGTGTCTACCAAGTACCAGGCACAAATACCCATTTTTATTTAATTTTCAAAATAGCTCTATAAGGTGTGATGACCCAGTCTTACAGATGAGAAAATGGAGACTGCAAAAGTGAAGCCATTTGCTTCAGGCAGAGCCAGAATTTTTCATCAGTTCAGCTGGACTCTAATAGTGAACTCTGAGACACACCTTTCATGCCTCAGACCTCTCTGCCCCATGCCCTCCTTTCTCCAGTGCCTGCCCTTTTAGTGCCTCCAAAGGAGAGCTGTGCTGACTGTGGCCTAGAGCCAAAGACCCTGAGGGAAAGGACTACATGAGAGGAAACTACCCAAACCCAGGCAGAAATTGAGTACATTGGGAAACAGGACTCAGCTTTCAGACTGCCTCCCTCAGTAGGTGTAACTGCTCGAGAGAATGCCTTAATCTTGTCCTAGAGACTTCAAATAGTTGAGAGCTTCTAGCGATGGAGAGGGGGTTAGACCTAAATTTCCATTCATGATCCAACTTACCTGTCCATAGGTAGGTGCTATAGAGGGAGCTGTACAATAAAACAAACACCAGAATTTGTCCAACATAATTTTTTTCTTTAACAAAATTCCATATTATCATTCCAGCACAGACAATAGACTGAAGAACAAAATATGTAAAGAAACAGTCGGTCATATTCATGAGTTACAGCAAATATAATTATTCAGTTTAAATTATTGCTGAATAATTATCAACTATTGCATACTGTTATACTATACTTCAAGTTTTATGGTAAAAAATCCTTCTTATACAGAGTCTTTAACAATGTACATATTCAATTAAAACATGACAACATTCTAAATACTAACATTATATTTAGTAATCATTCACACAAAAATGCTAAACTTATTTCCATTATAACTTGAGACATGCAAAGACTTAACTAGAAAAATAAAACTGTGAGAGTTCAATTTTTAATGATTCAATTGCTTCTATTAAAAATGCAAAATTATAACCAAATGCTCTCATTAACCTTAACTTTATATAGTTCAAGACCTATTGCAATATTTAATAAATTAGATATAAATTAATTGTAATCAAATTATAATTGATTGCACTTGGTAAAAAACATTTTTTTACTTTATAAGTGAAAAAACATAGAGAAGTAATTCCCAATGAGAAAACCATAGTTCTAAGTATCTATAGGCTTACTAACCTGAGCGATGAGTAAATTAGTTGTAAGCATATGAGGAAGCTGTTTATATTTCTTACTCAAAAGAAGAATAGCTAGAGACCAGATCTTAAAGAGAAAAGGTACAAAAGTTATTCAGGTTTCTTAATCTTGATAATTACTTACAGAATTCAATGATTAGTCTCTTTAAAGAATCCACTTTATCCTGGTTCAGGAAGAAATTCCAATATCTTATTTACTTTAATCTGCCTAGTTCCCCAAAGGTATTAAGATAAATTACTATATCCAAAGTAAAATAAAAAGTATGGAAAGATACTATGCTAAATTAACTGTACAGAAAATAACAGGGTTTTTAGGAATTAATGCCTTGACTAGGGCTGTGTTCTACCTCCCCTTACCTTTGGTGGCTGGGGTGGGACACAGGTTCATAGGCAACTATTTAAGAAAAGAGCTTTAGAAGGAGATGCAGTTACAATGCACTAAGTTCTCCCTTTTAGATTCTATCATGTTGAATCATGCAGTATCTAAATTCCAGGCTATCGTACTTCAAACAATACACATTGCCTACCTTATGGTTAATTGTCTTGCATTCCTTATATTGAAAAGGATTGGGTTTCTATTCTATCTACACAGTGGCCAGCCAAATATG